>NC_048583.1:44776253-45460003 GCF_013265735.2 Oncorhynchus mykiss | reverse complement strand
GAGAGAGAGAGAGAGAGAGAGAGAGAGAGAGAGAGAGAGATAGAGGTAGAGTTGGCTGTCTTCCCAGGGTCACTGGCTTGCTTTATTACTGGATGTAAATCACAGTGCTTCACTCTCACACTATGCATTGACTTCACCTGGTGCGCTCCCTGCTAAAACGTTGCCATAGGTACCTCAATGTACCCTTGAGATTATGCCAAACATAGCATCTCTCAATGTTTACAAGCACATCGAAGCAATCAAGTCACAAATCATATTTTATCATCCCGAAAAAAACAACAGCATTAATTGAGCAATCAACTGTAGAATGCAGGAATGCAGGCTGCTATGTTTTACCTAAAAAAAAACAGTTTAAGAAGTAACTCGCTGGCCATATTATGGAAAAGGATTTTTAAAAGAGTAAAGCTGTAAGTTACAGTTTATACCACAGTTAGCTACTGGCCAATGTGATATTGGTTGACTACACTATATATACAAAAGTATGTGAACATCCCTTCAAATTAGTGGATTTGGCCATTTCAGCCACACCTGTTGCTGACAGGGGTATAAAATTGAGCACACAGCCATGCCATCTCCATAGATGAACATTGGCAGTAGAATGGCCTTAATGAAGAGCTTGGTAACTTTCAACGTGACACCGTCATATGATGCCACCTTTCCAACCAATCAGTTCATTCAAATTTCTGCTCTGCTTGAGTTGTCCCGGTCATCTGTAGGTGCTGTTATTGTGAAATGGAAACGTCTAGGAGCAGCAATGGCTCAGCCACAAAACGGTAGGCCACACAAGCTCACAGAATGGGACCGCCGAGTGATGAAGCACTTAAAAATTGTCGGTCCTCACTCACTACCAAGTTCCAAACTGTCTCTGGAAGCAACTTCAGCACAATAACTGTTCGTCGGGAGCTTAATGAAATCGGTTTTTCAACCGATTAGCTGCACACAAGCCTAAGATCACCATGCGCAATGCCAAGAGTCGACTGGACTGATGTATAGCTCTCCGCCATCGGACTCTGGAGCAGTGAAAACGCGTTCTCTGGAGTGTTGAATCACGCTTCACCATCTGACAGTCAAATGGACGAATCTGGGTTTTACAGATGCCAGGAGAACGCTACCTGCCCCAATGCATAGTGCATAGTGTAAAGTTTGGTGGAGGAAGAATAATGGTCTGGGACTGTTTTTCATGGTTCGGGCTAAGCCCCTTAGTTCCAGTGAAGGGAAATCTTAACGCTACAGCATACAATGACATTCTAAACGATTCTGTGCTTCCAACTTTGTGGCAACAGTTTGGGGAAGTCCCTTTCATATTTCAGCATGACAATGCCCCATGCACAAAGCGAGGTCCATACAGAAATGGTTTGTCGAGATTGGGGTGGAAGAACTTGACTGGCCTGCGCAGAACCCTGACCTCAACCCCATCAAACACCTTTGGGATGAATTGGAACGCCGACTGCGAGCCAGGCCTAATTGCCCAACATCAGTGCTCGACCTTACCAATGCTCTTGTGGCTGAATGGAAGCAAGTACCCGAAGCAAGTGGAAAGCCTTCCCAGAAGAGTGGAGGCTGTTATAGCAGCAAACGGGCTGGCCTATGACAATGTCCATCTAAAATATAGATGAGAGATTATGATTAAGTGATCTGCTCACCTTCAGGTCGTAGGAGGAGTATGGTCTGCCAGGGCTGTTGTGGGAGTGGATGTAGAGGTTGGTGCTGTACTCCGGAGGGGGGCGACCCCCATGGTCGGTATGCTGGACAGCCATGGCTGGGCTGTAGAAGAACGAGATAGGCCTCTGTTTTTGTGGCATAACCCTGGGCACCTGGAAGTCTCTCTTAACCATCAGTGTCTCTGTGGGGCTACCCACCTCACAGCTGATATAAGCCCCCTTAATAGGCACTTGCATTGGCTGGGATAGAGCCAGGGGTCCCTCCAGACAGCTGATGCTCACTTCATAGGTGGACTTGGCCCTGGGGAGAACGCCGTTCGGCTGTAGGGTAATACTCGTCCCACTCTCACTGTGGATGTTATGAGCCCTGTCTCTCCACTGCTGCTGCTCCAGCTCATCTTCTCCCAGGTCTTCATACTGGTAGGTGTCCCCCTCCTTCACCTCCCCCAGCCTGCCCAGGGACTGGGCCCTTTTCCTGGAAGAAGGGCTGCTCTTCCTCAGAGAGTTGGAGCTGGTCACCGACAACCTGCTCATGTCGGAGATCATGGTTGAGATGTAATCTCCATGACCGATCATACTCCCACGCACGATGGTCTGAAAGGAAAGCAGTAATGTTCAGCCAACCTGGAATGATTGTAACATACTGCACACAGGCACTTCTATTTTGCAATGTGGCTTGTATAAAAACTGTAATGACGGATAGATTATTTCTAAAGAGTGAAATCTCAAGCAGCAAACATCGCAGTGGCGTAGAAAAAGAGCATCACCTTGCCCTGACAAAACAAGATGACACAGACTTAAAAAATGTGTTGGGCCTTCCAGTTGAACCTATTAGAGAAAGGCCAATTTGATGATTACTCAATCTCTGGTTAAAGTAAAGTTCTGTTCATCATCACGAGAGTCTCCTATGTTTGTCTGTCTTTGGAATAGTGCTCTGGTCAGATCTCACAGCTGCACAGGTAGCCAAACTAATTAACATCCCACTTCAAATTCATTACAAATGACAGAATTGCGAATTATTGTACAAATGTCTCAAATGTAATAATTATTTTTGTAACCTCTCCAACCTTTGCCTCTGCCGTAAACGCTACATTATTTACATACAGAACACAAGTCTTCCCTGTACTACCAATTCAATCCTGATGATCCTGTTAAAACCATGACCTTGCTTCACTGGGATTTTGAAATGCAAAACTGAAATTTATCCAATGGTGGCAATGAAAGTGTTTTGTGTTTTTGTAAGGGGCATATCGGCATGAGTATTCAGCCTAGTGCAGAAATCCTTAGATTTGCAGGCTTTTTTGCTCACTGGCATTTCCACTGCTGTACGTGCACTTTCTATCCCTCAGCCATGGATCGTTATTATTTTCCTGCATGGAGTAATAAATCTTGGAGTCTTCAAGGATTCGCGTAGTACAGTCAATGTACACAGCAGGGTCATTAGCTGAGCCCCGTGATAGATAAGAAAGCAATATGACAGGGAGAACAGCAAGTGCTGGCAACCACACTGCCATCGCTGGACTAGGGAAACTTTAGACGACAAAAGCAGGGTAACTCTGCTGAAGATCTAAAGGGGGCGTTATAGCCTGATAAAAACACTTATGATGGAGGGTTTTGAGGCTTACTAAAACTGGAAAAATCTCAGAAATAAAATCCTATACATTCTCAGCTCTTTTTGTCTGTTAGATAATGCGTTCAGAGAAAAAAAACCCGTGCAAACAGGAAAGTGAGCTGAGAATAAGGTCCAGTACCTTCTTTGGCTTGAGCTCCACGGAGGTGATCCGGGAGGGGTCCATCATAGGCTTGGGCCTACGGAGGTTCTCTATCAGACTGTGCCATTGGGTCGGCAGGCCCACAAAGCAGCACCGCTTGGCGTCAAACGAGGTGTGCACCCGGTGCTCAAAGTTCTTTGGTGTTGAGATCTCTGGCCTCTTCTTTTTCTTCTTACGAAACATCGTCAGGTCCAGAAGACTGACAGCTTGCCAAACTCAAGACGGCCCTGCATGGACAAGAAATAGACACATTCGATACATTATTTTTCTAAATTAGCAGCTACTGTTGTTACCATTGATAAAGTCACTTACAGCTTCTTTAATCTATGAACAGTCAATTATCCATCAATGTGAACATTGAAGTTACTATAACAACATCAGACACTTCCATTAGAAAACGAAATACAAGTGAATAAACTCCAATCTGTCTGTCTAAAAAATATTCTCTCCGTGATATGTCCATCTTCCAGACTGGCTTTCTGTCTATCATTTGCTTTTGTGCCTTATAACCTGTCTTAGGGGGACAAGTTTGTAAGCCTGTGTGTAATGAAGGGTATCTATTAAGGCTTGTTCATTCTCTGTGCCCTTTTACTGACGAGCACACAGTCGACCTGGCCAGAGCCCACAGGCTTTCAGTGCATTAGAGGGAGGAAAACACAAATAGTCCACCCACCATAACCCCTAACGTTCCTATGCTGGAGTCTACCACCATAACCCCTAATGTCCCTATGCTGGAGTCTACCACCATAACCCCTAATGTCCCTATGCTGGAGTCGACCACCATAACCCCTAACTGCCCTATAATGGAGTCTACCACCATAACCCCTAATGTCCCTATGCTGGAGTCTACCCACCATAACCACTAACTTCCCTATAATGGAGTCTACCACCATAACCCCTAATGTCCCTATGCTGGAGTCTACCACCATAACCCCTAATGTCCCTATGCTGGAGTCTACCACCATAACCCCTAATGTCCCTATGCTGGAGTCTACCACCATAACCCCTAACTTCCCTATGCTGGAGTTGACCACCATAACCCCTAATGTTCCTATGCTGGAGTCGACCACCATAACCCCTAATGTTCCTATGCTGGAGTCTACCACCATAACCCCTAATGTCCCTATGCTGGAGTCTACCCACCATAACCCCTAATGTCCCTATGCTGGAGTCTACCACCATAACCCCTAACTTCCCTATGCTGGAGTCTACCACCATAACCCCTAACTTCCCTATGCTGGAGTCTACCACCATTCTGCTAGAGTCCACTATAACCCCATCCCCATCCTTATGCCACTGAAGAAGCACGACTTTCTCTGGCTTCTAGGGAAAGTGACCTCTCAAGTTTTAGATATAAAGCCCTCTGCACTGCATTGACCCATACCTTTTGACAAAATAAAATGTTACTTGTTAAACAAAATCTCTTTCTCTGAACAATTGTATTAGTATAAAATGAGTGGCATAGTGTAAGCTAGGGACACTGCTGTCATGAATCTTATATGTACAATGAGGTCTGCAATTAAAAGACGAGTGAATATGACAGTATAAAATAAATAATAAAAAATACTTAGCTATATTGTATAGATCAAGACAAATCGGAAATGATGTTATTTTATACGAATATAATTGCCTAGAGAAAGAGATTTGTTTAACAAGTAACATTTTATTTTCTCAAAAGGTAGGGGTCAGAATTATTGACATACCTTTCAATAACCTTTTGCAATGGACATCTCTGTCTCTGGCCTTGAAACCCATTGAAAACTTGTGGTTTGAATTGAAGAGGGCAGTCCATAAGTACAGACAAAGGATATCAAGGATCTGAAAGATCCCTCCCAGTGTGTTCTCCAACTCATAAAACATTTTAGAAAAAGGGTCAGTGCTGTTATCCTCGCAAGGTGAGGTATTGAAAGGTATTGAAAACAGGGATGTCAATCATTTTGACCCTTACCTTTTTGAGATTTTTTTAAATTACTTTTTCAACAAAATCTCTTTCTCTGAGCAATTGTATTAGTATAAAATACTTGTTTGTAGCATACAAAAGAGCTCTGTATTTGAATGATTTATTTCATACCATAAGTTTTGCTCATCTCTATCAAGTGTCAATAATTTTGGACTCCACTGTATCTACTGTACCACGATACAGTAATCAATTATATTACATATCATTTAATTAGCTGTACTTGAACATAATCCATAATTAGTTGAAAATATACTGCTGCAGATGAGCTGCTCTTTGATAAAGTTTTGTTGGGCCTCCCGGGTGGCGCAGTGGTTTAAGGGCGCTGTACTGCAGCGCCAGCTGTGCCACCAGAGACTCTGGGTTCGCGCCCAGGCTCTGTCGCACAATTGGCCTCGTGTCGTCCGGGTTAGGGAGGGTTTGGCCGGTAGGGAAATCCTCCGACACATTGGTGTGGCTGGCTTCCGGGTCGAACCCTGTGTTAAGAAGCAGTGCGGCTTGGTTGGGTTGTGTATCGGAGGACGCATGATTTTCAACCTTCGTCTCTCCCGAGCCCGCACGGGAGTTGTAGCGATGAGACAAGATAGTAGCTACTAAACAATTGGATACCACGAAATTGGGGGGAAAAAGGGGGGTAAAAATTCAACAAAATACAAAAAAAAAAACACAAGTCTTGTTGGAGAACTGATTAATGTTTGTCAGAACATCATATGGGAACATGGCTGGTGGCCCACTGCAACAAGTTCTCATGACACACATTTACCACAACAAAGATGCCGTCAGTAGAATACCCAACATCTGCCATGATGTATTGTGGGAGTTGAGGAAATCACTACTGCAGCTCGGCATGCAATCACACTGGCAGCCTCCTCTGCTCTCTTCCCCCAGACAGCCCTCTAATCAGCTGCAGTGACCCCCGTTATGCCAACTGCAACAGTGACCCCCACTGCATGCCAACAGCCCGGTCTTCACCCTGGCACCAGAGTGGAGAGGCCCCCAGTCACACTTCAGATTAACCTGATTTATAAAGGGAGAGATGGGGGGGGGAAGGTGGGGGGAAGGTTGAGGGAGTAGAGTATCAATGCTGGGAGGGACATGTCCCCCTCCAAGGATAATTCCATCACAAGGCTAATGTGCTAAGTGTTGCATAAGCGTATCATTATGTGCTCTCCCTATGTACATAATGTGGAGCTGAGAAGGAATTAAATTGAATTCCATCTGACAGGGACACTATGGCGTGAGGGAGGCTGTCGGGAGGTGGGGGTGGGTGAGATGGAGAATGGAGCTGGGACCACAGAGCAGGGTAAACCTGGCTGTGTTTTCAGACATGGACCTAGTTTTTCACTCTAAAACATGAAAAGGCTTTTAAGGCCTGTTTGTCTTTTGAGTTTGAGTAACGAAAGGCTCGAAATAGACAGAAAATACACTACTGTTTTTTTGTTTTTTTCACTCCATATGCCCGGTTCTCTGGTTCTGTGTCTGTTCAGCACTGTGAAGTGCAGATGTTGGCAGTACTGAGCCAAATATTTATACACTACTCTTGTGTTTCCTGTACAAGCAGATCAATCAATATTTACTCATGAGTGAAATGCAAACTGCTACAGTCATCCGATGCCAGTGATGATGGGCTGATACTGTCACAAACAGAATAGCTGCTCTCACTGCTCTGTGCTATTCTATGAGGCATCATTGATGAGGCATCATCTATGAGGCATCATTGCCATGCAGACCTGCAGATAACAGAACACAACAGCATTCATTATACATCACTGTATTCCTTCTATGTGTTTCCATTCGGTATACATGGACATTACGAAGTAAAGAACTAAGTATTTGGACCCAAATAAAAAAACACAGTATCTTGATTCATGTTCAACAAAATTAATTGAAAAGTAGGAGCTGAATATTGGTTTACAAGCTGTAATAACATGCATCTGCACTTATACCGACCTCTCACAAATCTACTAAACTTATGAATGTCCAGATAACAATATCTTATAGTTTTTTCAGCCCATAGGAAAATAAGTATAAATGGATGTGGAGCTAAACTTGCACTTGCTGTAATAATGGTTTCTGGTCACATACATACTTTTTTGCACCACTGTAAATGACTCTGAACTACAGGGACTTGACCCCATGCAGCTTGGCTTGAATCGTACCAAAGTGCTGAAGCAAAACTTGGGCAGATGCTGTCAAGGATATCAAAAGCCAAAGAGGATGAGGCAATTCTAAATTGTGCTACACTGGTTTGTTTCTTTCTAACTCCATGAACACACCAGCAATATAGCATGAATCCAAATATCTGCCATGAACACAGAACCAATCACATGTCCCTTTGACAATTACATTTTAAACGATTGATGGCTCAGAACAAACAATCATTTAAAATCACTTGTCAAAGGGACACATGCTAAATCTTTATCAGTCGTACTGGCCTACTTTGGTTGGAAGGCATACTTATTCTAGTAGTACAGTGACAGTCTGACCAATAATCACTCCTGAGATTTAGCCTTTCTCACTTCTAATTTGTATGAATTACAGCCCCATTTTCCAAACAGACAACCTATAATTCTAGTATGTCAGTGACCCTGTAAACAACATACCTCAGACCCCAAACATGCCTTCACACCCTGCGCTCATCTTCAGATCTAACAACAGCCATACTCCCTGTGAGCAGCTTTAACATGCAGACAAGCCTCTCAGTTATCCCGTCAATCCATTATGGACAGGACTGGTGAGGGATAGCTTATGCACCCTCCTACCGTAGTTATATCAGCCAGATTTGGAGATGTTGAGTGGGAGGGGGTAGAAAGAGATACAGAGAGATAAGAGAGCTATTAGATTTGAGTTCGCCAAGCTCAAGTGAGCGTTTTCCTTATTTTGCCCTGATTCCATTTCTATCTTGTTTTGGCAGGCTTGTACTGATGTATGGAGTGTGTAGGTAAATATGCTTGTAGGATTAGTAGCGTGTCCACTGTGTTCAGCCCTCCTCTGATCCAATTTTAGGACACAGTTTCTCCTGACGAATGTTTGTTGTGCACAAGATTTGTGTCAAATTGTGAGGTGTGGGTGGGAGAAAGGACAGAAGGTAATCCTCTTTCCGTTTGTCAATGCAGAAATAAGCATAATGCAAGGCTAAATAGCACAGCTGGATCTGTGCCGTGCTCTTCTATCAGCTTTTTTATGATGACCATTTTGCCCTTTGAGTGTAATGAGACTGTGTTGTCCCTCAAGGGGCCAGGGGTGGAGGGGTCTGTCAGTGTTTATGACTGTGGTTGATGCTCTCCTTTCCTTCCGTAAGACTGCCTGTTTTCTCTAAAAAGTAACTTCTAGAGGCAATAACAGAGATGCGTCAACATGCGTGATGATTATTGTGTTAAACAGGTGTAATGAAGCTAGATTCATATGAGACAAAAAGGCACACTCCCTGCATGTATATTTCATTAATAGGTGGTCTGATGTATCATGCAAGTCGTGTGCAAGCAAAAAGCGAGACACGCTATAGAACCTGCACTAAGTTAATTGTTGCCAGAGTGTGACTGTGCTCCCAGCAGCCGTGTTATAGCATGCTAGAAAGTAGAGTCACTAGGGACAGACCTTCCTCATAGAGGATAAAATTGATTTTATTTGCTGATAATCAATAATCATGTTACAATTACTCAATATAACAGGAGCTATTTGAGCAGAGGGCACAGGACACTAAAATACAGCATATTCAAGGAAATTAATTACACACATCAAATGTGGTATAAGAGCTAGACAAAAATAAAATGCTATGAAAATAAAGAAGGTTAATTTGTGCATGCTGCTTACTCCTCCCAAGTGTGGTCTTTATTTGAGCTAGTGCTACAACAACAGCATTTCCCAACCGTATTATTGTATCGCTAGCTCAAATAAAGATCACACTTGGGAGCAGAACCAGATTAATTTCACATTCATGGCTCTAAAAAGAACAATATTTTTGAAAAGTGAGAATGTAAAATTCACTGAACTACATCATCTGTCCCTGCAAGAGATAAAGACTCCTGTAAAGTAAGAAAGTCAGAACTGTCTCAACCTTCTTCTGCAGTGAGCTAAATCAGGGTCACAAAGTGTTTCTTGGTAGTCCTAAATAAATCTACTTTGAAACCAAAGTGTACACCTCACACACATGGTTATGGGCCTAAAAAAAACAAGACACCTGTACCATGTCAGATATAGAGTTGAAATGTATTACATTTTGAGTTTTCATCCCAATATTACACTTTATATACATCACAGAAGACTGAAATATAACATAACCGTTTGACATGGAAACACTGTATTTTCTGTGTTACATTTTTTTATTGTTTATTAATTATGAAACATATGAAAAACATTCCACCCATGAGGTCACTGGTCATTAGACTGGATCAACCACGGACATTCTGGTTAGAAAAAAAACCGGAATGATTTTTCATCATGTTTTTAGTCACTGAATGAACAGAAAACAGCCTCGGATATGGAGCCAGAGACAGGACAATACATAAATGTCCTTATCCAACAACTTTGTGCTTTCTGAGCTTGTATGGTAGACACAGTGCATGACTGCACATCACTTTTGGTTGAATGTTCATAGTATGGAGTGGAGGAATAGTCTGAGAGAAGGAACAGACCAAAGAGAGAGAGAGCGATAGGGGAAGGGGGGGGGGTATTGAGTGAGGGCTGTCACTGTCGCCTGCCACTGACGTTTCACTTGTTTTGCTGTCTCACTTTATTATCTTGCTGCATGTTGTCATCCCTCCTCAACACCAAGAGACTCAATGTCTTTATATGTCAACCTTGACTGGCTTCGCTGGCTGTAAACAAGCCGTGATAAGAGGGATTTGAGAAGAGGACGGGGAGCTTGACACAGAATATACATCATTCTGCCTGAATTAGATTGGCACAGATTCTCCAGGCCCAGTAAGTGGGAGACAAAATGGCTTTGTTCTCCACTAGGCCAGAGTTGATGAAACACTAACATGTACGAGTCATGTACATTAAAAGTTAGCTCTTATCTATCCCAAGAACTTTGACATAATGACATTGTAAATGCAGCACCTCTCAAGTCGTCATCTTTGATGTGCTATTCACTGCATGTCTACAGGGATGCTGCTGACACATGCCTGTACCAAATGAGTGCTCTAATGAGTCCTAGCCCCCAAACCGCCCGGTCATATATTGTACTTCTAACTGTACCACAGGCCTATAGGCAGTAGGTAAGTAAAGTATACTACTGACACGCACTCTGTCTAATTTATGATGCTCCTGGCTTCCACCAGTCCTTTAAACAATCTGACTCTCAGCAGATAAAGTCGTATCATCTGGCCAGATCAATGAAGCAGGTCAAATGGCCTCTCAGGGGTCTAATTTATTGATGCATTGGGCCTCCCTGGCGAGCTTTACTGTACACCCTTCTCCCTATGAAGCCATGATTCATCTTTCACCGCTTCATCCTCAGCGCACCTCTCCCAGAGACAAAATGACAAAGATTTTTTCATCTCCCATGTTGTCAATTTGCGGCAGCTCAGTTCTTCTTCCTTCATCCAGTATGGCCGCTGTCTCATCACACAATGTGACTGCTGGGCACCCCGTCCTCATTTTACTTGGTCATGGCCATTGGCCACAGTAAGCTTTTAATAACCACTCTGCTCTCCTCAGCTCTCCTCTCCCCTAGCGGACATGACTGCTAAGCAAGCATTCCTCTGGCAGGCCAACATGTGCACACAGTGCTGGCTGTATGGTAAGGGTACATACAGTATAGGAAGAAGTATGTCCCAGCAGCACCTGTGTGCTTCTCCATGGGGTGCGTCATTTCATTTGCCATCGCTCTGACAGCACTCTAAGGCAGTGCTAGACCGTGAAGGGGAAAATGATTAAAAAAAAGGCTCCAAAAGAAGTAATGAAGTGAGAAGAGGACCCATGAGTGTGCATGACGCGTCACTCACCCCCAGCTAACATACTCTATGTCCATCTGGCTCTGTGTGGAATAATAAAACTCTCCTTTCATCTGCTCTTTCTCTCCCTCCCTCCCTACCTGGCCTTCTTGAATATCAGTGAGAAACCTGAGACACAAACACATGGCGTGTTCGTTACCGCTGGCTGTGGTATACAGAGTGACCAAGCTGTAGCCTCCCCCCACCAATTAATTAAACATACTTACAAAATGTAGAATGGGGTAAATTAATGACTGATCAAGTTGCATGAGTGCTGATTATTGATTAACCTCAATTAATCCTCCAGCACCTAGGAGTGGAGCCTCTGCCACTCCTAACCTTCTCTGGTTTGGGGGAGCTGAGCTCTATAGATCTGTTGATCCAGGATGTCCCAGAGCAGCACTTCCCTGTCTGATGGCTCTAACTGGCCCTTAGCCTGCTAGGTAAAAGAAACATCCCTGTGCTGTGCTGCAGGTGCACAGGGGCCATTCAGCTGAGTCAAACGGGGTCAACTACTCACAACTTTATTAAGGGTGTGAGAGGTAAGTGCTGTATGTCATACTGCTGCAGTCAGATGGGAATACACCTTCTTAAGGCTAGGGGCAGTATCCTGAATTCCGGATGACTGATGTGCCCAAAGTAAACTGCCTGTTACTCCGGCCCAGAAGCTAGGATATACAGATAATTGGTAGCATTGGATAAAAGACACTCTGAAATTTCTAAAACTGTTAAAATAATGTTTGTGAGTATAACAGAACTTATATGGTAAGTGAAAACCCGAGGACCATCCATCTGGACATTTTGTTTTGAGGTCACAGGCCATTTCAATGCTAGCCTATGGGATATACAAAAAAATTGACCTATATTGCAGTTCCTATGTCTTCCACTAGATGTCAACAGTCTTTAGACAGGGTTTCAGGCTTGTTTCTTGAAAAATTAAGTAGTTGTAGTTTATCCAAGGTGTCCTTCATTAGAAAAGTAGTCTTGTTGTGCGCGTGAATGAGGTTCGCACTCTTCGTTATTTATCTTCCCTATTGAACATACTACTCTCCGTATTAAATATGATCATTTATTTAGATATTAGAGTACCTGAGGATTAATTAGAAACATTCTTTGACTTGTTTGGACAAACTTTACCAATAACTTTTTGGATTCGTTTGTATGCATGTTGAACGAGTGGATTACTGAAATGAATGGCGCCAACTAAACAGACTTTTTTGGATATAAAGAAGGACTTTATCAAACAAAACAACCATTCATTGTGTAGCTGGGACCCTTGGGATTGCAAACAGAGGAATATCTTCAAAGGTAAGTGATTTATTTTATCGCTATTTGTGATTTTGTGACGCCTGTGCTGGTTTGAAAAAGTATTTTGATGTGGGGCGCTGTCCTCAGATAATCACATGGTGTGCTTTCGCCGTAAAGCCTTTTTGAAATCTGACAACGCGGTTGGATTAACAAGAAGTTAAGCTTTAAAATTATGTAAGACACTTGTATTTTCATGAATGTTTATTATTACGATTTATGTATTTTGAATTTCACGCTCTGCAATTTCACAGGATGTTGTCATAGTGGAACGCTAGCGGGACACCTAGCCGCAAGTAACTGTCCAGTGAAAATCTCACTTTAAAAGTAAAAATTCTGTTAACTCATACCCAAATAATGTATTTGTGGCCAAAGCATAATTTGGAGGTAAAAATAAACACTTCGAAATCCCAACCACAAACTGATTGTTTAAAAAATGCTTGCTATTTCCTCATAGAGGATGATGTCACCCTCCTGAGGAAGACAAGCAGGCCAATAAGTGTTCTGACCGGTATACAGTATATGAATGACCGGTATATGCCCACGCCATTCTGTTGTTTGGGTACGCTCACACCATTTCAACACAGAAAAGTTGTTTTGTAACATACTTAATCAAATAAAAAGTTACAAAAATATTTAACCTATATTGTAATTAATTATAGGTCATATTTCAGAGAAATCTGGAAACACTGGACAGTTATTTTAAGACATAATTGGCAGTGTGTCCCTCCAGAGCATGTAGTTAGAGTCCTAACCACTGGTCACAGTAAAGAGAAATCCATCAATGTTTTACCGTACCAGCAATCCCATGAAAACTATATACCATTATATTCTCTAATTTATTTAATTACTTAAAACAAGACTAGTGTGGCGTAGACTATTACAATAATGCAATCTATAGTATAAGACCTTGCGAAATGACATGACTGTTTAACTGTCAGTCTGCCACTGGGTCTCTGCTATTCCCTGAACATGTATTCTCTGTATCATCAATTCCACAGAGTACAGTCAGTGCTTGACTTGGAATGAAATAGGTGCCGGGACTCATTTTGGGTGCCGGTACTGTTTATATTTAGGTGCAGGAACTCCACAATACTTTTGAGCTAATGTTCTAAAATAGGAACAGGAGCTCAAGCAGTAGAAAATTTGAGGGGCCGGTCCCCAGCAGAGCTCCTGCCCAAGTCAAGAACTGTGTACAGTACAACCATCCTGACTCACAAAAGGAACACATTTTGTGCATGTTTTCACTGAGCAGAAGAAGAAAGCTTATGTGGATGCCTTCCCTCGGCATCCACGTAAGCATAACTATACATGCAGCAGCTGGATCCATTTCAACTCAGTGTTCGTCTGATATAAAGCTATAGAGTTCACCTGAGCTCTCAGCTCACAGTCACAGATAAGGACAGATGCATAGTGACAACAATAAGCACCTTTATTGTCAGTGCATACATGTAATCAGCATGAAATGCTATAACTTTGTCTATATTATCTTCACATGATTAAATCTGTCAAAACTCTGTTTGCTCACCAGCTAAACTGAGGTTACATCCTTTCAACAGAAGCTGAGGACAGAGAGAGGGATGGAGGGAGAGAGAGAGAACGTGGGGTAGGTGGGCAGAAGGTGAAAGCAGCTCCTTTCTGAGATGCAGCCTTTCCCAGAATCCAGCACATCACCCAATCAGCTTTTCATAGTATTTTCTTCTCTCCCTTATTACCACATGGGCATACTGCATTCTGCTCTCTCTCTCTCTCCCTCCCCCTCTCTTTCTCTGTCACTCTCTCCCTCTGTATTTGCATCTCCTCCACCAACGCTGTTGCCTGCAGACGTCACACACACACACACACACACACACACACACACACACACACACACACACACACACACACACACACACACACACACACACACACACACACACACACACACACACACACACACACACACACACACACACACACACACACACACAAACACACACAGTAGCCTGCTCTTTATCAATGGAGCTAAGCCACTTTTCCTTTTTTCTCCCCCATGCCCCCATCCCCCCTCCCCAGAGGGAATAAACAGGGTCTGTGGAGGGAGAAATTAGTGCTATAAAAATGGCAGGCTCCTTACCTTGCGGTTCGCTGAAAAGGAGAGCCTTTCCTCCAGGAAGGGCAGAGGCTTGCGAGCAAGAGTGCGCACACACACATACACTGTACAACAAGCACTCGTTATACACACTACGTCACACAAACCCTCACACAGGAATATACACACACACACAGTCGAGGAGGGCTGGCTCTCAAGCAGGCACACACTGCAGGCTGCTGCTTGCTTGAGAAAGCTTGACGCGTTCCTCCCTCCAGGCAGACGCACACACTGCCATCTCAATGGCTCTTTTTTGGGGGATGATTCATCCCCAGCTTCCTCCGTGGCTAACAACTTGTCCGTGTGCCGCTGCACCGCTGCCTGCTCCCGGGGACACAGGGTGGCCAGTGAAAGGGACAAAACCAGAGAGGAAAGGCAGTATCCAGGATGAGAGACTATCACAGCCATACAGAGAGCTTCTCTCCCCCCCCCCTATCTCTCTCTCTCTCTCTCTCTCTCTCTCTCTCTCTCACACACACACACACACACACACATCCCTCCCTCCTCTCTCTCTCTCTCTCTCACACACACACACACACACACACACACACACACACACACACACACACACACACACACACACACACATACACACATACACACACACACACCCCTTCCCACTCTCTCGCTCCCTTTATCACCTCCCTACCTCCTCCCACCTTCTCATTGGGCTGTCTTTGCAGTGGCCCTAAATTGATAGCAGTGTGCCGTGTGTGTCTGTTTAGGCTGGTTTCCAATGACTGAAAGGAAAGGAGAGCTGCTGTATACATCATCTGGGATACGTTTCATCCACCTGGCCCCCCTGCCCTTCTGCACCACATGAGGGGGTGATAGGAGAACAGTGGCAGTAACCGAAGGTGACGTTTTCTTCCTGCCCGGTCAATGGATGCATTATCCATGTTAATGACAGGGTCAGAGATGGGAGCGTGACCAGAGAGGGCTATTTCTGTGGCTGGTTATTATGAATCATCCTAATCTCAAATACGATCCAATCTCCGTTTCTCTCTGAATTTATGACCTAAGGATTAACATGTTAACACTAAATTTATGCTGAGGGAAATCCTCATGTCAGCATAATCATTTAGGATTACCATTATCGTTATTCCCTTCTGCACAATTTCTAACCTAGCTGTAGACACCATTGCATTTAATAATACACATTCAGCCCCAGCTATATATAAGCATAAAGATCGAATACTTTTATCAAACAAAACATACTGTATCTGTGAAAAAAGGAGAAAGACGATAGTCACACAAAAAAGCAGAAGAATGAGAAAATGAAATGCATAGCAGAAATAGCCTGCCAAACAACATTTAGAACACTATAATACGTGGTCATTTAGAACACTGTAATACATGGTCATTTAGAACGCTGTAATACACTGTCATTTTCAACACTGTAAAACACTGTAATTTAGAACACTGTACTACACGGTCATTAAAACACTATAATACACGTTTATTTAGTAATACATGGTAATTTAGAACACTGTAATACCTGGTCATTTAGAACACTGTAATACACAGTAATTTACAACGCTGTGATACACGGTCATTTAGAACGCTGTAATACACGGTCATTTAGAATACTGTAATACACGGTCATTTAGAACGCTGTAATACACGGTCATTTCGAACACTGTAATACACAGTCATTTAGAACACAGAAATTTAGAAAGCTGTAATACACGGTCATTTAGAACGCTGTCATATAGAACGCTGTAATACACGGTCATTTATAACACTGTAATACACGATCAAATAGAACGCTGTAATACACAATAATTTAGAACGCTGTAATACACGGTCATTTAGAACACTGTAATACACGATCATTTATAACACTGTAAGACACGATCAAATAGAACGCTGTAATACACAATCATTTAGAACGCTGTAATACACGGTCATTTAGAACACTGTAATACACGGTCATTTAGAACGCTGTAATACACGGTCATTTAGAACACTATAATACACTGTCATTAAGAGCGCTGTAATACACTGTCATTAAGAGCGCTGTAATACACAGTCATTTTAATGTTTAACTCTTTGTTGTTTTTAGAACACTGTCACATTTAGAACACTGTAATGCACAGTCATTTAGAGCGCTGTAATACACGGTCAAATAGAACGCTGTAATACACAATAATTTAGAACGCTGTAATACACGGTCATTTAGAACACTGTAATACATTGTCACGTAGAAAACTGTTTTACATGGTCATTTAAAACACTGTAATACATGGTAATTTAGAACTCTGTAATACACGGTCATTTAGAACGCTGTAATACACAGTCATTTAGAACGCTGTAATACACGGTCAATTAGAACACTGTAATACATTGTCACGTAGAAAACTGTATTACATGGTCATTTAGAACACTCTAATACATGGTAATTAGGAACACTGTAATACATGGTCATTTAGAATGCTGGAATACACTGTCATTTAGAACACTAATACACGGTCATTTAGAACGCTGTAATACACAATCATTTAGACCACTGTAATACATGGTCATTTAGAACACTGTTATACACAATCATTTAGACCACTGTAATACATGATCATTTAGAACACTTTAAATCATGGTAATTTATAACACTAATACATGGTTATTTAGAACACTGTAATACATGGTAATTTAGAACACTTTAAATCATGGTAATTTATAACACTAATACATGGTTATTTAGAACACTGTAATACATTGTCACGTAGAAAACTGTATTACATGGTCATTTAGAACACTTTAAATCATGGTAATTTATAACACTAATACATGGTTATTTAGAACACTGTAATACATGGTCATTTAGAACACTGTAATACCTGGACATTTACAACACGGTAATACCTGGTCATTTAGAACAATGTAATACCTGGTCATTTAGAACAATGTAATACATTGGCACATAGAACCCTGTAATACATGGTCATTTAGAATGCTGTAATACATGGTCATTTAGCATGCTGTAATACACAGTCAGTTAGAACACTGTAGTACCTGGTCATTTAGAACACTGTAATACCTGGTCATTTAGAACGCTGTAATACACGGTCATTTAGAACACTGTCATTTAGAACGCTGTAATACACGGTCATTTAGAACACTATAATACACTGTCATTAAGAGCGCAGTAATACACTGTCATTAAGAGCGCTGTAATACACGGTCATTTTAATGTTTAACTCTTTGTTGTTTTTAGAACACTGTCACATTTAGAACACTGTAATACACGGTCATTTAGAACGCTGTAATACACGGTCAAATAGAACGCTGTAATACACAGTCATTTAGAACGCTGTAATACACGGTCATTTAGAACACTGTAATACATTGTCACGTAGAAAACTGTTTTACATGGTCATTTAAAACACTGTAATACCTGGTCATTTAGAACACTTTAAATCATGGTAATTTAGAACACTAATACATGGTTATTTAGAACACTGTAATACATGGACATTTAGAACACTGTAAATCATGGTCATTTAGAACACTGTAATACAATGTAATACCTGGTCATGTAGAACAATGTAATACATTGTCACGTAGAACACTGTAATACGTTGTCATTTAGAAAGCTGTAATACACGGTCATTTAGAACACTGTAATACACGATCATTTAGAACACTTTAAATCATGGTAATTTAGAACACTAATACATGGTCATTTAGAACACTGTAATACACGATCATTTAGAACACTTTAAATCATGGTAATTTAGAACACTAATACATGGTTATTTAAAACGCTGTAATACATGGTCATTTAGAACAGTAATACACGGTCATTTAGAACGCTGCCATTTAGAATGCTGCAACACACGGTCATTTAGAACACTGTATTACAAAGTAATTTAGAACACTGTAATTTAGAACGCTGTAATACACGGTCATTTAGAACACTCTTATACATGATCATTTAGAACGCTGTAATACACGGTCATTTAGAACGCTGTAATACACAGTCATTTAGAACGCTGTAATACACGGTCATTTCGAACACGGTCATTTGGAACACTGTAATACCTGGTCATTTAGAACACTGTAAAACATGTTGTAATACACTGTAATACATGGTAATTTTATCATACGTTTGTTTATGTGTAATTGTTTGCTGTTGTTTTTGTCGCACTGCTTTGCTTCATCTTGGCCAGGTCGCAGTTGTAAATGAGAACTTGTTCTCTTCTGGCCTACCTGGTTAAACAAAGGTGAAATAAAAAATAAATAAAAAATGTAGTTTACTGTAATACATGGTAGTTTAGAACACTGTAATACACGGTCATTTAGAACGCTGTAATTTAGAATGCTGTAATACACGGTAATTTAGAACACTGTCATTTAGAATGCTGTAATACACGTTCATTTAGAACGCTGTCATTTAGAGCGCTGTAATACACGGTCAATTAGAATGCTGTAATACAGTTAATTTAGAACGTTTTAATACACGGTCATTTAGAACACTGTAATACACGGTTATTTAGAACACTGTAATTTAGAACGCTGTAATACACGGTCATTTAGAACACTGTTATACACGGTCATTTAGAGCGCTGTAATACACTGTCAATTAGAATGCTGTAATACACGGTTATTTAGAACGCTGTAATACACAGTCATTTAGAATGCTGTAATACACGGTCATTTAGAACACTGTAATACGCGGTCATTTAGAACACTGTAATACCTGGTCATTTAGAACACTGTAATATATGGTCATTTAGAACACTGTAATACATGGTTATTTAGAACACTAATACATGGTAATTTAGAACACTGCAATACTTGGTCATTTAGAATACTGTAATACATTGGTACGTAGAACACTGTAATACATGGTAATTTAGAACACTACAATACCAGGCCATTTAGAATACATGATCATTTAGAATACAGTAATACGTTGTCATTTAGAACGCTGTAATACACAGTCATTTAGAACACTGTAATAGATGGTCATTCACAACACTGCAATACATGGTCATTTAGAACACTGTAATATCTGGTCATTTAGAACACTGTAATACATGGTTATTTAAAACGCTGTAATACATGGTCATTTAGAACACTGTAATACATGGTTATTTAGAACACTAATACCTGGTCATTTAGAACACTGTAATACATGGTTATTTAAAACGCTGTAATACATGGTCATTTAGAACACTGTAATACATGGTTATTTAGAACACTAATACCTGGTCATTTAGAACACTGTAATACATGGTCATTTAGAACACTGTAATACATGGTTATTTAGAACACTAATACATGGTTATTTAGAACACTGTAATACATGGTCATTTAGAACACTGTAATACATGGTCATTTAGAACACTATTACATGGTCATTTAGAACACTGTAATACATGGTCATTTAGAACACTGTAATACATGGTCATTGATTAGAACACTGTAATACATTGTCACGTAGAACACTGTAATACATTGTCATTTAGAACACTGTAATACATGGTCATTTAGAACACTAATACACGGTCATTCAGAACACTGTAATACACGGTCATGTAGAACACTGTAATACACGGTCATGTAGAACACTGTAATACATTGTCACGTAGAACACTGTAATACATTGTCACGTAAAACACTGTAATACATGGTCATTTAGAACACTAATACCTGGTCATTTAGAACACTGTAATACATGGTAATTTAGAACACTGTAATACATGGTCATTTAGAACACTGTATTACATGGTCATTTAGAATACTGTAATACACGGTCATTTAGAACACTGTAATACATGGTCATTTAGAACACTGTAATACACGGTCATTTAGAACACTGTAATACATGGTAATTTGATTCAAAAATACCTTTGCATAGGCTCTATAACAACCGTAATGAATGTTATTTAACCCCACATCAAAATAACCTGGGCAAAAGACAGATTATGGCCACTTGGGGGCTTGGCAGATGTGACCCCCCTTCACTGTTCTCTTTGTTGTCATCGCTGTTATTGCTGATATTGATTGGCCTGCCTTTTGTTGGGTCTCTTCTGTTAGTACTTTTTTTCATATTGGGTGGGCAGGGCAGTTGTACAGCCTCATCCCATAGCACAGGTCTCCTACTAATATCCCACAATAACAGAAATACCCTGTAAATGCCCCTGTTTGCTTAGGCTATCTGGAGGTCTCTCGTTCTTTTGCTGCTTGTTTATAGACACCAGTTTGTTTGCTTGTTCCCCTTATCCCGTGACATCGTGCATACAGTGTGTGGAACCTGGCTTGATTGGTTTTAAAAAAGTCAGAGTAGCGATCCTCCCTTTATTTATAACAATATGCATTCTGGCTTTGGCCTCTATGTTATTTATCTGGCTAATATTGTATTATAATTCAAAATCAAACACGAGGCAATACAAACCTCAAAATGTGACTTTTGTCAAAGAGACTGACACATTGCATTAAAGCAATAACGATAGTGACTTGCTGTGCTAGCCAGAGGCTGAACAGTTCACATATATTGTTGTTTGTCATGCATTGTCATGCTTGATGAGGCTGCTAATGCTTCTGATTATTATAATGAGTCACCAGATGAACTGGGGTTAATGATACACGCATTCCAAAGTAGGCCTTTTTAACCTTTTGTAGCTATAGTAATTCAATGGAAGCCTTTATCTTCATAAGAAACCACTTAAATTGCTTGCATTTCAATTTCAATTACATTTAGTCGGGTTACTCAGGATTTGCCCTGGGCAATATTCAAGAATGGGGTAGAGCGCCTCAGGACATTAGTGTTGACTGTGGTTGTGGTTGACTCAGTGAGTGGTCATCAGTGAGTGGTCAGAGCCCACATCAATTCTATGACCTGAGAACCTCAGAGTGAGCAGCAGCCCCTGAGTCCATATCCTAACATTGTCAAGCATGACATGGCATTATTCTGAAATGATTAGCTGTCATACACCTGTCCCTTTTCTATGGCTAGTTCAGCATAACCCTACAATGAGCTACGTCAGGTCTTGCAAGGGCTTCTGCTAAGTGAAGTAATGGCTTGGGCGGGAATTTTGCTATTAACTGCTGTTGTAAATAAAACCAGACATAGCTTAAAAGCACCAGCTGTGAGACATGGTCAAAATAGCCTGACTGTGTTTGCCTATCAAACTAACCGGGCCAGACAAAAGTCCCCCTCCTAGGGCCTTGCAAAACCCTGTTAAGCATAGATAGTAGCCTCTCCACAGCTGGCTTTAAGAAGAGAGAAGTATGGACTTTCTGCATCAAGAACTATCTGGATAAGCGTTTAATAAGTCATGCAGCAAACATTTCAGTAAGAATACAAATGATTCAGCTAAGATAGATAATTGCAATAACACTAAACATTGTATGTGTATCTATTCTCACAAAATTAACACTTTTGGGGACTCACCAGTTGAGAGGCACTCAGATCCAGTCAAAATGAAGGGTGAGGTCCATACAGTGTTTTGTGTGTGGGTTTCTACGTGAATTCCTCCAGCAGTAAATGTGATTTAGGATGTTCTTCCCTCTAGTTCCTTGGTGTAGCAGCAGCAGCCTGGTGGTAGGGGTCTCAGGGGAGTGACTAGGCCTGCTCTGCTGCTCACACAACCCAACTAAGGAGACTGGATTTAACTTGCTAATTAGTCACCTATCTCCCACCCAGTCATCAAATCTGCCCTCTGAGCAGCCATGTATCCCATCATCACAGTGGATTACTTGTTACTATATCAGTAGGGTCAGACTGGACCTCCCTCGGACAATTAAGAAAATATGAAGTTAAAATTAAGATTCTGGCTGATACAATATGACAAGTAGCTTTATCATTGTGGGCGTTCTCCATAACAGAAAAATTCAAGAACATCCTCCAGTTAGAGAATGTAATAATTTCATTTGAATAATTAAGATATATGTGGCCACATCAAACATGGTGAACTGAGTTAGTTTATGGCAGTTTGAAAGTGCAGCTCGTTGCAGAGTGTTTGCTCCTTTAGCCTCCAGCAAGGGCTTGTGTAGAGCAGTATACTCAATGAGGAATTGAACAATTTTATGGTTGAGAGGAATGAGGCAAAAGTCTGGCTGCACAACCGATTGGCAAACGTACTGCAAATTGAGAAATCATGTGACTAAACGGAATAAAAATAAGAAACTACACTATGAGACAAAGATAAAAGCTTTGGAGCACCTGCAACAAAATTGTGGGAAAAAAGGCACTCAGCTCCATGATTCATTGAATCAGATGGCTCATTCATCACAAAACCAACTGATATTGCCAACTACTTTATTGATATTTTCATTGGCAAGATTAGCAAACTTAGGCATGACATGCCAGCAACAAAGAACACCCTCTTGCACTACACATCCAAGTATATCTGACCAAATTCAGAAAGACAATAATTGTAATTTTGAATTCCGTAAAGTGAATGTGGAAGAGGTGAAAAAAAATGATTGTTGTCTAGCAACAATGATAAGCCAGCGGGGTCTGACAACTTGGATGGAAAATTACTGAGGATAATAGCGGACGATATTTCCATATCTTCAATTTAAGCCTAATACGAGCCTACTGCGCTCAGGCCTGGAGGGAAGCAAAAGTCATTCCGCTATCTAAGAATAGTAAAGCCCCCTTTACTGGCTCAAATATCCGACCAATCAGCCTGTTACCAACCCTTAGTAAAGTTTTAGAAAAAATTGTGTTTGACCAGATACAAAGCTATTTTACAGTAAACCAATTAACAACAGACTTTCAGCACGCTGATAGGAAAGGACATTCAACAAGCACAGCTCTCACACAAATGACTGATAATTGGCTGAGAGGAATTGATGATAAAAAGATTATTGTGGCTGATTTGTTAGACTTCAGTGCGGCCTTTGACATTATCTGCTAAAAGAAGACACGTGTTATGGCTTAACACCCATTGCTATATTGTGGATAAAGAGTTAACTGTCTACCTCAACTAAATAATGTGGAAATTGAGAAAGTTGAGGTGTCTAAACTGATTGGAGTAACCATGGATTGTAAACTGTCATGGTCAAAACATATTGATACAACAGTAGCTAAGATGGGGAGATGTCTGTCCATTAATAAAGCGCTGCTCTACCTTCTTAAAAAGCACTATCAACAAGGCAGGTCCTACAGGCTCTAGTTTTGTCACACCTGGACTACTGTTCAGTCGTGTGGTCAGGTGCCACAAAGAGGGACTTAGGAAAATTGCTATTGTCTCAGAACAGGGCAGCATGGCTGGCACATGGATGTACACAGAGAGCAAACATTAATAACATGCATGTCAATCTGTCCTGGCTCAAAGTGGAGAAGAGATTGACTTCATCACTACTTGTATTTGTGAGAGGTGAGGTGAGAGGAGACATGTTGAAAGCACTGAGCTGTCTGTTTAAACAACTACCACACAGCTCAGACACTCATGCATACCCCACAAGAGGTCTCTTCACAGTCCCCAAGTCCAGAACAGATTATGGGAGGCGCACAGTACTACATACAGCCATGCCTACATGGAACTCTATTTCACACAGGTAACTGATGCAAGCAGTAGAATCAAATACACCTTATGGAACAGCGAGGACTGTAGAGCAACACAAACATAGGCACAGACACATGCATACACATGATAATATATGCACTATACACATGCGTACACATAGATTTTGTGTCGTAGATATGTGGTAGTGGGGTAGGGGCCTGAGGGCACACAGTGGTGTGAAATCTGTTATGAATGTATTGTAATGTTTATGAAATTGTATAACTGCCTTAATTTTGCTGGACGCCAGGAAGAGTAGCAGCAGCTAATGTGGATCCATAACAAATAAATACAAATACTCATCTCATATTCAATTGGAGGTTCAAATAACCTCAGTTGAAAAACATGCAAAGTAGCCCGTATTTGAACTCTGCGCACTAGAACTCCTCATGCATGCCCTCTACTGACAGTGAGTCATACGACAGGCTCCAGTTCATCAGGCAACAATTATCACAAGACTCATCATAAACACATCACAAGACTGTTCACCCCGCTATCATCCAAAAGGCGAGGCCAGTACAGGCGCATCAAAGCAGGGACCGAGAGACTGAAAAACAGCTTCTATCTCAAGGCCATCAGACTGTTAAACAGCCACCACTAACATTGAGTGGCTGCTGCCAACATACTGACTCAACTCCAGCCACTTTAATAATGGAAAAATGTATGTAAAAAAATGTATCACTAGCCACTTTAAACAATGCCACTTAATATAATGTTCTCATACCCTACATTACTCATCTCATATGTATATACTGTACTCTATACCTCAGCCACGCTCAAGGTCCTAAACGATATCTTAACCGCCATCGATAAGAAACATTACTGTGCAGCCGTATTCATTGATTTGGCCAAGGCTTTCGACTCTGTCAATCACCACATCCTCATCGGCAGACTCGACAGCCTTGGTTTCTCAAATGATTGCCTCGCCTGGTTCACCAACTACTTCTCTGATAGAGTTCAGTGTGTCAAATCGGAGGGTCTGCTGTCCGGACCTCTGGCAGTCTCTATGGGGGTGCCACAGGGTTCAATTCTTGGACCGACTCTCTTCTCTGTATACATCAATGATGTCGCTCTTGCTGCTGGTGAGTCTCTGATCCACCTCTACGCAGACGACACCATTCTGTATACCTCTGGCCCTTCCTACAACTCTCCTTCCGTGGCCTCCAATTGCTCTTAAATACAAGTAAAACTAAATGCATGCTCTTCGATCGCTGCCTGCACCTGCCCGCCTGTCCAACATCACTACTCTGGACGGCTCTGACTTAGAACACGTGGACAACTACAAATACCTAGGTGTCTGGTTAGACTGTAAACTCTCCTTCCAGACCCACATCAAACATCTCCAATCCAAAGTTAAATCTAGAATTGGCTTCCTATTTCGCAACAAAGCATCCTTCACTCATGCTGTCAAACATACCCTTGTAAAACTGACCATCCTACCAATCCTCGACTTCAGCGATGTCATTTACAAAATAGCCTCCAATACCCTACTCAACAAATTGGATGCAGTCTATCACAGTGCAATCTGTTTTGTCACCAAAGCCCCATATACTACCCACCATTGCGACCTGTACGCTCCCGTTGGCTGGCCCTCGCTTCATATTCGTCGCCAAACCCACTGGCTCCATGTCATCTACCAGACCCTGCTAGGAAAAGTCCCCCCTTATCTCAGCTCGCTGGTCACCATAGCATCACCCACCTGTAGCACGCGCTCCAGCAGGTATATCTCTCTGGTCACCCCCAAAACCAATTCTTTATTGGCTGCCTCTCCTTCCAGTTCTCTGCTGCCAATGACTGGAACGAACTAAAAAAATCTCTGAAACTGGAAACACTCATCTCCCTCACTAGCTTTAAGCACCAACTGTCAGAGCAGCTCACAGATTACTGCACCTGTACATAGCCCAGCTATAATTTAGCCCAAACAACTACCTCTTTCCCTACTGTATTTATTTAGCTCCTTTGCACCCCATTATTTTTTATTTCTACTTTGCACATTCTTCCACTGCAAATCTACCATTCCAGTGTTTACTTTGCCACCATGGCCTTTTTTTGCCTTTACCTCCCTTATCTCACCTCATTTGCTCACATCATATATAGACTTGTTTATACTGTATTATTGACTGTATGTTTGTTTTACTCCATGTGTAACTCTGTGTTGTTGTATCTGTCGAACTGCTTTGCTTTATCTTGGTCAGGTCGCAATTGTAAATGAGAACTTGTTCTCAACGCCTACCTGGTTAAATAAAGGTGAAATAAAAAATATATATATAATCTACTGCATCTTGCCATCTTTATGTAATACATTTATCACTAGCCACTTTAAACAATGCCACTTTTATGTTTACATACCCTACATTACTCATCTCATATGTGTATACTGTACTCAATACCATCTACTGCATCTTGCCTATGCTGTTCTGTACCATCACTCATTCATATATTTTTATGCACATATTATTCATCCCTTTACACTTGTGTGTATAAGGTAGTTGTGAAATTGTTCGGTTAGATTACTCGGTTATCACTGCATTGTCGGAACTAGAAGCACAAGCATTTCGCTACACTCGCATTAACATCTGCTAACCATGTGTATGTGACAAATAAAATTGTATTTGAACCTTTACTTCTAATTTATTGAAAAATTGTCACCACAGAGCTGTGGGGGTACCGACAGAATCAGTCAAAAGTTTGGACATGCCTACTCATTCCAGGGTTTTTTCTAGTTTTACTATTTTCTACATTGTAATAGCGAAGACATCAAAACTATGAAATAGCATCTCGGAGTCACCGCTTCACTGTTGACGTTGAGACCGGTGTTTGGCAGGTACTATTTAATGAAGCTGCCAGTTGAGGACTTGTGAGGTGTCTGTTTCTCAAACTAGACATGAATGTACTTGTCCTCTTGCTCAGTTGTGCACCAGAGCCTCCCACTCCTCTTTCTATTCTGGTTAGCGCCAGTTCGCGCTGTTCTGTGAAGCCTGTAATCAAACCCACAAATGCTGATGCTCCAGACACTCTACTAATCGAAAGAAGGACAATTTTATTGCTTCTTTAATCAGACAAGTTTTCAGCTGTGCTAAAATAATTGCAAAAGGGATTTCTAATGATCAATTAGCCTCATAAAATGATACTTAGACTAGCTAACACAACGTGACATTGGAACTTGCTAATGGACCTCTGTACGCCTATGATATTCAATTTTTAAAATCTGCCGTTTCCAGCTACAATAGTCATTTACAACATGAACAATGTCTACACTGTATTTGTTACGTTAACAGACAAATAATGTGCTTTTCTTTCAAAAACAAGGACATTTCTAAGTGACCCCAAACTTTTGAACGGTAGTGTATGTTGATTTGTTGTGTATGTTGACTTTTTAGGTTTCTACATGATTTCATAATTTTGTTGTATTCAATAATATTCTACAATGTAGAAAAGCGCAAAAATAAACAATAACCCTTGAATGAGTAGGTGTGCCCAAACTTTTGACTGGTACAGTACATATATATGTGACGGCAGGGTATCCTAGTGGTTAGAGCTTTGGACTAGTAACTGAAAGGTTGCAAGTTCAAATCCCCAAGCTGACACGGTACATACAGTGCCTTGCGAAAGTATTCGGCCCCCTTGAACTTTGCGACCTTTTGCCACATTTCAGGCTTCAAACATAAAGATATAAAACTGTATTTTTTGTGAAGAATCAACAACAAGTGGGACACAATCATGAAGTGGAACGACATTTATTGGATATTTCAAACTTTTTTAACAAATCAAAAACTGAAAAATTGGGCGTGCAAAATTATTCAGCCCCCTTAAGTTAATACTTTGTAGCGCCACCTTTTGCTGCGATTACAGCTGTAAGTCGCTTGGGGTATGTCTCTATCAGTTTTGCACATCGAGAGACTGAATTTTTTCCCCATTCCTCCTTGCAAAACAGCTCGAGCTCAGTGAGGTTGGATGGAGAGCATTTGTGAACAGCAGTTTTCAGTTCTTTCCACAGATTCTCGATTGGATTCAGGTCTGGACTTTGACTTGGCCATTCTAACACCTGGATATGTTTATTTTTGAACCATTCCATTGTAGATGTTGCTTTATGTTTTGGATCATTGTCTTGTTGGAAGACAAATCTCCGTCCCAGTCTCAGGTCTTTTGCAGACTCCATCAGCTTTTCTTCCAGAATGGTCCTGTATTTGGCTCCATCCATCTTCCCATCAATTTTAACCCTGTCCCTGCTGAAGAAAAGCAGGCCCAAACCACTATGCTGCCACCACCATGTTTGACAGTGGGGATGGTGTGTTCAGGGTGATGAGCTGTGTTGCTTTTACGCCAAACATAACATTTTGCATTGTTGCCAAAAAGTTCCATTTTGGTTTCATCTGACCAGAGCACCTTCTTCCACATGTTTGGTGTGTCTCCCAGGTGGCTTGTGGCTAACTTTAAACGACACTTTTTATGGATATCTTTAAGAAATGGCTTTCTTCTTGCCACTCTTCCATAAAGGCCAGATTTGTGCAATATACGACTGATTGTTGTCCTATGGACAGAGTCTCCCACCTCAGCTGTAGATCTCTGCAGTTCATCCAGAGTGATCATGGGCCTCTTGGCTGCATCTCTGATCAGTCTTCTCCTTGTATGAGCTGAAAGTTTAGAGGGACGGCCAGGTCTTGGTAGATTTGCAGTGGTCTGATACTCCTTCCATTTCAATATTATCGCTTGCACAGTGCTCCTTGGGATGTTTAAAGTTTGGGAAATCTTTTGTATCCAAATCCGGCTTTAAACTTCTTCACAACAGTATCTCGGACCTGCCTGGTGTGTTCCTTGTTCTTCATGATGCTCTCTGCGCTTTTGACGGACCTCTGAGACTATCACAGTGCAGGTGCATTTATACGGAGACTTGATTACACACAGGTGGATTGTATTTATCATCATTAGTCATTTAGGTCAATATTGGATCATTCAGAGATCCTCACTGAACTTCTGGAGAGTTTGCTGCACTGAAAGTAAAGGGGCTGAATAATTTTGCACGCCCAATTTTTCAGTTTTTGATTTGTTAAAAAAGTTTGAAATATCCAATAAATGTCATTCCACTTCATGATTGTGTCCCACTTGTTGTTGATTCTTCACAAAAAAATACAGTTTTATATCTTTATGTTTGAAGCCTGAAATGTGGCAAAAGGTCGCAAAGTTCAAGGGGGCCGAATACTTTCGCAAGGCACTATCTGTTGTTCTGCCCCTGAAAAGGCAGTTAACCCACTGTTCCTAGGCTGTCATTGAAAATAAGAATTTGTTCTTAACTGACTTGCCTGGTTAACTAAAGGTTAAAAAATATGTTTATATTTAAAAAAAAATACACAGCAGTGACAGCTATGCATTGATATGGATTGAACCGTGTCATTTTCACCTCTGGATTTCTCCCTGTCATTCTCACACCCTGCCTACACCACTGAAAGGTTAATTACACTGGGAGGTTACATGAAGCAGGCAAATGATAAAGAGGAAAGAAAGACAGATACATAGTGTGTTATTAGTGGTCCTGTCTGGCTCAGTTAGTAGAGCATGACCCTTGTGGGTTTGACTCCCACAGTGGACAAGTTTGAAACTTTTTATATACACAAACTCTAAAATACATACATGATGACACTGATAGTCTGCTACCTAATAATAAAACACTGAACATGTCCTTGTTGAAATGTGTCAGTTTGGAAGACCAGAGCCCGCTTGCTCTTCCTTGCCACTGCCCCCTGACTCCAAGGCCTTCTTCTGTCGGTAGCGCTCAGCCCGCAGTTCCTCAAAGCAGAACTCGGAGGCGCCACTGAGCAGCAGCTTCTTGCAGTACATGCTCTGCTCCAGAGCTTTCCCCTCTTCCTGCTGCTGTTGCTGCAGTCTCTTCAGAGGAGTCTCATCCCCGCAGGGCTTCCGTGCAGACAACACTGAATTCACCGCTGGGTTGATCTTACACGGTGTCCTGGAGGAATAAGGTGTCAGAACAAATAACTAAAACACAGCTGGAGCAGAAACAAACTATGCCAAAGGCATACAGCTCAGGGTTACTGCTGGGTTTAAGTCACACAATTTTGAAATAATTTATTGCTCGACCTACATTTCTTTGAATAGAAAAATGGATCTTTGCTGTTCCAACCGCAGTAGTTAATTCAGTTAGTTATGATTAAGATGATCTCAGTTTACACTCACATAGCTGGAGGCTGATCCGACTCCTCCACAAAGGGCTGGAAGTTTGGCTTGCTGGGCAGAGCCACAACACTGTGACCAAACCTGGACTTCATTGGCATCTACAATAGAGCACACACAAATTCAGTCATAAATTATAACAAGCCTTAAGTCCCATTACTGTGTGTCTCATACCTTTACGTTGCTCCATTTCTCAGGCCTCTGCTCGTTCTCCTTGAATCTCGATGGGGGTGGGGCCATCCAAGATTCCAACTTTAGTTCAGAGGGCTCAGCACTGACAGCCTTGTTCTCATCAAAGATCACAAGGCAACTGTTTTGACCACTGCTGGCCAGAGCTGGTGGGCCTTGTAACTGTAGGCTTCGTGAATTACCTGTGAACAAACAAGTAATATAGAGTCAAAAATCATAAATATATTCTCCTTTATGACATTATATAACACTTTAACCTGGAATGATTTATCATTTTGAAAAGAGACATGTGCTTACTGCTTAGTGCTGCACCAACTCTACTAATGGGTGCAACAGCCTTTTTCTTCCCCCTGTGTTTTAGATCCACCAGAGAAACCCGCTCAGGCTTTGCTGCCTCAGCTTCCTCCTCCTCGTCATTCACCATTCCAGACATCACCTGCCGGGACACACGCGCCTGCAAAGCCCTGCAACAGATGACACAAAATATTGAATTATGCTAGGAAAACTAAAACCACCTCAAACAGCATGGAAGTAAATCCAGCAAAAAATTTAATTAAAGTAGATCCATACTTGTGGAACTGCAGGAGTTTCTCCAGAGGTTCAGCCCCACGCTTGAAGCCCTCCTGGTAGACACTGTCTGCTGTTCGAGAGTTACCCTGATTCTCATACTCCTCAGACCAGGCAATGTAGAAGGAAGCCTGTTGTACTCCTATTCCCTGGGCTCGCATATATCTGTAGATATCCAAAGGCTCGTGACCGCTCTCTGCCTAATACAGGAAGACAGAGTACACACACAGTCATGAATACAACTTGTTTGATTGACACTTGTCACATGATAAAGCTGTATGAACAAAGGACAGCGGTTACTTACAAATTTGATCCATAGGTCAACATAACGGCTGTCATTGTGATATTTATTTTCCTCTGTAAAGCACATCACAGCTCTCTCCAAAAGCACATTAAGGTTACTCTCCTTTCCTCCCTGTGGATAGGTCTGCTCTGTCCATTTAACATACCTGTTCAAAAGGCACCATGTTATCTGGCTACAATAATGACATCAATGAACATTAAGACATTCACACTAATATTCATTCAGGTATGATCAGTTTTGGCCAGAGTAATCCTTTTCATCTTACCGATCCCAAACATCAAGGGGGTCATCTCCATCATACACTCTCAGTTCAGACTCAAAAGCCCTGAAGACAACAAACACATTGGTTGAACACAAAACAATAGGCCTGTTTGCAGATTTGTCAACACTGTAAATTCACACCATTCAGTCAAGCCAAGAACCAGAATGCCTTGTGGAACTGCCCCAAAACTTATTTAACGTTAGATAGCTTGTAAGCAAAATTCCCACTTTATGCTGTCTCTCCCTCCCATCCCAAGCACGGCACTCAAATCCCTGTTTGTAGATAGTTAAAGTACTTTAATAAAGGCATCCTTACTGTTTGTGTTGGTTGGTGGCAGAGCTCGAACCCTCTTGCTGTTGACTGAGTGCCTGGTGTAAAACTGATATGGCCCGACCTTTCTTCAAGGGCTGGATGTTCTCTTTGCAAAGTTCCCAGTCTGCCTCTCCACCTTCTGCCATTTTGGTTCTGTAAGTCAGCTAGCTAGCTACAATAACAGCAGACACAAACAATGACAAGCCACACAAGTACATCTCTTGGACAACTTGTAATATTTTACAAGGCAAGTAACAAGCAAGGTATCACGCTTTGAAATGTGTTTGCAAAAGCGCTAGCTACAGTAGTTACATAACAATAACTAGCTAGGTGGCTAGCGTTAGCCAAAGTAGCTAGCTGGTTAGCTAGCTACTACAAAGCTAGGTTTTCAAATCGTATTAGGCTAACGTTATATCAAACATATCTTACCCTGCTAGATTTATTTTTTTTCTTCAACAACTTTCTTGATAAAATATGTATATTTTTTGTCAAAGTTAAACAACACTGGACTGGGTCGTTGTCCTTTTCATGCTGGTTGCTCTGAGTCTTTTGAACTCGAACCGCGAGAAGATTTGGACAAAGATGATTGGATGGTCACACCCAACGATGTTAGTAAACGAGAAACTCGTTTGAAAAAATCTATGTGTTTTTCGCCGATAGTATATTATTTACGGTGGATACGAAAACCATTCAGATATAATATCTTCCATAAAAAAAATATGTTTGCTTTACATTTATATTTTAGGACTACATTTATCATGTGGCTGCACGCTCACGGAATGCTAGGTTGAAGATGGCCAGTTATATTTTGAACCTAGACTTAATGTACATGCAACTTCCGGTGGACTTCCTGATTGATCAATGGATTTTTCTTGGATAGTCTAAACAAATCTAGCTATGAAATAGTTAGTTTTGTTTATTTGACAAATGACTGTATCATACGTAGATGGCATGACGATAGCAGTAGTGGCCGTTCAACCAGATCACATTATTCTAAATGCGGCGAAATGGACAACCGTTGCTATTGTTGTGCATCAAAGTTCACTCTCTTCAGGAAGGAGGTTTGTTTCTACCCCCTAGTAACGTTACTCATTTTCAGTTGCTGTATTTACCTGAATATTTGACTGCCTATAATTGTCAAATCATCTGGTACAGGTTCGAACTCCTTGTTTTATGTTTTAATTGTCATCTTTTACAGTTGGGCTGTAAGAACTGTGGGCGTTCATTTTGCTCGGGTTGCCTGACTTTCAACGCAGTGGTGCCTCGCTGTGGCAACACCCAGCAGAAGATCTGCAAGCAATGTCATGGGAATCTCACAAGGTGGAGTGATGATGTAGTTTTGCTTTTCTACCAAAACGTTATACCTATTCAGTAACATGATATTTGATCCGCTGGTTTTGCTTGCTCTCTGAATACTGTTTTGGCAGTGGAGAAACCCAAAATAATGCCGCAAGATGGTCCCCTCCTGAAAACTACAAAAAGTGAGTACAGGTGGTTTGATGAGTCGACTGTTCGCTATATGTTGCTTATCGGTAGATATCATAACGCCTTTTATATTGTGTTTGCGCAGACGTGTTGCTGCTCTTGAGGCCAAACAAGGACAACCGATACCACCCCTTGAAACAGGGGGCAGCAGAAATGCCAAACTAGGCCTCATTCCAACCAAACGTCTGAGTAAAGAGGACCTGGCCATCGCTGAGAGGCTGCAAAAGCTGAAAGAGGACACCAAACCAAGTGAGCATTGTCTAACACACTATGTTCCAATAGGCCTATATCTTTACTGATACCTGAAATTATATCTGTGGCTAACCTTTGTTTAGAGTCCATCCCGTCAGAAAAAGAGATTGAATCCCGTCTGGCTGCCCTGAAGGCTCCTCTCCAGCCTGTACCCTCTGCAGGGGAGATGGAGGACCGCTTGGCAGCCTTACAGGGAAGACCTCCTCCCTCCCAAGCCCTTCTACCTGTGAGTCTGAGCATTAGACTACACATATTAAGCAAACACTTTGTGTTGCTGCTATTTGACCTCATTCATTCTGTATCCAAATTCTTCAGGTCTTAGTGAAGTCCCATTATTGCAATAACTTAGTTTTGTGGCTCTGTGCAGGTACACCAGCCCCCTGATGTTCGGACCTCAACAGAACAAGCCAATGACCTGATCACTCAGTTGTCAGAGGAAGTTGTCATAGACACCCAACAACCAAATCCTGAAGGTATTTGGATTCTTCCCATTTGTAACTTTACCAACTTTAATGAAAAGTGTTATGTGTTATGTGAGATATTACTGTAGATTAGTCTTTATTCAAAGATAACAATTCAATGGCTTCCTACTCTATCAAGCTGTTGTAAATGCTGAATCTATTTTCTAACCATGTTTCCATTCCAGGTGTGGATGGCCCCATGAATGACTTGAATAAGCAGGAGGGGGATAGGCTGGAAGAGAACCTGGATAATGGGGGTGGGCTGCAGGATGCAGCCAGGCAGCTGGAGGATAAAAAGAACCGCCTGCTGGCCGACGCCATGGAGGACCTGAGACGGGACCGCTGCTCCCAGGAACAGGTTCTACAGATGGCCAAGAGGCTGGCCCAGCTCAAGGGACAGGACCCTGACAAGGGTAAATTACTAAATGTAGATATTAACCCCCCCCCCCCTCCCCCATATAAATGCTTCATACAGAATCACACCATAGCTATGAGCGAAAGAGAGGAGAGGAAACCATATTTCAACAGTCACTGGAATGCTTCAGTGTGGTCAAATCTGTGTTCTTGTTTATGTGATGTGTCATCTGTGTTGTATTGTTGTGCTGTAACAGTGTTCTGTCATGTTGTTTCAGTCACAATGGAAGACTTCCAACACCCTGACAGCGAGGACGAGACTGAGGAAGAGGCCATGACGAGGATACTGAAAAAGGTCTGCAACTAAAAGCAGAACCTACTTTGAATATGTACTTTATTTCAACGGAGTCCTTGTTCTTTTACATTCCTACCCATAGTGGCGATGCATATCAACCTCTTTTAAGATAGTGCTACTTTTCATAACCACATGGGACAGCTGTTTTGCCATTTTATTTATAATAGTCATAATTGAAAGAGACAATTGAAACTGTGATCTGGTAAAGGTGAATATGAATGATAAAGCAAACTGTGGTCATTGTTTACTCATTCCCAGCTCACGGAAGAAGCTGCATTAGATGAGGCCAGTGGCTACAACATACCTCCTGAGCACAGTGGCCCTAGGAACATAGAGAAGACAGACGCTCGCGTGAAACCGGTAATAAACCTGCAGTCCTCCTTGAATACACACACTTCATAGAATTCCACAAGTAAATTGCAGATAGTAAAAGAACAAAATTAAATATATATTTGTTTAATCTATGTTATAGACACCAGTTCCTTCAACGTCGTCGAGAACCCCAGCAGCTGTCGTAACCTGTCAGGATTTAGACAGTGACGAGGATGAGCTTCCCTGGTGCTCCATCTGTAACCAGGACGCCTCCATCCGCTGTCACACTTGTGATGGTGATTTGTACTGCAACCGCTGCTTCAGGTACTGCACAATACTACTACTATGGCCACATAACTCAAGCAAATCATTGCATTGACATCATTGCAGTGATTTACGAGAAAGTTAGATTCCCTGCGATTCATCCTGGTGTTTTTGTAATGTTTTTTTCCCAGGGAGGGCCATGATAAGTATGTCAGGAAAGAGCACCACACAGCTAGTTACACGGCACCTAAGAAGAAGAAGACGACGTGAGACTGCAGGGGCTGGCACCACTACTATCTGGATGGTCACTCCTGAGAGATGTGTACTATATCTTTAAGAAGCTGGACAGTTTTCTTGGAATTCCGCAAGATCACAAAGCGAAGGCTGATCCAAACATTACTACCTGTCTTACAAAGAGACCAAGAAGAAACCCTGATTATGTTGCTAATCTAGTGTAATATGCAGCAATCTATCAAGTGTAGTTAAAGATTGCTTCAAAGTGGCTATTCTAGGGGGTAACATTATGGGGTTGCAGCAGCATAATTCAATGCTTAAGATAGCAACAGAATAACTATTGTAGATTCACATGATGTAATGTCTAAGCAATATCAGTCATTCACATGTGGACTGTTGCCAATAACATGTAGTATTTGTGTAATATCAATTTTCCTTTTAATATGTTGTGTAAGTCTAACTTACTCTCACAATTGTTAAACATTGTATTTTAATGTTACCCTAACCCTTTGGATTTTGGTCCAATTAAATAAAGGTGTCTGGGCTATTTGTTGTGCTACCTCAATTGTCTCAGAGGCTTAGTTATGAGCAGTGTGGTTTGATTTGATAATGCACTTTAATTGGCTTGCAGATATCTTATTTGTTGTCATGATACTGAGAGAGATGCTGAGTTGGGGACAATAACAACAACATGCACACATGTCACAGAAACACAAGTTTCTCATTTGGGATGATGTCAGCTTCTCACTAGAGGCCCATAGAGGAGCTAGTATAAAAGGATTAGTGAAGGCTTTGTTTTCTTTTGGCAGGCAGGGTAGTCTCGGACGTTATTGTTGTTTCCTGTAGCTGCGTGTAATGTAGATATAAGGGATGTAAACCATTTCTGAGAGATTTGAAGTGAATTACCTCGACTAACTTGTACATCCACACACAGACTTGGTACTGATACCCCCTGTATATAGCCTTGTTATTTTACTTTTAATTATTTTTTACTTTATTTGGTAAATATTTTCTTAACTCTTTCTTGAACTGCACTGTTGGTTAAGGGCTTGTAAGTAAGCATTTCACGGTAAGGTCTACACTTGTATTCGGCGCATGTGACAAATAAAGTTTGATTTGATGAAAAGTGATTTCCTGTTGGCTTTTTTGCTGTGTGGCAACCACTAATATAACCACAAAACATTTTCACTCTTTTGGCATACCCATAGAATTAGGAATTAGAATACTGAGTATACAAAACATTAAGAACTATTTCCATGACAGACTGACTGGGATGAATATTAGGAAGGTGTACCTAATGTTTGGTATACTCAGTGGAATTTAATAGGATCTCTTTGGGCATACCCCTCTAGGGCTTCTCCAATCATACACTAGGACAGCCACAGTTTCAGAAAGGTTGGAAAGGAGGATGAAAAATCAGGAGAATTACTTTAATGGAGCTCTTTGCCAAATTACCTTTAGTGTATGACAGACAGAGAGAGGGGCAGAGTGCAGTTTTATCAGGGTACATTACTGTCTGGCTCACTCTGGAGAGCCATAATGAAGCTCACCTCCAGGGATTTAGTCCATTAAGGCCCAGATAAAGGCCCTCTCTGTGTTTGCCTACCTTGGTTATCCCACACAGTGACCACAGGAAGGAAATGGACAGTCATAATGGATGCAGATAGAGATAATGGACCACGTCTATGCTATAGTTGTTGCCTGTGCTGCTGACATGCTGTCATTTTCAGTCAAGTCCTATGTTTCAATTAGACACTACCTCTGATCACAAAAAAAGGAATTTCAGACTCATAGTGAGAATGAGAATATGTATGACTTCATAAGCGTAGGAGGGAGAGTGATGTAATTTAACAAAAAAAACATGAATTTATGTGTAATATGTGTAGGAACATCGGTGTGTTAAGGTGCAAACATGCAGAATTGTTAGAGCGATTTTAGAGTGCTTAAAACGTAACATTGCCCCTCAATAATGCTGATTTATCCACTGGTGTTGAGTGGAATTATATTTTGAAGGGTGAAAACAGTATTGGAAAAGTTGGCAGTACCATTGTGTAGCAAAACTGCCTTGGGGCTGTGGGGGCTGCCATTCCCGTTGCCCTACTTCTGCTGCCATTGACTATTCAATCTCTTCCTCTCGTCTCTTATAGAGTTTTCAATGTGAAGCGTGTAGCTTTTAGAACAATGCTGTTTTGATGTTTATTATACACTGACTAGCTTTATCCTTCTACAAAATGACAAGTCAGCCATATACAATAGATAGACATCCAAAGCCTTGTCTTGAAAATGTTACGTTTTATTGACATACAACACTGTTAACAGAACAAAATATATGTACATAAATAGGCAACCAAAAATATACAGTCTTACACAAAAACTTTCCACGTGGGTAATATACAATACATTTAATTACTGGTGCATTGTTTGTATTGAGGGGAATCAAAATGTTAAAACGGTCCAAAAACAAAGTAATATAAAACACTAATCAAAACCCACTGTTCTCTTTACAGACCAACATTGACCCACGTGTGCAGAGAGAAGGTCCCATTAACATGTAACTGCACAGACAGACATCCAGAATACAAGGTCATGGCGAGGGAGCTTTACATTGTCTTGATTCTTGATTTGACCTCTCATCATTTCTTTAGGGGTCCTGACATTTTGCGTAGGCCCTTAATCCGATAAAGCAGCCCATTAATAAAGTCCTGAGAGGGAGGAAGAAAAAACTAGATAACGCCACCTGTTTAAGCAGTTGACTGTAAAACTCTTTCTGAGTCTGTGTAGGAGCAGTGAACCATTGAATTGCAACTATTTATTTGTAGAGAACAAACACTTAGCAGACTTTTGTTTCGTTTTCGAGTACATGACCAAGGCTATAACGATTGCTTGTTGTGTCTCACCTCTTTAGGCTTGCCACATTCCTGCAGTAACTCCTGTAAATTGTCAGAAACAAACAAGGCCTCAGTAACTGATGTGGACATTGCTCTTTCACATCAAATATTGTGCAAGCACACTAACTGGGGTCAAGTGCTTGTAAAGCAATTACATTACTTTGTTGAATATTCCTGGGTTCATGTGTAAAGTATAAACAAGGGCATGGCTGAAGTGTAAGTATTGGCTCATACTGTGACCCACAAAATGGCCTCTTGACTGGAAAATGTCTACAGTATGTTTTCCCTGTCTATGTTTTTCTTTTAATGAGATTGTTTTATACGGCTCAAGATTGTCAGATTGGATGTCTCTGTGTTCTGGAGTAAATGATGGGCAGGGCTAACTGACAACACTGTGTTGGTGCCTGAGCTCCTCCCAGGGGCAACCTGTCTGTAGTGTACTAACCTGCAGTCTGGATCTCTGCTCCACGTCTGACAGCTCCAGCAGCTCATCTATGTCAATCTCTAACTCTGGCATCTCCTCCTCCTGGACGGACGGACGGACAGGCAGACAGGCAGACAGACAGACAGACAGACGGGCAGACGGGCAGATGGGCGGACGGGCGGAAGGAGGGAGGGAAGGAGGGAGAAAGTGACAGAAAAAAGTGGTCAGAGACAATGGACCTCTTTGGAGCCCCATACACACATCCATACCACCACAGACAGACACTGGAACATTGTTTTTTTTACCAGCCATGCAGACATAGATGACTGGCGCTCTCTGCCAACCCACAGTGTTTACAAACCAGTTTAACATATTTAATTCTTAACGGTACCAAAGAGAATGAGTCTCCAAGTACCACGTTTAAAAGCCATGCATGATGTACCACTACAACAATAATTTACGTGTAACCTAAAATGACGTCAAATTGTAATTTTTCCACATTAAAAGGTTGTCAATGTATTCTAAGTAGATCTACAAGACTATAGTCAACAAGACTACAACTTAGTTGTTATTATACTGGCATTACATAGTGGTATAAAAATAATAATTATTATATTACTAACAATGATGAGATTGATGATAGAAGCATTCAGGCAAGAACGAGAGACCAGGGGCGAAGGATAGGCAACCACCATCTAATTTCATGGATGATTTACCCAGCTGGCATTTTGCTAACCCAGTAAAGTAAGAATCACTCCGGTTTAAATGTTTATGAGATAAGATTGCAAGAGTTTCAGCTTCCTTATACTGGGCTCATTCCTTTATATGGCAAATGTCCTGCGCAGATTAGTCTCTAGGCCTAATGTGCCTTCAGAAAGTACTCATACTCCTTGACTTATTCCACATTTTGTTGTGTTACAGCCTGAATTCAAAATGGATTAAATATATTTTTTCTCTCACCCATCTACACACAATACCCCATAATGAAAAAGTGAAAACATGTTTTTAGAATTTTTTGCAAATGTATTAAAAAAGAAAAACAGAAATACCTTATTCACACCCCAGAGTCAATACTTTGTAGAAGCACCTTTGGCAGTGATTATAGCTGTGAGTCTTTCTGGGTAAGTCTTTAAGAGCTTTCCACACCTGGATTGTGCAAAATTTGGCAATTACTATTTTCAAAATAATTCAAGCTCTGTCAAATTGGTTGTTGATCAGGTCTTGTCATAGACTTTCAAGTAGATTTAAGTTGAAACTGTAACTTGGCCACTCGGGAACATTCTTGGTAAACAAGTTCAATAAAGGTAAAAAAAACAAAACAAAAAAACAACTCCAGTGTAGATTTGGCCTTGTGTTTTAGGTTATTGTCCTGCTGAAAGGTGAAGTGTCTGGTGGAAGGCAGACTGAACCAGGTTTTCCTCTAGGATTTTGCCTGTGCTTAGCTCCTTTCTGTTTCTTTTTTATCCTGAAAAACTCCCCAGTTTTTACTGGTAACAAGCATACTTATAACATGATGCAGCCACCACTATGCTTGAAAATATGGAGAGTGGTACTCAGTAAGGTATTGGATTTGCCCCAAACATAACACATTATATTCAGGACAAAAAGTTAATTGCTTTGCCCCATTCTTTGCAGCATTGCTTTAGTGCCTTGCTGCAAATAAGATAAATGTTTTTGGAATATTTTTTATTCTGTACAGGCTTCCTTCGTTTAGTATTGTGGAGTAACTACAATGTTGTTGATCCATCCTCAGCTTTCTCGTATCACAGCCATTAAACTCTGTAACTGTGTTTCGCAAATTACTACTTGCTAGCTTCATTTACAAACACAAAGTTGGAATCTAGCTAGCTAGCAAGTGATTTTGGGCACTGATGAACAGGGTTGGGGATCCCAGCTAGCAATGAGGAATTGGCCCAGAAGCAGCCCTCTTCCGGGGGACTGGAACTGATTGAAATCGGCCGGGAATCGGGTGTCGGACTCGGCCTGGAAAGAAAAATGAATGACTGCCCAGAATCGGCCCAAGTACATTGGGTCCTTTCAGTCTACTTGAATTCAGCCGACTTTGCCGGCATCTACCAGAATCCCCCCAGAAGAGGCCCGATGCAAGTTTAAATAAATGTATACAAAATTACCCGATTTAGTAATTTTAAATATTACTATTATACATTTATACATAAATATTATACCCATTCACCACAAAAAAAAATGTATGTCAGAGGAAACACCGTACACCTGGTGACCGTGTCAGTGTGCATGTGTCTGGCCCGCCACAGGAGTCGCTACCCAGCTAGCACAGTGGATTCCGGCTGAGAGTCGGGCCACTCGGCTGAGAGTCAGACTCGGCCGACGTCATGTCGCCCGAGTCTGGGCCACCTTCAGCAGTATTACTTATGGCTAGAATGCAGGGATTGAGCTCGGGACGATTCCGGTGTGAGTTATCTGGCCCAAATGAATTACTTGGGGCTCGGGCCGATTCCAGTGAGAGTTATCTGGCTCAAATGTATATATTACTGTACTTGGGGATCGGACCGATTCCGGTGAGAGTTATCTGGCCCAAATATATATATTACTGTACTTGGGGCTCAGGCCGATTCCAGTGAGAGTTATCTGGCCTGAATATATTAGTTGGCGCTCGGGGCGATTGGGGCTACTCTCTGGCAGATGATTACACGGGCTGCTTTATATAATTAACATTGCATTATTTATTAATTTTTTCTGTGATAAAAAAATTAATTCACATTTAAATTATTTAAGAGTCCTGTGTAGTATTTTAGAATTTTCATTCTTTGCGCAAGGCAATTAATAAGCATGAAAAACTTTGTGGATGGAACTTTCCGAGTGTCGCAGCGGTCTAAGACACTGCATCACATTGCAAACTGTCATCAAGGCAAAGGGTGGCTACTTTGAAGAATCTAAAATATGAAATATATTTTGATTTGTTTTACACGTTTTTGATTACAATGTGATTCCATATGTGTTATTTCATAGTTTTGATGTCTTCACTATTCTACAATGTAGAAAATAGTAAAAAATAAAGAAAAACCCTGGAATGAGTAGGTGTATTCAAACTTTTGACTGGTACTGTATATATACATTGATTCTTTAGAATATAACTTATAAATGCCTCATGAGCTTAGTTCAACTGTCACACTCCATGAGAACCCAAAATATAAGCTTGTTTTTTCCCAATGTTTGTAAACATTGTAAATGTAAACAAACACGGTAAAGCCTCATACCATGTTTAAAACAATACTTTTGATATCATGGATGGGCAGTTCTTGCATCCATAGTTCTGTCTATTAATATGAGCGTGGTTACATTTATCGAGTATCATCCCTCAGCTTTTTACCAAAACGGAGGCGGGGTGTCCGTTTTGTTATTGTTTCATTTGTGGATTTGTCCTTTAAACAGCTGCAAATTTTCAAGATATCAAAGTGTCACCAACAAAAAGGTAAACAATAGGCCTATAGCAAATGCAGCATATGGCATTCCCTTTTCACATGTAAATAGCACTTCTCAGTAATGCTCAAAGCAAGCCATTCCATGAGCCCAGTCAGTCCTCCATGATGACAAAATCATAATCAGCAAGAGTAGGCCTGGTAAATAAGTCCTTAGTTTTGGGGTTATGCTCAGGTAAAACAATTTGGATGATCTATACTTCTACATTTCCAAGTCCTATTCTTGAAGATCAAGGGCCATAACATTTATTGGAATGACTGGAATTCTGATAGACTTTGGTTTTTAATATAAAAATATAATTTTATCGTATTATTAAATGTAGTACCCAACCCATAAAGAAAATTTAACATCCATATTTTGCCAGCTACAGTATGTAATCTTTAACATTGATTTATCCTGCAATAGATGTCGTTCAATTGGTAACATACATTTTTGTCTTCTTCTAATGCCTCTTCAGGGGAAAGTAATCTAAAAGTAACTTAATGTAATCAGATAACGTTACTGAGTTTGGGTAATCCAAAATTATGTTACTGATTACAATTTTGGACAGGTATCTCGTAACTGATTACATTTAGAAAGTAAACTAACCAACCCTGCTGATAATTTAATTTTAATTTAACCTTTTATTTAACTAGGCAAGTCAGTTAAGAACAAATTCTTATTTACAATGACGGCCTGGGAACAGTGGGTTAACTGCCTTGATCAGGGGCAGAACGACAGATTTTTTATCTTGTCAGCTCAGGGATTCAATCTAGCAACCTTTCGGTTACTGGCCCAACGCTCTAACCACTAGGCTACCTGCCGCCCCTGATAAACAGTGAGCACCTTGTGCTTTATTTAAGATAGTTTGACTGCTTGCAATTTTATGAAGTTGTAGACATGTTTTTCGAAATCACTCCTGAGTGCACAGCCAGACTTTCCCGACTCGAGAGGATGCAGTGCACTGATTAGTTTTTCATGGATATTTTTTTACTTGAGAAATACTGCACAAACACCTTAGCTAGATGTAAGATTGCACGACTATGATCTCCTCTGCAAAAACATCTACATTAATTACAGATTTCTTGATTTTTCTTAGATTGATGTAACTTGACGCTTATCTGGAAATATAATTATCTTATTAACTCAGTAGGCTGTGTTAACAGATTCCAAAGTAATTCAGTAATCTCCTAGCAATGCAAATTACATACCCAATATATACGGTACATGAGTGTCTGCCAACTTTGAGAAACATTGCAAATCCACTCCCAGACCAAAATAACTAAAACAAATACTAATGTAACGGTAATCCATCTATATTCTGGCTGATATCTCCCCTTTGAAGACCATTTACTGAGAGGAAATGATGATGGCTCACTTCAGGCCACAGATGGCTGAGCAAGAACATTTCTGGAGTCAGCAGGTATAGTGTGGGGGCCCTTTATAATTTTCCAGTTGGGGGTTTTAAAGGCAGGTCTGTTGAGGTTGGCAGGTTTCTGGATGAGGAGAGAGCTCATCAATGAGGCTATTGCTGAGTGGTGGAAGAGACGAGGGTCCCCTGTGTGTCCCTCTAATTGATAAATGCTGCCAGGTCTGACTGTTTGTGATTCTGCTGCAGACTGGCATTATTCAACGAAAGCAGGGCCGTGCTGTGCTGGACCAGCAAACCACTGATGCAGTGATCCTCCCTCTGTCTGACTGCCTTGAGACTGCAGGGAGATGAACAGTACAACAGAATATCAATGAGTGCAACAACGTCAGAGGGAAGGAAAAATTATGAATTTGTTATTGTCAGGAGAATGCCTTTGCAACCCTTCTAGTAGTTCTTTAATGTTTTATATTGTGTGTGGTTGATGCTTTTCGTTTGAGTAATTTTTTATAGTCAAAGAAATGTTTTATCTGGAGCTGGGACTGAAAATGTCTCGACAGCGCTTTTGAATTTAGTAAAGCTAGTCTGACAATAAAATTAATGTTGGCAGCTACGTTGTTCATGAAAAAATGTGTGGAATTGAGGATTCATTACCATATAAAGTAAACATTGACATCAGGAATCACATCATAGTCCAGTAGTACTCATTCAAGCTACATTTTCCACTTTGCTTGTATCACAGAAACACTATGACCACATCACAAACCAATGTTCGAATCGTTATTGGACAGAACTAGGTTACCTAAACCAATCAGCGTTATTAGTTGATAATACTCTGAGATCTAAAGGAAACCTTTCCCAGGAACCAATCAAAATGCTGCCAACCAATCAAAATATACCAAAACAGAAGGGTCACAAGTCATATGCATATTGATAATCTGAGGTCATCTGCGTTGTGCAGAGGCTGTAACGAGTTAAAGAGGCATCAAGCATTTAGTACGGTATACATTAAAATTCAAGCCTTATTGACTTACATTTGTAAATTAATAATGACCCAACTGCACTCTGAATTATATTTATAAAGAGTAAAGGACAATATGTTCATTTGAAGTGTGTTTCAGTATCTTTTTCCCTACTCTTGAATGAGTGTTTTGTCACACCTATAAGAATAGCAACTATTTTCCTAAAAAGTGTGAAGTCGGGGGCACTGTTGGAAGCCAAGGATGTAGAACACGTTTCCCTATCGTTCCTGAGTTAGTGACCAAATGTATATATTTAACCTTGCAAAATTGTATATATTTCTGTTTGGTCAGGCGTCTGAAGAGACCTCTAAACAATTCAGATCAAGTCTGAGAAATGTAAGTTTGTAATGTCATCTACCTGGCCAAAAACGGAGTATGCAAGAGCAGGCCGCAGCAAGCACGCACCCTCTCCTGATTCACCCCAGCCACCGGATGCTACGGCTAATGTCAGCCCCACGGGAACACTGACTGGGGAGCTGCTACAATCCGTGATGGGCAGCCTCAGAATTGACTCTCTCTACCAATCTCAGGTCAGAGATATCAATGGTCAAAGACGAGCGTAAAAAATCTATAAAGAGTAAACAGAATAAGCTTGACGCCTACGGAGCTGCCTTATTGGAGCTGGAGTGCGGTGCTACAGACCACAGCACTTGCATTAGCGAGCTAGAGGCTAACGTTGGCTAATTAAAAACTAGGGTGGCATACCTTGACAATAGATGCGAAGATATGGAAAGTAGAATGCGGAGGAACAACATTCGTCTTCTGGGAATACCGGAGGGAGTGGAGGGCCCAAGACCGACGGAGCTGCTCGGCCTGCTTCAGGAGCTGCTCGGCCTGGAGGAGAAGCCGATGCTAGACCGGGCCCACCGCACCCTGCGTAGCTGACCCCGGGATGGAGAACCCCCATGACCATTTGTCATCAGGGTGCACTTCTTTCACGTCTGCAATGACATACTGAGTAGATCGGGAGAAGCATATCCTCTCCTCTACAAGGGTAAAAGAGGCTTGATATTTGCAGACTACACCACGACTGTGGCTAAGAAGCGGGCTAGCTTCGGAGCTGTGAAGCGCCAGCTGCGATTCTGCCCGGGCATGAAATTCGGCCTCATCTACCCTGCAGTTCTGACTGACTTTACCGGACGGATCCACGCACAGATTCGAGGACCCGGCTCTAGCGGCCGATTTCATCAACAAGAACGTGAAAGCGGCTGTTGTATCGCATGGTGTGGTACAAATGGTTGGTTAGCTGGTCTTGTTAGCAGGATAGTTAACAGGCCAGCTGGCAGACTGGTTGGCTAGCGAAGCCAACTTTGCTGGGTTCATTGACACTTGAATGTCGTTCTTTGTTTTTCAAATTTAAGCTATTAGGGTCAACTACGATCTTTAGTTTACATTGTCCTTTACACGTCCTCTCTCTCATAAGACATAACTCAGCCTAGTGTAGCCCATCCAGCTGGAGGGAATGGTTTTAATTTTCTTACTTGGAATTGTAGGGGCATCAATAACCCAGTTAAACGTAGTAAGGTGCTACACCACCTTCATTAACTGAAAGCTCACATCATCTTTCCCCAAGAAACTAATCTGAAGGCATCACAACAGTCATGTCTTAGGTGCAGATGGGTGGGTCAGATGTTCCATTACTCATTTCAGAATAAGGCAAGAGGGGTGGCTATTTTACTTCACAGATTGGTACCTTTTACAAGTTCTAATGTGATTGCAAATCCACATGGTAGATACATAATTGTCAGTGGTAGGCTGCTCAATACGAATGTACTTCTTGTTAATATTTATGCTCCTTGTTGGGACAATGGTGATTTCTTCAAATCGTTTTTTTCTACACTCCCGATATGCCCTCCCATATGTTGATCTTAGGTGGTGACTTCAACTGTTGGTTAGACCCACATTTTGATCGATCCTCCACTAAACCTATTACCTTGTCAACATCAGCTAGAGTTGTCCAAACCGTCATGTCTACATTTGAAGTTTCAGACCCTCGGAGAATGTTTAATCCATTTGGAAAAGCATACTCTTTTATCTCATCGGTTCACCACACTTTTACGTGCATAGACGACTTCCTTGTAGATGACAGACTTCTCCATTCCATGTCTTCATGTTCATATAATCCAATGTATCTGACCACGCCCCTGTTACTATGGAAGTGGTCTTTCAAACTGTTGACAACCTTGGCGGCTAAATACTCAACTGCTCAGTAATGAACACTGTCAATTTTGTTTTGGGTCAAGTACAAATAGAACCCAAAACATCTCTGTGTCTACTCTCTTGGAAACTTTGAAAGCTTACTGTATATCAGAGGTGAAATGATTTCCTACACCGCACATGAGAACAAACACGCTGCATTGCCCAATTAGATGACATTTAAGTCGTTTCACCATCTCCAGATATTTATAAAGAGCGTTTAACTTTGCAAGCAGAATTTGACACATTTTTAATAGACCAGGTTACTGAACTGCTTGTCAAGTCTAGGAGCACTACGAGCAAGGAGATAAAGCCAGTAAATTATTATGCTTTTCAAATCTTCAAAAAGATCGACGGCCTAATTCTTCCTTTTATGTGGGACACAAAGCTTTTACGAAAACAGCTTTTGCAGAGGCCCAAACCAGATGGCGGTCTAGCGCTACCGGGTTTTAGATTCTATGATTGGTTCTATTATTATTATTATCTATTAACCTTAGGATCATTCAGTACTGGTTGCAGAGCAGAGAGATACTCCCACCCCCAATTTGGCTAGAGATGGAGGCCGCCTCATTTATACCGGCATCATTGTCTTCCCTCACTCCTCCGTTACAGGCCCTTACTCCTCCTTCACCGAAAATACATGCCTCAAAACAACATTGAAGATCAGGAATCAATTTAGGCGCCACTTTGGGTTTCAGACAACCTCTTATTTCGCTCCGGTAGCCACAAACCCAGCTTTTCCCACTTCTATGGTTGATGGTGCTTTCACAACATGGTCTAGTCTCTGTATTAAAATATTTAGGGATCTTTATATTAACAATACATTTAGTACGTTTGAACAATTATCAGCTAAATGTGGTCTCCCCAGACATCATTTCTTTAGGTTCTTACAAGTCCGGAGTTAGGTCCAAAGCAAAGATCCCCGATTCCCCACACTTCCTGGTGAAACACAGTTTGACACATTTCTTATCCCACTTCCTACACTGAAAGGCACCTTGTCAATAATCTACAGTCAAATTTGCTCACAACAAACCACCTCATTAAACAATATTAAATCCTCATGGGAGGAGGAACTGGGTGAGGAAATATCAGATTAACTATGGGAAGGGGCACTCAAAAAGGTACATACCTCTTCTATTTGTGGCACGGCACGGTCTTATTCAATGCAAACTCATTCATAGGGCTCACTGTACCAAAGCAAGATTATCCAAAATTTACAAGGATGTGAACCCTAATTGTGTACAACGTAACCAGTCTCCTGCTAATCATGTACACATGTTTTGGTGTTGCCCATCTCTTGTTGGTTTCTGGAAAGACATCTTTAACACACTTTCAGAATTAAGCGGCACACAGAACGAACCAGACCCTTTAATTGCATTTTTTGTGGTTTCCTTACCCACATTACAACTGACCAAAATAACGAGACGATTAATTTTACTTAGATGGAAATCCTCCGTATTCTCATGCGGTTTGGATTAAATCCGTTTTGAATTGCATGAAGCTGGAAAAAATTAAACACACCCTCAATGGGTCTATAGACAAATTCTATGCAATGTGGGCTCCCTTTTTTTCATATGTTAAATGACTACATTTCCCTGCAGTTAATGAGTGATGCATATTTATATTTATAAATCGGTGATGTATGTGTATATACGGTATCTCGGATGTTAAGGAGGACTGTATTATCTGTGCTAGTTCACCTGTAACAACTGTATGAAAATAAATATTTTTTTTGTCTTAGTTTTTTGTGTTGTTATATTTCTGTCTCACTCTTTGTTTTGCCCTATTGTTGTCTTTGATTTGTTGTTTTATATTACTACCAAATAACTTACAAGTTGTCACGCCCTGACCTTAGTTATCTTTGTTTTCTTTATTATTTGGTTAGATCAGGGTGTGACAAGGGTGGTTTGTTTAGTTTTTGTATTGTCTAGGTGTTTTGAATGTCTAGGGGTTTTTGTATGTCTAGGGTTTTTCTAGTCTAGGGGGTTATATGTCTATGGTTGCCTAGATTGGTTCTCTATCAGAGGCAGCTGTTTATCGCTGTCTCTGATTGGGAACCATATTTAGGTAGCCATATTCCTTGGTTATTTTGTGGGTTGTTCTATGTTTAGTTGCCTGTTCTGCACTAGCCATATTGCTTCACGGTTCGGTTTGTTCAGTGTTCTCTCTTTTATGTTATGTTCGCTTATCACGCTGCGCCTTGGTCTCCTCTTTATGACGACCATGACAGAACAACCCACCAAAAAAGGACCAAGCAGCGTGCTAAAAAGGAGTGGACATATTGGACCCGGGAGAAAGCAGAGTGGAGGACATCCTGGACCTGGGAGGAGGTAATGGCAGGGGACAAGACCCTGCCATGGAAGCAGGTGGAGAGGAACGGTGTCAATATGAGGGTACACGGCTGGCATGGAAGCCCGAGAGGCAGCCCCAAGATTTTGGGGAGGCACACGTGGAGATTGCATGAGTCAGGTCGGTGACCTGAGCCAACTCCTCGTGCTTACTGTGGGGAGTGCGTTACTTGTCAGGCACCGTGTTATGCATTTACAGGGCGAAAATAAACATCCAGCCAGGACGGATTGTGTCACCTCTACACTCCAGACCTCCAGTATGCCTTCACAGTTCAGTACGTCCTGTTCCTCCTTTCCGCACTCGCCCTGAGGTGCGTGTCCTCAGCCCGGTACCACCAGTTCCGGCACCAGGCCTACAGTGCGCCTCGGCAGTCCAGAGCGTCCGGCGACGGGTCCCCAGTCCAGAGCGTCCGGCGACGGGTCCCCAGTCCAGAGCGTCCGGCGACGGGTCCCCAGTCCAGAGCGTCCGGCGACGGGTCCCCAGTCCAGAGCGTCCGGCGACGGGTCCCCAGTCCAGAGCGTCCGGCGACGGGTCCCCAGTCCAGAGCGTCCGGCGACGGGTCCCCAGTCCAGAGCGTCCGGCGACCATCCATGCAGGGAGGGTCCCCAGCCCGGGGCCTACGGCGAGGATCTGCAGTCCAGAGCCTCCGGCGATGATCCACGGGTCAGTGCTACAAGAGCGGACTCAGTGTAAAGAAGGGGGGCGGAGACCAGAACCAAAGCCGCCACCAAGGTTTGATGCTCACCCAGACCCTCCCATATGGGTTCAGGTTTGGGGCTGGGAATCCGCACCTTTTGGGGGGGGGGTGTGCCTTTTTTTGTATATCTAGGGGTTTGTCTATGATTGCCTAGATTGATTGAGAACCAGAGGCAGCTGTTTATCGTTGTCTCTGATTGGGAACCATATTTAGGTAGCCATATTCCTTGGTTATTTTGTGGGTTGTTCTATGTTTAGTTGCCTGTTCTGCACTAGTCATATTGCTTCACGGTTCATTTTGTTTAGATCTGTTCAGTGTTCTCTCTTTTATTAAAGAGTTATGTTCGCTTACCACGCTGCGTCTTGGTCTCCTTATGACGGCCGTGACACAAGTGCAATTTTGTTGAAAATCCAATAAACTAAGTTAAAAAATATATATTTTAAAGGTGTGAAGTCAGCGATATGGTTTAGTGCCACTGCCACTCAGACCCAACCAGCTGGCTACTTGTATACATTAGATGTCTCTAACTCAGCTATTGACATAGGGTGTCGCAACTTTTGCCGAAGTCGGTCCCTCCTTGTTCAGGCGGTGTTCGGCGGTCGACGTCTCCGACCTTCTAGCCATCACTGATCCATTTTTATTTTCCATTGGTCTTGTCTTTCACACCTGGTTCCAATCCCATCAATTACATGTGTATTTAACCCTGTATCCCCTCATGTCCTTGTCTGAGATTGTTTGTGTTGGTGCACAACGGGTATTGTGCCCACTTTTATGATTTTGTAAATTTTGGAGTTTTGTGAAGCATTTATTAAACAACTCCGTTTATACCAAGTTCGATTCTCCTGCGACTGACTTCCCTGCCATCAACACGCACCCGTAACACAGGGGGCTGACAGTAAATGCTTCTTCACGGAAGAGTCAGAGTACCCAACCACAGCTAAACTTACCTTCCCCTGAGTTCATGTGAAATTAATGCCATTTACCAAGGCTCATGAACCAACAATGTCTCCCCCGGCCACAGCAATGGGCAGTGTCTACCAAACAACTAATCCACCTCAGACTGGAGTTTGTCAAGACACCACTGAAATCTGACATGAAAACAATGGCTCCTTAAATCCTCAGAGTTAGGACATACTTAGGGCCATGATGTTTTTTTCTGACTGATGACCTGCCCAGGAAACCTTGCTGGCCCTAGTCATAATGTTTTATCCATACAGGGCTGTGCTACAGTTGAAATACAAAGACTATCTACCAGACAACTACAATAACAAAGGAGTACTGTCGAGGTACTGTTACTGATACTGTCTTATCTCATCAATCATGCAGGGATCCCATCCCTCTGTCATGAAGGGCCTTCTCTCTCCGGGATTCCCCAAGACGAATTAGTACAGTCTGGAACTCAAGTTAAACCTAATAACATTAGTCTTGTACTGATTATATGTTCAAAGCATCTGCTGTACTGATACCTATTTTTTTATTTTACCTTTATTTAACTAGGCAAGTCAGTTAAGAACAAATTCTTATTTTCAATGACGGCCTAGGAACAGTGGGTTAACTGCCTTCCTCATGAAGCTGGTTGAGAGAATGCCAAGAGTGTGCAAAGCTGTCATCAAGGCAAAGGTTGGCTACTTTGAAGACTCAAATAATATATATATATATATATATATATATATATTTAGGAATAAGGGCAATGCAAACCTTACAAAATGCCAACTGCTATTACAGTGGTTTTATTAAAATCACCCAGGCTTAGCTCACATGCATGTGCTCTCTACTGGCCAGATCTGGTGGAGACACTGGGAGGAGACGCTGGGTGTCTGCCACCAGAATGGCAGTGGAGGCTGGAATAATGGACGGCTCATAATAATGGCTGGAACGGAACAAATGGAATGGCATCAAACACACGGAAACCACGTGTTTGATCTATTTGATACCATTCCACCTATTCCACTCCAGCCATTACCATGAGCCAGTCCTCCCCAATTAAGGTGCCACCAACCGCCTGTGCAGACTGGGTGTAATAACTGCCTCTCCCTCCCATATCAGTGTTTTTTTATTTATTTTATTTCACCTTTATTTAACCAGGTAGGCCAGTAATTTGCTAATAAATTAATTAAAAATCCTACAATGTGATTTTTTTGGATTTTTTTTCTCATTTTGTCTGTCATAGCTAAAGTGTACCTATGATAAATTACAGGCCTCTCTCATCTTTTTAAGTGGGAGAACTTGCACAATTGGTGGCTGACTAAATACTTTTTTGCCCCACTGTAGCTATTTCAGGAACTAAAACTTTCATGAGGACACCACTCACATGTGATGCTCTCTCATGCCCTGAAGTATCAGTAAGCCATATGCAGAGTATTTTTTGGCAGTGGAGGAGAATGTTTTGCTTGGAGGCACTCAGACCATCTGTGGTCACTCATTGCCCCAGCCTAAATTTCTCCTCCATCAGGACAGTAAAATGCGAAACATCACCCTCCTCCACCCCCACCTACCCCAATCCAGCTTCAAACAGAGGCTGTTACAGTGGTGTAAAGTACTTAAGTAAAAATATTTAAAAGTACAACTTAAGTCGTTTGTTTGGGGTATCTTGTCACGAGTCCGACCGAGGGTGGCTTCCCTTCCCGGTCGGGTGGCGCTCGGCGGTCGTCGTCACCGGCCTGTTAGCTGCCACTGATTGTCTTTCCTCCCCCTCCTTGTATGTTTATTGGTAGCACCTGTTTGTGATAATTAGTGGGGCTTTATTAGACAGCCGGCCCACCTGTTTGTTGTGCGGGATTGATTATTGTAACCTTCGGCTCTGTAGTAGAGGAACATATTTGTTCATTCCCCGTGTTTGGGGCCGTTATTATTGTGAGCACCCTGTGGTGCGTTGGTGCATTAAAGAGCACAGCATTGCACTCTCTGTCTCCTGCGTCTGACTCCACACCCACGACACCCGGAGCGTTACATATCTGTACTTTACTATTTATATTGACAACTTTTACTTTCACTCCATTACATTCCTAAAGAAAATATGTACTTTTTACTCCCATGCATTTTCCATGACACCCAAAAGTACTTTTGAATGCTCAGGCAGGACAGCAATATGGTCAAATTCACGCACCTATCAATATAACACATTGTCATCCCTACTGCCTCTGATTGGGCGGACTCACTAAACACAAATACTGCATTTCTAAATTATTTCTGAGTGTTGGAGTGTGCCACTGTCTGTTCCTAAAAATATATACATTTGTCCTGTCTGGCTGGCTTAAAGGTCCAATGCAGCTATTTTTCTTATCTCAATATCAAATCATTTCTGGACAACAATTAGGTACCTTCCTGTGATTGTTTTAAATTAAAATGCTCCAAAATAAACAAAAATAGCTTCTTAGCAAAGAGTAATTTCTTAAGCCAGAATTTAGCTAGGATGGTCTGAGAGTGGTCTGAGTGGGGAGGGGATAACTGAAAACTACCTGTCATTGGCAGAGAGGTTTAAAACAAATGAACTAATTTACCACCTGGTGAAGTCCCACCAAAATAGGTTGACATTTCAGGTGGTCTTTTCAAACAGCTCTTACACAAAAAGGGCATTATCATAATTTTCACAATTTCACAGTATTATTCCAACCTCATGGTGTAAATATTTCTAAAACACATGAATATCACGTTTTGAATGCACTGGGCCTTTAATATCTGGAATTTAATGTATGACAATTGATAACTTTTTTTTTTATAACTTTTTTCTACCACTGTACTTAAGCACATTTAAAACCAGATACTTCCAAACTTTTACTCAAGTTGTATTTTACTTGACTAATTTTCTATTAAAGGTATCTTTACTTTTACTCAAGTATGACGATTTAGTACTTTTTCCAACACTGCTGTGTTGTCATATGATCTCCATCATTAGGTGAACGCCCATGCTCCTGAAGACATCCCTCTTCATTTGGGAGCCAGACTTCTGTTGCCATGGCATTCCCAGCAAATTGTTGCAGCCTCTGAATAGCAGTGCAGTTATGACACGGGGGTCCTACGATCTCCACACAAGGGTCCCAGTCATAATCTAAATAAATTATGTCTCCGTTTGTGGTGTGCAGTCCTGGCCTTAAGTAGATTTATATAGGCAGCCTCCCTGTCGAGATCTAGGCTGTAAACCTCAAGTTCTTAGATGTGTTCTGATAGCAAACTGTCCAGAGGCAACAGAGATTTGCCTCCCTGTCTGAACCCATGTCACAGGGGGGTTGATGCTCATCTTCTGAGGACAGAGGCTGCTGCCACAATAGTACTGTCTGTGTAGTGTTCATTAATAAGGAAAAGGGTGATTGTATCAGCCAATCACTATATTTATGTTACATAATATTTAATTATCTCTTGAATGCTGTATGTATGTCCATTCAGCGATCAGGAAAGGGTATACAATCATTTAATATGATGTATCATCATCCTAATATGATGGTAATATAATGCGTATCTTATCACTAGTTTGTTACACAACCCCCAAGAAAACGACCAATCAGAGCTCTATATTCTGTGCTTAACACCAAAGCAGTGTAGGAAAATAATTTGCTGACAGTAAATGAAGCCTGGATCAATGCACACACAGCCACACCTCTGTTCAGACACTCCACTCTCCCTCTCTTTTTGCTTCACATGTTGTGTAACCCTCCTCAGGCACCTGTGCTGCTCCGTACCTCCCATGCGTTCTACCCACACAGCCCGTGGGACCTAGCTAACTGTGCCTGTAGCAGCCTTGCACGACCTACCTCACAGTCAAAGAGCAGGTGCAGCTGATCGTCGATCCACTCCTCGATATCCAGCCTCCTCTGCAGGTCCTTACGGTTGTATTTGACGGTCAGCTTGCCCAGTTTGCGATGTGGAGGCTCCTCTGTTTTGTCTGCAGACTGGAACATCACCCTGGACTGGGTGCCTGGCTCCGACGCCATGCCTGCCATGGCCTCGGGAAAACAGCTGAGGAAACACAGAGCCGTCTCTCTCGTTCTATCTCTCCCTCTGTCTCTGGTGCTCTCACTCCCACCCTCTCTCTTCGCTGTCTTTCTTGTGTGCTCACTCTTTTTCTTCTTCTCTTGCTCTAGCTCTCCTACCTATCTATCTTACTTGCTTGCTCTGTCTATCTCTGTCTGCTCATCTCTCTCTCTCTAGTTCTCTCCTTCCCTCTCTCTCCCTCCCTCACACACTCCCTCCCACCCTTCCTTGCAAGCTCGCTGCCTGTGGAGGATGGTAATGAAATACTCCTCTGTGTGTGTGTGTCTCAGTAGGTGTGTATCTGGGTGTGTTTGCTATCCTTCTCTTTCAAGTGGGAGAGCATAGGTCAATTACAGAGTGATAAAGACTAAGGGTTGAGGGTGGAACCAAAGCTAGGAGTATGGCAGCTGTTATCAATAATTATATTTTCATAATTTTGTATTCCAGAAATTAATTATTGACCCAAATTCTAACAAATTATTTTTGGTTTCAAATTTCCCCATGTGTCCTAATCAAGAAGTGACTGCATTACTCTGTGGTTTATCATCTCTACATTACAGCATATGTTCAAACTATGGGCCCCTGTTTATCCACACTTATCACAATATCTGGGTCTCCCTGACAGGTGATCCAGACTTCATCAGTGTTCATTAGCTCCCCTCAATGTAATTTATAACAGCTATTATCAAGTGTACGTTTAATCAGCCTTGAAGCCAGTTTGGCATCCTCAGTTACACCTCCATCAATGATGGATGAAAAAAATAGAGGGCCGGTAAATGCTATTAATGATCACTCAGAGGGTAAAACCCCAAACCCAGTGATAAGGCTCTGAACTAACCCATTTCATTTGACAAGGTCAAATATCACCAGCAACTAAATGAGTCAAGATCAAAACTAAGTAGTTGTCCTTTCTGTGCCAAACTAGTACAGTTGAGACTAGAGGGCTAACAAGGGTACACCGTAGAGTTTCCACAGATCCTATTACAGTATTAACAATGAGACGTTGCTTTTATTTTTGGCAGTGTATCAATCAGCCGTAGCGTTATGTGTTCACTTGCTGATGCACAGTCTGTTACAAACACTGAATTATTGAGCTCCTCTGGCAGCTCACCTATCCAGGCAAACATATTCATTCATCACATCCACTGCAACCTGGTTCTGCATTGCCAGGCTGGCTGAAAGGGGACTGGGGCTAGGGACCAATGGATCAGAGGACCAAGGCTGGCCGTCTCTTCAATTTAGACACACCTCAAATACGTGCTGAATCTCACACACACTTGGCTGTTGATTGGTTATCTTTACACTGCAACTAGTGTGTAAGCCAGTGTGAGCTAGTGAAGGAGTTTTTAAGTCAAATCAAATTTTGTTAGTCACATGCACCGAATACAACAGGTGTAGACCTTACAGTGAAATGCTTACTTACGAGCCCCTAACCAACAGTGCAGTTTCAAAAAATATATAGATAAGAATATGAGATAAAAGTAACAATTAATTAAAGAGCAGCATAAAAAATAACAATATATACAGGGGGGTACCGGTACAGAGTCAATGTGTGGGGGCACCGGTTAGTTGAGGTAGTATGTACACCTGCTGCTCTTGTGTTTTTACTGGTTTACTAGACGTGTGGATATTATGGTGAGTCACTCATAACACTTTGCCAATAACAAACATAATGTGTACGTACGCGTGTTCGTTTGTCTTAAAAGGTTATTGACTTTCACATTACTTGTTTCAGGCAGCAGCAATGACTCAGTACAGGAGTCACTATGCAGCATCAGCTTCATGTAAAGAGGAATAAGACAGTAGGGGCCCATGAGTCATTGACATTCAGACAACAATATTTCAGAACACACACAAGAAACTGATCATTCAGATGATCTGGATAATCTTCTGTCTGACACTGCCATCTTGTGGATATAAACAGGTAGCATTTGGTAAAAGAGAACATTTTGACTGAGATGTAATGTTATCATAGCAAAGTTTGTAATACAGTCAAAGTATTCTTACTAGCTTATTATAAATATAAGTATACTTCCGTTCACATCTTGGGTTTTACATTTTATTTTGTTAGTTAAGGGAAAAAAAGTTTTTTAATTGTTTGTAAATTTACATTTGTGAATACAAAATTTGGCCAAAAGAATAATGAAATTAATGACATGAAATTGTTTATATTGTAGGTAAAGAATCCAACCATTACCTCATCTCTCCATAATAGGGTCAAATCTTCATAAATATGATCAATTGTAAATCAACTGATGTCTTGCCACAGATTCTTTACCCCTTCACACATTCAACCTCCCGCTGCATACCCCCTCTAGCACCAGGGTCAGAACCAGGGTCAGCACACTCTCAAATGTTGTTTTTTGCTATCATTGTAAGTCTGCCACACACACACTACATTTATTAAACATAAGAATGAGTTTTGTCACAACCCGGCTTGTGGGAAGTATTATTACACCTTATACATACTTATTACACCAGGTCACAAATAATAATATAATAATAATCAATAATTTTGCTCTTTCTTGAGCCATCTTATATATAAAACCTTACTTGTTCATCAAAATAAAAATAATACAATGATGGAAAGACCTGTGTAACGATATTCGTCTTCCTCTGACGAGCAGTAGTCAAGATCGGACCAATGCACAGCGTGGTATGTGTCCATGTTAACAATTGGCTCATTCATCCCCCTCCTCTCCCCTGTAACTATTCCCCAGGTCGTTGCTGCAAATGAGAATGTGTTGTCAGTCTACTTACCTGGTAAAACAATAGATAAATAAATAAAATAATATTTAATAAATAAACTGAACACTGAAAATACAAAAAAACAAAGTGAAAGACAGAAACGAAAACGAAACAGTTCTGTATGGTGCAGACACACAACAGAAAATAATCACCCACAAAACACAGGTGGGAAAAGGCTACCTAAGTATGATTCTCAATCAGAGACAAAAATTGACAGCTGCCTCTGATTGAGAACCATACCAGGCCAAACACAGAAATACAACAAAGAAAAAAGAACATAGACTACCCACCCCAGTCGAAGTGTACCTATGATGAAAATGACAGGCCTCTCTCATCTTTTTAAGTGGGAGAACTTGCACGATTGGTGGCTGACTAAATACTTTTTTGCCCCACTGTATGTGGGAGGCAATGTGGGAGGCAACATCCAATATTTTTTCCAACATATATTATCAAAAAATGATTCCAATAAGGCATGACATAAGATATAGATAGATACAACATCATGTTGAAACAGGTCACATGTAGTTCTGTTGTTGTATGGACCAAAATAAATACATATCGTTCCTACTGATAAGTCAACAGGGGTAATCAAAGGTAAATTCTGAGGGTCAGGTCTCGACATGTTCCTGAATAATAAAGCAACACCTGAGGGAATGGTATCTAAAATGACTGCAAAATCTTTAGGTGTTACAGGGCTCTTGTAAAGTGATAAGAATTCCTCATAGATAAGTAAAATACCCTCTGCATTTACGAGTTGGCTCACCAATAGGATATTATTTTGGAACCAATATTCTATAAAAAATGTTTTATTTTTATACAATATGTCCTGATTATTCCAGATATAGGCTAATATCTGTGTGTAGAGAAATTATGCTTATAAATTAAGGACCATGACAAGAAAACCTGCCAATGAAAAGCAGAGAGTTTCACTGGAACTGTCAATATTATAATTGCAAACCAACATGAAGTTAAGGCCACCAAAAGTCGAGAGTACATGATGAAGAATACATTTCCACATAGAAGTGGGTGTTCTTAGGAATTGTGTTATCCAATTGATCTCAATAGTATTATTAAAAGTAGAAAAGTCCAGAAAATTAAGCACACCATACTCATAAGTGTTCATTACAACAGTTTCCCTAACGTAATGGGTACGGTTTCTCAACAGAAAGTTGAAAAGCATCTGGTCTATCTCTTTGCTTATTTTACTGTCAAGATTAAAAAAATAGAGCAGTGTATGTTACATTTGATTTGTGATTTTGATTTGTTTAACACTTTTTTGATTACTACATGATTCCATGTGTGTTATTTCATAGTTTTGATGTCTTCACTATTATTCTACAATGTAGAAAAATAGTCAAAATATCTGGATTTCTGCATAAATTGGTCATGAAATCACTCTCCTTGTTCAAATAGCCCTTACACAGCATGGACACATTTCGATATAAACCCCAAATCTATTCGGGACTGTCTGGAACCTGTCTTATTACTCCAAGTGAATGATCTGTCAGCTGGAAACTTTTCTCTCCATATGTCAGTAAGATCAAACTTATCCATAAAAAAGTATTTAACCCAAATTCTGATTCGTTGGCCTGCCTGGGGGCCATCTATCAGTTGAATTATCTATAGTAATGTTAAAGTCCTCTCCTATAAATAATAACGAATTGGGAAATTCAGATAACCAATGAAATATACATTACTCTACAGATTCAAGCAACTCATTAATCCCATGTTTGGTGAAGTCTTCTTCTACTCCTACACAACTCGAAATGGGAGTGCCAATGTGCTTTGCGCCTCCGGTCACCTCTTTGGGTAGATGGGAGTAGAATTTCACTTCCTGTATGTAACAGGTACCCGAAGAGAGAGAGTGACACACCTGTGAATTGTAAATATATTCGGTCGTTTCTTTATAATCGACGACAGATACAGAATTTACAGGTGACACATGTTAATTTCTAGTGCTGTTTTGAACAAATATGAATCTATAAAGTTACAGAAGAGTTGGATCTTGATTATTTATTTGTATGTTTGACGTAATTCTTACCTTTGAAATCAGAGGAACAGAGAGACACTGCGATATACAAAAGTCCTGAACGTTTCTATACAATTGATTGGTGTGTGTATAGTATAAAGATAGACTGCATGGTGTTTTGTATGTTATTTAGATCATGTTACGACTATTTATTTGAATGATAATGTATATTTAATTAATGCATTCCATGATATGTTATTTGAAGTTTACTATATATCGCTCTGTTTTCAGGTCATCTGTTGGATTATCCTATATTTGTGGGAAATAGTTTTCCTGGACTGTTTTGTAGAATGACTACTCTCCCAATTGGATTGTTATTGGGCGCTTTGGTGTGCTTTATTGTTTTCCTGGTGCGCGCGGAGGCCCAGCCATTCGGGGAACAGTGTTTGGACAGTTTCGAAAAGGGCAGAGAAGATTTCGTTCTCGATACGGATGACTCGGTGAAATACGGTGCGACTTTCATCATTAAACCGAAGGTTGAGAGCACCAATGACTGTATACGCTCGTGCTGCAAAGATCCCAAGTGTAATGTCGCTTTCATGGAGAATGGGTCCGGTGAGGGCATGATCAAGTCATGCTTTCTCTTTGACTGTCTATACAAGCAGCAGTACGTCTGCCGATTTGTCAGGAAGAAGGGATTCCTGAACTACATCAGAGACGTGGTGTATGAAAGTGATCTGGCCACAAAAAACCTCCCAGGTAAAACAGGCAGACTGGTCTCAGACTGACCACTATGTACCCTTAAAGGGCTTACCATTACCTTAAGGTCCAAGGACCTTACATGCTATTTTCAGAGGTAGACTGGCTCTGGCAGCCAAATACTCCATATAAACGTGAATCTATTCTCAAATGCATATGGTTCAAGGAACCTAAAGCTTTACTTCATATCACATCATCATTTCACAAATGCTACATATACATTTACTGCACTGTTTAAACTGTCTTTATCACAGTTTCAGCCTGTGACAACACGTTTCTGCCTGCCTTCAGGTACACACACAGGTGTTCACTGCTAAATTAGCACAGGTGGTCCCTCTGTCTTCTGTTAATATAGAAAGTAACATGGAAATATGGTGGTGTGGGTACACTAACCCTAAAAAGGTGTTTAGGAATTTAACCTTTTAGTTCTTTGAAAAGTATTTCTTGCTGGTATGAAAGACACTTTCCTTATGCTTCCAAAAGCGTCAGGGCTCTCAAGAAAACTCCCCCTGGTCAGAAGATGCACTACATGGCCAAAAGTATGTGGATTCTGCTATTTAAGCCACACCTGTTGCTGATAAAATTGATCACACAGCCATTAAATCTCCATAGACAAACATTTGAACATTGGCAGTAGAATGGCCCATACTGAAGAGCTCAGTGACTTTCAACGTGGCACCGATGCCACCTTTCCAATAAGTCAGTTCTTCAATTTTTTGGCCTGCTAGAGCTGCCCCGGTCAACTGTAAGTGCTGTTATTGTGAAGTGGAAACATCTAGGAGCAACAACGGCTTAGCCGCAAAGTGGTAGGCCACACAAGCTCATAGAACAGGACTGCCGAGTGCTGTAGTGTGTAAAAATCGTCATTCCTCGGCTGCAACACTCACCACTGAGTTCCAAACTGCCTCTTTAAGCAACATCAGCACAATAACTGTTCGTCAAGGAGCTTAATGAAATGGGTTTCCATGGTCGAACAGCCGCACACAAGCCTAAGATCACAATGCCAAGCATCGGCTAGAGTTTTGTAAAGCTCTCCGCCATTGGACTCTGGAGCAGTGGAAACACATTCTCTGAGGTGATGAATCACGCTTCACGCGATGGGTTTGGCGGATGCCAGGAGAACGCTACCTGCCCGACTGCATAGTGCCAACTGTAAAGTTTGGTGGAGGAAGAATAATGGTCTGGGGCTGTTTTTCATGGTTCGGGCTAGGCCCCTTACTTTCAGTGAAGGGAATTCTTAATGCTATAGCATTCAAGGACATTCTAGACGATTCTGTGCTTCTGACTTTGTGGCAACAGTTTCCTTTCCTTTTTCAGCATGACAATGCTCCCGTGCACAAAGTGAAGTCAAAACAGAAATAGTTTTTTGGGATTGATGTGGAAGAATTTGACTGGCCTGCACATAGCCCTGACCTCAACCCTATCGAACACCTTTGGGATGAATTGGAACTGGGATACTCAAATTAGTATGATATGTTATATTTGGTATTGTCTTTGCAATTTGTAACATGTACAAATTTCAATTCGTAACATGTCATACAAATTGTAATTCGTAAAACATACGAAATGGATAATGGACATCCACAAATTAATACATACCATACGGAGTGTCCCGGATTTACATTTACTATGTTAAGTCTACCCCTGAGTCCAGGTTGAAACGGGAGACCCAGCTATCACTCTCACACATTACAACATAGACACTCATCAAATTAACTAATTAAGTCTCCAATGAACTTCATGTCTCCATTGAACTGCTTACTAAAGGAACATGAACACACATACCATTTAGCTATATTATTATGATGAGAGAAAGCAACGCACTACACTTGGACTGTCTGTGGTTTGAATCACAACAGACAGGCCCTTTATCTCAGGAGGAGGTGAAACCACCTGCTTAGAGAAGAGCATTACCCACACACGCCATGGCTCAATATAGGGCTTATTCTATGGCTCATTATAAGGCCCCTTGTCACAGTCTGAGGTTTCAGTTTTCACCTCATTGCTGCTGAGAAAGCTTCTTACAGGGGAGATTGGTATTGTGCTGCGAGTCAAGTAATGGATTGCAGACTTGAGTGAATAATGTATGTCAACAGGATGTAGTTAGTAACTGGGAATGAGCACCACCAAACAAATTGATTTCCTGAACCTTATGTTGTTAATGTGTTGACACTCAAAACCCTTCAAAAAAATTAAACCTATTCAAATTTCAACCAGTCTTTAACCTAACGGGATATCTTAAAGCTGCATGTATTTTCAGTGTGAATATGTTGTATTGAACGTGATGAAGGTTGTATTCAACTTCCAGGTGAAGTGGACAATCCTCCAGAGGCCAATGGAGGTCCGGACAGAGTGGTGCAGCCCCAGGAAAGTTTAACTCTGAATGGCAACGAGAGCAAGGACGACCACGATATTGTCACGTACCTGTGGCACCTAGTGTCAGGGAACACCTCCGCTGTCATTGAGGTGGGCGATGATGACTGGGGCATCAGGGAGCACTGGTCAGGCTTTATTGGGATGTTTGGGGCATTTACCTGATCAGAGTTAATGGTGATTGCTCTTTCACTGTGTACAAATACATGAGAACACCAAAGGATGAGGATCACAATTAAAGCTTCTCTATTTTCAATGTTCTGCCACACAAGAAAACATTGATACATTTTCTTTCCTTGTCTCCTAGAAAACTACATTTAAAGACCAGGTGATCGTGTCCAACCTGGCGTCTGGAGTGTACAAGTTCCAACTGACTGTCACAGACTCCAGTGGGCAGTCCGACCAAACCCAGATCACTGTCCTTGTGCTTACCCCTGAGCAGTCTGAGAGTGAGTATACTAAAGTATATGTGAAACACCTGCAAAGCACACCTAGCTACACAGTTTAACACAATTGTTTTGAGGGTGAAGGGACATGCTGTATTTATTGAATTTCAATGCACTTACAGTGCCTTGCGAAAGTATTCGGCCCCCTTGAACTTTGCGACCTTTTGCCACATTTCAGGCTTCAAACATAAAGATATAAAACTGTATTTTTTTGTGACGAATCAACAACAAGTGGGACACAATCATGAAGTGGAATGACATTTATTGGATATTTAAAACTTTTTTAACAAATCAAAAACTGAAAAATTGGGAGTGCAAAATTATTCAGCCCCTTTACTTTCAGTGCAGCAAACTCTCTCCAGAAGTTCAGTGAGGATCTCTGAATGATCCAATGTTGACCTAAATGACTAATGATGATAAATACAATCCACCTGTGTGTAATCAAGTCTCTGTATAAATGCACCTGCACTGTGATAGTCTCAGAGGTCCGTTAAAAGCGCAGAGAGCATCATGAAGAACAAGGAACACACCAGGCAGGTCCGAGATACTGTTGTGAAGAAGTTTAAAGCCGGATTTGGATACAAAAAGATTTCCCAAGCTTTAAACATCCCAAGGAGCACTGTGTAAGCGATAATATTGAAATGGAAGGAGTATCAGACCACTGCAAATCTACCAAGACCTGGCCGTCCCTCTAAACCAGGGGTGTCAAAGTCAAATGGACGGAGGGCCAAATAAAAAAATCAGCTACAAGACGAGGGCCGGACTGTTCGAATGTTCATTGAAAAATTTTTAAATGACGCATATAGTCTAGTGAACCTAATTGAACCTACTGAAAACCTAACAAATATATTACAATATGATCAGATAAATAAAGCAATATTTTCTTATGGCTCTGTCAGTAATCTTTAATTTTCAACAGACACAAAAGACAAATTTCCTTTATATAAATATCCCCATAACATGAACATTAAATGAAAGAAACCGGTATTCAAGGCACCATCAGTAGACTATATTTTCTATTTTAGCAAAAGTGGGCTAAATTTACTTCAAAGAAAAAACAATAATAGCAATTTTCTATCATCCACTCAACTGAAATATTTTTAAAATATAATTGGATTGAAATACAAAAAAATAAAGTGCAAAAATCTATTAATCAAAAACAACACTTTGTTTAAGGAGAAGTAACATGCAGTGAAAACAAATATTAAATTTTAACTTTTAAACTTGAACTGAGTAAAAACTCTAAATATGTGATTGCACAGTAATGTTCACTTGTTTGAGGTTGAGGGTGATACTTGGTGGTGTCCCATCTTTTCCACAAGTTCATCAATGTTCGGGGTAAGGCTCTGAGCTGAAGAAATCCTCAGAATTGAGTGGAGGTGTTCAGCAGTAAGTCGACTTCTGTGTGATGTTTTGTTCAGGTTCATCAAAGAAAACAGTTGTTCACACAGGTATGTGCTGCCAAACATAGACAACGTTTGAGCAGCCTGGATGCGCAGCTGGGGCATTGTGCCGGGGAGGAAACGGGCGAACTCCGCAGCACCCACTGCCGCATATTTTGCCCTCAGTGCATCATTGCATTGGAGGTCAATCAACTCCATTTGGAGGTTTGGTGGTGAGCTTTCCACGTCAACAGCAAATGGGTTACCGAGCAGTTCCAACCTGCTTTTTTGTGCTTCAAAGTCAGCAAATCGGCGTCGAAAGTCAGCGGCAAGCATACCTATTTTATCAGCCAACTGTGTGCTCGGGAACGCACTGGTAGAGAGCTTCTCTTTCATGGTCTGGCAGCTGGGAAAGTGGCTCAAATTTTCTTTCCGCATCTGCGTCTCCCACAGAGTCAGTTTGGTTTTAAATGCCTTCACTGTACTGTACATATCAGAGATGACACAATCCCGACCCTGCAGCTGCAAGTTTATTGCATTCAGATGACTCGTAATGTCACACAGAAAAGCCATTTCACACAGAAACATTTCGTCTCGGAGTTGTGTTGTGTCTTTCCCTTTGCTGTCCAAGAACAGACAAATCTCCTCACGAAGCTCGAAACATCTTTGAAGCACCTTTCCCTGGCTTAGCCATCGCACCTCTGTGTGATAAGGCAAATCACCATGCTCCGTTTCTAACTCCGTCAGAAATGCCTTGAACTGGCGGTGATTCAAACCTTTGGCTCTGATAAAGTTAACTGTGCGCGTGATGATGCTCATTACATGCTCCATTTTCAAGGCTTTACCGCACAACGCTTCCTGGTGTATGATACAATGATAAGCTGTCAGCTCACCTGTCGCGTTTTCCTCTTGCATCTTTTCCCGTATCTTCGCCACCAGTCCGCTCCTGTGTCCACACATCGCAGGTGCTCCGTCGGTTGTCAAACCCACGAGTTTTTCCCAAGGCAGCTCCATCTCATTTACACATCTTGACACCTCTTCATACAAATCATGCCCCGTAGTTGTGCCATGCATAGGACGTAAAGCCAAAAACTCCTCTGTCACGCTTAGGTTGGAGTCCACTCCGCGGATGAAAATTGACAACTGGGCAATGTCAGAAATGTCGGTGCTCTCATCCACAGCCAAGGAATATGCAATAAAATCTTTTCCCTTTTTCACAAGCTGCTCTTTTAGATTGATGGACAACTGGTCTACTCTCTCGGCAATGGTGTTTCTGCTCAGACTCACATTTAAAAAGAGTTGCCTTTTTTCTGGGCAAACTTCGTCACAAACTTTAATCATGCAGTTTTTGATGAAATCCCCCTCCGTAAATGGCCGGGCTGATTTAGCGATCTCTTCTGCCAAAATAAAACTGGCCTTGACAGCAGCCTGGCCTTGTGATTTGGCTTTTTTGAACAGAGCCTGTCGAGATTTGAGGCCTCGTTTTAATTCCTCTGCCTTTTGTAGCCTTTGTTCCATGTCCATATTCTTGTTTTTGTCCGCGTGTTTCGTTTCATAATGTCGTCTCAGATTATACTCTTTCAGTACCGCCACACTTTCTCCACACAGAAGACACACAGGTTTTCCAGCTACCTTCGTGAACATATACTCCGACTCCCACCTTGTTTGAAACCCCCGGTTCTCAGTATCCACCTTCCGTTTTGCCATTTTTGATGGGTATCTGAAAGTTAATTTTACTGTGATGCTGACGACTGCTGTGCCAATAAATATTGAAATGAAGCAGCCTACTGCTCGGTGCGTCACCTTTGCATTGTGGGAAATGTAGTATTGGTGCGTGTAAAAGATCTGCGGGCTGCCGGCTTGCTGCGGGCCGGTTCTAATAATAAATCAAGATCATCCCAGGGGCCGTAAAAAACCTTCTTGCGGGCCGGATGTGGCCCGCGGGCCTTGACTCTGACATATGTGCTCTAAACTTTCAGCTCATACAAGGAGAAGACTGATCAGAGATGCAGCCAAGAGGCCCATGATCACTCTGGATGAACTGCAGAGATCTACAGCTGAGGTGGGAGACTCTGTCCATAGGACTACAATCAGTCGTATATTGCACAAATCTGGCCTTTATGGAAGAGTGGCAAGAAGAAAGCCATTTCTTAAAGATATCCATAAAAAGTGTTGTTTAAAGTTTGCCACAAGCCACCTGGGAGACACACCACACATGTGGAAGAAGGTGCTCTGATCAGATGAAACCAAAATGGAACTTTTTGGCAACAATGCAAAACGTTATGTTTGGCGTAAAAGCAACACAGCTCACACCATCCCCACTGTCAAACATGGTGGTGGCAGCATCATGGTTTGGGCCTGCTTTTCTTCAGCAGGGACAGGGAAGATGGTTAAAGTTGATGGGAAGATGGATGGAGCCAAATACAGGACAATTCTGGAAGAAAACCTGATGGAGTCTGCAAAAGACCTGAGACTGGGACGGAGATTTGTCTTCCAACAAGACAATGATCCAAAACATAAAGCAAAATCTACAATGGAATGGTTCAATAATAAACATATCCAGGTGTTAGAATGGCCAAGTCAAAGTCCAGACCTGAATCCAATCGAGAATCTGTGGAAAGAACTGAAAACTGCTGTTCACAAATGCTCTCCATCCAACCTCACTGAGCTGTTTTGCAAGGAGGAATGGGAAAAACTGATAGAGACATACCCCAAGCGACTTACAGCTGTAATCGCAGCAAAAGGTGGCGCTACAAAGTATTAACTTAAGGGGGCTAAATAATTTTGCACGCCCAATTTTTCAGTTTTTGATTTGTTAAAAAAGTTAAATGTCGTTCCATTTCGTGATTGTGTCCAACTTGTTGTTGATTCTTCACAAAAAAATACAGTTTTATATCTTTATGTTTGAAACCTGAAATGTGGCAAAAGGTCGCAAAGTTCAAGGGGGCCGAATACTTTCGCAAGGCACTGTATATACAGTTCGCTGCTTGTGTATATAATCACGGCAGGGTTAGAGCGTTGGACTAGTAACCGGAAGGTTGCAACTTCAAATCCGCAAGCTGACAAGGTACAAATCTGTCGTTCTGCCCCTGAACAGGCAGTTAACCCACTGTTCCTAGGCCGTCATTGAAAATAAGAATTTGTTCTTAACTGACTTGCCTAGTTAAATAAAGGTAAAATTTAAATTTAAAAAATCTATCTAAAGTGACAATGATGGTCTACAGTGGTCTACATCCGAGTGATCTGTCATGTTTGGAGTAGGGACAATGTGGAAATACTATGAGAAACTTTGCCATTGAGGTGAGAAGAACTGATGCCCACTGAACACATAATGCAAGTGAATGCGATGTTAGGAATATAAATCACTTAAATGTTTTCCTTCTGAACTCTCTGCAGTTTGAATTTTTATGTGAAAAAGAAATACCCGATTACAAGTATACACTGAGTGTGCAAAACATCAGGAACTCTTTCAATGACATAGACTGACCAGGTGAATCCAGGTGAATGCTTGATCCCTTATTGATATCACTTGTTAAATCCACTTCAATCAGTGTACTGTAGATGAAGGGGAGGAGACAGGTTAAAGAAGGAGTTTTAAGCCTTGAGTCAATTGAGACTTGGATTGTGTATGTGTGCCACTAAGTGTGAATGGGCAAGACAAAATATTTAAGTGCATTTGAACAGGATATGGTAGTAGGTGCCAGGCACACCAGTTTGAGTGTGTCAATAATTGCAACGCTGCTGCGTTTTTCACTCCTGGGTTTTTCACTCACAACAGTTTCCCGTGCATATCAAGAATGGTCCAACACCCAAAAGACATCCAGCCAACTTTACACAACTGTGGGATGCATTGGCGTCAACAACCTTGTGGAATACTTTCAACACCTTGTAGAGTCCATGCACCAACGAATTGAGGCTGCTCTGGGGGCAATAGGGGGTGCAACTCCCTAAAATATTAGGAAGGTGTTCCTAATGTTTTCTGCACTCAGTGTGTGGCATGTTAAGTTCATAACTCATTTTTATGACTTTCAAATGCTTACTGATGACTCTTATCGGTTGTACTGGTTTAAGTTGAGTTGATTACAACAAGACTTGATATCATAATCATCTACTTTTCATACCACGTGACATGGCATGAGAATACTGTCTAAAAGACCTGTCCAGGCAAGCTCCTCTGATTCCCGTAGAACGAAATCAACATTTCCAGATTTCAGAAAGCACATTCATAAGTAGATTTGTCTCAGCTTGTACATCTACATGTGGGCTCAATCGCCAGAGACAACAGCTTATTATTCTTCTTTTCCTAGTAGCTGTTTACTCCATGGCTGTGAGTGACTGAAAAACCCATATGTCCTCCAAGAATGACCGTTTTGGCTCATAACAGGATGACAACTCATTATCACACTTGGTAGATACTTGGTAGATCAACAGTGCTGCCTGGCTGTTCATTATAGGGTAACAGGGAATACTTAGGAATCAGACAAGGGAAGGGTTTTCTCTGCCATGCCCAGTTACATGAGTGTGTATGGAATGGATAGACACTTTTCCTGGGCTATCAGCAGACACAGGAAGTCAGGAAAGCTGTGGGGATTTCCCTCCCACACACTCTGCTCCCTCTTTCCTTCCTACCCTGCCCTCCCCCTTAACCTGTCTGTCTGGTTTCAGCTTGGGTTTCACAAACTCAAGCAAACTCCTTTAAGGTCATGGTACTCTAAATACAGACTCTTGATACTCAAACACTTTGAAATTATTTCTGAGTCAGTTATACAATTTGGAACATGTTGGTCTCTCAGTCTTAACAGACTGAGCAGAGACTATTAACCATTCATTGATGCAGTTACCCATTAACTAGTCTCTACTGAATGGTGTTAGGAATGTTCCTCTGTGGAAAGGCCAATGCATAGTGACCCCTGATCTGAGTCACACAACACGTACAGCTAAATGGCTGCATGCGTTAATGCTGGATGAATTACAATGAACATGCTAGTAGAATCACAATTAAAGATACCCTGACAACATGAACCCCCTCTCAGCAAAATATATGTACTGTGAATGGCTATTAGCATTTTACATTGACTGTGGTACACACATGGTTCTGTACCTAATGTTATTCTTAATTCCTCAATTAACCCAGTCATGTTGTAATGACGGAATGGCTGGGTAATGTAATGCAGGGTAGTCCCGATGCATCAACTAGCTTGTCGTGAGGCGTACAGCTTTGCGTTGCACAAGTGAAACCACTTCCTCTGACAGTTATGTCTGCTTTCTTTGTGTTTACCACATGTCTGTTTACAAGCCAGACCATCCACATGTATTTTCAGTGGATGAAGTAGGCCTGGTTTTAGGGAAAGTTACTTAGCTTTTTTATATTTGATACATCAGGTCCAATCAAATATACCATTTTATTTGTGACATGCTTTGTAAACAACAGGCGTAGAGTCACGGTGAAATGCTTACTTACGGGTCCTTTTCCAACAATGCAGAATTAAAGATAAAATAAATAAAATATTGACTGGCTCTCTAATATTTTACACAATTTTGTATTATTTTTTTTAAGGTATGTTTAACTTCTATGTTATGAGTTATGTTTATAAGAAAATGTCAAAATAATTAAGTGTTGCACATGAGGTAATGAGCTGTTTGACGCAATGATTATGTAAGCAGTTTATAAGCAATGTTTTTCCCCAAAAAGTGTTACACATGATTCTGTCTGGGCTTCCACCACTGAACCACAACATAAAATTACATTCACATGACATCTGTGTATTGTTTTATTACATAATGTTATATCTAATCGCCAGTTATATCTAATAGCCACTCTCTGATACTTCATCCTTCAGATCACTGCATGGTCCCCAAGAAGGTGGGTCCCTGTCGCGGATCCTTCCCCCGCTGGCACTACAATGCTGCCTCAGAGAGGTGTGAGGAGTTCCTGTTTGGGGGCTGCAGAGAGAACCTTAACAACTACCTCTCCCTCCAGGAGTGTGCCAACGCCTGTGATGGTGTGTCAGGTACTATACAGACAGACCCCTCTTGTTTTTCTGAGAACAGTTTTTGGAGAAGATTGGTTGGTTGATTGGTGTTTCCTTTCTTGTAGTTATTCACAGAGGTAGAACTGGACCACTTCCAGCCCCTAGAGGTAAGACTGACTTACATTTATTGTCCTCAGGTGTATGACTATAGATAGTAGCTGTACTTGTAATAGTTCAAATATACATATATTTGCCGTATCTGTTGACTGATGCATATCTATTGAGACTTATCAGTTACCTGTATTACTTCTGTATCCTATAAGGTGAATCTAAAAGTCACTTTTACCTCACCTCTTCTGCTCACCTGTGTTGTTGTGTTAGGTCCCCTGTTCACCTGAGTATTATGTTTAGAGGTGTGAGAGGTCCCCAGTTCACCTGTGTGTGTTGTTGTGTTTTAGAGGTGTGTGGAGTACCCTGTGGGTCAGGCCAGTTCTCCTGCACCAACGGCTGCTGCCTTGACCGAGGCCTGGAGTGTGACAAGGAGCAGCAGTGCAGCGACGGCTCAGATGAGGAGAACTGTGAGGACTGTAAGTACAGGCTATGCAAACCAACCCTAATTTACATACAACACTGCATTGGCCTTACCTTACCACTGACCTTACATTACAAGTGCAGTCATGAAGTGAAACTATTGGGGTGCTCAGTTGTTGTCATGTGATGTTGCTTATTAAGGGATACTTTGGTATTTTGGCAATGAAGCCCTTGACCTACTTCCCCAGAGTCCGATGAACTTGTGGATACCATTCTCTGCGAACAGTTTGACGGAAGTTGCTAACTAGCGTTAATGCTAACGTTAGTTAGAATTGGCTTGCAAAACTACCTCTAACATCCTTCATACTGGATGCAGAGACATAAAAATGGTATCAATGAGTTAATCTGACGCTGTGGAAGTAGATAAATGTCTTTATTGCCAAAAACCAGAAGTAACCCTTTAACTCTTGCTTTCTTCCTTTCATCAGTGAATAAGAACTTCCAGATTCTACTGCAAATTCCTGTGGATGAACAGAAAGGTTGAGTTTTACTGTTTTGAGACATGTTCACAATAACAGGATCAATCTCGGATTTTGTTGTTGAGTTAACTGATCACATATGGTGCCTACCCCTACTCTGGCTCTCCTTACGAACGCTGATCTCTCACACACATGTTCTTTCAACCACAGTTCGCTGCACGGAGCACCCCAAAACAGGAAACTGTCGGGAGAGTTTTACCAAGTGGTACTACAACCCTGTCTACCAGAAGTGCTTCCGCTTCAACTATGGCGGCTGCTACGGGAATGAGAACAGATTTGACACTGAGGATGCTTGTATGAGTACCTGTAAACTGGTAACAGGTAGGTTTTCATGCTTTAGCCATTATAACATTTTCAACTGATTTTCAAAATTGTTGCACTGTTATTAGGGATAAACCGATATGGAATTTTGAGCCGATACCGATATCCAATATTTTTCTTGCCAAAAAAGACGATACCGATATTAAAAAAATTGCGGCCTTTTAGGCATTCTAGTACAGTTAAATAGTTGAAACACACACACACACACACACACACACACACACACACACACACACACACACACACACACACACACACACACACTGACCACGTACAGTATGTCCCCATTACCAGTAAAACATAATCAAAACCAATTTCTTTCACTTACTTGCTGTGCTGTTGCATTGTTCATTTGCTCAGTCCTTTCATTCTCAACCAGGATTTCATTATACATGTCAAGCAATGAAGTTTCAGCTCTGTCTCTCTTCCTCGGTGCGCACTGTCACTGTGTCCGTGTCCATCTTGTCCAGCTGTCTAGCATTTCACGGAAACCCTGTTTCTTGTCTGCATCGAAGTAGCGGTCCTTTTACCTAGCATCGAGCATGGTGGTGACACAGTAAAGGCTCAGAGTGAATGCCACCGAATCACTTGTTCACAGCCTCTAGTAGAGTACTTTTGTAAGTTTTAACCCCACGGTCTGTGTTGGCAGTTTTGTTGAGCAGGCGTTTCAATGCCATGACAGAGGGTATCACGTCTGCTGCAGACGCAGTTGATGATCTTATTTCTCGAGTCAGTTGTTCGAATGGAGCTAGCAGTGTATTCATGTTCTCAATGAGAGTCCACTGGTTTGTACTGATTGTTGCAGGTAACTCCTAGTCGGCTGCGTACACGCCAAGCACTCGTTTTTGTTCCAGCAGGCTCTTCATGTAAAAAGTACTGTTCCATCAGGTGGAAACGTTTTGCTTACGCCTTTTCGTTTTCACTCCAAGCTGCCCCTGTATTGCTTGCTGGCGGCTGTATGCGAGCTGTAAGTGTTTAAAATGACCCACTATCTTCCTACCTGTTGCCACTGCGTCAGATATGCTGCGTTGGGCCAAAACACCTTCGTTTACAGCCAGTTGCAGCATGTGTGCCATGCATAGCAAACTTGTGACTCCGCATTCTTCCAAAGCCTTTGTCATGTTACGTGCATTATCACGTAGCACAGCGTGTACTTTGTTCTTGGGTATTTCAAACATGTTCTCAAATGCCATTGAAATAGCAGCAGCAGTATGAGAACCAGCACCTTCTTGAGCATGCAATACGGCTTTCCTCAGTACAAAATCCTCGTCGACATACTGTGCTGTCAGACTCAGCATGCTCATGGGGCTGACGTCGCTGGTCCAAATGTCAATCGTGAAGCTAATAGCAGTGACGCCCATAGCAAGTAGCTCATGGATGTGCGTTTCAACAATACTGTGTAACACCGGTAGGGCAACATCTGTAGAATGGCGCCTACTTGCTAGTGTGTACCGGAGCTCGAGGTGCTCGACCAGTCGGCGAAAGCCAACATCCACCACAGAGATCGGTTTATTGTCATGGGCAATGAATTCCATTATCTTGGCGTTAATGGATTTCGCCTTTGAGTTGTCTCGCAGAAATGTTCTTACTCATTCAAATGAGTGATCGACTTGAACTTGTTTCGTTGTTGGAAAAGTGCGCTTCGTTTTTTTCTGCTTTTGTTCTAAATAGTCGCTGAATGTCTGGGGGTGATGCACTTTCTCCCCTCAGAAAATAATAGCAGCACAAACATTGCATTTGGCCTTTTTTGTCATCTTCCTTTGAAACTTTAAAATACATCCACACAAGCAGACATTATGGGCTAGGTTAGGAATGCGTCATTACGTCGTCTACCTACGTTATACAGGTATGCATGTGAGCTTTGACATCGGTTTTGCATATCGGCATTAAACTATACATAGAGCCGATGTTGGCATTTGTAGCTAATATTGTCTGATTCCAATATGCTTACTGATATTGTGCATCCCTAACTGTTATATTACCCTTTGAGATCATAATAATGAAATGTTTCAGAGATAGGAACATACTCTGTCAGCACCACTACATTGTGTGTATCAACAATACTGTAGCTGTGTAACAACTGACTTGTCTCTTTTCCTTACCATGTGTTCAGAAAAGGACATCTTTGAAATAACGAACCGATATGAATACCAGGACACTGACGGCCATGTAGGTAATTAGCTCTTCTTTATTCTTCAAGATGGAGCCTTTGGCCCGTCAGGACTCCATGGAAAAGACACCCTGACAATAATCCTTTTTAAAACCAATTATTGCACCCCGTCAAGTTTAAGGGCCTTGGGGGTCAAAGCTGGTCACAAAGATCTTGTGATGTGTTTTTCCCTGCACATTCTCCTCACTTTACTCAAACACTGTGAATGTTGCACATGATTGATTGTCGGTCTGTCCAGTTTTTGCTTCCCGACACATGCAGGATCCTTTCATATAGTTATTGACTTACTGGTGTGTGTGTCTCTCTCTTCATGCCCATCCTCTCTCAGGAATCATCGTGATAGCTGCACTGCTTGGCCTGGCCATCATAATACTGCTGGTAGTTCTGTGTTACTGCTTCATGAAGGGCAAGAAGGAGCAGACTCGGCGCCAGCGGGTACCCGTCAACGGCTCCCAGGTCTACACCAGGGAGGACACGGAGCGCCTGGTCTACAACACCACCACCAAGCCCATCTGACCCCTAACCTCTGCCCCCAGAAGCTGCCTAGGTGCAGGCTATCATCATTGCATGAATTCAGATCAATATTTGATTTTATGTGAAACCCTTTTTGTGTACCAGTATGTTTTATTTTCCCCAAATATAGGCCAGTTTGTTTGATAAGACCTTTACCTTGTTGTAATATAGGCCTAAGAATTTTTATTAGAGTTTGACTTCACTCTGGAAAGCAAAAGTGGCAGCAATTATTCAAAACTACACTTGCCTTTTTGTCTTCCTTGCAGTAACCTGTCAGAATTTAGATTGTTGGTCAACAATCCTGCACTCAGGGTATAACGGTCCTACAATTAAATCCACAAATCTGACTTCATGTAAACTGTTGGAATAGTGTGGGAGATGAAAACATTCCAATATTGCTAACTAACTATTGATTTGTTATTCTTCTTATCGTGTTTTATCATATTTCAGTCATTTAAAAAAGATATGTGTTGCTGGAAATATATTGTACATTATTGACACCCTTTGTCTTAACTGGTAGAAGTTAGAGCAAGTTATTTTACTTTTATAGTTTATTTTGTGATTATTAAAACTGATATTTCAGAAGGAAACAGAAGAGGGGAAAACAGTGAGTTTGTGCCTCATCATGGTGGTCACATGTTATAGGAAAATATACTCTTTATATACTCAACTTTTTCATTAACACTTTTGTATGTAGTTCTCTCTTTTACCATTAGTGCTCAAATCCTAAATAAAATGCTGTTCCCAGAATCAAATCACGAATACAACAGGTGTAGTAGACCTTACAGTGAAATGCTTACTTACAAGCCCTTAACCAACACTGCAATTTTAAGAAAATACCAGTAATAACAAATAATTAAAGAGCAGCAGTAAATAACAATAGCGGGGCTATATACAGGGGTACTGGTACCGAGTCAATGTTAATGTGCAGGGGCACTGGTGTCAAGGTAATTGAGGTAATTATGTACATATAGGTAAAGTTATTAAAAGTGGCTATGTATAGATGACAGAGTAGCAGCAGTGTAAGGGGGGGGGGGGGGGGCAATGCAAATAGTCTGGGTAGCCATTTGATTAGCTGTTCAGGAGTCTTATGGCTTGGGGGTAGAACTGTTTAGACATGCCTCTTGGACCTAGACTTGGTGCTCCGGTACCGCTTGCCATGCGCTAGCAAAGAGAAAAGTCTGACTACGGTGGCTGGAGTCCTTGCAATTTTTAGGGCCTCCCTCTGACACCACCTGGTATAGAGGTCCTGGATGGCAGGAAGGTTGGCCCCGGTGATGTACTGGGCCGTACGCACTACCCTCTGTCGGTTAGGGGCTCATAAGTAAGCATTTCACTGTAAGGTCTACACCAGTTGTATTCGGCGCATGTGACTAATACAATTTGATTTGCCTTGCAGTCGGAGGCCAAGCAGTTGCCATACAGGCAGTGATGCAACCCAAATCAAATCAAAGTTTATTTGTCACGTGCGCCGAATACAACAGGTGTAGTAGACCTTACAGTGAAATGCTTACTTATGCTTACTTATGAGCCCCTAACCGACAGAGGGTAGTGCGTACGGCCCAGTACATCACCTTTCAGTGAAATGCTTACTTACAGGCTCTAACCAATGGTGCCAAAAAAAAGGTGTGTGTGTAAGTAAGTAAATAAATAAAACAACAGTAGAAAGACATTTGAAAAAAAGAGTAGCAAGGCTATACACAGACACCTGTTTGTCAGGCTTATTGAGGTAGTATGTACACGTAGGTATCGTTAAAGTGACTGTGCATACAGTATATGATGAACAGAGAGTAGCAGAAGTGTAAAAAGAGGGGGTGGTGGGACACAATGCAGATAGCCCGGTTAGCCAATGTGCGTGAGCACTGGTTGGTCGGGCCAATTGAAGTAGTATGTACATGAATGTATAGTTAAAGTGACTATGCACATAAGATGAACAGAGAGTAGCAGCAGCGTAAAAGAGGGGTTGGGGGGGGGACAATGCAAATAGTCTGGGTAGCCATTGCTTACCTGTTCAGGAGTCTTATGTCTTGGGGGTAGAAACTGTTGAGAAGCCTTTTTGTCCTAGACTTGGCACTCCGGTACCGCTTGCCATGCGGTATTTGAGAGAACTGTCTATGACTGGGATCTTTGACAATTTTTAGGGCCTTCCTCTGATACCGCCTGGTGTAGAGGTCCTGGATTGCAGGCAGCTTTGCACCAGTGATGTACTGGGCCGTACACACTACCCTCTGAAGTGCCTTGCGGTCGGAGGCTGAGCAATTGACGCACCAGGCAGTGATGCTCTCGATGTTGCAGCTGTAGAACCTTTTGAGGATCTCAGGACCCATGCCAAATCTTTTTAGTTTCCTGAGGGGGAATAGGCTTTGTCGTGCCCTCTTCACGACTGTCTTGGTGTGCTTGGATCAATCTAGTTTGTTGTTGATGTGGACACCAAGGAATTTGAAGCTCTCAACCTGCTCCACTACAGCCCCGTCAATGAGAACGGGGACGTGCTCGGTGATCCTTTCCTGTAGTCCACAATTATCTCCTTAGTCTTGGTTACATTGAGGGATAGGTTGTTATTCTGGCACCACCCGGCCAGGTCTCTGACCTCCTCCCTCTAGGCTGTCTCGTCGTTGTCGGTGATCAGGCCTACCACTGTTGTGACGTCAGCAAGCTTAATGATGGTGTTGGAGTCGTGCCTGGCCATGCAGTCGTGGGTGAACAGGGAGTACAGGAGGGGACTGAGCACGCACCCCTGGGGAGCTCCAGTGTTGAGGATCAGCATGGCAGATGTGTTGCTACCTACCCTCACCACCTGGGGGCGGCCTGTCAGGAAGTCCAGGATCCAGTTGCAGAGGGAGGTGTTTAGTGCCAGGATCCTTAGCTCAGTGATGAGCTTTGAGGGTACTATGGTGTTGAACGCTGAGCTGTAGTCAATGAACAGCATTCTCACATAGGTGTTCCTTTTGTCCAGGTGGCAAAGGACAGTGTGGAGTGCAATAGAGATTGCATCATCTGGGGATCTGTTTGGGCGGTATGCAAATTGGAGTGGGTCTAGGGTTTCAGGGATAATGGTGATGATGTGAGCCATTACCATCCTTTCAAAGCACTTCATGGCTACGGACGTGAGTGCTACGGGTCTGTAGTCATTTAGGCAGGTTGCCTTTGTGTTCTTGGGAGTGGAGAGCAATAGAGATAGCATCATCTGTTGGTGCGGTAAGCAAATTGGAGTGGATCTAGGGTTTCTGGGATAATGGTGTTGATGTGAGCCATGACCAGTCTATCATTTTATGGCTAAAGATGTGAGTGCTACTGATCGGTAGTCATTTAGGCAGGTTACCTTAGTGTTCTTGGGTACAGGGACTATGGTGGTCTGCTTGAAATATGTTGGTATTACAGACTCAGACAGGGAGAGTTTGAAAATGTCAGTGAAGACACTTGCCAGTTGGTTAGCGCATGCGCGGAGTACACATCCTGGTAATCCATCTGGCCCTGCGGCCTTGTGAATGTTGACCTATTTAAAGGTCTTACTCACAGGCTGCGGAGAGCGTGATCACACAGTCATCCGGAACAGCTGATGCTCTCATGCATGTTTCAGTGTTACTTGCCTCGAAGCGAGCATATGAGTTATTTAGCTCGTCTGGTAGGCTCATGTCACTGGGCAGCTCTGTACTTCACTTTTGTAGTCTGTAATAGTTTGCAAACCCTGCCACAACCGACTAGCATTGGAGCCGGTAGTACGATTCGATCTTAGTCCTGTATTAACGCTTTTCCTGTTTGACGGTTCATCGGAGGGCATAGCAGGATTTCTTATAATCTTCCGGGTTTGAGTCACGCTTTTTGAACGTGGCTGCTCTACCCTTTAGCTCAGTGCGAATGTTTTCTGTAATCCGTGGCTTCTGGTTGGGGAATGTACGTACAGTCACTGTAGGGACGATGTCCTCGATGCACTTATTGATAAAGCCAGTGACTGATGTGGTGTGCTCCTCAATGTCATCGGATGAATTCCTGTGCTAGCAAAAAAGTCCTGTGGTTCAGCATCTGCTTCATCTGACCACTTTTTTTATAGACCGAGTCACTGGTGCTTTTTGCTTTAATTTTAGCTTGTAAGCAGGAATCAGGAGGATAGAATTATGGTCAGATTTGCCAAATGGAGGGCGAGGGAGAGCTGTGTGTGGAGTAAAGTTGGTCTAGAGTTTTTTTCCCCCTGGTTGCACATTTAACATGCTGGTAGAAATGAGGTAAAACTGATTCAAGTTTCCCTGCATTAAAGTCCCCGGCCACAAGGAGCGCTGCCTCTGGATGAGCGTTTTCCTGTTTGCTTATGGCAGAATACAGCTCATTGACTGCGGTTTTAGTGCAAGCCTCAGTCTGTGGTGCTATGTAGACAGCTATGAAAAATACAGATGAAAACTAGTGTGGTATATAGTGTGGTCTACAGCTTATCATGAGATGCTCTACCTCAGGCGAGCAAAACCTTGAGACTTCCTTCGATATCGTGCACCAGCTATTGTTTACAACTATGAATCGCCCCCCCCCCCCCCCCCCGCCCGTGTCTTACCAGAGGCTGCTGTTCTGTCCTGCCGATATAGTGTATAACCCGACATCTGTATGTTCTTAATGTCGTCGTTCAGCCACGACTCGGTGAAACATAAGATATTACAGTTTTTAATGTCCCTTTGGTAGGATATACGTGCTTTCAGTTCGTCCCATTTATTTTCCAGCGATTGAACGTTAGCTAGCAGAATGGAAGGAAAGGGCAAATTAGCCACTCGATTTTAAAACAGCTACAGAGCTCAATGGCTGTGAAGGGAGAAAACTGAAGTTGGATCAACATCATTGCAGTTACTCCACAGTAATGACCTAAATGACAGAGTAAAAATATTCCACAACATGAATCCTGTATGCAACAAGGCACTAAAGTTATACCGCAAAGGAATACACTTTTTGGCCTAAATGCAAAGCCTTCTGTTTGGGACAAATCCAACACAACACCTCAGTGAGTAACTGCCTTTTCAAGCATGGTGGTGGCTGCATCATACTATGGATATGCTGGACATCTGCAAAGAATGGGGAGTTTTTCAGGATAAAAATAAACAGGATGGAGCTAAGCACAGGCAAAATCCTAGAGGAAAACCTGCTTCAGTCTGCTTTACACCAGACACTGGGAAAGTAATTCACCTTTCAGCAGAACAATAACCTACAACACAAGGCCAAATCTACACTGAAGTTGCTCACCAAGAAGGCAGTGAATGTTCCAGAGTTGCCGAATTACAGTTAGATTTTTCTTTATGTCAAGACTTGAAATTTGCTATCTAGCTAGGACACCCAACACCTTGACAGTGCTTGAAGAAATATTGCACAATCCAGGTGTACAAAGCTCTTATAGACTAATCCAGGAAGCCTCACAGCTGTAATTTCTTCCAAAGGTATTTCTAACATGTTTTGACTCAGGGGGACAAATACTTTTAAAATCTAGGTATTAATGTTTCATTTTTTATTATTTTGTAAGAAATGTTCCTCAAAAAAATCCCCTTTGACAGAGTATTTTGTGTAGATGAAAAAAATGGGAAATCCATTTTAATCCCACTTTGTAACAATAAAATGTGAAGAAATCCAAGGGGGGGGGGGGGCGGGGTAAATATATATGATACCCACTGTATACCCTCCCTTGCTCTGCTCGCAGTGCTCTCCAACCCTGTTCCTGGAGAGCTATCGTCCTGTATGTTTTCATTTCAACTCTAATCTAGCACACTAATAATTAGCTGGTTGATAAACTGAATCTGGTAAATTACAACTGGGTTTGAACCAAAAGCCTACAGGAGGGTAGCTCTCCAAGTACAGGGTTGGAGAGCCCTGCATTACAGCATATTGTTATTCCCATGCATTACCCAACCATTACCAGCAGATGGAAATATTGACTTTACATTGACTACTGCTCAGCCACAATGGAATAAAATTACTCTTTGACACTTCACTGCAAAACATAGACTTCTGATATTGCCTCATTCAGCACGACACATCTCTTTCGGATAGAGTTGATCAGGCTGTTGATTGTGGCCTGTGGAATGTTGTCCTACTCCTATTCAATGGCTGTGCGAAGTTGCCGTCATACATGTCAATCCAGAGCATCCCAAACCATTTCCCCCATAATTATCCATGTAATACAGTCCCTGCTGGCAAGATGTCCATTTTAGGGCCGGCCATCCTCAGTCATCATCATGAAGGTTAGTTCAGCAGCAGCCTCTGTGATGTTTATCAATAGAAGAACAGGTGAGGTGACAGGTGAGGTGACTGCCATTGATAGTAAAATGGGACTTCTGAGGGGAATACAGAGCATGGTAGTCTACCTTTATTACTTGCCACAAGTTAAATTCACTCCAGTTATCTGTCTGCCATTCTTTGTAGGGACCTTTGACAGTGTAGGGGCCGGAGACCCTCATCAATAGATTGTAAGACTGTGATGGTGTGTGATAGCGGTTTATAAGCTTGTCATGTTGGCTGACTAGGCCCTCGGGAGTAATCCACACAATTGAGAGGAAGAAAGATTTTGAATTTGCTCTAAAGTTTGTCATTTTACAATGGGCTGATAAGGGCTGAGTTTAAATATTTGCTCGTGTTTATTTGAATAAAGGGGGTTGGCAGAAACTTGAATTTGGGACATTTTTCCAGATGCCCATTGATGACCTGAAAAAGGACTAATTTATTTCAATAAAAAAAAAATTCAGAGATATTATTCACTTACTCTTTGAGGCAAATAAAAACAGTATTTGAGGCAGTATAAACCAGACAAACAGCACATTTCTGATTTCCCCCCCCCCCCCCCACACTTATTGGTCTTTTGACCAATCAGATCTTTATTTTAGAGCTAATCTGATTGGTCAAAATACCGATTAGTGAAATAAAAATCAGAATTGGCCTCCTGTTTTAAAGCAAACTTTAATTAGACAATTTGAGCTAGCAAATTCTACCACTCTCGATTAGATTGCGTGTTTTGGAAGTAGGCGGTCTTTGACCTATTGCTCGCTGTACTTTGATATGTGTTCGGCTCAGCTGTGGAGTCAGTAGAGGACAACTGGGCTGTGCGGAGGATTTATGTGTTTGACAATGTGAGTTAATCTATGGAAAACTAAAACCGAAATTATAGTCTACAGAAAAACTAGACCTACACTTTCGGAGGTTCACAGACAGACGACTACATACTCAAACATTTGGTAAGTGTTTAATGAACTCTAATAACCGGGGAAACATTCGTGAATCAGACGGTTCAACTCTCGAATTTCCTTATGAAAAGCCTACACAACATGAAGTGCATGTATGGTCCATACAACACTGCTTTTCTTCAGGAGTTCATGTCGCATTGTGATGTAGAGCCTATCAATTTATTCAGTCAAAGCCGTAATTGATTTGGTAAATCTGCGTCTCGAGACGTTCCTCACTGCTCTGAAACGCTTTTCACCCAGAATCTACCACAACACGTGAAATATGCCAACCTGTTTTGACAGGATGAGGTAAAAGAGCTATGTTGTATTATTTAGGCTATAAAAAAACACACCAGTCCTTTACTATTGAAATGACAAAAGTCGCCTATAGGTATATTAGGATTTTTATTTATTTAACATGTTCAAGTTAGGGCTCCTGTCCATGATATGGCAGTGTCAAATATCCATTAAGCTCCCCTACTTCAACAGGGTAGCCTACTGCATTGCTAGGCAGGTGGACCTGCTGTTGCATGTGGAGATTTAGTCAAATTCCATGTGGATTAAATAACGGTGTGCTATCTGAGATCCTTGGAACTTCCCTACCCTTTTGAAGTTGAAATGTGTAACACGGAACCCAAACCGGCTGCGCGCGTGCGCTATCGTGCATACGTTTATTCTGTCCCCCTACACCAAACGCGATCATGACAAGCACGTTCAAATGTCAAAACAAACTCTGAACCACCAATGACAAACATTTGGGGACAGGTCGAAAAGCATTAAAACATGTATGACAATTTAGCTAGTTTCTGACACGATCTGTGTCAAATAGAAAGGAGTTCTAATTTAGCCCTTGGCATCGCAGATGTTCGTTGGCGAGCATGAGCAGTGTGGGTGCAATAATTGATTAACATGGATTTCTAAATTTATTTTGCGACGTGTCCGGTCTGGTCAGCATGTAAGGGTTTGGGTTTAGGGTAGGGATGTCCTAAGGATTCTGGATTGCACTGACCATTAAATGACCTATAATCTAAAACTGTCATAGTTCTTTAACTCCACTGAGTCAGGCTAAAAGCTTAGATCCCTGCTAAGAGTACATTTTGGTACTGATAATTTATGTATGTTCTAAAAAAAGAACATTCTATGACTGAACTTTGAACAGCTGCAGAGATCACCTTTCCTGGATAGTTGCCTGTGAGACTAAATATGGCAAAAAAAAAAAAAAATAGATTGCTATTTTGAGTCTTAGTGGCAGTATGCAACCTGACCAAATTTACACAGATCTACAGTATAACTCACATTCCTATCATTCTACTTGAAAGCAAGTCTAAGAAGCTGTAGATAAGTTATATGTGCCCTATTTCTATGTTTCCCGTTCAGGTTTTTGCTTTTGTGTCTTACTTTCGGGTTTGTACACCAGCTTCAAACAGTTGAAACAACAATAGTTTAGGTTATGGAAAATATACACTGAACAAAAATATAAACACCACATGTAAAGTATTGGTTTCATGAGCTGAAATAAATGATCCCACGATTTCCATATGCACATAAAGCTTACATCCCTGTTAGTGAACATTTATCCTTTGCCAAGATAATCCATCCACCTGACAGGTGTGGCATATCAAGAAGATGATTAAACAGCATAATCATTACACAAGTTCACCTTGTGCTGGGGACAAAAGGCCAATCTAGAATGTATAGTTTTGTCACACAACACAATGTCACACTACACTTCCTGGAAGATGAAAATGTCCCAGTTCATACATGAACTGCACTCTCACCATACATGTCACCCGTTGAGCTGTTTGGAATGCTCTGGATTGACTAGTGACGGCAACTTCGCACAGCCATTGAAGAGTGCGACAACATTCCACAGGCCACAAACAAAAGCCTGGTGAACTCTATCCGAAGGAGCTGTGTCGCACTGCATGAGGCAAATGGTGGTCATCATTTTTCTAGTATTTTTTTTGTTGTTGTTTTGTTTTTGTATCTGTGATGCATATCATATCTGTATTCCCAGTCATGTGAAATTAGGGCCTAATGTAGATTAGGGCCTAATGTATTTCAGTTGACTGTAGTGCAATTTTGAGATGAGTCTGAAATATTCTTACTATTTCTGGGTTGATTGGTTGTGTAACTATGGGGCCAAACAAACTGGATTGGCTTAAATTGACATGTAAACTATATTGAGTACTTTTGGGAAGTATTTAGACCTGATTCCATTTTTCCCACATTTTGTTACGTTACAGCCTTATTCTAAAATTGCTGAAGATTTTTATAATTTATCATTGGTGTATTGTGTGTAGATTGAATAACGCAAAAAACATTATTTTGTAATTTTTTTGTGTGCAAATGTATAAAAAATAAACCTGAAATACCTTAAGTATTCAGACCCTTTGCTATGAGACTCAATTGAGCTCTTGTGCATCCTGTGTCCATTGCTCATCCTTGAGATGTTTCTACAACTTGATTGGAGTCCACCTGTGGTAAATTCAATTAATTGGACTTGATTTGAGAAGACACACACCAGCCTATATAGAAGGTCCCACAGTTGACAGTGCATGTCGGCACAAAAACCAAGCCATGAGGTCGATGGATTTCTCCGTAGAGCTCTGAGACAACAGGATTGTGTCGAGGCACATATCTGGGGAAGGGTACCACAACATTTCTGCAGCATTGAAGGTCTCCAAGAATACAGTGGCCTCCAACATTCTCAAATGGGAAATTTTGGACTATACCTAGAGCTGGCTGTCTGGCCAAACTGAGCAATCGGGGGGAGAAGGGCCAACCAAGAACCCCATGGTCACTCTGACAGAGCTCTGGATTTCTTCTGGAGATTGAAGAACCTTCCAGGAGGGCAACCATCTCTGCAGCACTCCACCAATCGGGCCTTTATGGTAGAGTGGCCAGATGGAAGCCACACCTCAGTAAAAGGCACTTGGAGTTTGCCAATAAGCACCTAAAGGATTCTGACCATGAAAAACAAGATTCTCTGGTCTGATGAAACCAAGATTGAACTCTGGCCTGAATGCCAAGTGTCACGTCTGGAGGAAACCTGGAGCCATCCCTACGGTAAGAATGGGGGTGGCAGCATCATGCTGTAGGGATATTTTTCAGTGGCAGGGACTGGGAGACTAGTCGGGATTGAGGGAAGGGTGAACAGAGCAAAGTACAGAGATCCTTGATGAAGAACCTGCTCAGGACCTCAGACTGGATAACAGTTCACCTTCCAACATGACAATGACCCTAAGCACACAGCCCAGACAATGCAGGAGTGACTCCGGGACAAGTCTCTGAATATCCTTGAGTGGCCCAGCCAGAGCCCGGACTTGAACCCCATCAAACATCTCAGTTAAGAACAAATTCTTATTTACAATGACTGCCAAACCTGGACAACACTGGGCCAATTGTGCGCAGCCCTATGGGACTCCCAATCACGGCCGGATATGATACAGCCTGGATTTGAACCAGAGACTGTAGTGACGCCTCTTGCAATGACATGCAGTGCTGTAGACCGCTGCGCCACTCGGGAACCCACTGTGCAGTAACGCTCCCCATCCACCTTGCCAGAGCTCGAGTTGATCCGCTGAGAAGGATGGGAGAAACTCCTCAAATACAGGTATGCCAAGCTTGTAGCGTCATACCCAAGACTCGGCTGTAATTCCTGCCAAAGGTGCTTCAACAGAGTATCGAGTAAAGGGTTTGACTACTTATGTAAATTAGATTTTATTTTTTGTGTTATTAGCAAACATTTATTTTGCTTTGTCATTATTGAGGGGGGGAAAACTAATGCATTTTTAGAATAAGGCTATAACGTAACAAGGTGGAAAAAGTCTAGGTCTGAAAACTTTCCGAATGCACTGGAAGTAAGGTTATAACTTGTAGCAATAGCCAATGAAGGAGATGCCACTTTTCACCTATGTATTTTAATTGACCATTCTAAATCACTTGTTCTAACTGTGGGAAAATGTGCTTGCTTCTAGGGGGTGTAAACGTTTAAACAAAATTGGGATCGCTAATTCGGCTAGGATAACAAAATTCTCCCACAATTTAAATCCCACTGCAGTTATCATAAATCAGATTCTTTGCCATGTTAGTCTAACTAGAAGATAGACTATAAAGGCACAGGGAAAGTTGAATTTGCGAGTCAGACAAGACTACATTGAGATACAGATTACCAAGAAATGCCCACGGTTCTTTCTGCCTGTCCCCTCTCCCTCACTCCGGCTCGCCTGCTCTTTCTCTTCGCTAATGATGCAAGTGTGTGTGTTCAGTCTTCGGTCTGTTGCGTGTAGAATATCCTAGCCTTTTCATTGATTAGGCCCTGCTTTGCTGAAGTTGTGAGATATAGCATTCCATTGTGAGATACAGCTTTTGCTTACTGATAGATGGGCCTAGTGCATGGTTCTGACTGTCTACCTGGTGGCCGACCTGCCTATACTGTGCCCCTCCGCTATCTCTGTCCCTCACTAGCTCGATATGAAGGATGCAAGTGTTTGTGTTCTTGGAAGTGCAACAACTAATCAGTCCCCTCATTCCAGAAATACTTAATCTCTTAGGAGTCTTTACACACAGAAATGGAAGTCGACACTGGGAGTGAGACGTGGAACGAGCCAAATCTATTTTTGAGTCTACTCCACCACTACTTAATCGTCATTAACAGTTGGAAAAATGGCAGAGAAAGGCAAGTGATAGCAGTGACGTCTTGTATGGAAATACTTTGAGAAAGTGGTGAAATGCAAATTTGTAAGGTGGAATTGAGGTACAGTAATGGTGTGCAATGCTTAAGCATCTGAAAAATACACACTGAGACCCAAACCCTTTTTTTCTTATAGTTTTATCTGAATTTTTCCATTTGTCACGTCACTACTTTCTACAATTGTGATATGTTTCACCTAGCTAACTTAAGATGAATGCACTAATGTAAGTCGCTCTGGATCAGAGCATCTGCTAAATGACTAAAATATGTAAGTGCTGTGCCCACACATTGCACGATCTTCACGGGCGTTGAGGGACAGATCTTTTATCGGCCCAATTCGGCAGCATGCTCTGAATTTTAATTACAAAGCTGCCCAAAGTGAAGAGTTCATATGTTAAATGTCTTGTGAGTCAGAGGTTGCGGAGATGCTATTCTAGAATGAGCTGGTTTAATTGAAGTGGAGTGTCTGGTTAATTGTGTTCTCCAATGAAATGAATGAAAGGCTGTTTGTTTCTTGTGGGCTATGTCAGGGTCATAGTGCAGGAGTAATGTGGGGAAAGGGGACACTTGATCCTAAGTGTTTAATGGTGCCATTCTACAATTTATAGCACGCTTCAAATTGAAATACTTCAGACTTTATGCACCATTGGAATTTTTCCATAGTGCTGACATCATCCACATGTTCCTATCACTATTTACTGGTTTAATGTCTATGGCTAAGAGAGGTCGACAAGATGGACAGCGCTACCACTGGAAAACATTTGTCTGACAGTCTATAGACCTCCTGGACGTCAGTCAGCTCAATTAGATTTCTATTATTCACTTTCTGAATATAAACACCTGACCGTGTCCTGTCTGAATGAGGACATCCCGGAGGCTTGTTTAGTATTCCCAGAATCCCTTGAGTCTTGTTGGGTAGACTGTTTGGGGACAAGAGAATGTTATGTGGTCTCTCGCTGACTGTGGGGTGGAGCAGCTTACATTCTACTACACTATTCTTAGCCTGCCTGCTATCTAATGCTTATTTGATTCATGTCGCACCCGGAAGCAGTTAATTTGCCAAGTTAGCTGTTGCATGTAATGGGGAGCAGGCTTCTCTGCATGATTGGGCAGCTGAGTCAAGACGGGAATGACAAGGCACACTCATTTTATGCATATGCAGCATGGAAATTGCTCTGATGCGGAGGTAGCAAAAAGTACAATCATTTCACCATCAGATTCAGCCGTTATTCACATTTTTGTTATCTCTGATGGACACCTCCCCCAGTCAGTAAGACCTACCAAATGATTCCTTAGGGTTCAAATGCAATATAATTGTTATCTGTGGCACTCAATAGGAAATTCACTGGTTGGTTAAATGTCACTTCCTTTCTGTACCCTCTGTGTAACCCTCTCCAGAGAGGGAAGATCTCAATTGCTTACTCCTCGCGTCCTCTCTCTCCGAGTCTCTTTCTCAAAACCCTTTGGCGGAGAAGGTCAGAGGGGAGGGACCTCTGGTTTTCTCATCCAATGGGTTTTGATAAGACTGAGGGGACGTGAAGAATATGCAATTGAGATCTTCCCAGAGTCTGGCTTGTCTCCCCAGAGGAGAGGTCTGGGCTTGTCTTACTACCCTCCGTAGTCTGCCCTCTGTTAGTTCAAAGTTTCACTTCCCTAGTAACACTGGGAGCTGTCAGTGGTGAATTATATTCCCCAGATAGTAATCAAATCTCTCCCCAAGGAGCCATTCAGTCAAGAATTCCAGGCTTTGGGTCTGAAGTACAGGGAGGACGGGGTCAGCCTTTTGTTATGGTTTGTGTACGTTTAGGGTGGGGCATTGGACACAATGACCCAACTTGAATTCCCCTTATCTCCCAATCTCTCTTCAACTGAGCACAGTCTATAATCTCATGGAAACATCTGCCTATAACAACCTTGTCATTTGTTAGAAAAAGGTTCCTGTTGGAATTTAAACTCTGGCAGTCTGGATCAGGAAAAACCCATAAGATCACAGGAACAAGGGGTGTCAACTGCTTCGCTGAAAGGGGTATTACAGACCAAGTGATCTATTGCAGCTTTAACTTAAACACCATCAGATTATCCATGGTGGCATCTGTGTCCACTTAGAGAACAAGCTCCAGATCTCCAGAAGGGAGGTTCAGGTTGCAGCTAACTCACTTATCAGCTGTGGGAACAAATGCTCTCCATTTGTGTGTAAAGAAGGCTGGCTTCAGCACAAATGGCCGACTCCACATAACTGTCAGCCTGGCTAGTGGTTACCTAAGGATTTCAAGGAAGTTTTGATTTGGACTTTACAGTTTTCATAACTCAACAAATGTGATGATGGATAATGAGGTATAGAAGTTTAAAATGCAGTAAATCTGTAGGTTGGGGGTGATCGATGACTGTGTTGACCTTGTTCTTGCTAGAATATCCTTTTATAAACATTATTTTTCCATTCAAGTGTATTCTCTGATTTAGTTTATTTAAAATATTTTGTGAATCTGGCATTTTAATGGACTACCTTTTGAGCCCTTATTTCTTGTCTAGTCACTCATTGACCAGTAAGACTTCTGAGAGATTAGCAGTGGTGTAAATTACTACTTAAGTTGTTTTTTGGAGTATCTGTACTTTACTATTTATATTTGATAACTTTTACTTCACTACATTCCTGAAGAAAATGTTGTACTTTTTTATTCCATACATTTTCCCTGACAACCAAAAGTACTCATTACATTTTGAATGCTTAGCAGGACAGGAAAATTGTAAAATTCACACACTTATCAAGAGAACACGTGGCCATCCCTACTGCCTCTGACCTGGTTGACTCACTAAACACACATGCATCTTTGGGAAATGCTCTTTAAGTGTTGGAGTGTGAACCTGGCTATCTGTAAATTTTAAAAACAAGAAAATGGTGCCATCTCCTATGCTTAATATAAGGAATTAAGTGATTTATACATTTACTTTTGATACTTAAGTATACTTAAAGCCACATACTTTTACTCAAGTAGTATTTTACTGGCTGACTTTTACTTGAGTAAATATCTATACTTTAACTCAAGTATGACAATTTGGGTTCTTTTTCCACCACTGGAGATTGTGTGCTTGTTCAGCTGGTATAGCTCTGAGGTCATGGTTCCAGATCTGTCTGAAGTGGACTTGCTCAGTGCACTGGGGGAGGAGTTCAAAGTCTTGCCTTAGACATGAACAATCTTGGTGAAGTCCTCCACTTCAAAATCAATTGGCTGTACTTGTTCAAAGGGTATTTTTTGAAGAGGCTTGAAACTTTAGGAACCTTTAATTAATTACAGCCTTTCATTCACTGACATTATTTCTAGATGTAACACCTGTTACCTAATTTGATAGCTGGCTGTAACGCAGCATGTAAATTGATATTTCTTCGACTCATGTTTTTATAGTTCAGACACCCCAGTAGGATTGACATGTTTGCCTGTCGATAGTACTTAGCACCTCTGAACGTTGCTGGCAGTCACACTTTTCTGTTCACACAGCAAAGATTAACTAGTTAATTCCAGAGCTAACACAGGCAGCTGTTTCATGGAAACTAATCTATTGTGATCTAATTATGACTGTCAATACTGACTACAGTGGTTAGCTAACTTGAAGTATTTCGTTTTGTGCGCATTGTCAGTGCACTTAGCTAGCTACCATCTCAAAGTCTACATTGCATATAAAGTGTAACTGGCTCATGACATTTAACCGTGGATATAGAAAATGGCAGAATATATTAAAATTCAGTCACTCCTGATGGCTCCCCTACATGGGGGTTTGTTCTCTGATTGGCTCAAAGTTGAGTTATTGGCCAATGAGTATTTCGAGTCTACAAGTAGAAATGTCAGGTTCGTTGCAACCTGGTCGGCACTCAGCAGGTACTGCTTTTTTTGTTCTAGCCAGAGAAAGAACAGCCTCCCACTGTGATGAGTATCTATCATCAGTGAGGTTCTGTGTTTCATGCTTTAGAACCAATAAAATGCCTCTGCATGGTTCCCAGGCAGCATGGTGTTAATACACAACCAACTCCACAGCTGCAGGAGCACTGCTCGCTGTTAAACCAATGATCATAATGTGTTGAGCAGGGATCTTGTTTTCACCCAGCGTTCCTGTGCAACTTAATTGACAAACCTCGTGTGGCAGTGGGCTTGGCTTGGCCTCAGCAAGCCAGCCTGTCAGCTCGTAGCAATGGCCACAGATTGCACTCGGGAACAATGCCCGACACTAATCCCTGAAGAATTCCTTCCTCTCTGATCTAGCTGTGTGAAGAATGCAACTGAAAGATGGAGGCTCGCTAAGAATCACAGGAGATGAGTTCTCAGGCCCAGTCATCACTATTAATTTAATTTTGAGGGAGAGAAGCAGTGATGTGGGGAGGCTGGGCCTGGAGGTGACGCACATCATTAAGACCAAAGTACTCTGGCATGATGAGGGCCAACCTAACTGCAGGCCACTGTTTGAACTCCCTGACCTGTCAACATGTGAAGCCTATGAAAAATTATGCCTCAGCTTTTTATTCAATTAAGCCCTTGTGGATTTGAGTTGGAAACTATTATAGAAGAGGGTAGCTAGCTATGGAATTTGTGTGGATTGTGGTAGTTTGGTTACTGCAAGGCCTGTTTGACAGGATTTCACCATTACCTTCACACACTTTTCAGGTGGCAGCAGAATTTGGATGTCTCATCCCAGCTAGGACCCTGTAGCTCTCATGTCACTGGTCTGATATAAGTTCTGAGATTACAACATGAGCTATTTACACAGGCCTATGGAGCCCCATATGTCGGCGAGTGGCTGGCGCGAGCTAACGCAGACTAACCATGCAGTCATCAGTGGAATGGGAGGAATTTCTCAAATGCTGATAAGAATCCAGCTAGTTTCCCTCACTCATACATAAGCTTAGAGGAGTGCGGAATGTATGAGTTCCTTTAGCATGGTCTAGAATGTAGGCACAGAAGATGGTGTAACATGCACATTTGAATAATACAAGGTACATGTGTTCACCGGGGAAGCTGAGCAATGGGAGAAGGAGAGGTTTGAAGCTGGATGTTCATATGCAGGTACTGCAGCTCAATACTGTACTGAATCTAGATTGAGTTGACATACAACAGGACATCACAACATTGTCCATACTGCAGTGGAACGTGTGTTTTGTCCTCTTGCTGTCTTCAGCAGAGTTGCATTATTATGTGAAAGCTTATGTATTGTTGATCGTACTGCAATGAGTTGACTTGAGACTGAACCTACTTTATGTTGTCTTGGCAGGTCCTGAGGCCTGAGTGCCATGCCAGAGGAGTCCCACAGAGCTCTCCATAAGGGCCCAATGGGGGAAGGTAAGACCAGCCCTTTTAACATCTTATTGACTTTATGTAGTTAGTTGTACAGTAGGCTATATGCTGTGTGATCTGAATTCTCCGATGCACTGGTAAACAATGATCACTTGGTAGTCTACAGCTGAAAGTCCATTACTAACCTCTGACTTGATTTTTGCAGTGATATTTGTTTGGCATCCTACAGTCACATCAGCAAGCTAATGTGACAGTGATGGGTTATTCTAATCCAAATGTACAGGTTATTTGCCTTCAGCCAGAGTCCTGCATTGGTGAGTGGAAAAGGGCTGGCAACTGCAGAATAAAGAACATCTGGAAAAGCAGAGCTCAGAAACTCATGAATTCCCTGCCCACAGTCGGTCAGAGCTGGCCTGGCAGAAAAACTTTGATTTTGGAGCTAGACTGCCCCTTCTGCATTGCTCAGACCCTTTAATGTGCAAACAACAAACAAGGATCAGGATGGGTCTGAATCTAAAACCGTTCCTATGCTTTACCTGGCCAGTGTAACTGACCTGCAGTGTGTGTGGGTGGGGGTTTGCTTCCTTAAATTATACTGAACAAAATATAACATCTAAATGTAAAGTGTTGGTTTCATGAGCTGAAATAAAAGATCCCAGAAATGTTCTATATGCACAAAAAGCTTGTTTCTCTCAAATGTTGTGCACAAATTTGTTTACATCCCTGGTAGGGAGGTAATCCATCCACCTGACAGGTGTGGCATATCAAAAAGTTGATTAAACAGCATTCTCATTACACAGGTGCACCTTGTGCTGGGGACAATTAAAAGGCCACTAAAATGTGCAGTTTTGTTACACAACACTGCCACAGATGTCTGAGGTTTTGAGGGAGTGTGTAATTGGCATGCTGACTTCAGGAATGTTCAACAGGACTGTTGCCAGATAATTATGTTAATTTCTCTACCGTAAGCTGCCTCCAACATCGTTTCAGAGAATTTAGCAGCATGTCCAACCGGCCTCACAACCTCAGACCACAGGACCACAGGACCTCGACATCCGGCCTTTTCACCTGCGGGATCGTCTGAAGAGGGGAGGGGGTTTGCTGAGTTTTTCTGTTAGTAATAAAGCACTTTTGTGGGGAGGAACTCTCTGATTGGTTGGACCTGGCTCCCCAGTGGCTCCCCTGCCCAGTCATGTAAAATCCATAGATTTGAAGCCTAATGAATTTATTTCAATTGTCTAACTTCCTGTAACTCGGTAAAATCTTTGAACATGTTGCGTTTTTATGTTTTTGTTAAGTATGCATTTCTTTGCAAATAATATTTAATAAGAACTCTACACAGTGCTCCTTTGTGCCTGTGTCCACATTGTGTTCCCCCCCCCCCAAACCTCTTCTCCACTGAACACATTTGGCGCTGAGCTTCCACTCTGGCTGAAGAATGCCAATGTGTCAATGGCTCCGTTTTTCCTCTCCATCCGTTCTTTAGAGGCCAGTGGCTTGGAGGGGGGACGTGTGCCTCCCTCATGAGTTGTCTCGTTTTCTCAGACTGTATAGTTCAGTCTGTATTCAGGTGCCTTTAGCAATTGAAGCCTCAAACAAATCTCCCAACTGTTTTCACCCTCAAATTGTAGTTAAACAAATGTTGTGGCTTAGTTCAAATAACGCGTGAACCCAGAGGAGTTAAAGAAGCATGTTGTCAATTTGTGTCCTATGGCTGGATGAATGTTAACGGCCAGCTGGGAATGTTGTCTTTTTGAGGTAATGATTGGTTGACGTGAAGAACCAAGAGGAATGTGTGAAAGGAAGACCCCGCTCTGTGTGAAAGTAAACAACTATGACGTTGTCGTGACTTTCCAGCTCCAATGCATATCTGGGGTTAAAAGACCCAAAAGTTTATGAAGTGACCACTCGGTTGACAAAAGCCAGGGGATTTGTTTTACTGCCAACAGCGTTACAATAACATGGGACAAGTCTTGTCTACCTATGGCTGTCATGAAGTCAAGTAGTCTGGCACTGCGCCAAGATGGTTTTATTTCATTTGATGTATCAGTTGAAATTCTTTTTTTTTTATAAAGACGTGTACAAAAATTATTCAAAAATAAGCAGGCTGTGATAGCAGTTTTTTTTTTATAAATGTTGCATTATCCCATTTTAGGAGACCATTCATGCAAACTCTTCTAAAAATATATATATTAAACTTAGCTTTCCTACAGCATGGACATTGACTAATGTACAGCTGTGTGAAGCTGTTGATGAAACGTGGCTGAACCCAGTACCAACAAACCTCAGGACCAGGGTGCCAAAGATCAGAGCTACCCCTGACCTACTTGGTAGAGTGTGCTGAAATTGGAAAGTAGCTGTGCTTGCGGAATGTATGGTGCTGTAAAGGGGTTGTACTAATTTGAGGGATCCACCCAGTCCCAGCAGCAGCTGTTCCAGCCAAGTCTGGAGCCCCATGCCAATACTATGGTGATCGCCCCTACTGCATGGCTAGATCTGGCATTTCTGGGTTAAAAATGTGATGGTGTGTTAGAAATGCCAGGGATGATTTTTGGTCTGAGTTTGCCCCTGCCAAGCAGGAATGACTGATCCTCTAAGTGCTGCTTGTTTAACTGAACCTCCAGACCTTTACTTTCACCCCTCATTCTGCTCCTCTATCAGTCATAGGCTGGTTGGCTGCACCAGCTCCAGTCACATGCACTCTAGGTGCATGTGGAGACTGCTTAGTAAGGATTTTAATGCTCTTGTCATTTAGATCCATTGACTGCAACGCTGATCAGTATGTACCGTAAAACATTAATAGCCCGGGCGTTTCTTTGCTTATCACTGAACACAACAGGCACTTTTTATAGACTGCCTTCTATTTGAGCCAGGTGTCTTTCTTAATGCACACAGCTTTTGCTCATTTGCATAGTTAATTGTTTAATTCAAGCATTCACTTCTAGCATTTTAATACTTTTAATTTCCTGCACTGTCATGTTTATTTTGTCTTTAGTATGCCTCCTATTTAAACAATTTCTTTTTTATCCTTGACAGAATTATTTTCCTTACTCATTTTTGGCAGTTCCTATTTTCACGACTAAAGGTCTGTACTCCTGAAGTTGTTGCCTGTTTATGTTTGCCAGTTAGCTAGCAGTTCTCAGCTGTTGGCAGCCAATCACTAGCAGTTTCTTACTACCAATTTTTTTTTTAAATTTAAAAAAAGATATGATATTGGTCTATACTGGATTATTTCATGTAACACATTAAACCTCAAACAATTTTGGCCCGATGTTTATTTGAAACAGGTGTTTTATTTGCTAAAATGTCGTTGCCTGACTATTAAAAGGGAACAGCTGCTATTTGAGCCTCTGCGTTTAGGCATTATAATTGAAGTTTTACGGTATGTGTTAACTTCTATCGTTGGCTGAAGAACTTAGTGTTTTGGGACCGGGGAGAGCAAAATGTAGGATAGTCACTTGACTTGTCTTCAACATTTTCAGAAAACCTACTATTCCTACTACTCTTTTGTTGCCAATGCCTTTATACATTCAGCCTTATACTGCATTGCTCAGTACCCTGCCTCCCACTCCCCACAGTCACATAGAACTGTATCAATAGCTAGGTTAAAGAATCCGCATAACAATATGCTCATTTTCCCACCAGAGATGTTTTCGTCAAACTGACTTATTGCGGATAAAAGTTGGTGCGTGATGACGTAGTGCACATAAAAATAACTTTGACATTTTATTTCCATATGCCAAATAAGTTAAGAGTTGAAAATGTGATTGAAACCCAAACGCACCAGTTTGTGACAACTGTTGCATCTATATGGCAAATGTGCCCACTCTAGTCTTGGCATGTGCGCTCTAGCCAACAGCTCGCAGATAGTGTGGGTAGGCTAATGATGATGAGATTATTATGGATAAGTGCGAGAATTCTTCTTTTGTCAAACGGCAGCCAAGCATCAATCATGTCACTAGAATAAACCCTCAATATTTTTTGGAAAGAATGACCCTCGGCACCCTGTCAAGTTCACATTAAATTAATGAATCTGTGGCTTAATAAACTGCATGCAGTCGTAATGGGAGGACCAGACAACATATCGTTGCGTGACTCAAAGTTTACTTCCATATGATTTATTTATATAATGCATTTCCACTGCCATTTCTCGCATAATTAATTTTACCAACCCACAGATCCCACCACGTCGAACGAACAAATTGTGTCAACATTTTATTAAATTGTACTGGAATTTCCTGTTTCCATCAGCCTGGTTGCCATTTTTTTTTTTTTTATGCGTCATTTCATCAGCATGAAATGGTTGAATGGAAACCTGGTTAGTGTGAATGATTTTACTGTCTCTTACAATGACATTCCTCCCAGAACTCTTCCAGTGGATTACACACATTAGTCAGACTTTCTGCTGAGTCTGATTCCCAGATCTGGGGAGGATCCACTTATTGTGCTACCTGTCTAAAAGTAGCTCATGATAATCGCCTTCCATTTAGAAACCCCCACATTAGTTTCCTCGGAAACAATGCTGCTTGTTTTTTTTTTTTTTATGTTTCCCGTGTCAGTGATCCTCAGTTAAGATACTCCATCCTGGATGGACTCTGGAAGTCCCCAGACTCACCACCACCTCACTGCCCAGCTGTCCCCCAGTTTTGCCCTCCCTCCTCAGTGGGACTCACTCTGCTGTGAAGTGCTAACGGGGCCCTTGGCCTATCTGTGGACACACAGCCTGGTGGTAAAGTTTACAATGTGCTTGGACCGCTGTCAGATGGCGTGTTGTCCAGAGGAAATGGACCTTTTGAAGAGGCTCTTTGGGCGGTGTGTTGCATGGAGACTTAAGTGGATCATCACATGCCTGTGCACTGAGGTCAATTGGCACTGCTGGATCCTTCAGCACTCAAATGTTGCTTTGTGGAAACTTACAGGATTAAATCAGGGTCTTTTGAAAAGATAAGCATCTTAAAGACTAACTCATTTTCTCTCTTGTTCAACCACTTTCTTCCTCTCATTAGTATTGGAATGATGGTACAATGGGTTGTATGTGCAGATAGATGTTTCCCTTCCCTTAGTTTTTAATCACTAAGTTTTTTTTCCCTTATAAAACAATTGTTGATCAGGTCTCTAAAACTAAATGGGGTGAATTAGGAATTCCTTTTCAGAAACAAGGTAACGGAAATGGCAGAATGCACATTAAGCAAGTGCACAGCTGAACTTATGATTAAGAACCCGTCTATACAGTATATTCAACAATCACATTGTCATTATGGCAACTAAGCTGTGTCTATTTAGAAAAAAGTCAACCACAAACAGTTTCCCTTGTAAGCACAGGACATTTAGCTAGATCTTGATGTATCTTGTGGAATGCAGGTTTAGGTTGTGTGCTCAGCCTCATTCACTGCTGCCATTCAGGTTTATTTACTGGCCTCTCAGCTAATCATTAACATTTCTTTGACAGTTTTGAACATTGAAGGCAAAGTGTAAATAAAACAAACGGGCTAGAAGTGAGATTCTTGTAATACCATAATCAGTGTTTTGTCGCTAGCGACGATTCATGGCTGAGAAGCTGGTTTTCCTGACCTTGTGACAAGGGGCAATGGTTGTTTGTAAGGTGCATGATAATGTAGTCTCTGACTAATTGTTAGTGTCAGCCTCTGCCTCCTGAGGAGCAGTCTTTCCCAAGGGGATGAACTCCAGACTACACCCTCTGTTCCTTTTATATTTTATCTTAAGGGGAAAGAATGGAGGGGATGTTGGGAAGAGGAAGCTCTCATTTGAGATGTAGAGCAAAGTGCAAGTCCTGGCTTTCCCCAACGGCATGACGCCAAGCCTTTGGCTCAAAGCATAAGTTAACTTATTAAGGGGCGCCTTCGCATCCACAGGAGTTTGATGCAAGTGAAGGATATATCCAAAAAGTACTAATCATCCAATTAGAGAGGTGTATTTTCCAGCTTGTGTGCCTTTTTTAATATATATATTTTTTAAAGAAAAAGTCAGCTTTATGGCTAGAAGGAATATTTAGGTTTGCGGAGGCACAGTCGAGACATACAGAAACCAGGAATGCCCTGGTAGCAGTTAATCAGGAAAGTTAATAGTGTGCTCATAAAAAGGTGACAATTTCTCAAGTATTCCTACGGGTTGCTTTCAAAATGATATTTTGATTATACCTATTCTTATGAATCAAGGCAAGACAAAGGGAATACAATTGTCTAATTCTTGGGATTTTACGATAAAAGGCAAAATACCTTTTTTGCAACTATAGGAGGGAGAGGAATTTGCATGCTGGATGTTAGACAGGTAGTCTTGTTTCTCTGGGCTAGTTCCTGATTTGGTTAGAAACATTCAAGGATCATTTAAAGGATGAAAACCGGTCACTTTTTAATGGAGAGGGTTTCATATCAAACAGATGAGGATTATGATGTGAATACCAAGTACCCTTGATACCTTTTGTTCATAAGGAAATGTCTGAGGGTATAAGCTGCAGCAGGAGGAGTCACAGGTGCCTGTTATGCATCTTATTTTGGCATTTTAATGTGTCCTATCAGACAAACAAAAAAAATGATATACACTGCTCAAAATAAAGGGAACACTTAAACAACACAATGTAATTCCAAGTCAATCACACTTCTGTGAAATCAAACTGTCCACTTAGGAAGCAACACTGATTGACAAATTTCACATGCTGTTGTGCAAATGGAATAGACAACAGGTGGAAATTATAGGCAATTAGCAAGACACCCCCAATAAAGGAGTGGTTCTGCAGGTGGTGACCACAGACCACTTCTCAGTTCCTATGCTTCCTGGCTGATGTTTTGGTCACTTTTGAATGCTGGCGGTGCTTTCACTCTAGTGGTAGCATGAGACGGAGTCTACAACCCACACAAGTGGCTCAGGTAGTGCAGCTCATCCAGGATGGCACATCAATGCGAGCTGTGGCAAGAAGGTTTGCTGTGTCTGTCAGCGTAGTGTCCAGAGCATGGAGGTGCTACCAGGTGACAGGCCAGTACATCAGGAGACGTGGAGGAGGCCGTAGGAGGCAACAACCCAGCAGCAGGACCGCTACCTCCGCCTTTGTGCAAGGAGGAGCACTGCCAGAGCCCTGCAAAATGACCTCCAGCAGGCCACAAATGTGCATGTGTCTGCTCAAACGGTCAGAAACAGACTCCATGGGGGTGGTATGAGGGCCCGACGTCCACATGTGGGGGTTGTGCTTACAGCCCAACACCGTGCAGGATGTTTGGCATTTGCCAGAAAACACCAAGATTGGCAAATTCGCCACTGGCGCCCTGTGCTCTTCACAGATGAAAGCAGGTTCACACTGAGCACGTGACAGTCTGGAGACGCCGTGGAGAACGTTCTGCTGCCTGCAACATCCTCCAGCATGACCGGTTTGGCGGTGGGTCAGTCATGGTGTGGGGTGGCATTTCTTTGGGGGGCCGCACAGCTCTCCATGTGCTCGCCAGAGGTAGCCTGACTGTCATTAGGTATCGAGATGAGATCCTCAGACCCCTTGTGAGACCATATGCTGGTGCGGTTGGCCCTGGGTTCCTCCTAATGCAAGACAATGCTAGACCTCATGTGGCTGGAGTGTGTCAGCAGTTCCTGCAAGAGGAAGGCATTGATGCTATGGACTGGCCCGCCCGTTCCCCAGACCTGAATCCAATTGAGCACATCTGGGACATCATGTCTCACTCCATCCACCAACGCCACGTTGCACCACAGACTGTCCAGGAGTTGGCGGATGTTTTAGTCCAGGTCTGGGAGGAGATCCCTCAGGAGACCATCCACCACGTCATCAGGAGCATGCCCAGGCATTGTAGGGAGGTCATACAGGCACGTGGAGGCCACACACTACTGAGCCTCATTTTGACTTGTTTTAAGGACATTACATCAAAGTTGGATCAGCCTGTAGTGTGGTTTTCCACTTTAATTTTGAGTGTGACTCCAAATCCAGACCTCCTCCATGGGTTGATGCATTTGATTTCCATTGATAATTTTTGTGATTTTGTTGTCAGCACATTCAACTATGTCAAGAAAAAAGTATTTAATAAGAATATTTCTTTCATTCAGATCTAGGATGTGTTATTTTAGTGTTCCCTTTATTTTTTTGAGCAGTGTATATCATTGAGTTAATAAAGCCGCATACAAACATGGTCTCTTAAAAAAAAAAAAAACATTGCCTTGCGTAAGGTGGATCCAAAATGCATGTGTTTCAGCCTAGCTCAGTGCTTTCTATGGTGGGGCAAGCCAGCAGAAAATACGGAGTGTTGTGCCGTGATTGGCTCAGTGTTCTGTCACTCATGGGGACACTACGTCACCGCCAAGTCTAAGGATAGAGCTCAAAATCTAGTGTCTTGGGTGCTGCATAGAGTTACATTAAAAGTGCCCATCCAAGAAGGCTAAAAGTCATTGGCAACAGATAAAATTACTCCAAATCATGTTATCTACAGTAGCTTTGATTGGACTGATCATGCCAACATCATACTTTCAATCTTAGCTAGCAAGCTATACAAGCAGTCATCACAAATCACATTGACAATCTACTGGCAAATCCTTTTCAATCCTTGTCCTATGAAGAGAAATTATGGATAAAACGTATCGGTGCTCATTGGACAAAAACATTACATAAGTCTGAAATCAAGTTTAACAATGGGTGGTTTTTAAGGAATCCGTGGCGAACTGCAAGCATTGCAAAGCAATCACATGCCTGCTATTAAGTGGAGTGGGTGTGTCCTCTGGGTTTAAATGTCTCTTTTCCAAGCTTAAAAGGATAACCATTCACATGCAACACCATGGGCCAAAAAAAGGTTGAATACACTGGCCATGCTGTCAATCCAGCATGACTTCTGCTGTGTTCAAGACGACTGGAAACTCTGAGGGGGGGGGGACTAGCTTTGACTGGGAAAATATGTTTTGAACGGTTATCCGACTCTGAATTCTAAGTCTGGAACTCTTACCTCTTTTTTTAGAGTTCTGACCTGAAGATCACGATTCAACCTTGTTTTTTCCATAGTTCCCAGTTGTGAGTTCCCAGTTGTGAGTCACCATAAATCCAGAGAATGCCAGACTGATGACACAGTTTGACACAATTTTCCCACAAGAAGGACTGCTGCGCCACCTTCCTATTCAAGTGAGCACAGCACATAAGTGAATCAAAAAATGTATTGTATGCTACTGCATAAATATAATATGCCAGGGAGATATTGTTTACTGTAGTTAAGAAAGTAATAGTAAGTGTATGTTGTGTAGTAAGCTGTTAGTAGCCCATGTGCCTCATCCTAATAATTTGGTCCCGTTCCCCCTCATAATTTAGCCTACTGTTCTGACTTGGTAGGGCACAGCCTAGCCTGTTTTAGGGAAATGTAATCATTGACTATTGTAAGAGCTTTCATTGTGTGCTTATATGCCCGCTTTATTTATCCTACGGTTCTGACTTGGTGTACAGAGAGAACTCTGTAAGAACGGCCCATGTTCTGAATTCTGTTGCGGTACATTTCAAAAGTGCTTAACATAGTTATATTGTCTATGTTCATCCTAGGTCGTTCTTAATTTGAAATTACGGATATTTTATCCACTCGTCGTCCCCTTATGCCATAGTTTGTACCTCTCAATTGTCAGTAGAATCCACATTTTATTTAAGCAAGTCAGTCATATCAGCAATGTATATTTTATTTTTTTAGCCAGTAAATGAGGTTGAATTAACTGTTTTGCTGCCAGCAAGGCTCTGCTGATAGTCAAGCCTAGCAGTGGTAAGGACTCACTCAATGGTGCTGGAAAGGAAGCTCTGCTGTTGGGACAGCTTTATTTAGGCCCTAACAGTTTGTGGGCACCATTTGTCATTGTTATAGTGCAATTAATGTGTTGTGTAGTGACTTTGCTGGCATGCATCTAAAAAAAATCGGAGTTTCTTAAACTCTACTGTGGGTTCGTAGATTGTAGTTGAGAAGGTTTATACGTACAGTACATCCCAAGGGAAGGATTTCTCAGACCCAAGAGAATATCTGGAATTTTTCACCTTCGTCATAGTGAGCACCCGGGTGGTGAAGACCATGTTCATCACTGCACTCTTGTTAAAGGTATGGGTGAGATTGAAGAAAACTTATTTTCTTACTGGAGTATTTATTCCAAGGTGTAGTTTTCATGTATGGTATTACCAACCTTTCAACACATTTGATTTGTTGCTGGATTTTCAACATCTCTATGGATGGATTTAGATCCTTTGCTGTTATGTTTTACTATTATTTTCAACTTGGTTTGGATTCCTTAGCTCATGTAGTCAGTTCCTCCTATTGAAATCAGGATGTGTTGCGTTAGACAGAACCTGTTAAGCACTGAGTCTGTCCATAGCAACTGCTTTGACTGGGCCATAAATATTTCCTAGGACAAAAACAACAACCCTTTGTCCAGTGTCAAATTTACATATGAACATGGAAGCCAGGGCAGGTTGGTTTGCATACCCCCCCACCTGAACATGTCAATCTCGCAACATCTCTCAATGCTTTGCAACTGACAAGTTACACAATTCTGTGGCTTGCTAATCATATTCTGTCTTATGAAGGAAAGTTGATGTTGGAAAAAGGATATAGCTTCCTGATGAAGAGATGTATCATAGAGAACACGAGACAATGGTGGGGAAATGCGAAAGATTATTTGTCTTTGATTTGCCACTCATTGACCACACAAATGTCATGTTGTCAGGAAAAGGTCCAGTTGGGGATGTCTTCACAATATTGTTTTGATCACATGGACTGGGAAATGTTCCAGGTCGCCTGAGAATAGTATTGACGTATACACTGACTTGGTGACTGGGTTCATCAGGATGTTCCCACTGTTATGATTTCAGAACTTATCCAAACCAAAAGCGGTCGATAGATGTGAGCTTTTGTGCAAAACAAAGTGGGAACCACCACATTTAACCATGGCAAGGTGACTGGGAACATGGATGTGTACAAACAGACCAGCTATGACCTATAAGGCAATGGTGGAAAAATGACAGTACAGGGACAAGGATTTGAGAGGTATGTGTCAAGGACTCCCAGACAATCACTGATTACTAAGGGAAAGCCAGTCATGTCGTGAACACAGACTCCTCGCTCCCGGACGAGCTAAACACCTTCGACCACTTAGAGGAAAATTACATTGAGCTGCTGACGCAGGCCCCCGCCACTCACGAGGACTGTGTACTCCCTGGTTCTCCGTGGCCAACAAGTCATTTAAGTGAGTTAACCCTCGCAAGGCTGCCGGCCCAGACGGCATACCAACCCGCGTCCTAGGAGCATGTGCAGACCAGCGGGGTGGAGTGTTTTTTTTAAATTTATTTATTTTATTTTTTTTAAATATTTTTTACGGATATATTCAATGTCTCCATATGTCTGGCCTCACTTCAAGATGTCCACCATTGTTCCTGTACCCAAGAAAGTAATTTAGTTCAGTTACCTTGGCTATTGCCCCATAGCACTCACTTCTGTCATCATGCTGTGCTTTGAGAGGATAGTGAAGGACAATATCACATCCACCTTACCTGACACCATAGACTACTACAATTCACATACTGCCTTCACAGATGACTCAATCGCCATTGCACTGCACACCGCTCTATCCCACCTGGACAAGAGAAATACCTATGTAAGAATGCTGTTCATGGATTACAACTCAGCCTTCAACACCATAGTGCCCTCCGAGCTCACCACTAAGCTCAGGGACCTGGGTGTGAACCCCTCCCTGTGCAACTGGGTCCTGGACTTCCTGACGGGCCAACCCCAAGTGGTGAATGTAGGCAGCAATTCCTCCACCATGCTGATCCCCAACATGGTGGCTCCACGGGTGAATGCTCAGCCCCCTCCTGTACTCCCTGTTCACCCATGAATGTGTGGCCACACACGTCTCAAACTCAATCATCTAGTTGCTGAATATACAAGGGGTAGGCCTGATTACCAACAATGACAAGACTGCCTACAGGGAGGAGGTGAGAGCCCTGGTGGAGTGGCGCCAGAAAAACCTCTCCCTCAACGTCAACAAAACACAGGAGCTGATCGTAGACTACAGTAGAGAGCACACGTCCACATCGTCGGGGCTGCAGTGGGTGTGTCAAAAGCTTCAAGTTCCTCTGCATGCAAATCACTGACTACCTGAAATGGTCCCGTCACACAGATTGTGGTGAAGGCTCAAGAGCACCACCTCTTCAACCTCAGGAGGCTGAAAAGGTTTGGCTTGGCCCCTAAGACCCTCACAAACTTCTACAGATGCGTCCACTGAGAGCATCCTGTTTGGGCTGTATTACTGCCTGGTACGTCTGCAACCACAGGGCTCTCTGGTGGTGCAGTCAGCCTAACGCATCACCGGGGGCACACTACCTGCCTTCTAAGGACATCTACCCAACCCAGTGTTACAGGAAGGCTACGATGATCAAGTACCTCAGCCATCCGAGCCGCGACCTGTTGATCAAAGCTGGGACCGAGAGTCTAAGAGTCTGATGGCCTGGAGATGGAAGCTGTTTAACAGTCACGACTAGCTGGCCTCCGCCCAGTACCCTGCCTGAACTTTAATCACTGTTACTAGCCTGTTGCCACACGGTACTCTACTCTACACCTTAGACTGCTGCCCTATGTACAGAGCCATTGAACACTGGTAATTTTAATGTTTGCATACTGTTTTACCCCCTGTTTGTGTGTATATACTGTTTTCTAGTCATGCATGGCTCATCCTATATAACTACTGATGTACATGCCTTTTTTCTAGTCATCTACTGTCTATACACTGTTTGTGTGTGGGTGGTACCAATCAATTTGGACACCTACTCATTCAAGGGTTCTTTATTTGTACTATTTTCTACATTGTAGAATAATAGTAAAAACATCAACTATGAAATGGAACATATGGAATCATGTAGTAACAAAGAGATTCTTCAAAGTAGCCACCCTTAGCCTTGATGACAGCTTTGCACACTCTTGGCATTCTCTCAACCAGCTTCATGAGGTAGTCACCTGGAAAGTGTTTCAGTTTACAGGTGTGCGGAATTTCGATCAGGAATTCCGCACACACTATGCGTTTTGAGCCAATCAGTTGTGTTGTGACAAGGTATGATTGGTATACAGAAGATGTCCCTATTTGGTAAAAGACCAAATCCATATTATGTTGAGAACAACTCAAATAAGCAAAGAAACGACAGTCCTTTACTTTAAGACATGAATGTCAGTCAATCTGGAACATTTCAAGAATTTTCAAGTTTTCTTGAAGTGCACTTGCAAAAACCGTCAAACGCTATGATGAAACTGGCTCTCATGAGGACTGCCACAAGAAAGGAAGACCCAGAGTTACCTCTGCTGCAGAGTATAAGTTCATTAGAGTTACCAGCCTCAGAAATTGCAGCCCAAATAAATTATTTTGAATTCTAGTAACAGACACATCTCAACATCAACTGTTCAGATAGGCCGCATGAATCGGGCCTTCATGGTTGAATTGCTGCAAAGAAACCACTACTAAAGGCCACCAATAATAAGAAGAGACTTGCTTGGGCCAAGAAACACTAACAATGGACATTAGACTGGTGGAAATCTGTCCTTTTGGTCTGATGAGTCCAAATTTATCTTTGTGACGCAGAGTCTGTGAAGTATTCCAGGTGACGCTGGTTGAGAGAATGCCAACGGTGTGCAAAGCTTTCATCAAGACAAAAAAAAGGTGGCTACTTTGAATTGTCTTAAAAACATCAAAATATATTTTAAGACTTATTTTTTGGTTACTACATGATTCCATATTGGTTATTTCATAGTTTTGATGTCTTCACTATTGTGTATATTTGTGGGGGGGGGGCGGGGCTTTCCTGTTTTTGCATGTTATTTTTGCATTAATACATGTCTCATCAGTTTGCAAACAATGTTTTTAATGTTTAAAATATATATCATTGAGTTAAAGCCGCATACAAACCAGTGTCTTTTTTGTTTTCTTAAGGCAGCTCCAAAATGCAGGTGTTTCAGCCTAGCTCAGTGCTTTCTATGGTGGTGGGGCAAGCCAGCAGAAAATACAGAGCGTTGCGCTGTGATTGGCTCAGTGTTCTCACTCATGGGGACACTACTTCACCGCCAAGTCTAAGGGTAGAGCTCAAATTCTAGCCTCTTGGGTGCTCCATATTACATTCAGAGGTGCCCATCCAAGAAGGCTCAAGGTCATTGGCTACAGATAAATGACGCTAAATCACATTTGTAAAGTAGCTTTTATGGAACTGATCATGTCAACATCATACATTGAAAATCTTAGCTAGCAATCATCATAAATCATGTCGACAATCTACTGGCAAGTCATTTTTAATCCTTGTCATAAGAGAAATTGTAGATCAAACGTATCGGTGCTCATCGGCCATTGGACATAAATCGCAAATTTAAATCGCAAATTCAACAATAAGTGGTTATTGCAAACAATCATTAGCCTGCTATTCAGTAGAGTGGCTGTGTGGTCCCAAGTCTAAGATTAAGGCTCATTCGCCATGCTGTCAATGAAGCATGATTTGTGCCGCACTCAAAACAACTGGTAACGCGGAACTGCAAAATCTGACTTTAGTGAGTTCAAGACAACCGGGAACTCGAAAAAAACAAGCTACAACTGGGGAAAATATGTTTTGAACTTTCTTCCAACTCGGAATTGTACATTCGGAACTCGGCCTCTTTCTAGAGCACCGAAGATCACTGGCCATGATTCAACCTGTCAACCTCTTGTCTTGAAAGTACCATAAATCCAGAGAATGCCAGACTGATGAAAGTTTGACAATTTGCCCACAAGGACCTCCGCGCCTCCTTCCATTTCAAGTGAGCACAGCACAAGGCGAGTCCAAAAATGTTTTGTATGCTGCTGCATAAATTATGTAATATGCTAGGGAGATATGTATACTGTATCTAAGAAAGTAATACTAAGTTTATGTTGTGTAGTAAACTGTCAGTAGCCCATGTGCCTCACCCAAATAATTTGGTATTTTTTCACCTCTTAATTTCAGCTAATGTTCAGACTTGGTGGTTCACATGTAGCCAATAACCTGTTTATGGGAAATGTAATCCTCAAATATTGTACGAGCTTTCATTGTCTGCTTATATGCTTTTATTTATCTTACGGTTCTGACTTGGTGTATAGAGAGAACACTAAGAACGGCCCATGTTCTGAATTCTGTTACTGTACATTTCAAAAGTGGAGAACAAATAGTCTATAACTGTCTGTCCTAGCTCGCTCATGAATGTCTTATTTGAAATTATGGATTGCCTCTTATCTGCTTGTCGTCCCCATATGCCATAGTCCCTACATCTCAATTGTCAGTAGGAACCACATTTGTTTAAGCAAGTCAACTATATATATATATATATATATATATATATTTATTTATTTATTTATTTATTTATTTATTTATTTATTTATTTATTTATTTATTTATTTATTTATTTATTTATTTATTTATTTATTTATTTATTTATTTATTTATTTATTTATTTATTTATTTATTTATTTATTTATTTATTTATTGAAAGGTAGTAAATTAGGCTGAATTAACTGTTTTGCTGCCAGCCACATTTTATTTGTTGCCCCACCAAGATTTACATGCTAAAATCGCCACTGGGTACACCCATCTAGTACCGGGTCAGACACCTTTGTTTACAGAACCACCTGAATTCTTAGGGTCAGGGAAACGTTGCTCAATTTATCAACGGACCTAACGTGTGCCAGGAAAACATTCCCCACACCACATTATACCACCACCTGTACCGTTGACACCAGGTAGGATGTGGCCATGGACTCATGCTGCTTACGCCAATTCCTAAGTCCGCATGACTCAACACCAACTGCGATTCATCGGACTGGGCTACGTTTTTCCACTCAACTGTCCAATGGTGATCGCGTGCCCATTGGAGCCACTTCTTGTTTTTAGCTGTTCGGAGTGGAACCAGGTGTGGTCGTCTGCTGCAATAGCCCATTTGTGACAAGGACGAACAAGTTGTGTTTTCCAAGCAATACTTTTACTCAAGTATTTTACTTGAGTAAAGGTAATGATGCCTTTAATAGGAAATTACTCAAGTGAAAGTCACCCAGTAAAATTCTACTTGAGTAAAAGTATTTGGTTTAAAATATACTTAAGTATCAAAGTATAAGCCATTTCAAATTCCTTATATTAAGAGAACCAGACGGCACAATTTAATTTTTATTGAGCGATAGCCAGGGGCACACTCCAACACTCAGACATAATTTACAAACAAAGCATTTGTGTTTAGTGAGTCCTCCAGATCAGAGACAATAGGGATGACCAGGGATGTTCTCTTGATAAGTGTGTGAATTTGACCATTTTCCTGTCAAAATGTAACAAGTACTTTTGGGTGTCAGGGAAAATGTATGGAGTAAAAAGTACATTTATTTTCTTTCAAAAATGTAAATTGTAAAGTACAGATACTAAAGTAGTATTTTTACTTAAGTACTTTACACAACTGATGCCGTTCTGCACACCACTGTGCCGTTAATTGCCTGTTTTGTTGCCCGCCTGTTAGTTTGCATGATTCTTGTCATTCTCCTTCCCTCTCATCAACAGGACTGCTGCTGACTGCATTTAAAAAAAATGTTTCACCCTTCTCTGTAAACCCTAGACGCTGTTGTGTGTGTAAAGCCCAGGAGGCCGGCCGTTTCAGAGATACTGGAACCAGTTTGCCTGGCACCGATCATACCACGCTCAGTTGCTTAGGTCACTCTTTTTGCCCATTCTAACATTAAATTGAACCATAACTGAATGTATTGATACCGGTCTGCCTGCTTCTTTATATAGCAAGCCACAGCCACGTGACTCACTGTCTGTAGGAGCTAACCATTTCCATGAATGTAGTGGTGTACCCAATAGACTGTTCACTTGGTGTGTATGGAAAGCCTTTCTAATATTGTTGCCCTCAACAGTCTCAATTAGTCAGGGCATGGACTTTACAAGGTGTCTAAAGCGTTCCACAGGGATGCTGGCCCATGTTTATGCCAATGCTTCCAACAGTTGTCAAGTTGGCTGGATGTCCTTTGGGTGGTGGACGATTATTGCACCTACTACTATGGCTGTTACGGTGACAGTATTAACGCCCCCTCCCCGGAGGACACAAGTGCTGATTGCAGTCAAATTCCACGTGACTGTTTAGTCACGGTAATTAGGCTTCTCCAAGCTCTGATGCTGCTGATGGTCATTAGTAGCCTACCAAACTTGCTAACTGCCTGGTACTTGCACTCTATTGTCCCTCTAATCGGTCTGACATCAGTGCAAATGTAATTGAAAATCTAATCAAGCACTTCATGAGAGCTCATGTTGCGCAACATTTCTATAGACTATGCACTTAATTCTTTAGTATTTGTAAAGACGATTTAAATCGAGAATAGTGTGATTGGTGACAATATTAGTCTATCCCTTGTGAATGATGCACATTAATTCGCTTTACAACGGATTTAGTCTAACTGGCATGCATACATACCCAGCGCTTGAGTTTTCAAGTTTGGGGAAGCTCATTTTCACCATTAAAAATCCACCTTTATAATAAAAGCATTACATGCATAATCACGTTTGTGGTCACTTTTGACAATGGTGTTTTCCTGCTAATGGACATTCCGGCTTATAGCCTACTGCAGTGTGCGCATTCCATATAATGTGAAGAAAGTAACATGGTTTAGTTTAAAATGTTGATAAACCTCATCTGTTGCGGTAGGCTCATTGCTTAAAACACGTTTTTTGATGCTAGTGGTTGTATTAATTTGGGATCTATCGCATCCCACAACTGAATGTTTATTTCTCTGACAGAATCGAATAGGTCAATTTTGGTACTATGGGGGATAGTAGATTGACATAGGTTAGTGCTTTTGCTGTTCGTTAGACAGTTTCGTCCCCGTTGTCTGTCTTCACTTGTAGCCTGTGAGAAAATACCCGATCACTTGACAGAGAGCAGTGCGACTGAGCCATTTGGGTGAGTGGTGCTTTGGCACTCAGCCAGGAGAATGGGATTATAATGATTTATTTTCAGGCCAAGGGCACAAAGATTTAAGGCATTATCAAGTGCTTGTCAAATTATGAAGGAGAGACTTCTGAAATATTCTATGCAGAGCTTGTGCGTTTCATTTAACTTTTTTCAAATCATTTGTCGCATCATGCGGCCTTAGAATGTATTACAAATGTTGTGCTATATGTTTAGATTTGTATCACAACTAAAGTCACAAATAATACTAAATTAAGCGCATGGGAGTACCTGTTTTTTTTGTTTTGTTAACCTCTCAACACAGAATAGCCGTATTTGCGCACTCCCTCAAATTGGTTGGAGAAAATGTCCTTTCCATTTCATTCAGCTACAGTCGGAAGTTTACATACACTTAGGTTGGAGTCATTAAAACTTGTTTTTCAAAAACTCCACATTTCTTATACAGTGGTGCAAGAAAGTATTATTGAGGTCACTTGTGAAAACCTTGTGAAGACTTACAGAAAACGTTTGACCTCTGTCATTGCCAACAAAGCATTGAGATAAACTTTTGTTATTGACCAAATACTTATTTTCCACCATAATTTGCAAATAAATTCATTAAAAATCCCACAATGTGATTTTCTGGATTTTTTTCCCTTATTTTGTCTGCTATAGTTGAAGTGTACCTATGATGAAAATTACAGGCCTCATCTTTTTAAGTGGGAGAACTTGCACAATTGGTGGCTGACTAAATACCTTTTTGCCCCACTGTAGTTTTGTCAAGTCGGTTAGGACATCTACTTTGTGATTGACACGTCATTTTTCCAACCATTTATTTACAGACAGATTATTTCACTTTTTATTCACTATCACAATTCCAGTGGGTCGGAAGTTTACATACACAAATATTGTACTTTTTGGAGAAATGTCCTCTGGTCTGATGACACAAAAATAGAACCATAATGACCAACATTATGTTTGGAGGAAAAAGGGTGAGGCTTGCAAGCCGAAGAACGCCATCCCAACCATGAAGCACGGGTGTGGCAGCATCATGTTGTGCGGGACTGGTGCACTTCACAAAATAGATAGCATCATGAGGGATAAATGATTGTGTGTGTGTGTATATATAAATTATTAACAACATTAACATTAACATCTCAAGACATCAGTCAGGAAGTTGAAGCTTGGTCGCAAATGGGTCTTCCAAATGGACATTGACCCCAAGCATACTTCCAAAGTTGTGGAAAAATGGCTTAAGGACTACAAAGTCAAGGTATTGGAGTGGCCATCACAAAGCCCTGACCTCAATCCTATAGACAATGTGTGGGCAGAACTGAAAAAGTGCCTGTGAGCAAGGAGGCCTACAAACCTGACTCGGTTACACCAGCTCTGTCAGGAGGAATGGGCCAAAATTCACCAAACTCATTGTGGGAAGTTTGTGGAAAGCTACCCAAAATGTTTGACTCAAGTTAAACAGTTTAAAGGTAATGCTACCAAATACTAATTGAGAGTATGTTAACTTCTGACCCACTGGGAATGTGATGGCTGAAATAAAAGCTGAATTAAATCATTCTCTCTACTCTTATTCTGACATTTCACATTCTTAAAATAAAGTGGTGATCCTAACTGACCGAAGACGGCAAATTTTTACTAGTATTAAAATGTCAGTAATTGTGAAACTGAGTTTTAAATATATTTGGCTAAGGTGTATGTAAACTTCTGACTTCAACTGTATGTTCAATTGTATTCTTCATACTATAAAATATTGCCATGAAATTCTAAGCAAATCTTGTCTGCTAAATGAATTAGTGTAGGACAGATCAAGGCCTAACATAAGGACAAAGAGTATGCTATTCTGTTCTGAAATGGACTACATTTTCTAATGGTAAATTACTGTGAGACTGGCAGTTATTTGCTTGACAATCACCGGCTGACACAATTTTGACTGTCACAGTCCATATCTACTACCATGTCCCGTTCAAAGAAGCTTAAATCTTTTGTCTTGCCCATTCACCTTCTGAATGGCACGCATACACAATCCATGTCTCCAAGGCTTAAAAATCATTTTTAACCGGTCTCCATCCACTGATTTTAAGTGGATTTAACAAGTGACCTCAATAAGGGATTATAGCTTTCACCTGGTCCCTTGTCACTCAGTTGGTAGAGCATGTCACTTGCAATGCCAGGGTTGTGGGTTCAATTCCCATGGGGGTCCAGTACAAAAACTCACTAATGTAAGTCGCTCTGGATAAGTGTGTGCTAAATTAGAAAGTGTGTGTGTGTGTGTGTGCCAGACTCTGACATTGCTCGTTCTGATAGTTTGGGATTTTGTGTATTGCTAGGTATTATTGCTCTGTTGGAGCTAGAAACAAGCATTTTGCTGCACTTGCGATAACATCTGTGTACGCGACCAATAAACTTTGATTTGACGTCACTTATTCCAGTAGGCTGTCTGAGATGGACATCATGGTCGTTGTGGAGAAGACGGTGTTTTCTGATCATGAAATATCCTTTACATCAACAGTACCTTATTTGGTTCTGTACCGTATGTAGTTCACATCAATCATGTCATCATAGGCAGACAGGGTAATATCAGTTTTATGTTGTCAACTTCAAAATAATTATGGCTGAATTGTAAATGTCTGTAGATTACATCTGTTCTAAACTGTCTGATTACTCAGCAACCCTTTAGAATGTCTTGGCTTCCTTTATCTCAGGCTGTGGAAATACTATACTATTGCTCAAAGCCAGGGGATGATGTACTCTCTGTTAATTACCTGAGCTGTCTTTTCCAACTAGACCTGGCTTGGCTCAAGGGAAGTCCCATGGACCTGGAGTTCTCATTCGTTTAATTTTCTGACACTGTCTGTTCAAAGTGGCCCAAAACATGCAGGTCCCATTCACATTGAAGAACATTGTTCAACAGTATAATCTAAGGTGATCTACAGCTGCCCAGGGGGCCGGAGGGCTGTGAACTAACAGAAGTAGTCATGCTTGTGGAATTTACATTGTCTGTGAAGTTTAACAGGCAGCAGGGACCAGGAATTCAAAGAATTACAATTAAGGGTTCAGAATGAATACAGCAGGAATCCCAGCTATTCTTCCTAAACAACGTGATTAATGAAACAGCCCATAGTACTGTGTTCAGACATTAGCAGTTGACCTGATGTAATCCCTGAGCATGTACCTTACTTTACAATGTGACTTATTTTTTACCTATTCCATTGTCATACTGTAACTATTTGAAACAGAAAATATAATTTGTAACACTGTTATTGAAGTTGCCGTGTAGGCTAAAATGTACAACAAATACTATGGTCTTTGTAACCTTGACTTGGATAATACTTCTGTTTGGCTGGGTTAATGATTGTAATGACATGGCAGCCGCAAAAAGAGCTTGACATAGGACTAAAACAATTTCACCAAACCTTTTAGTATGTGACTGAGCTAAAACTGGAGGGTTTGCGTTTTGATTGTGTTGCTGTCACTCGGATTGAATAATATTGTGGATATAAAGTAGGTCTAGATCTTTTCTGTTTTGCTATTTTGTCCGTCATGGTAGATGACTGACGTACCAGAGATGTGTACTTTCCTCTCTGCTTATCCTGCGTCTGACTTCCTTGTCCACAGAGGCCCAATGGAAACTCTGCCCTGCATCACAGTAGGCTAGCTAACTTTGTGCTAACCTTATTGCCAGTGCCACATGTTTACCTAGGCCTACAGTAGTTTCCCGATAGTGATGGAATTTAGGCTTACCGGTGTTTTAACGATGCATCTTTCCTGCAACCGCGAAGATGTAACATGCATTTCCCAAAACACCACGAAAAGCGAATTGTCGCTAAGTGCGTTGTTGGAGGATGTTGATAAGAAAAGGATCAAAAACAGATCAGCTTTCTCCATTCAAATCTTTCCTTAACAGTTAATTATTTCACAATACTGACAACAGATCAGCTCCTATAGAGATATTACCACCTACGGCTGCTTAAACCAATAAAAATTCACAAAATCACCAATTTTGCACGTTAGGCTACACACATGTTGAGACATTAGACAATAGCCTACAAATAGCCAAATAGAACTCAATTGAACAGGAAATGTATTTTACGGCTTGAAATAGGCCTATAGCGTACTGTTTTATTTTAATGGAATCATCTCAGTTTTCATTTTAAGCATATTTTTATATGTTGCTTGTTTTGCTTCAATTGCTAAGACATTGACAACTTTGTAGTCCGCTTTGTTCTGACGTTATCGGTGGTCGCAGAGACAGAATTACATGGTTTATCAATGTTTAGCTGAAAGCTTCTGTGTATAAAGTGACACGGGAGGGCAGAAAAGCGTCTAACGATGCACTTGGTCTGAGGCAGGTGTTAGATTATGACCATTTTCAAGTGCAACGTTAATAAGGATGATTTTCCCCAAAGAAACGCTCCCACGAAGGTTCTAACAATGAACTTAGCCTTAAGAAGCTTTCGGGAAACCTGGCCCAGGGCATTTAATTTGCATTCCTTAGCATTGCCTGCTACATCAAATCAAAATTTATTAGTCACATACACATGGTTAGCAGTTGTTAATGTGAGTGTAGCAAAATGCTTGTGCTTCTAGTTCCGACCATGCAGTAATATCTAACAAGTAACCTAACAATTTGCAAGTAATCTAGCAAAGCCACTCCATGTGTGTGGACAAAATCGTACAGAGGATCTCAAACCAATGGAGTGTGGTATCAGGCAAAGAGTACTTTCTCTTCAGTGGGTAATCGGAGTAAGGAAAGGGGGTGGGGAAGTTGCACTAGAGTTGGTTTACGATTGCTGTTTTTGTCTCATATCATGTCTGGTCTGGGTGCTAGTGCCTTAGGCCTTCATGAGTTATGTTTCCTGCCTTACCCATCCAGTACAGCATTTGGATCAGGACCAATCTCACTGCCATGACTTGTCCTGATGGTGGTGATCCTAATGTTGAGTGAGTCACACCATTTATTTCAGAATTCTGTAAAAAACATATTACAATTTTATTAGCCTAGATCAGGTTATATCATTTGCTCTCCACTGAGCGCCTTTGAGACTTCATTAGGGTTTGTTAGGAGACCGGAAGATTAGGGTGTATGTTTGGACTGTCCTTACTCCCCCAGTATCACCTCCCAATGGCTGGGCATTGACGTCAGCACAGCGGTTCTAGGAAGGGAGTGGGAGGCCTTGGCGGTTGGCGCTCAGAACAGGCGAGGTAGTAATTTTCACAGCCAAAAGTAAATGGGGAAAGGAGGAGCTTCTGTCTAAGCAGATACTACAGCAGAGACCAACGGCCTACTGTGCTATTACTCCCTGTAAGTAGTACTATTACATGGTTTTGGAACTACTTTAAACAGCTTTTAAGAAGTGGTCAAGGTCAACCTTGACTTGCAGGCTCAACCCTTGCTTCCTCTGACTTGACATGCGTGAGTCTGGTGTTGTTGCAGACGAGCTCTACAGTGGATTGTAGAGGCTGGATTGTAGCCCAGACTGAGATCACTGACATCATCCTGTCTATAAGTCTGTAGAGGGAGAGACACTTGTTTTGTTTCCTGTATCTGTTGACACTTTCATCTACAATTTCTAATCATTTTTGTTTTACATTCATTATACCTAATCACTATTGTGATTCTTTACTATATAGAAAGGGCCTCAGTTCTTCTGAAGTCATTGCTGACAGATCACATTTCTGTCCCGCTTTCCAAGTCCAGTCAAATGGCCAACTGGCCAAGCTGCCTAGTGACAGGTCCATGTTATTAGCTGTGGGATGTCTGCTAACGACGCACATTTTATGACTGCCTTATTGATTTCATTAAGAATGTGTCAACACTGCTGTAGTTGGAAACAATTTCAAAGAGTGCTCCATGAAATGTCTACCACCGCCATCTCTCAAACTCTCTGTTCTCACTTGGCAATATCCCTGACCTGGCTTAGTCACTGCTGTGGCCAATTAAGGGATTTGTACTCGAAAGTGCAGTTTATTGGCAAGAATATGTATTTTTTTAATAATGCAAAATGGGTTTGACCTTTGACCTTCAGTACAATACTTTCTGTGACTTCATATATTTGGAACATTCCCCGTCTGGGCAGGAAGGATGTGAAACTGAATATGGAATCAATTTCTCTTGATTTGAAAAGTAGCTCAATAAATTAGATGTATAAACAGGACTCTGGTTCCGACTCCCCTCTCTTCTCCCAACCTGTCTCCCCCACAGTTTTCCTTCTGTTTTTCCAAGACTTCGCCAGTACCAGTAAGGGAGGTTGGAGGAAATGGCTGGGTTTTCCAGAGAATGTGGAACGCTGTAATTGGGGCATGTCTGTAGGATTTGAGAAAGACCCTTTTGCAGTAGAGCACTCTTCCTCAGGCTGGGACGCTGAACACTGGGTTCATACTGTCATATCATCTGACTACAGTATTTGATTAAATGGATCTAAAATGTAGTGGAATGTGCCAATTTTAACAATCTGTTTCTGCCCATGTTTCCTGAGACTCAATTCTCATTCTCACTCTCTCCTCTCTCTATCAGAATCTCCTCGGTTGTACTCTGCCCTCTCCATCAGTGGTGGCCATGAGCGACAAGACGGCTACAGCCGGCTCTGTGCTGACCCCTCAGAGGGAGAGGCTGAGCGTCCAGTGAGCCTGGTGTCCACTCTGTCCTCAGTCTCCTCCCAGGACAACCACAGCCTCTACGGCAGTACCTCAGTCCTCCCCTCCACACCACCTCCCCCCAGTGGAGCGGACATTGACCTGGAGCTCAGCCCTGCAGAGGGAGCCAGGGAGCAGCCACAGATCAAGACGCAGGGCCTCAGCCAGGGGGGGACCAGAGACCAGTGGCTGAACCACAGTCAGACCAGGTCCCAGTGCAACAACAACGCCACCACCAACAGGAGGACTAATGCACCTCAGACCCATACCTCACCCTTTGCCACTGAAGCCATGGCGCCAAACCCTAAGCTCAGCTACGTGGACCATGTAGTCATGGAGATAATTGAGACGGAGCGCATGTATGTCAGGGACCTTCGCAGCATCGTGGAGGTGAGTCGCCTTGAGGGTTACATCCAATCAGTTCTGGTTATTAGGACGTGATTAGTGTAATTTAATAGGTAATTTCAGTGTTTCTTTTGGAATGGTATGTAGTTATGACTTAATATCTGTACATCCTTATATAGAGGTGATTTTATTGGAGTTGGCCAGTAATGAGACAAAGGAATGGACTTCATGGGTTTAGGTTCTCAATATTCCAAGTGACTGCTGGCCTTTGAAGCCACGTGTCTCTGGTACCTATAAAATATTCTAGGGTTGATTGTTTTACCAGGATCTAGTTTGATTTCCAGTTTTTTGTTTTAAAGATGTGGCTCAGACAAATGTTCCCTGTGTATTTCGTAACTCACAATAGCAGTTGCATTTCTTTTCCAAATGGCATTCTCATATCAGATGGAAAATTCCATAGTATGTAACCATTATAGCCTGTAAGACCAGCAGATTAGAATTATAGAGTAGCTGTTGTGTGGTTAAGCTTCCTTATGTAGGTTAATGCTTTCTATATGTTTACATTACTGTGAAAGCATACAGAGCTGAGACTGGGATATTTTCACGTATTTAGTTCTAAAGCAGAATCAGGTCCAGGACACATCATCTCAAGGCAGAAACTTCTTGGTCAGAGATTTGAACAGCTGCTACTGATTTCATCTTCTGGTTGTGGCAAATGGGACAGAGTTGATTCATCCGCTCTGCAATCAAGTCAACTGGTCTCTTATGGCTGCTGCCTTTGTAGTCAAACAACTACCAACTGTGCAGATTGATCAGCATCCCCTATTGCACCCTTCAGGTTGGAATAATTATCCTCTTTGGATGAGTACTGACAGGAGTATGGTGGCGTACGTCCTGTTAAGTGCAGGTTATAATGTCTTTAACGCATGATGCAGACAGGTCAGAGGTAGTGTGTTACGGGCACTCCTCACTGAGTCTCTGTGTCTGACTGGGCTGCTGGCGCCTTCCCTAGGTGTTGAAGGGAGATCTGCCCTTACCGAGCCCTCGCTACAGCATCCGCCAGAGTAATGACACAGTCCTGCTCCCCAGACACTCACACTTCCACTGGACTTCCAACTTCTCCATGAGCACTGCCTAGCTGCCTGCTGCACTGTGACCCCAAACTAGGATACGGAGCCCTCCGGGCCCTAGCAGGCAATGGCCAACAAAAACACAGCCATCACAATGCCAACTAAAGAAACATAGGAGAGTAGCAACTGGTTTTTTTCCCCACATGCTGTTGAGGTGGGAAAAAGCTGGCCCATTTTTCAATAACAAAATCTACAATTCTCTCAACCCCCAAAAAGTTCAACCTCTCCAATCTAAATGCAGCATTTCAATGACTTGCTCTGCAGTAGCATCTTATTGTGCAAAGTTACAGTAGCAGGGATGTTAAACTTGTCACTTCAGTGATGTATTTGATGATTCATCTGTTTGGTTTTGTCCTGCTACTGTTAGTGTCTGCTCTACACATCAACTATCCAGGAACATGCTCCTCCACACCATATCATGAAAGCAGAAGCCTCTTAATCTCAGCTCTAAGACAGCTGTGTGACAGGTGGACTCACACCTCCAATTCCGCCTCGACAAATGTCCTGAAATTCTGAGGGTCAATATCTGTTTACTGGGTTCCATAGCCTTCTTCCCAACCATTTCTCACTAGGCCATCTCTGTCACTTGACTGCCCAGAAGTATTGCAACCCTTTAAATGCCTCTTCCCCTCTCATCCCCTAGAGGGCATTACCCTTTATGGGTTACCCATCCATAACCACAAGCCTAGACCTAACCTTGAGCTGACAGTCTAATAGTAGGCTGTACATACAGCTAACTGCAAAAATAAAGGAAATGCCAACATAGTGTCTTAATAGGGCGTTGTGCCACCAGAACAGCCTCAATGCACCTTGGCATAGATTCTACAAGTCTCTGGAACTCTATAGAGGAATGCAAAACTTTCTTGTGTGTGCCTATGTTTTTAGTTGATATTGTCTACCCCAGAGTAGTCCGGCAGCCTGATGAGAGAGGGGTCATGGGAGGAGAACACTGTGCTGGTCTGAGACTGTTTTTTACAGAGCTACTGACCTCACAGTAACAAGTAATAAATCCTTAAAATAACAATTTGAACTGCTTAAATTTGAACACACAAATCATGAGTCATACAGTTTTGTTGTAATAGACAGCAGATAGGATGAAGTCTATGTGGTCTTTTTAGCCTGTGAACAGGATGTGTAATAACTTGAAACAACATTGAAGCGGAATCCACCAAGGAGGCAACCGCTTGAGCATGTTCAACTTTATCTATACACAAGCTCCCTCTACTGCAAATAATCAGAAATTGTATTTTAGACAGAGCACTCACTCCAGGATGGTTCTTCATTAGGCAGATTGTCGGGGCAGTATAACCAGTGTTATTGTTTCTCTAGGATTACCTGGCTCACATCATAGACATGGACAACCTTCCCATTCGTCCAGACCAGGTTTCTTCCCTGTTTGGGAATATAGAGGACATATATGAGTTCAACAGGTAAGCTGCAAATGTAATTGTTTTGTTTTATTTTTACAGACAGTCTTCACAAAAACAACTCAAACCTTTTGAGCAGACGTTGAGAAGACATATTTACCTTTTTAGTGGAATGTTCTTTTGACAAAGATTAAAAGGCTTCCCGGCAGGACATCTGTTGTATGGCTGTGTTGGAGAGTTTATCCATCTAAATCTGTTTTCAGGACAAAGACAAAATGACTGACTAACCAACACCAAATGCAGATTGGCCTAGAACAACACAGCAGATTGGGATGAGTAAAGAATGAGACAAATCACAATATGGCTGTATATGTCAACTCTGCTCCAGACGTTATCAGGACGATCACCTGCTCTATGCCCCCATTTGGATGTTTAGATGGGAGATATGAAGCTGTTGTGCAGCATATGCTCACCAAGCCTCATGCAAAATAAAACATCCTTATCCTCTCAGAGTAAGGCTCCTCCCACATGATTCCCAATGATGGCGTAATGCCATAAAAACCCAATGGTTGAAAATAATGGTTCTGGTGCATTTACAGTTGATGTCGGAAGTTTGCATACGCTTAGGTTGAAGTCATTAAAACTCGTTTTTCAACCACTCCACAAATGTCTTGTTAACAAACTATAGTTTTGGCAAGTCGGTTAGGACGTCTACTTTGCATGACACAACTCATTTTTCCAACAATTGTTTACAGACAGATAATTTCACTTATAATTCATTGTATCTCAATTCCAGTGGGTCAGATGTTTACATACACTAAGTTGACTGTTCCTTTAAACAGCTTGGAAAATTCCAGAAAATGATGTCATGGCTTTAGAAGCTTCTGATAGGCTAATTGACATCAATTGGAGGTGTACCTGTGGATGTATTTCAAGGCCTACCTTCAAACTCAGTGCCTCTTTGCTTAACATCATGGGAAAATCAAAAGAAATCAGCCAAGACCTCAGAAAAAATTGTAGACCTCTACAAGTCTAGTTCATCCTTGGGAGCAAATTCCAAATGCTTGAATGTACCACAATCATCTTTACAAACAATCGTACGCAAGTATAAACATCATGGGACCACGCAGCCGTCATACCGCTCAGGAAGGAGACATGTTCTGTCTCCTAGAGATGAACGTACAATGGTGCGCAAAGTGCAAATCAATCCCAGAACATCAGCAAAGGACCTTGTGAAGATGTTGGAGGAAACAGGTACAAAAGTATCTATCCACAGTAAAACGAGTCCTGCATCAACATAACCTGAAAGGCCACTCAGCAAGGAAGAAGCCACTGCTCCAAAACCGCCATAAAAAGCCAGACTACAGTTTGCAACTGCACATGGGGACAAAGATCGTACTTTTTGGAGAAATGTCCTCTGGTCTGATGAAACAAAAATAGAACTGTTTGGCCATAATGACCATTGTAATGTTTGGAGGAAAAAGGGGGAGGTTTGCAAGCTGAAGAACACCATCCCAACTGTGATGCACGGGGGTGGCAGCATCAGGTTGTAAGGGTGCTTTGCTGCAGGAGCGACTGGTGCACTTCACAAAATAGATGGCATCATGATGTAGGAAAATTCTGTGGATATATTGAAGCAACATCTCAAGACCTCAGTCAGGAAGTTAAAGCTTGGTCGCAAATGGATCTTCCAAATGGACATTGACCCCAAGCATACTTCCAAAGTTGTGGAAAAATGGCTTAAGGTATTGAAGTGGCCGTCACAAAGCCCTGACCTCAATCCTATAGACAATTTGTGGGCAGAACTGAAAAAGCGTGTGCGAGCAAGGAGGCCTACAAATCTGACTCAGTTATACTAGCTGTCAGGAGGAATGGGCCAAAATTAACAACTCATTGTGGGAAGTTTGTGGAAGGCTACCCGAAACGGTTGACCCAAGTTAAACAATTTGAAGGCAATGCTATCAAATACTAATTGAGTGTATGTAAACTTCTGACCCACTGGGAATGTGATGGCTGAAATAAATAATTCTCTCTACTCTTATTCTGACATTTCACATTTTTAAAATAAAGTGGTGATCCTAACTGACCGAAGACGGGGAATTTTTACTGAGATTAAATGTCAGGAATTGTGAAAAACTGAGTTTAAATGTATTTGGTTAAGGTGTATGTAAACTTCTGACTTCAACTGTATGAGATTTCCACCAGTGTAGACTACTAAAATAGAGCTTTTGATTAGTGATTGTTACATCTAAAGCAGGGGGAGTTTTCATGTGCATCCCTCTGGCTCAACTACAGCATCAATATACAATGTGTTACACTGGAGTGGGGAGTTTGCTTTTGTTTTATAAAGTAAATTAAGTTAGACTGGATTACTAAGATGTAGTCTGACCCGGACATGGCTGCTACAGCCTGGGGATACGTGCCATTGCCCGCGTTACACTTTCCATCATCTCGGCTAAACCCTGCTAATTGGCACGACTCAGTCGCAGCAAGGGCCCAGGGTGAGCTGATCCGCAAGAGCCAAGCATACTTTTAAAGCACTGGTTTGAAAACATGTGCAACTCTTGCACTCTTCCCAGGTGATGGAGGACATTAATTCAAGCAGAAACTGTATGAACCTCTGAGGAGATGAGAAGTGAAATGGCATTCTCATTTGTCATTGTATTGGAGAATGAATGTCTCACGCAGCAGACTGTAATACAGTTCATTTTCATATGCAGGGTTTTCAGACGGTCCTAGACTTGTCATTCAGTTTATAGATGTGCATGACTGACTAGTGATTGCATCTGAGTCATGCTATTATTAAAGCTATAGTACTGCTCCCGTTTCAGGATCAGGTCACTGTAAAGGTCATCACACTGAAATCTTCTTGTACCCCTGAAACAGAAACAATGTTTCCCTGCCACTATAGGCCACATATTGGCTTGATGAAAGAATGGGTGTCTTGTCTTGGAACATGTTCATGATTTGTAAAGCAAATATTTGTCTTCAGGCAAAAATAAACCTCAAACAAAAAAAGTATAAAGACATATTGCTATGTTGTTCCTTTATTTCGTCAGCCCATGCAGCTGAAGGGTGTTGTAAGTTATGAAAGTGTTTGATTTTGTGTGTGACCATGTAAAAACAACTTTTGTTGGTTTTGTACTCTTTTTATGTTTTGGCATGGTGACCCCTCTCTCCTTGTGTCCACTCTGCTGTGGGAAACCTGACCCTGTTGAGTCTTTGGGCAGAATGAGGTTAACCAGAACAAATGCATTCAGCCATGCAAAACATAAACATGTTTTCATACTTAACATAGTACCTGGATGTAGTTTACACTGAATTTCTCTTGTGGTCTCCGACCTAAACCTTATTCTAGTCTTGCGTCGGTCTGTCTTCCTCCACAGTGAGCTGCTGCAGTCTCTGGACATGTGTGAGAATGACCCGGTTGCTGTGGCCAGTTGCTTCGTAGACAAAGTGAGAGGAGGCCACTCGCACAGACTGAATTGATACCTATCATCGGGAAGCTGGACAGGCTGGAGTGTTATTGATCTGGTTTTGTGTTTTTCCTCCCTTTGCTATTTTATAGAGTGACGCTTTTGAAATCTATACACAGTACTGCACAAACTACCCCAAGTAAGTGGAAGAATGTAAAGGTTTTCTGGAACCTTTGGGGGACATGTTAAGAATCTGTAACCTTACATTACAATGGAAGTCATATAATACGATGCATTGACTTGTGTTCCCTCTAGCTCTGTGGGTACACTGACCGACTGCATGAGGAGTACGACTCTGGCCAAGTTCTTCAGGGATCGCCAGGCCTTCCTCAAGCGTTCTCTCCCCCTGGGGTCCTACCTGCTCAAACCTGTCCAGAGGATCCTCAAATACCACCTGCTTCTGCAGGTACACTGGTCCTCACTGCATACTACCTTTTCTATGGGTAGAGATGGTCCAAGTAAGCTGTGTAGAATTATACTTCTGCAATTGCAGGTTGATTGTGGGGTCCCTTGACAGGAGGCCAATACATTTTTAACCTGGTAAGATGGCAATGGTAGAGCATTGTATAGCATACAACAACACATTCAACTTCATTCCAGAGGTCTTGATTCCTCATGTTCTGGCTGTTTTCCTTCTAACAGGAGATCGCCAAGCACTTTGACCCTGAGAAGGAGGGCTATGAGGTGGTGCAGGAGGCCATTGACACCATGACCGGGGTGGCCTGGTACATCAATGACATGAAGAGGAAACACGAGCACGCTGTCAGGCTGCAGGTCAGTATGGCTACTCTCAGGGAGAGGTGAATGGAATTTGACCCGTCCCTTTCCACCTACCACTATTGTGTTACACTATATAATGATGCAGGTGTATCTAATTGGGCTAATTTTGTATATGATTGTTTCTCAATAGGTTTTATATCAGTTAATGAAGTGTAGCTACTCTTGCTCTGCTCATAGTTTATCCTGTCTGTCATGGCCATAGCTTTATTATGCTGTTTCATTGTCTTGCTGGAGGTTGTGTTGATGGGGAATCCTTTTAGTCACCCAGCAACTATTCCAGGTTGCTCTCCTGCTGCTCCCACAGTAACTCCCTGACTGAGTTTACTGTACTGTGTGGGGGCAGGCTATACTTTTTTGTTTGTTTAGTTGCACAGTCTTTGTTGTTCCAATAAAGCAGCCCATTAACTTCCATAATCAACCTTAAGACGTTTGCTGAAGCCTAAACCTTTAGGAAAAAAATGGCCAAAGCAAATGTGTAAACCTGCTCCGAGTGGTATTGATCAGTAAGCCTCCGAGGTGGCTCAAAGCTCCATGTCTCCCCGACCTCTGTTTAGTTTGGTCAGGGATTTGGGGCCTCGTAGGGACTCAATAAATCTACCACAGGGCCACAGTGTCTGCTGGGTTTTGTATTTGTTTCAATTCATGCCTTTGATTAAATGGTGAGTTCACTGCCCATTGGTTGCTGGCCTACCTGTTGTTGTTTTCTATAAACAAATACTGTTCTCTTCAGACTTTTCACCCCTTGTGCATGTTTTTATGTACAGTTTTGTCAGTGTTGTGTACACAGACTAGGTTTAGGAGACCTAGATACAATCAGGTGTGTTTATGCAGGAGATCCAGTCTCTCCTGATCAACTGGAAGGGTCCTGACCTCACTACGTATGGAGAGCTGGTGCTGGAGGGAACCTTCCAGGTCCAACATGCCAAGAACACCAGGATGCTGTTCCTCTTTGACAAGATGCTCCTCATCACCAAAAAGAGAGGAGAGCACTATGTCTACAAGACACACATATTGGTAATGAACAAAAAGTAGAGGAACCTAACCCAAATGCCATGAGCTAGCTCTGTTGGGTTGGCGTAACGTTGCTCCCTGTGGTTTCAGTGCTCGACCCTGATGCTGCTTGACAGCGCCAAGGACCCCCTGCACTTCAGTGTGATCCACTTCAAGCATCCCAAGCAGCCTCACACTGTGCAGGTGAGTGTGGATCATAAGCCCGTCCTCTCTTGTAATAAGTGTAGTTCTGTATGAGCTCCGTATAATTGACAAGTGTCTTTTTCAGGCCAAGACTGTAGAGGAGAAGCGTCTCTGGGCTCATCATATCAAGAAACTGATTCTAGAGAACCACCACACCATTGTCCCACAGAAGGTAAATCTATAACGACAAGGGTTTCCTCTCCACTCCTGTCAAGTAGCCCACAATCTTGCACCAGCCAACTCTAATCCCTCCCTCTAAACAAATGCTCTGGCTTCTGGGTTAACATGTGAATGAAGGTTGTATGTGAGGGTGGCTTCTGTTCTTTTCAACAAAGTTAAAATATACACGTTCTAGTTCACTAACTTTTTTTCTAAAGTCTAACGCAACTTCTTACTTGAAAATAGCTCACAAACTGCGTCCCAAAGACAAGAGAAATCGGAACAAAACTCACCCACAGTACCTATGGCGAAAGAGACTAGGTGCAGAGACTAAAACTCTGCACCAGGCCTACCTACCGTCTCTGACAAACTTTGCTTCATGATTCTCAGAACTCAAAGGGACAATGAATGCTGCTTTGGCCCCAATATCAGCTACTCTTGATAGCATTGCAAAACCATAGATGGCCATGGCCAACAGATTTTGCTCAGCATCCATTATCCATCTGGCTACAGTGACAGAATTATTGCACTGGAAGAAAGGTGCACATCGCTGGAGAAAAACTAGCTCCTCTCCGAAACCATAGATGGTATAGAATTTTTCACGGCGTTCAAATATACGAATCACAAATATTGAAGAAAATTCAGAGGGCTCTGTCATTAAATTAATGTCTGAATTTTTCACTAAGAACCTGGGGCAAGAAGTTTTCCCCTCACTACAGGTTTTAGCCTGGGCACATTGAATTGGCAAGGTATGTACTAGGCCGAACGCTAAGAGAAGGCAGATAGACATACTTTTTGAGGTTTGGCCTAGTTATTTTCTGTGAAATACATCACAACTGATTGTGAGACATCTGATCATTCAAATTCACTATCATCAATGAAAGACTTATCACTCTACCAACACAAAAGGGCTCCTGAGTGGCGCAGTGGTCTAAGGCACTGCATCTCAGTGCTAGAGGCGTAACTACAGACCTTGGTTAGATTCCAGGCCGTGATTGGGAGTCCCATAGGGCGGCGCACAATTGGCCCAGTGTCGTCCGGGGTAGGCTGCCATTGTAAATAAGAATTTGTTCCTAACTGACTTGCCTACTTAAAGGTTCAATAAAAAACATTTAAAAAGTGGTGCCTCAGTGAGGCTCACCTCATGGAATGTCGAAGGCTAAATGGACCAATCAAGAGATCCAAATTATTCTTCCGTCTTAAACATCTACAGACCAATATATAGACTCTGTGGTTCAGTTTTTATCATTCAAATATCAACACTAGGGCCAGATGGCCTGCCTTTCTTATTCATAAGAAGATACCCTTCATTCCGTCAGAGGTCATAACAGATTCAAAAGGAAGATGCATTATTGTAACCTGTACACTTTGTGAAACACCCATGGTGTTGCTGAATGTTTACGCTCCCAACTGGGACTATGTAATCTTCACTAACAGTCTCTTATCCATTTGGACAGTCACTATTTGAGCTTCGGAGGAGATATTAACTGTCATAGATCGAAAATTAGATCGCTCACATCCTAGAACCCATCAGTCAATGATGTCCAAAGCTTTCTCCACATGTATTCAATGGAATGGTTGCACTGACCCTGGATATTACAAAACACTCTTGTGAAGGAGTTTTCCATTTTTTTGTTATGTCTACCACACCTTCCGTGTAATTACTTTTTAATTGATAACGCACTCATGCCAGCAGTTGACTCGTACGAATACTTAGCTATTGTCATTTCGGACCATGCACCCTCTACTTTTGGATATAAACTTTTGCTATGTCAAAAGGATCGACCATTTTGGAGACTTCCTACTTTCTGATGAAACATTCTGTACCTTAATTGTAATCGATTTACTAATTTTCTAGAAACAAATAAGTCGGACCGTTTCTTACTCTCTCCTTTGGGCAACCTTAATGGCTTTTCTGAGTTCAAATTATTTCTTACTCTGCCACTCTTTATTTTTTTATTGAATGCTTAAAACATACAATATACTTGCAGTGAAACCACTCAACTACATCACATTAGTCATCTAACACTCCCATCCAGAGCGACACAAAGAAGCAACCAGGGTCAACGCCCTACTCAAGGGCATGTCGACAGATCACCCACAAGGTTAAAAAAAAAGAGGCCTGAACCAGCGATCCACCGGCCCAAGCTCCCAACCGCCAGCCCTCCAAGCCCCCCCAACCCCAGAAGAAGAATACAAATAATATATATTTTTTTATTATTCCATTCCCCCTTTCAAGACCCCCCCCCATGCGCCAACAAAATGAACAAAAGAGAAAGACGGAAGAAAACGAAATGCAAAAGGACAACAAAAACCGTAACTGCAAGGCCAACTGTTTGTGTGCATGTATGGCACTATTTACCTGTGTGTCTGTGTATGTGTGCATTTGAATGAGAATTTGTGTATATATACATGTGTACAAACACCTACACCGCATCAGCCTCAGGCAAACTGGCATTAGCTGTAAAAACACTGCCCCTCAGTGTCATTCTGATGTACTTTTAGTTTGATTAAAAAATATATATACTTTTATCTTAGAATGACGGTCAATCTCCCGCACAGCAACTCCACTCCCACTTGTCTCCAATTCCACATCCCAACCCTCATCTTCCCTCAGTCCCTCCCACCTATCTCTGCAGGCCACCCTCTTCGGATTTCTACGCAACATATATCTTTCAACTGTGCAGTGATGTTTAACATACAATTTCAATCTATCGAATAGAATCTACAGAGTTCAGGTTTAAGATAAATACTTTTACTAAGAGGATTAGTATATCATTAATTGACTGACCCGGTCTCTCCAGATCTCCCAACAGTACTATTTCTAGGGTCAATTTTAGATCAATGTTCTGCATTTTCAGATGTACCGATTCCATGGTACAGGGAGTATGAGTTGATATATAAAATGACTCAAGATTCAAGACTTTGTGCTTTTCAGTTAAAAGTATTATATAGAATTCTTGCCACCAACAAAATGTTGAATATTTGGGGCATTCAATCATCAAAGCTCTGCAGATTTTGTTGTGAGGATACAGAATCAAGACCATTTATTTTGGTATTGCCCTCAGGTAGCCCGTTTCTGGTCTCAGATTCAGGAATGCTCATCCAAAAAGCTCATCCCAACTATTTTGCAATCTGTATGGCACAACTGTCAACATCCTGGTTCTCATATGAAACTGGTACACTTTCCTATTTATGCTATTTTTATTTCTCTGCCAGTTTTGATCCTTTACATTGGGCAGACAGACCAGCTCCCTGCCACCTGCCTCCTCCATTTTTGGGGTCATGCTGCAATCAATTGGTTGTACTCTTGGAATGCGCAGACCTTCCCATACAATTCTGGACTTAATATAAAACTTGAGTCATTGGCATACATGGACACCTTTTGTTTTAAAGCCTTTGATTTCTAATCCTCTATTGTTATTTGATCTGATTTTAATAGCTAGCATTTTGATGGCCATAAGGAATAGATATGGTGACAGCAGACACCCTTGTTTTAACTCCTCTTGACAATTCAAAACTCTCTTGAGAAATATCCTCTATTTACTATTTTACACTTGGGGTTGTTATACATTACTTTTACCCATTTTAATAGAGAATCACTGAAATTTAAAAATTCAGGCATTTTTACAAATAAAATCCGGTCTTTATCAAAGGCCTTTTCAAACTCTGCTTTAAATACCAGGCCTGTCTTAGATGTTTCATGGTGTTCTATTATTTCTAGTAGTTGTCCTATATTATCTCCAATGAATCATCCATGTAAAAAAAACAACTGTCTGATCAGGATGAGATGCTATTGAGCCCACACTACTACACTGTCTGAGCCAAGGACTACATGCTTTCTGGTAAGTTTTGATTACAATACTGGGTGGGGTGAATATATTTTATACATGACTTTTTGTTAACTAGTAAATAGTAGCCTATAGCAAAGTGTGTTTAAATCATTTCTAACTTGTTAACCATTTCTGCTAGTTAGTTTTTGCCACCTACTATGTGGGTTTTAGCTTGCTTGAGCCTGCTAACTGAGTGTTAATTCACCTGTTTCCGTACATGTTTCATTTTAAAACGCTTATCTTACAAAGGAGTTGTTTAATCTAACTGGTTAACTATTTATATGTACATAGAATTGTATTCTTTTTTTTACTCTTTTTTTCTAATCTTTACAGGAAAATGCCATGGGCACGATCTGACTGCAGCTAATGTAGCTGTGTACATTTGCAAATACTGTGCCAAATCATATGTGAAGAATGCAATAAAGATGCAGAATCATCTGGTTAAGTGCATAAAGTTCCCTCAGCGCTCACAACAAGCAACCTCTGACAAAAGTCCCTCTACTTCTATTCGAGGTGGAAATAATGAATCGGACACCTTATCGATAGCAGCAGCTCATGGTCCTCGAATCAGAAGCTGTTGTTTTTTACTCAATGGCGAAATGTAGTCATAGAAATGCTGGTGAATGTCTTGCTTGAGCTGTGTATGCAACTGGTTCACCTCTGATGCTCACAGGCAATGTGTATTGGAAGCGATTTCTGAATGTTCTTCGACCCAGCATACACCCCTCCAAACAGACATGCTTTATCTACTCATTTGCTGGATACAGAGTTCAACAGAGTTCAAGTGAAGGTCAAGCAGATCATAGAGAAAGAAGATTGTATTGCAATCATCTCTGATGGGTGGTCGAATGTTCGTGGGCAAGGAATAATTAACTACATCATCTCCACCCCTCAACCAGTATTGTACAAGAGCACAGACACAAGGGATGACTGCTGAAGGCAGTCATCAATGACCTTGGACCACAGAAGGCATTTGCACTGGTGACAGACAATGCTGCTAACATGAAGGCTGCTTGGTCTAAAGTGGAGGAGTCCTACCCTCACATCACACCCATTGGCTGTGCTGCTTATGCATTGAATCTGGAAATGGTTATGTATGTGAAATGGTTAGGTATGTGAAGGGTCATCAAGTTATAGCAGCAATCTACCTCACCAAGCAAAGTGAGAAGAATAAGAGCGCCACATTGAAGCTTCCCAGCAACACCTGTTGGTGTGATGTTGTCATCATGTTTGACAGTCTCCTGGAGGGGAAAGCGTCTCTGATATGGCCATTTCTTGGAGTCTGTCGATATGGATGGGCGCTCCACACTTAAGCAGACCAGAATCCAATTGCCGGCTTCAGTGGATTTCTTGTCTATTGCTATCATCACTTGTCTATTGCTAGCATAATTTCTCTGATCATTCAGCAAGTTTTCCCTATCAGCATCCAGCCCAATATCATTGTAAATAGGCTTAGAAGTTCTATCAAAGAGAGCCCGCTGATTTGAAATGCATCAATTACGGCATTTTCTTCCCCTGTAATGAGGCCAGTGTATGAATGAATTTGTTGTGGCAGAGAGGAGGCATTTTTCCAGAATTTAGCCGGGCTCCCATTACAATCTGAAAGAGCAGTTTTGTAATAATCAGATTTAGCCTTTTATATTTAGATTTTACACAATGATTCCTCAGTTGCTTAAAAGCTTGTCTGACAGGCCTAAGCTTGTGTTTCTGGCCTTGACCCAAGCATCATCCCTTTTATGAATCACTTTTGATAATTCCGGTGTGCACTAGGCATTGAATCAACCTTTTTAACCCTTAATTTTTTGAAGGGAGCATGAATATTCACAATGGTATAGAAGACATCTGCAAAGAAGCGCAAAGCTAAATCAGGTTCAGAGATAGCTGAAACACAATCAAGGTCACTAGAATAAAGATTGTGTTGACTGACGTTCCTCTTTGTAATGGCATGAGGCTTAGATTTTTGTATTCTCACATCTCTAACACAACTGGGCAATGATCACTAATCTCTTGGACGAAGACGCCAGTAGAAACATATTTATCTGGCGTATTCGTTAAAATAAGATCAATCAGAGTTGACTTTGAAAGATCTTCCCCAACCTGCCGCAGGCATTGCCATGAGACAAACTTATTTTTAAAATTTTAAATCTAGCCTGAAGAGGTCTCATACATTTTACTTGTATGTTATGTGCTTCGGCAACACCACCCTTAACAGAACTATAGAGAAGTGGGAACATGAGATTAATATAGAACTTAAACTGGTGGGAAAGCGCTATTAAAAAGGGTAAACTCGTCTTCTTCCTGTGCTTGACTCGGATTCATCCAGTTCAAGGTGCTCCTTCGAGTTCATTGTGAGCAAGTCCAGACAGGCAGACATATACCCTGATATATAGAGGACAAATGTGAATGCTGTGCTCAGTCTCCTGCAAACCTAACATGCATCCTGGTCTTTCTCCAAATGGATAAGCTTTCTGGACCGTCTTTTGAAATCTTGTCACTGTATCTTAGCTATTCAACGTCAACCATCTCCCTATGTTGCTATTTTTGGAGCTGTAGAAGACCCCCCCCGTATATTGTCTAAACACTCATAGTATTGCATTCACAACTCTTCTGGCTCGTGGCAGGATTCTGCTGAATTGGAAATCTGCAGCCCCTTCCTCTCTAACTGTATGGCTCTAAGATATATTTTTTCTTAAATTAGAAAATATCAAATTCACCTTTAACTTCTTGCGTCAAGCAATGCCGTATCCGGGAGCGTAATCATAGCCTCAAGGTCATTACCATAACACAAAGTTAACTATTCATGAAAATCGCAAATGAAATGAAATAAATATATTCACTCACAAGCTTAGCCTTTTGTTAACAACACTGTCATCTCAGATTTTCAAAATATGCTTTTCAACCATAGCTACACAAGCATTTGTGTAAGAGTATTGATAGCTTTGATAATAATAATTGATAGCATTGAGTATTGATAATTAAAAGAGCGCCCCCTATATCGAAGAAGTTAAGAGGATAAACAGATAAATTGTACTCCCTTTGACAACCCTTTATTTCATTATTTGATGATTTCTCTACCCTTCCTACTGAATGAACAATTACCCCGTTTAAATATAAACAATTACACTTAGCTTGAACCTTTGACTTGACTCCCATTCAGTTTTAAGATGTTGACCTAGACTGCATATATGGCGCTATATACTATTCCTTCTAATATGACTAGTAAGATTACCCTAAGAAATTATTCTCATTCAATTATCTACTACGGTTCCCTTATTTTTCATTCCTACATTTTTACATTTTTTTATTATATATTTTATATTATGACAAAGAAATACTATTAGTCTTAACACACATCTGCATAAAATAAAAAAAAATGGTGTGTATCTCCATTTAATCTCCTTTATGACATGCTGACGTTCGTTGTTTACATGTAGACCTATGCACCTTATAGGAAGGGTGGGGGGGTGGAGCTGTTCTTTGTTTTAAAAATGTAAATAAATGTATCAATGCTGCATTTGTAAATTTGAAGTCTAATAAAAATGACACCGTTTTCTTTTTATTTCTGTCTTCCAGGTAAAAGAGGCCATCCTCGAAATGGATTCTCTCTGTGAGTATTCCAGATAAATATGGTTAATATGAATGCAAGATAAAGGCACTAAACATAGCTGTGGCTGTTAACAAAGCAACAGGCTGTCATTGAGTGCAAGAGGATCACTTCACTGGAAATGTGGAACAATTATTAACTGTTGTCCCCATTTGAATAGTAGAGAACCATTTCTTTAATTCACTGACCTGGTTTTGAGTGAGTGAGCGGTAGTGCCTGAGTGATGGTGTTGCTTGCTGTGCTGTGTGCAGACCCAGGGTCGGGGAAGTACCGCTACAGCCCAGAGAGGCTGAAGAAGGCTGGATACTGCCCGGCTGAAGACCTTTCCGCAGAGGGGAGACCCGGGCGCAGGACATCAGGTGAGTTAGTTGCCGCCCCCCTTTTACATAGTAAAACAATGTTTTGTTTTATGGAAAACAACACCAAAGCCAAGCCATCTCTTCAGGCTTGATTGGTTCCACTTACCCCACAGTTCTACAGTCTGAAACTATTCTTAACGAGACTCCTTGGTTTTTGGTTGCGTCTCAGAAGCTCATTGCTTGTGATATCAGTCCATGAGAATTCTGAGTCTATTAGAGGCTATTCATTATCATGATGAGATTTGTATGTTAAATGAAGATTGAGACCAGATTAACAGGCTGGCCTGGCTCATAACCCTGGAGCCACTGCTGCCATGATTCAGGTTCCCTGTCACCAAATACTGAGTCTCAGTATTCACCCCATGCTGTCATTCTGCCGTAGATGGACCCCTGGACAGCCCAATCAAAAGGCCAGACCCCTACTCCTCTCTCAACCCCACAACCCCCTCTGCCCTAGATCACCCATAATGATGTTAATTATGGGCCATATTACTGAAAGGCTTTGTCATGCAGGAGCTCTTTTCAATAGTCAAATTCAGTCCTGGCTTTAGATCTGTGGCTTGCGCTGCTCTCATGCATTCTAATTGACCCGCAATGAAAGGGCAGTGATGGGAGAGAATGGAATGGGAGATAGAGGTAATTATGGTTATATGAACAGCAGTAATAAGTTGGGAAATAAATAAGTGTGTTTAGGTTATATTAAAGACATGGGTTTTGGAGGAATTTGTCTCCGTGTGTCTTCCCCAGTCAGTCTGCCATGGCTGTGCAGTCAGCCTCGTTATCTCTGCTGATTTTTAAATATAGAGCAACAAAGGGATAAACTAAGTTCCTCTGTCTTGTCTCTCCGGCGTCTTTACGCCCTCTCAAATCAATTTAGCTACAAACCTAATGACGTTGTAATTTTCTTGTTCTTCATATTCCTCAGTCAGAGAGGACTGTCCTTGTGAATTGCCTTATTTCTGAGTCTCTGAAAGGAGGCATTTCTCATTCACAGTTTATCCAATTAACTTGCCAGTTTTCAGATATTATTAGTGTGTTTACAGTATGATATAACTCTACTTTTTTGTTGTGGCAGCATTGTTGACATTCTCTTATTTTCTCCTCTTCATTATCTTCTCCTGACTTGCAGCCATTCTGAAGGTAAGCTTCCCAATGATGAAAGTACATTTTTCCCTGCCATGTTTTTTTCTCCTCTGTGCAGAAAAGAGAAATCGGTTGACTCCGTTCAATGTGGTTCAGTGAGATGTTGTTCTCACAGGTTTGACACTGACTCTGAAAGGAAATGCAGAATAAACCTTGCTGAGAGAAATTAACCCCAATAGAGGAATTGCTACTCTAAGCTTATTGGGCTGAACCATATTGTGTTAATAAAGGCAGAGGTTTCGGGCTCAGGGTTTTGTTGATTAGTGATGTGTCCACAATGTGGGGCGCACAGCATGCTAGCTTGGCATGATCACATGATGTACCTTCATATCTCACGCCGTGCTAAAGCAGTCACATTTATACCATTATTTTCAACACCTTGCAATTACATTAAAAGGGAACATCTCTATGCTGGCCTTGCAATAACACCTCAACTCTCTGTGACTTCAAGCTACAGCGCACAGACAGTGAAGGTGCTCTTCTGGGGGACAGGCGTTCCCTGCAGCCAACTGCTAGTGTCAGTATGCTGGGCTCCAGTCTAGGTGAGGCTGAGAGGCCTGGTGTGCTGGGAGCCCAGGAGAAGATAGGCCGCGGGAGGGCATCTCTGGAGCAGCTGAGCCCCAGTGAGGACCCAGGGTCCTTACCCTGCCAGGGGGGCACTGAGCAGCAGCAGGAGGAGGAGACTGAGGAGGATATGGGGGAGATAAACACAGATGATATTCTGATGGAGGATGACCAGGTAGCCGACTTTGCCAGCTCCAAGCTGGCAGCCATCTCTTGCTGGCACTATAGGGCCAGGGCTTTACTTTCTGCTCTGTTCACAACGGTGAGACTCACTGCCACCAATGGGTTTCCTATTTCCTCTGCAATTTCACTGGCTTTCCAATCAACCATCTCCCTCTCTGTTTAACTCAGCCTTGATGCAATTCACTAAAAGCCAGCTACCGTTTGCCATACTCATGGAATGTTTCTGGTTTTCACACTCACATAACTGCATGGACTAAACCTCCCAGGAATGGTAACAACAATCAGTATCATGGAAATCTGGTCACTGCAGATCAGATTTATAATTCATCATGTTTGTGACTTCATTGAATGTTGGGGAAAATGTGACTATTGAAAGGCCTGTTATTGTTTGAATTTGAGGTTTTTAGAATGGAATGGTTAATAGTGATGGTGGGAAAAAATCAACAGTTACATCATAATATAATTTTGGATGATATTATATTGATACTTGACTCCGTATCGATTTAATTAAATTGTTTTGTTGCTAGGTAGCCTTAGCTAGCGCTAGTCAGCTGTACCTGCGCCAAAACTCTGGTATTTTTCATCCTATAGCTTGTTCTCCATCTCTTTTTTTTAATAGTGAGCCAACATGTTATCAGCACGTTTTATTTCCATGACTGATCAAAACAAATGTTCTCATGCTCTCTTGTCTCTCTGCAGCAGACATATAGTGAGCAATATGTTTGGAACATCATATCACAATATTGAATCGCAATACATATAGAATCGTGAGAATTGCAATACGTATTGTATCGGCACCTAAGTATCGTAATAATGTCGTATCGTGAGGTCTCTGGCAGTTCCCAGCCCTAATGGTTAACACGCACACTACCATGCTTTTCTCTCATGTGTTGCGGAGGCATTACAGACCCCAAAAATTGTCAAGTCATAGACTGTTCTCTCTGCTACCACGCGGCAAGCGGTACTGTAGCGCCAAGTCTAGGTCCAAAAGGCTCCTTAACAGCTTCTAGCCCCAAGACATAAGAGCCATTTTCTACCCTGCTGCTATTTGCTGTTAATTATCTATGCATAGTCACTTAACCCCTACATGTACATATTACCTCTGCACATTGACTCTGTACTGGTATCCCCTGTATATAGCTTAGTAGTTATTTTATTGTGATACTTTTTTTACTTTAGTTTATTTAGTAAATCAAATGCTATTTGTCACATGTGCCAAATACAACAGGTTACCATGAAATGCTTACTTACAAGCCCGTAGCTATTTCTTGAACTGCATTGTTGGTTAAACTATTTACTAAATGAAATAAAAAGTAACACAATAAAATAACAACAACGAGGCTATGTATATTTTCTTAACTGCATTTTTAAATATTATTTTTTCATTTTATTTCACCTTTATTTTACCAGGTACTCAGTTGAGAACAGGTTTTCATTTACAACTGCAACCTGGCCAAGATAAAGCATGGGATAAACAAACGTACAGTCAATAACACAATATAAAATATACAGTGTGTGCAAATGAGGCAAGGAGGTAAGGCAATAAATAGATCATAGTGGCAAAGTAATTACAATTTAGCAATTTACACTGGAGTGATATATGTGCAGATGAGGATGTGCAAGTAGAAATACTGGTGTGCAAAAGACCAGAAAAGCAAATATGAGGTAGGTAGGTAGGTAGGTGGTTGGATGGGCTATTTACAGATGGGCTGTGTACAGCTGCAGTGATCGGTAAGCTGCTCTAACAGCTGATGCTTGACATTAGTGAGGGAGTTAGTCTCCAACTTCAGTGATTTTTGCAATTCGTTCCAGTCAATGGCAGCAGAGAAGTGGAAGGAAAGGCGGCCAAAGGAGGTGTTGGCTGTGGGGATGACCAGTGAGCGATACCTGCTGGAGAGCGTGCTACAGGTGGGTGCTGCTATGGTGACCAGTGAGCTGAGATGAGGCAGGGCTTTACCTAGCAAAGACTTGTAGATGACCTGGAGCCAGTGGGTTTGGTGATGAATATGTAGTGAGGACCAGCCACCGAGAGCATACAGGTTGCAGTGGTGGGTAGTATATGGGGCTTTGATGACAAAACGGGTGGCACTGTGGTAGACGGCATCCAATTTGCTGAGTAGAGTGTTGGAGGCTATTTTGAAAATGACAACGCTGAAGTCAAGGTTTGGCAGGATAGTCAGTTTTACGAGGGTATGTTTGGCAGCATGAGTGAAGGAGGCTTTGCTGCAAAATAGGAAGCCGAATCTAGATTTCATTTTGGATTGGAGATGCTTAATATGAGTCTGGAAGGAGAGTTTACAGTCTAACCAGACACCTAGGTATTTGTAGTTGTCCACATATTCTTAGTCCGAACCGTCCAGAGTAGTGACGCTAGTCGGGCAGGCGGGTGCGGGCAGGGATCGGTTGAAGAGCGTGCATTTAGTTTTACTAGCATTTAAGAGCAGTTGGAGGCCAAGGAAGGAGAGTTGTATGGCATTGAAGCTCTTTTGGAGGTTTGTTAACACAGTGTCCAAAGAAAGGCCAGATGTATACAGAATGGTGTCGTCTGCGTAGAGGTGGATCAGGGAATCACCCGCAGCAAGAGCGGCATCATTGATCTATACATACATCATTGATATACATTGTTGGTTAAGGGCTTGCAAGGAAGCATTAAAAGGTAAGGTCTACATCTGAGGTATTCAGCACATGTGACAGAATTTGCTTTGAAAATCAACATTGTAGAGAAAACAAGTTAGCAATTAGCCTTGTGCTTATTTGATGGGTGCATTTGCATTGAGTCAATTGATCCACAGAGCTGATGTATGACTTCAAAGGTGAATTTGGCTGTCAAATCAGGAAGTCAGGATAATATGTGCTTTGGTCTTCACATTAGTTAAAAGGTTTCCCTTTTGCTTTTTCCAAAACTACAGAGGAGCTTTATTAAGGTTAATTGCTATAATAGCATTAAAATGGCTTGAATGTTGAACATCCTGTAATATGAATGTCAGCTGTCTATATAATGTATGCATTGTCACACAGGTGCTTTAAAACCAAATGCAAATCAGTGCTGCCCAGCTTGTGACTGTCTGGAACCAGATGATAGAGAAGTCTTGTGATACTCCACTGTATGGATTTGGCCATCTAAGACCCAGTGTTCCCTAAGCATGCTGCAGTCCCTTTCATGTTGTGTTCTGCTACCCCAGGATGAAGAACACTATGAGGTTGTAGTTAAGAAGGGACCAATGGGGGAGAGGATGGAGACATCAGCCCAGGAGATCAGCGAGTTGGCTACAGAGGAGACCTTCACTGACCAGGTATGAAGAGTTTGGACTGGCTGGGTCAAAGTTAAGGTGCGCTTGGCACCCAGAACCAAATCTGTCACATGAGACTAAGCTTGAAGAGATTCTGAATGGATGAATGTTTTGTTGTACTGTATATCTAAAATATAGGGATACTAACAGAAAAGTCTTCATCTTTTGAGGGGATGGGAATTTGGGAAGACTGGTAGGTGGCCCAAAATGGTTCTGATCTAATACAACTAGGGGGTTGTGTATTTATACCCTGTAAATGAGAATGTCCCCTCCTACATGCTGTTGCCCCCTGTCATCTCTCATGGACAGGGAACATTTTTAATAGATCCTGGGTCCTCTTGTCTGCTTCCAAGCCGAGTGTAACAAGTTGTTTTGATCCCTCCCTTATTTCCTACCCGCAGCTCCTACTGCAATCCCCAACACACACACACACACACACACTCTGCCACAACCAGACTGCAGCTGGAAATTAGTCTGTTATAACTGCACACTGGGGTCAAATCTGTGAAATTAAAACTGTTAATTATTAAACTAAAGTGCTACATTTTACAGCAGAGTACAGCAGGTGCATATGAAATGGGCAGTGGCAATTGTGATTAATTAGCTATAAAAATGGAATCAAAATGCTCTGATCGTTTTATTACACATTCTACTGTGATTCTGTCTCTGTCATGTTGTCAGAATATTCGACGCCATGCACTACCAGACGTGGATCAGAGATCATGGCTGCTGTAGCAGATTTAACCTGATCACTTGACTTGGCTCATTGATCCAATGTCAGATAATGACTGGTGATTTATAACTTGTTGGCTTATCATATCCATATTGCTTTATTCCATCCTGATGTTAATATTCACTCTTCCTTCCTCCTTATCCAGGTGTATGTAGAGGAGGTTCCTCCTCAAAGCTGTGCTCCTAAGGTAGTAGTGATGGAACAGAGTGAGGCGAACCCACCCCTATACACAGAGCCTGATTCTTTGCCAACCCTGCCTCCCAGACAGCCTGAGACGTCTCTGACACTGGAGCCTGAGAGGGGTATCGGGGGAGGAGTGGTGGAAGAGGGAAGGTACAGAGCGGGAGGGGAGGAAGAGAAGAGTGACTGCTCTGTCCAACAGGACGAGATGAACTCATCAGTGACAAATGGAGAGTGTTCAGAGTTTGGTGCGGCGGTGGGAACTGAGACCAGCCGCATCCTGTCTGCCTCTGTGTTGGACCAGGGCAGTGTAATCACTGAGCATTTTGTCGGCAGCCTGGTGGTCTCAGAGGACCTGTATTCCCTGGGCTGCCCCTCACCTCAGTTCGGCAGCAAGAGCAGCAGCACACCCTGTCTGAACACCGAGCTTGAGGAGAAGGTCCAGACCCGGGTTAACTCCACCCCAGAGCACCCACTGCTCCTGAAAGGCAACACCTCTACGCCTGCACCTAGACCAGACCACCTCATGGAGGTGGAGCGCAGATCCACTCTTTCCAAGCAGGACCGGATACTCATCCACAAGATCAGGAGGTACTATGAGCATGCAGAGCACCAGGATGCCAGCTTCAGCATCAAGCGCAGGGAGAGCCTGTCCTATATTCCTGCAGGCCTGGTCAGACACCTGAGCCGGCAGCTCAACAGCAAACCCCAGGACCAAGCGGTTCCAGGGCACGGGAAGGTCTCCCCGAACAACCGGCCCACATCCTGGTCAGTGTTCGACCTTCCTGGCTTAGAAAAAGAGCAGAGGACTAATTATACCCCTGTGCTGGAGCCACAAAAAGCTGCAGACATCAAGCCCAGGTCCCAGAGTGTCAATGATGCCCCTGTTGGAGACGAGGATGAGTTCTTCAGACCATCCTTGGACATGGTCCAAGTGTGGCAAGACATAGAGATGGAGGAGGTTTATGGGAGCCTTGGGAAACCCAAGGCTATCCAGGGTACAGAGGACATTGTCCATCCCAGATCACTTCTATCCCGGAAGGGGGGAACCAGCAGAGAGATCCTTGAAGCTGAGTATATCAAGCCCTTGAGGATCCTGGAGGAGTCAGACATGGGTGCTGTCTCAGAGGAATACCCATCACCCATCACAACTTCCCCAGACCCCTTCTCAGGGCAGGAGTCCTGCCAGAATAAGACTCCCAAGTCCTGGGAGAGAGGCACAGTCAGTAGATCTCCCCTCCCCAGGATCATCAGCCTGCGTTTAGGGGTGGAAGAGGACCTGATTCTGCAGGATATGGAGAAGATGAAGAACAAGGTTTTCCAACTGGCCCGCCAGTACAGCCAGCGCATCAAGAACAGCAGGCCCGTGGTGAGGCAGAGAAAAATGGAGGCTGAGAACCAACTTGCCTTTAAGAATCTACCAGCTGTCTATGAGGAGAAGGTCCAAAGAAGAGACTGGGGTAAGCTGTCAGGGATCTGTTTTAATGTTTTGCTGATCCATTATGATTTGATATGATACTCTAATCTGAAAAGCTAAAATGATCAAACTGCTGTCCCTTATCTCTGCCCTGTCTTTCTGTATATGCAGGTAGGCCTAACCTGACACTGTCACTCAAATCCTATGAGCAGGTGGTCGTGCATGAGCGGAGGACCCCAAGCCCAGTCCCAAGTCTCAACTCTGGGGCTAGCTCACGGGTCACGTCCCCCTGTCCCAACAGTCCTCACAGCCCAGTGCAGACACAGAGTTTCCACTGGCCAGATGTCCAGGAGCTGCGCTCCAAATACACTAACCACAGGCTGGACCTTGGTTCCTCCCACCCATCACCTGTCAGCCATAGCTGCTCCGTCCCAGAAAGGATGCAGAGTTGCACTGAGGGCTTCAGTAGCTCATGGAGCCCCGATGGCTACTCATCCAGCTGTAACTGCTCCACAGACACTAACAGTGGACTAACAGACTCACTTGAGACTATGTCATCCATGGACCACCAGGGTGGGGGTTCTGTGGAAGAGGCTCAGCCTCAGCCACCACTTTGCAGGTGGCACTCTTTTGATCACTTGCTAGGAACACTGCCTCTACAGGAGCTGCAGAACCTTCAGGAGACAATGAGGAGCTGTAACATGGCTGGTCAGGCTACCCTGCCCAACGAGCACAAGGTTATTATAGTGGAGAGGGTTGCTGGCGATGGGCCAGAGGAGACTGGAGGGAAGACGAGAGTGGAGGAACAAGGAGCTAAAGGAAAGACCAAACTTAAAATGTCGAAAAGCCTCGATTACCAGTACTGTGCCAAGAGGTCTGCACTGACTTCAGGCAAAAAGATCGAGAGTAGTCTGGTAAAAAACCTACGAGCAAAATTCCAGAACTTGGGATCAAACACAAACACTGTAAATACCCTGCCTATTTGATCGCTTTCTGTAAATAATCAAATAAGCCTTTTCTTACCTATATATGCAGTTGACGTTGAGGAATATGACTATAAATACTGTCTATTAGGCAGTAACTACTGCTACTGTGTTAGGAGTACCATTTTCATTTTCTACTTTTTGTCCGTATTATCACCTTCTCACATCACTCTTTTCTCACTTCTGGTGTTGCCTATTAGGGATATTGAACAATCAAGGGCACCTCATGGGAAAATATGTTGTGACTTTGTAAAATGTGTAAATAGTTGTAAATGTGTCTTGTTCTTACACCTTCATGAAATGTGTTTACATCAAGAGAATGACTATGTATATAAGGAAAATGGTTTTGAGAAAAAACGTCAGCAGATTGAAGTAGATCTGTCCAGATTACCCAATTGTATTTTTTTCTCCCCTGTGTAACGATGCAATGGTCATCCTCTATTTGTGAATCAATTGTGAGGGTCATAAGCAAGGAAATAGTGTGAAGAGATATGCGACTTAATATATAAATGGGAGTATATCTGGAAGGCTGGGCCACCATTTTTAAGTTATTTATTGCGCATTTACAGCCATTTGGATTCACTCAATCCTATTTGACCTTTGGTCAAAGTGTTTTTCCTTCAGTTGTTTAAAAATGGGAGATGTATGGTCTGTGCTGTCTACTATTCAGCCAAATGCGCCATATTTAGCTACTACTCAATACTATGATTGTTTTCATACATCACTGGAGTTGTTTTCTGATCTATTTCCTTGTTATTTATAAAATTATCCTCGTCTTCCTAGACCTTTTCATTCCAGAAACAGCACAGAATAATTTCATACCTGAAATGGCATATATGCTCAATAAAATCTGAGCTATTGAAATTACAGTACATAATTTTTTTTGTGGTTAATGTCAGTAGGAAAAATAATCAAATATGAAAAATGGATTTCCATGTCTTGCTGAGTTAAGTTATTCTGAATGACTAGGTCTTACTATTGCAATATCCTAACATCCCTTTGCAAAATCCTTTTTAGGTCATAACTGAGTGACGGAAATAATGTGAACCATATTAGGGGGGAAATTCAGGCAGAGATGTTTACAGAGGATCCATTATCTGATAGTGACCAACAGTAAAAGTTTAACAGACTTGGTAGCTTATGCTGTTCCTGATGTTTGAGCAGTAACACATGACAACGGAACAACTAATGCTGCTCTCAGAAGAGATTTATAAACAGGATATATCAAACCCAATAGTTTATTACAGGACTACTGACTTAATGCAGTGTTCTTCAATCTTGGTCCAGGAGACCCACAGGGTGTGTAGCGTTGTGTTCCAGCACAGCCCCCACACCTAGGTGATGATCGATTCAACTACCTGATCGGGTCAACCAATCAACAATCACTTGGTTGGTTGAATTGAATGTTATAATAGCAAGTACCTGGCTGCCATGAGGATTTAAAGACTCCCAGTTGGTGCAAACACAAGGTTGTAGTCTATTTATTGGACATTGGGACTGAAATATGAAATACATATTCTAAAACTTCATGTTGATGCCATTGTTTAATCATATCTCTCCACATTGTTTTAATGGTCATTCACCTACATGGAAAATAGGTTAGATCTATATACATAGCCTACTACAGTAGGCCTGGGCAGCATTGCGCTTTTAGCAATTGTTCTAGGAAATAAATGGTTCCCCGCCCCTCAAGGTTACAGAGGATTAACTCTTATGACGCGCTCAGGCGTTCTGGATGTCACTGAATCCCATTCATGCCTGAATGTACATGTACAGCCGCGCAAGAGGCTGAACCATATCCCAGGTGCGCAGACGTTTCTTTCCGTGTGTTTGAACTACTTTTTAGTCAATTTTGCTGCAGCAAGAACAATGGGCTGCGCAATATCAGGGCTGGCACCGAAAACAGCTGGAGAGTCTAAAACGGAGGATTCTGTTGCGCATCTCAGCAAGGAGCAGATTGAGATGATCAAAGAGTCGTGGAAAGTTATCCAGGAGGACATTGCAAAAGTTGGAATTATTTTGTTTGTCAGGTGAGATGTTCTGATTCATTTTGTTTTAGTTATTTGTAAGCAAGATACATTTTTGCTTTATTAGACTGAATATTTTCATAAATATTTATGGTACCTCTCATAGAAAGGCAAAACATTATCTTCAACACTATTGCTCTCGACTTAATAAAATAACAGAGCTATTAAATTTCAGATATGATTGAATGAGTTGCGTAGATCAAAGACAGTTGATGACCACAGGGACTGCATGATGACTGACATAATAATTAATGACACGACTACAAACCAAAACATTTACCAACAACTTCACATTATTCAAACTGTTATTACACAGTAGTTTGTCTTTTTGGTAATTATATCTGCAATACATATGACTGTGGAAACGGGATCAAATTGTAGGATCAACACATTATTATCCACAATATAACAATTAAATGAGAACTGGCCCCCATCATCCTAATAAAATGTTGGCCCTCCTTGTGCTGCCTTATACAAAAAGCTCTCAAGACATTTTTAGGGAGAGACATTTAGTCCACAACCGAGAGGGCTTTTGGGGCTCAATGATTGAATGTGACTGTGACATGGTGCTTACATCATGTCTCAATATTACATGATAAATATACAGCACCAGGCCTATTGACAAATGAAGACACTCGCAGCAAAGAAAATACATATCAACAAACCCAATAGCCACCCTTTGAAATGTAATGGTTTGCAGAGTGAAAAAAACAGATTGAACAGTTTATGCAGTCCTAGTTTGGTGCTAATGTAGTCTGACATTATGGCTGTTGATGGAGAGAGAGAGAGACCACCAGGCACAGCACAGAAGATGGCTCTAAGCCCAATCAGGGCAATATAGTGCCTTCAGAAAGTACTCACAACCTTTCACTTTTTCCACATTTTGTTGTTACAGTCAATTTAAGATGGATTAAATGTAGTTTTGTGTAGCCTTGTGTTCCAGTACAGCACCAACACCTAGGTAACATGGAAGTGGAATTTTGTTTTTACAAATGAATAAAAAATGAAAAGCTGAAATGTCTGAAGTCAATAAGTATTCAACCCCTTTGTTATGTTAAGGCAAACCTAAATAAGTTCAGCAGTAAATATGTGCCTAACAAGTCATGTAGGTTTCAAGGACTCCCTCTGTGTGAAATAATAGTGTTTAACTTGATTTTTGAATGACTACATCATTCTACCGCAATTTTTTTTTTTAACTTCATGTCCTTAATACAAAGCGTTTTGTTTGGGGCAAATCCAACACATCACGAAGTACCACTCTTCCTATTTTTAAGCATGGTGGTGGCTGCATCATGTTATGTGTATGCTTGGAATTTTTTGAGATAAACAGAATAGAGCTAAGCACAGGCAAAGTCCTATAGGAAAATCTGGTTCAGTCAGCTTTCCACCAGACACTGGGAGAGGAATTCACCTTTCAGTGGGACAATAACCTAAAACACAAGGCTAAATGTTCGCTGGAGTTGCTTACCAGGAAGACAGTGAATTTACCTGAGTGGCAGTTTTGACTTAAATCTATTTTAAAATCTATGGCAAGACCTGAAAAGGGTTGTCTAGCAATGATCAACAACCAATTTGACAGCTTGAAGAATTTTGATAAGAATAATGTACAAATGTTGCACAATCCTTAGAGACTTACCCAGAAAGACTAAAAGCTGTAATCGTTGCCAAAGGTGCTTCTACAAAGTATTGATTCAGGGGTGTGAATACATGTATAAATGAGAGATTTCTGTATTTCGTTTTCAATAAATGTGAAAAAAATTCTAAAAACACGTTTTCACTTCATTATGGGGTATTGTGTGCAAATGGGTAAGAGGGAAAAAAAATATTTAATCCATTTTGGATTCAGGCTGTAACACAATAAAATGTGGAACAAAGGGTATGCATACTTTCTGAAGGCAATGTATGTGAGAATGCTGTTCATTGACTACAGCTCAGTGCTCAACACCTTAGTGCCCTGAATGCCCTCCAAGCTTATCACTAAGCTAAGGACCCTGGGATTGAACACCTCCCTCTGCAACTGTATCCTGGACTTCCTGGCGGGCCGCCCCCAGGTGGTGAGGGTAGGCAACAACACATCCGCCACGCTGACCCTCAATCAAGGGTGCGTGCCAAGTCCCCTCCTGTACTCCCTGTTCACCTACTACTGCCGTGGCCGCGGACGACTCCAACGCCATCATTAAGTTTGCTGACGACACGACTGTGGTAGGCCTGATCACAGACGATGATGAGACCACCCACAGTGAGGAGGTCAGAGACCTGGCAGTGTGGTGCCAGGACAACAACCTCTCAACATCAGCAAGACAAAGGAGCTGATTGTGGACTACAGGAAATGGAGGGCCCAGCACTCCCTCATTCACATCGACGGGGCTGTAGTAGAGCAGGTCGAGAGCTTCAAGTTCCTCGGTGTCCACATCACTAAGGATCTATCATGGTCCATACACACCAACACAGTGGTGAAGTGGGCACGACAACACCTCTTCCTTCTCAGGAGGCTGAAAAGATTTAGCATGGGCCCTCAGATCCTCAAAAGGTTCTACAGATGCACCATTGAGAGCATCTTGATTGTCTGCATCGTTACTTGGAATGGCAATTCCTTGGAATCTGACCTCAAGGTACTACAGAGGGTAGTGGATACGGCCCAGTACATCACTGGGGCTGAGCTCCCTGCCAACCGGGGCCTCTATACCATATGTTGCTGCTACTGTTTATTATCTATCCTGTTGCCTAGTCACTTTATTCCTAGTTATACGTACATATCTACCTCAATTACCTCATAACCCTGCACATGTACTCAGTACTGGTACCCCTTGTATATATCCAAGTTATCGTTACTCATTACTCATTGTGTATTTATTATTATTTTGTTATTAGTTTTCTATTATTTCTCTATTTTCTTTCTCTTTGCATGGTTGGGAAGGGCCCGTAAGTAAGCATTTATTTCACTGTTAGTCTAGGTCCTACAACAATAGGGCTCATCTAGAAATCTACTTAACTTGATATCCATCTCACCTAGTAACAGAATTATAATATAATGTATTCAGGTCTACATTCAGTGTGAAGTTGTTTTTGTTTATTTTCTTTTGCATTATTACTTTTCTTCTCTGTCGTTAATTATATTATTTTGAGGTTCTAGTAATTGTGACATAATTCCACATAATGAATGTGTCATTTTAAGTCCTCTGAAGCATGTCTCTTGTATCATCAGCCAAAATTCAGAAAATAATTTATTCTTAATGCTAGGAAAACATAGCAACCATTCGGAGACCCATTTTGAAATCACCTCTCACACACCTCTTCTCTGCTCCTATTCATCTGTCTTTCATGGGCCTCGTGTTTATGACAGTGGCAATTGGCTGTGATACAACTGTGAGTGTGAATATGACAAGGTTATTTTCTCTCTTACACAGAGGCAGTAAGAGGTGGAAATTGAAGTGTATGTGCAAAGCTCTTATACACCACGTCATAACATGATGGACCAGAGGGATGGGGGAAACACAAACATGGGAAGGGGAGGAGATAATTAGCAATATAAAGGGAAGATATTCATCCATGGATCCTATAGATTCTACAGAGCTTTAATGGTATGTAACGTATATAGTGATGTATGCATTATGGAACCCACAGCAGGGCATTGGGTTTAGTGACTACATGACTATTTTAAGAGGGACCAATTGGAGGTTTACTTAGTAGAAATGCAAAGATCATGGTACACTCAATCTTCATGTTACTTTTTAATGGCATGTTTACAAACATATATTTTGATCAAAATAATTGAAAGTTGTGTCTCATTATGATAGATGGTGAAATAAGTATAGCCAGTTACATTGTAATGGCCTAGCAGAGAATAAGAAAAGACAATCAGTATTTACCTGGCTAAAAGAGAAGGAATATAATATCTATTGTTTACAGGAAACCCATTCAACAGTTTTAGATGAAGATTTGTGGAAAAAGAACTGGGGGGGGCGAAATATACTTCTCCCAGGGGCAAAGAAATTCAAAAGGGGTGATGGTTTTAATTAACAATAATTTTGATCCAAATGTGCAATTTGTCCAAACAGATCCTCAAGGTAGATGGATTATTTTAAATATGTTATTGGACAATAAACAGATATGGCTTATTAACCTATACGGTCCGAATAATGATGATCCAAGCTTCTTTGAAAATATATATAAGAATTTATCAACTCTACATGCAACACTATTATTATTATTATGGTGGGAGATTTTAATACGGTCTTAAATACCTCTATGGACTGGAAAGGAAATCACACTACAAACTATCACCCTCAGGCACTTATGGAAATCATGAATGTCATGGATATATTGGAATTAGTGGATATATGGATACTTAAATACTCTGACCTAGTTAGATATACATGGCGGAGGCTTAATCAAGCTAGTCGCCTTGACTACTTTCTTATACCATTCTCTCTGGCACCAAAAGTTTAAAAAGTGTTGATAGGGGACAGAATGAGGTCGGATCATCACATAATTGGCATATACAGTGCCTTGCGAAAGTATTCGGCCCCCTTGAACTTTGCGACCTTTTGCCACATTTCAGGCTTCAAACATAAAGATATAAAACTGTATTTTTTTGTGGAGAATCAACAACAAGTGGGACACAATCATGAAGTGGAACGGCATTTATTGGATATTTCAAACTTTTTTAACAAATCAAAAACTGAAAAATTGGGCGTGCAAAATTATTCAGCCCCCTTAAATTAATACTTTGTAGCGCCACCTTTTGCTCCGATTACAGCTGTAAGTCGCTTGGGGTATGTCTCTATCAGTTTTGCACATCGAGAGACTGACATTTTTTCCCATTCCTCCTTGCAAAACAGCTCGAGCTCAGTGAGGTTGGATGGAGAGCATTTGTGAACAGCAGTTTTCAGTTCTTTCCACAGATTCTCGATTGGATTCAGGTCTGGACTTTGACTTGGCCATTCTAACATCTGGATATGTTTATTTTTGAACCATTCCATTGTAGATTTTGCTTTATGTTTTGGATCATTGTCTTGTTGGAAGACAAATCTTCGTCCCAGTCTCAGGTCTTTTGCAGACTCCATCAGGTTTTCTTCCAGAATGGTCCTGTATTTGGCTCCATCCATCTTCCCATCAATTTTAACCATCTTCCCTGTCCCTGCTGAAGAAAAGCAGGCCCAAACCATGATGCTGCCACCACCATGTTTGACAGTGTGGATGGTGTGTTCAGGGTGTTGAGCTGTAACGTAACGTAACATAACGTTTTGCATTGTTGCCAAAAAGTTCAATTTTGGTTTCATCTGACCAGAGCACCTTCTTCCACATGTTTGGTGTGTCTCCCACGTGGTTTGTGGCAAACTTTAAATGACACTTTTTATGGATAAGGCCAAATGTGTGCAATATACGACTGATTGCTGTCCTATGGACAGAGTCTCCCACCTCAGCTGTAGATCTCTGCAGTTCATCCAGAGTGATCATCGGCCTCTTGGCTGCATCTCTGATCAGTCTTCTCCTTGTATGAGCTGAAAGTTTAGAGGGACGGCCAGGTCTTGGTAGATTTGCAGTGGTCTGATACTCCTTCCATTTCAATATTATCGCTTGCACAGTGCTCCTTGGGATGTTTAAAGCTTGGGAAATCTTTTTGTATCCAAATCCGGCTTTAAACTTCTTCACAACAGTATCTCGAACCTGCCTGGTGTGTTCCTTGTTCTTCATGATGCTCTCTGCGCTTTTAGCGGACCTCTGAGACTATCACAGTGCAGGTGCATTTATACGGAGACTTGATTACACACAGGTGGATTGTATTTATCATCATTAGTCATTTAGGTCAATATTGGATCATTCAGAGATCCTCACTGAACTTCTGGAGAGAGTTTGCTGTACTGAAAGTAGGGGCTGAATAATTTTGCACGCCCAATTTTTCAGTTTTTGATTTGTTAAAAAAGTTTGAAATATCCAATAAATGTTGTTCCACTTCATGATTGTGTCCCACTTGTTGTTGATTCTTCACAAAAAAATACAGTTTTATATCTTTATGTTTGAAGCCTGAAATGTGGCAAAAGGTCGCAAAGTTCAAGGGGGCCGAATACTTTCGCAAGGCACTGTATATTACTCTTACAGAATTTCCACATGGGCGAGGATATTGGAAATTTAATCAAAGTCTACTTGATGATAAATTGTTTTTAACTAGGACAAAATAATTTATAACTGACTTTTTCAGACATAACATAGGTACAGCAGATCCCCTTACTGTATGGGACACTTTTAAATGTTCCCTTAGAGGCCATGCAATTCAGTACTCATCTATAAAACAAAAGCAATTTAGATCAAAAGAGTCCATATTAACTAAGGAAATTAAAGGACTAACAGTACAGTTAGATAGCAATACAAACGGTACCATAGAGGCACAGAATAAGTCAGAGGAAAAACAAAAAGAAATGGAGGAACTTATTCAAGAAAGATCCAGTGTAATATATTATAAAAATAAAGCGAACTGGATGGAATATGGGGAAAAATGCACCAAATTATTTTTCAATCTTCGATATAGAAATGCTACCAAAAAAAATGTTTTAAAACTTGTTACAAATGATGGAGTCATGCAGGATTCACCAAATGATATTTTGAAAGAGGAAGTAAAGTACTTTAAGAATATGTTTTCATTTCAGGCTCCTCCATCTCCACTAACTGAAACTAATTGTATGGATTTTTTTCCTAATAATATTGTAAAAATAATATCTGTACAGAAAGACTCATGTGAAGGCCAAATTACAGAGGAGGAACTGCTTGAGGCAATTGGGGCCTTTAAGGATGGGAAAACTCCAGGGCTGGATGGCACACCAGTGGAAGTATACCAAACCTTTTTTGGTATACTCAAAGGACCATTATTGGCTTGTTTTAACCACTCCTATATAAATGGTAGATTATCAGACACGCAACAAGAAGGTCTGATATCATTATTACTGAAACAGGACCCAAGTGGTATATATAAAGATCCAGTCCATTTAAAAAATTGGAGACCTCTTACACTTCAGTGTTGTGATGCAAAAATCCTAGCAAAATGCTTGGCACATATTCAAAAAGTATTGTCAGATATTATTCATCCTAATCAGACAGGTTTTTTACATGGACGATACATTGGAGATAATATAAGACAAGTATTGGAAACAATAAAACACTATGAAATATCGGGGACACCAGGCCTGGTTTTCCAGCTGATTTTGAAAAGGCTTTTGATAAAGTATGACTGGAGTTTATATATAAATGCCTAGAATATTTCAATTTTGGGGAATCTCTTATAAAATGGGTTAAGGTTATGTATAGTAACTCTAGGTGTAAAATAATAAATAATGGCTACATCTCAGAAAGTTATCTATCTAGAGGAGTAAAACAAGGTTGTCCACTATCGGCATATCTATTTATTATTGCCATCGAAATGTTAGCTGCTAAGATTAGATCAAACAATAATATTAAGGGATTATAAATCTGTGGCTTAAAAACTAAGGTGTCATTGTACGCTGATGATTCATGTTTTCTTTTAAAACCACAATTGGAGTCTCTCCACGGCCTCTTAGAGGATCTAGATACTTTTGCTATCCTCTCTGGATTAAAACCAATTTATGATAAATGTACCATATTACGTATTGGATCACTAAAAGATGCACATTTTACATTACCATGTAGTTTACCAATTAAATGGTCTGACGGAGATGTGGACATACTCGGTATACAAATCCCAAAAGAAATAAATGATCTCACTCCAATAAATGTTTATAGAAAGCTAGCAAAAATAGATAAGATCTTGCTACCATGGAAAGGAAAATACCTGTCTATTTGTGGAAAAATCACCCTGATTAACTCCTTAGTTATATCACAGTTGATCTATTTGCTTATGGTTTTGCCTACACCTAGTGACCTGCTTTTTAAATTATATGAACAAAAAATATTACATTTTATTTGGAACAGCAAGCCAGATAAAATTAAAAGGGCCTATTTATATAACGAATATGAATTTGATGGGCAGAAATTATTAAATATTAAAGCATTAGACCTCTCACTAAAGGCATCAGTCATACAAAAGTTATACTTAAATCCAAACTGGTTCTCTAGTCAATTGGTACGAATGTCTCATCCCATATTCAGGAAGGGCCTTTTCCCCTTTATTCAGATTACACCTGCTCACTTTCGGTTGTTTGAAAAGGAAATCACCTCCAAAATATCTTTATTTTTTAAACAAGCCTTAGAAAGTTGGTTGCAATTTCAGTTTAATCCACCTGAAAGGACGGAACAAATAGTACAACAAATATTGTGGTTAAATTCAAATATACTAATTGATTAAAAAAAATGTATTTATCGAAGACATTTTTAAAAAAAAGGTATAATTTTAGTGAATGATATCATAAATAGGACTGGTGGAGTTATGCCACACATGCAGCTAACACAGACATATGGAAATGTCTGCTCTACCCAAAAGTACAACCAATTAATTGCAGCATTACCACAAAAATGGAAGAGGCAAGTAGAATGGGAAAAAAGTAAGGAACTTGTATGTCGGCCCTGTATTAAAGAACATAAATGGTTAAAGAAAAGTGTGATAAATAAAAACATATACCAATTTCATTTAAGGACCAAAAAACGGACTTATACTTATTTTCCACCATAATTTGCAAATAAATTCATAAAAAATTCTACAATGTGATTTTCTGGATTTTTTTCCTCATTTTGTCTGTCATAGTTGAAGTGTACCTATGATGAATGTTACAGCCCTCTCTCATCTTTTTAAGTGGGAGAACTTGCACAATTGGTGGCTGACTAAATACTTTTTTGCCCCACTGTATGTCTATATAGGTATGTGTATGTATATATGTGTATATGTATCCATGCGTGTATGGATATATATATTTACCCCAAAAATATGGGGGATTGGAAATGATGCAGACAACTACATTGGAAGCAACATTTTTTCCGCAATATTAACCTGATCCTCCCTCTAAAAAAATAATAATAATAATAATAAAACATTTAAAAAGATAGACACCTCTGCTGGAATAACTACCTGATAGGACTGCAGCATTAATTAAATATCTTGGTAAACTGGAGCTGGAGGTGATTGAGGTAGAGGATGTGAGGAGGAGTGATGGGGCACACATACACATACATACCTATGCGCACAAACACAAAAACACACACATTCTGTGCCTGCACTGTATCTGCGCTTATTGTGGTCTTTTGGAACGTATGTACCATTTGACTCTGATATCACTGGGTCTGAGAAGGCAGGGGAACTCATTACAGCTCTGTAAGGAGAGAAGGCTATACTGGTCACCCCTGACACTGAGTGGTTTGATGCTGTGTGTGATTGCAGCCCGTAGTAGGCCTGGAGTCCAGCAGGGAAGGACTGATGATGAGAGCGCAGCCAGGACTGAGAACTACAAGGGGCTCAGTGATACAATCAGATCTAATGGAGAAGTTCTAAAAATCACTGCGTGGCTCAGATGGGATGACTTGTAATGCCACCTTGAAGACAGATATTTACAAGGATAGAGACAGGCAAGGCTTAACCAAATCACAATATAAACAGATGATTCAATACTTGCATTATAAAAAAACATCAATAATGACTTTCAACTCCTTATTTACAGCCTTGCTTGAACTCTGCTATGTAGTCAGTGGGAGAACTTGGAGGACGAGGGATGTTTTTTTTGTGAGGGAATGAATATGTCAGTTTGGTGTAAGGCAGGCTTTATGAAGCTGGCTCTTGGAGGCTCACGAATGTCTGTTGTCTTGGTAACAGGTTGTTTGAGACCCATCCAGAATGCAAAGATGTATTCTTCCTCTTCCGAGACGTGGAGGACCTTGACAGGTTACGGACCAGCCGGGAGCTGAGGGCACACGGCCTACGGTCAGTCGCCACACTACACTGATTATTTTTCTGTCAATTTTACATTGATATCAATGTGAGGTTCCTCTTTCATCCAGCTCTCCATTCAGCACTCTGTTGAAGTCTCTACACTGCACAACTCTCAAGTTCCATACACTACAGCCGTTGTGGTATTATTACATTTCAAATGTCAAAATCTCACAATGGAGCATCACTGATTTTATTGAAACAAAGGAATTTGTGACATACTGTACAATTGAAGTTTCCTATTTCAAAGATCGGTCAACACTGTTTGTGTCCCTATATGAGATGTAAAAACGACAGTAACATGAGAACAAACTACAATGAACATCACATAATCATAGTAGTGTTAATGTCAATGGGAGCTTTTTTCTAGCTGAGAACTGAAGAACTGTCATATCCCATCTCTGGCTGGCTATTATCACACACTGCTGCCAGTGAAGAACACTCTCCAATGGTGTGCTTACTCCATTCTGTTGTGTCACTGGGTATGCTGAGCCTCTTTGTTTTTCTCACCATGAAAGTCCAATTAACCTATTTAAGCCTGAGGTCTCCACTTACAGTTTTTCTCAATCGCGTACAAGCAATTTTGGGATCTGTGTTGAAACGTACCTACAGCAGAACAGAAATGATCAAATGCTCAAATACATTTACAGAACTTCTGATCTTTTTCTTACCTTAGTACGTGACTTGCATCAGACCACCTTTTGCAAAACTTTAAATACAACTGTCATCAGTGAATACAAAATTCTGTTCACAAAATAATAACACATTGTTTTCATCAGAAGACAAATACGTGCAACTGTGTTCTCTGTTTCTGGCAATCAATAAACACTGCTATATAGAATTCTATATCACCCCATCAGTGTCATACCATGTACAATATAAGGAAAGATCTAGGGTCGTTACATGTCATTTCAGCAAGCCATAACACCCACCATCTCAGATCGTTCTGAAATACTTCCTGTAGTTAGAAACAGATAAGATTAGCATTCCTGCAACATTATTGATCTCTGAGAAATGATGCTAATTCATTGCACCCAAATTGGCCAATCCCACCCCAACATTGAGTATACAGTATTAGGTCTCTATGTCTGACAAGTAGTATGGAGCTGCAGCTCAAAGTATTGTTTCTTCATCCTATGCAATCTATTCTTAATGAAGTTGTTGATGTTTTTTTTCCACTGTTCAGAGAAATAAGTTATTGAATTTATGTGTCCCATCCTACATCCTGATATTTGACCACTAGATGGTGCTGTTACTGCTGTTAGGGGATTTTTTTTTAAGAACCCCCTTTGATGTTAAAAGGATAGTTCACCCAAATTGCAAAATTACATATTGGTTTCCTTACCCTGTAAGCAGTTTATGTACAAGGTATGACAGCAACCCATGCTTTGGTTTTGTTTATCTTGCCACTGTTTCAAATACAAACTTTTTAGCATTTGTGCCACAAATCCAATGCAAGTCAATGGTACCTATATTAGCATTTTCACACTTAATGTCCAAGTCATCCTAAAGTGTCTAAAAATGCATTGTGTAACTCAATGATGTTACTTATAGATGATTTGAATATGAAGCGCAAAAATGCTAATATAGCTACTGTTGACTTGTATTGGATATAGTTTTGAGGAATGTATTTATGTTCTGAGAAAGCAACTACATTTTAATTTATTTACTGTTTTGCAAAAGGCCACAGAGTTATGTGTCTTGTGAAGTCTGTGTCTTCTGAACTCAACAACATTGTTCCAAAACATGCTTCTACGTGATTGAGATTTTTTTTTAAATCTAAGTTATGGAGGCTGCAGTGGCATTACAGGAGAAGGCCAAGTGGCCCTCAAACCACTCACACGGACATTAGTACAAATGTCCTCACCGGCGGACAGGCTAAGAGGGAGCGCACCCATTTAACCTTTTGTGCGCATTTATCGTTCTGCATAAAACTCCCTAAATCAAATCAAATCAAATTGTATTTGTCACATGCGCCGAATACAACAGGTGTACAGTGAAATGCTCTTTAATGTAAAATACAGGCCTGTAGGCAACAATTAAACCATGTTCAGCGTTCAATGTTGTAGAACAATTGTTGAGAGGATAAAATATGACAAAATAAATTGGACTGCTGTATGATCAGTGATGGTCCAAGGTATGTCTGTATGCTTGTCAGTTAGGCTGTCTTTCATAACCAAGTCGGTCTTCCTGTTCTCTCAGAGTGATGTCCTTTATTGAGAAGAGTGTGGCCAGACTGGAACAGCTGGAGAGACTGGAGGTTCTGGCTGTGGAGCTGGGGAGGAGCCACTACCGCTACAACGCCCCACCAAAATACTACAGCGTAAGACACACACACTGACAATGCATGTTAAGCAAAGTTACAGTTTGCATTTCTATAGATATTCCTATAGATCATTTCCTGTTCTGATGTGATTTATTTCCAGTATGTAGGAGCAGAATTCCTCTGTGCTGTCCAGCCCATTCTCAAAGAGAGATGGACCCCTGAGCTTGAGGAGGCGTGGAAGGTACACAATTCAATCTTTTTCGGCGACCACTTTGATTTAATGCGTGGGTGTCAATCATGAGAATCACGTCTGAAACCAATTCTTGTCCAAGAGGTCCCTTGGCTTTCTGCAGTGCCAGAGTTTTCCACATCCAATGTCACATGTCAAGATGGAAATGGTCACCAGTGGGAGAGAGGTGACTGACAAGAAAATTAAAATGAACCAGAAATGACCATATTGAGAATGGCATGGCTCTGTCACGTGATGGCTACTACAAGATCTGTTACATGTTAGCATCATGTGTGGTAACCCTACTTGACATACTTTGCAAAGTATTACTACACTCATCAATTGAAATAACAGTTTCAGTAAAATGTAAAACTGCGCTCACATAGATTTAACTGTGTGTTAGTGTGTATTATGTAAATAGTGTGTTTTAGACAGTCACTGTGTTTTTTTTATTTGGTTTTATGCACAACAGGACTGTGGTAAATCAGGGCAAGTTTTACTGAGTGCACTATCCAAGTTAAATATATTGAAGAAAAATCTAAAAAATTGTCAATTTAAATAAATAAATTAGGCCCTAATCTATGGATTTCACATGACTCTACAGGAGTGTAGCCATGGGTTGGCCTTGGAGGGCATAGGCCTACCCACTTGGCAGTTAGGCCCACCTACTGGACAGCCAGGCCCAGACAATTAGAATGAGTTTTCCCCCACAAAATGGCTTTATTACAGACAGAAATATTCCTCACCAATTGCACGCTCCCTCAAAACTTGAGACAACTTTGTCATTGTGTTGTGTTACAAAACTTCACATTTTAAAGAGGCCTTTCATTGTCACCAGCACAAGGTGCACCTGTGTAATGATCATCCTGTTTAATCAGCTTTTTGATATGCCACACCTGTCAGGTGGATGGATTATCTTGGCAAAGGAGAACCGCTCACTAACAGGGATGTAAACAAATGTGCACAAAATTTGAGAGAAATAAGCTTTTTGTGCGTATAGAATATTTTTTTTATTTCAGCTCATGAAACATGGGACAAACACTTTACATGTTGCTTTTATATTTTTGTTTGGTGTAAATTAGATGAAATGAGTGGAAGCTCTGTAGTTTACCATTAACATTCCAATGAAACTGTCCGTATTGGCCTTTAGTGGATTCATGGAGAACTACCCTTACAACTCTAACCTTATTCCTGGGATCAGCTCCTGTGCCTAGGATAAACTACTGGCCCTACTCGTTTATGTGGAGTGAGCAGTATTTCCTGACCAGGAACATTCCAGGCTCTACGTATTTCCTAGTGTAATGCATTCCTGCACTCCCCTAAACCTAGACTGTACATTGTACTTACAGCTGTAGTGCCAACCAAACACTAGACTATTAATACATTGTATTTACAGCTGTACCGCCTACCCTAACCCTAGTGATGAAGCCTACTTAGACCAGTAGTGCTAACCCTAACCTGGTACTAAACTCATCAAAAAAAGAAACGTCCTGTCGCTGTCAACTGCATTTGTTTTCAGCAAACGTAACGTGTAAATATTTGTATAAACATAAGATTCAACAACTGACACATAAACTGAACAAGTTCCACAGACATGTGACTAACAGAAATTTAATACGGTATCCCTGAACAAAGGAGGGGTCAAAATCAAAAGTAAGTCTGTATCTGGTGTGGCCACCAGCTGCATTAAGTACTGCAGTGCATCTCCTCCTCATGGACTGCACCAGATTTGCCAGTTCTTGCTGTGAGATGTTACCCCACTCTTCCATCAAGGCACCTGCAAGTTCCCAGACATTTCTGGGGGAAATGGCCCTAGCCCTCACCCTCCAATCCAACAGGTCCCAGACGTGCTCAATGGGATTGAGATCCGGGCTCTTCGCTGGCCATGGCAGAATACTCACGCACAGAACGAGCAGTATGGCTGGTGGCATTGTCATGCAGGAGGGTCATGTCAGGATGAGCCTGCATGAAGGAGGATGTCTTCCCTGTAACACAGTGTTGAGATTGCCTGCAATGATAACAAGCTCAGTTCGATGATGCTGTGACACACCACCCCAGACCACGACGAACCCTCCACCTCCAAATCGATCCCGTTCCAGAGTACAGGCCTCGGTGTAGCGCTCATTCCTTCGATGATTAACCCGAATCCGACCATCACCCCTGGTGAGACAAAACCCCTACTCGTCAGTGAAGAGCACTTTTTGCCAGTCCTGTCTGGTCCAGCGACAGTGGATTTGTGCCCATAGGCGACGTTGTTGCCGGTGATGTCTGGTGAGGACCTGCCTTACAACAGGCCTACAAGCGCTCAGTCCAGCTTCTCTCAGCCTATTGCAGACAGTCTGAACACTGATAGAGGGATTGTGCATTCCTGGTGTAACTTAATTTTACAATGAAGATGTGTGAATTTATTTTGATTTTTACAAATTATCTTTGAAAGACAGGGTCCTGAAAAATTGACGTTTCTTTTACTGGAGTTGACATTAGACACACAAACCTTGATTATAATTCAAAATTATTACAGGTGTCCTCATAATTCCCTGTTTTGTGTTTCTGAACCAGACCCTTTTCCTGTACCTAACCAGGCTTATGAACCAAGGCTACCAGGAGGAGAGGAACAGACATCACCAGGTGGGGGCCTCCCCCAAGGAGAGGAACACTGTCTTATAAGAGACCTGGCTGGCCCCAACTCAAGAGATGGTTGAACATGCACACAGACATGTTGCTGAACTGTGTATATAGTGTATTTATTACTTAATGACCATTTTCTACTTAGCTCATGTTATCAGCCTACAATGTAAAGTCAAACTGTCCATTCCTTACTTTATTTCAAATCTATTTCAGTCTTTAGATCAACAAACCACTGCCATATTGTCATTTATTTTGAAAAAAAAAAGATCAATTTACAGTAACATCAGCTGTATTCCTCATCAATGACATTCTGATACAGTGACATAAATGGCAGATGAATGTCAAAAGCGGCAGCTCTGCGTTTGTCCGTCACATTCACTGGAAAGTAATTATAATCCTTACAGAGCATTTCCATGGTTAGGTGTAGTGATAGTGTTTGATGTGGTTAAAAACAAGTTTCTCTGTGTATCCATAAATCAAATATGCCTTTCAGCTGCCAGTAAATATACTAAATCATGTTTCAAAATACTTTCCCCTTAATCAATATTCCATCATGACACATCCATCCCACAAATTAGATGATTAAACACAGGAAACAGCACATTTCTAAGTACCAAAGCGGCCTTGTGTCAGCTAACTTTGGGACCCTTCCTCTACAGCTTGCCTTACAACTGAGTTTACAGAAAATTAATTGGACCAATAAGGAACTCAACCACTTAATAATTTTGTCTTAAGAAATACCAACAAAGAACAAACTCAGGATCTCACTTTCCATCATTAAAATAATATGAATTTGAATAGCAAGAAAAAGCATTCAGCCCCAACCATAACAAATGTATATGGCATCTTCACTCATAGTACACAGTAATAATCTATCCACAAATGGTTAAGACAAGGTCCAATTGGAAAGTAAATCATAACTTCAGTGAAAATGTAATCAAATTGACAAGCAAACCAAACTGAGTGATAATTCAAACATAAATAGACAGGGCCTAGTAGTTCAAATTAAAACGATTTGAAAGGCAATTCATCAACATGCTCCATCCTTTCAGTGACTCCATAAATGAATGCATCTCCGTGTAACTTTGATCCACACCATAGATTTGTGGGGGGGGGGGGGGGGGGGGGGGGGTGCATCAAAAGGCTTGTAGTATCTTCTGAGTGTTAAACATCCTCGGCTCTCCCTTCCTCCCTATATAGACCGATGCCATTCACTGGCCAGGGATGAGACATTGCTGTGTAAACAATGGCATGATGTCAAAGCTGTCCCCAAGTGGAGGATGGTGGGCCTCAGGGAACATATCGGAACAGGTAGGATGGAGGTAGAGATGATAGTTGGAGGTGGTACAGGCCAGTGTGGATTTCCCCAGTCTGCTATGAAAGAGTCTGTTGCTCATTGGGTGGCTTTGGTTTTCTTGCTTTTGCTTTTCTTGTCTTTCTTCTTGAGCCCATCCATGTGAGCTCTCAGGAGGTTAGAGTATGCCTGGCAAGTTGAGAAGGAGAGCAGACTTCTAGAGACATTTCTCAAGTCAAGAGGAGAGTATTTAAGTGATTTGCATAATACCCTTTAAACATTATACATCTAAACAAACAATACAATGTGCATTCAGTGCTTCAGTGACCCATTTGTTAGAAAAGCCAAACCTCAATGTCTGAGTACCTACCATCTGGAACTTGATTACTTCTTTGCTACTAACCTGGAGATACAAGGAAACCCCTGATTAGCACTACTGTCTGCAGAGTATAGCATATCAACATAATGTTTCAGTTAATTCCTTTATGGATTTATTTCAACATAGATAGCTACTCTGAAGAAAAATGTACCTTGTCTATGCCTGTGATGTGGTTGTCCCACCTAGCTATCTGAAGATGAACGCACTAACTAAGTCGCTCAGGATAAGAGCATCTGTTAAATGGCTAAAATGTTAGAGCAATGGACAACCTTTGATTACTAAGTAGAGATGGACTAATTGCATGACTAGGAAATAGTTGTAGTGTAATGCAGAAAACATCAACAACTTCATTGCCACATGATGCTGTAGATTTACCACTGTGCTGATTTTCTTCTTGCCATCTGACGCTCTGAGTAGACACTTGTTGTCTGCTGGTTCATAATTCACTGGGTGACCTTTCCTGGGGACTGGTTTGGTTCTCCCATCATCTGTAAGATTAGTGACAACACATTACAGCCGGGCTCTCCAACACTGTTCCTGGAGAGCTACAATCCTGTAGATTTTTTTTCTCCAACCCTAATCTAGCACATCTGATTCTAATAATTAGCTGGTTGATAACCTGAATCAGGTTAGTTACAACTGGGGTTGGAGTGAACACATACAGGAGGTTAACTCTCCAGGAACAGGGTTGGAGAACCCTGCATTACAGGTAATCAGAAATCTAAAAAAACAGGACATAAACCGATTATTAACATATCCTGGAATAATTTAGTTAAGGAGAGAACACCCAGTAGCCATCAAATAAGTAAGTTGACAAATGTGAGAACTTACATTTCTTTAACGTGATGGCAACACTGCCTGATGTCCTGCATTTCTGGAACAGCCGTGTCAACTCCGTCAAAAACTAGAAGGAAAATAATCCGACTGAGGTTTGTAGATAAAAGGATAAAATGTGGTAGCCATCTGGCAAATGAGCGAGCGAGCTAGCTAGCCAACATGTCTCCGTTTGTGTACATCATAATGTAAAAAATCTAGGTCGTATAGCTAACGTTGTCTTGTTAGTTACTTCTAAATAAATGTTAGCATATTTATAGATGGATATCTTTTTCTATCACGCGGACCACAGAAGCAATTCAAACGAATAACGTTAGTTAGCAAATGCTAGCCGAACGTGCCTAGCTATCTAGCTAACGTTACTGGGTATGGTTAGCGAACAGGCAGCAGTGATTGATGCCAATGCACAATACCTAGCAAATTAAACCAGTCCTCTAATAATGTCAATTTCTAAGATATACTACATTAGTCGATGGGGTTTTCTAACTTACCGAGTCGTTTTCAAGTAGTACCATGATGTTCACTGCAATTATTCAGCTTGCTGGCTAGCCTGTCAGAAGCACACGTAGCTAGTACAACATGAAACGCCGCCCCGTGCCCTTTCAACTTGCAAAGTACAGCACTTCTTCTTCGATGAGGTTTAACGGCGGTTGGCAATAATATTGCATTACCGCCACCTACCAGACTGGAGTATAACTCCCTTATACTTAGCTTGAAAAAATAAATAAACACATACACTAAATACTGCAGTCACACAAAAAAAAACACACACAAACGTTCCATCCCTGCAGTAGAGTTGATAACCATTGCTATAAATGCAAAAAATCCATTCTTACTGAAACACGCATACCTTGTTGGGCTATCCCTCTGTACTGGTACAGATCTACTACGTACACCACTCCTCTAAGGATCCCTCCCCTTGACACATCTTCCTCTACGTTCTTCACTGTCTAAGCATTTGACAACTTCTGCATACACTAACCTTGAAAAACTCAACCTTACTCTCCCACCAGACATTTCTGAACCCTAGCCCCATGGGCACCCCTACAATTAACCTCTACTTTCCTCAATGCTACACATTTCTTTGTCTCATGCCCTTCTGCACACTTCTCACACCTAGGAACCTCCTTCCTACACACTGCTGTCACATGCCCATAAGCTTGACACCTGTAAAAACAATGTATTTGGCATAAAAGCTTGTACAGGATAACTTATACATCCTAACATCACTCAAAGTAAACACAGAATATTCTTCTTCTAATTCTTCTTCTTCTATGATATCATGGCAGTCTGTAAATTAACTTTTAAAGTGCATGCCACCACCTACTTGGCTGGAATGTAAGATCAATCATGATCTACCCATGATCTATCTTAGATAATGATCTAAGATCAATCATGATCTTCTGAACTACCATGAAAATAAAATTCAACCTTCCTGGCCTGGCTGCTGCCAGGAAAAACATTGAAGTGCAACACTGCAAAGTTTGCAGTTCTCCCTGCCTTCCATTTCAACAGTAACATCTGTTACCGCCAATATCTCTTTTGCCGTCTCCACAATAACCTTCAACCTGGCATTTCTGCTTTCCTCAACCTGAGTCGTATTGATTACCTTACCAATAAAATCTAAAAAGTCAACTTTATTCATTATCAAAGTGTCCTTTGACACCAGACATTCATGAGCACAATATTTCCAGGACCATCAGAATCACCAGCCCCGAAAGTAGGTCTACTTACTACAGGTACATCCATGTCAGATCCATCAGTCTGAAAGTAGGTCCACTTACTGCAGGTACATCCATGTCAGATCCATCAGTCTGAAAGTAGGTCCACTTACTACAGGTACATCCATGTAAACTCCATCAGTCAAAGTAGGTCCACTTACTACAGGTACATCCATGTCAGATCCATCAGTCTGAAAGTAGGTCTACTTACTACAGGTACATCCATGTCAGATCCATCAGTCTGAAAGTAGGTCCACTTACTGCAAGTACATCCATGTCAGATCCATCAGTCTGAAAGTAGGTCCACTTACTACAGGTACATCCATGTCAGATCCATCAGTCTGAAAGTAGGTCCACTTACTACAGGTACATCCATGTCAGATCCATAAGTCTGAAAGTAGGTCCACTTACTACAGGTACATCCATGTAAGCTCCATCAGCCTCTGCAAATGATACATCATAATTGATCTTATATCTTTGAGCCTCTCTCTGTACCCGGCATCCACCAAATGCTGCACTGTATTCTCCCCCACAATTACTGTACTTAACCTTCACATTGCTTCCACATTCACCGTAATCATGTGCCCCTCCACACTTGGCACATCTTTTCTTTCCTTTACACTGAGCAGCTACATGTCCCATTCTTTGGCATTTAAAACACTGCAGTGCATATGTGACATATCCTCTAACATTGAAACTGAGGAGTCTTATCTGTACTTTTCCCAGCAAGACTTTCTCAAATCTCAGCATCACTGATAACCTTTCACTTTGACCCTCTTTCCTACTGATCAACCTTTTGGCTTCCATCACTCTGCCTCCCTTCACATTATCTTTAACATCATCTGTGAACATAGATATTGGGACCCCAGTGATGACACCCCTCAATCTAGCATAAGCACCCGGGACATGGCTTTTAATCTTCTTCCCATTAAGCGTTTCCATTTGAAGAATCTTGAGCCTGGCTAAAATGCCTGGCAAAAATAATGAGCAATCAAGTATATATCATGAAATAGTATTTATTTGCTTGCAAAAGGTATTAAGGTACGATTTCCCCCAACGTACCCTAATAGACAGTGAAATATTAAACATTCAACATGACATTTTCACTCTGGAAAAAAGGTAACTAATACAAACAAATAATGAAGCAAATTATGTGTGTTCAGTTGCAACGTTCCTCATAGAAACAACCAAAGACAACAACAAAAAAGCAGTCCAACAGGCTTACTGTTATCTCCCTAAGCCATAACTGCCATAACTGAATGCTTTGGGGACTTTTATAAAGTAAACATTGTTATAACTGAGTGTACGGATGGTAAGTAGAGCGCCTATCCTTTTGAGAGGGCACAGTCAGGGTGATGACCCAAGTCAGCGAGACATACAGTAAACTGAGACTGCCAGTCCCTGTCAAATACTGCCCTGAGCTGCCCCTGCAGAGCCTGGGTCCTCCAGGCCCAGTGTGGTGCGTGCTGGGAAACCACCAGCCCCACTCCAGCTGTGGTGTTGAAGTAGTCAGCTGACCAGTTAGATGTCCCTGAGGGGCAGAATGATTTGGAATGCAAGTTATTCATTACCTGTAATGCTTTCATGTAGACAACTGTGTCTGTTCACATCAAAGTATTATAATATTCAACTATTTTCTGTTGATACAGCTGTCTATCCCTTACCAATATATGCCATTTTATCAGTCACCATGTATTTATTATGGTTTACTCTAGAGTGGGGTATCTCTGACTGGTTCCCCACTGGCACAATGGACAGTTTCTGAAAAAGAGGACAATCTGTCATTACAGTACAGAAAAGAAGACCATCACATTGGTTGAATAATAATACCAGTGGGCTATGTGTGTCTTCCTACCACTTGAATGCTGATACGCTGGGCAGGGTAATTCAGGGAGGCTAGAGACTGAAGAAAAGGAAGCATGGCTGGATCAGAATCCCGCCCACAGCTCACCAGCAGACGGACCTTAACATTCCGCTCAAAAGCAGCCCTCTTTAATGCATCATCAATGGCTGGCCAGTACCTAAAGGATGAGTTAAAGAGGTACACTACCGGTCAAACGTTTTAGAACACCTACTCATTCAAGGGTTCTTCTTTATTTTTACTATTTTCTACTTTGTAGAATAATAGTGAAGACATCAAAACTATGAGCACATGGAATCATGTAGAAAGCAAAAAAGGTTTAAACAAATCCCAAAATATTTTACATTTGAGATTCTTCAAATAGCCACCCTTTGCCTTGATGACAGCTTTGCACACTCTGGCATTCTCTCAACCAGCTTCACCTGGAATGCTTTTCCAACAGTATTGAAGGAGTTCCCACATATTGTTGGCTGCTTTAACTTCACTCTGCGGTCCGACTCATCCCAAACCTTCTCAATTTGGTTGAGGTGGTGTGATTGTGGAGGCCAGGTCATCTGATGCAGCACTACATCACTCTCCTTCTTGGTCAAATAGCCCTTACACAGCCTGGGGGTGTGTTGGGTCATTGTCCTGTTGAAAAACAAATGATAGTCCCACTAAGCTCAAACCAGATGGGATGGCGTATCGCTGCAGAATGCTGTGGTAGCCATGCTGGTTAAGTGTGCCTTGAATTCTAAATAAATCACAGCCAGTGTCACCAACAAAGCACCCCCACACCATAACACCTCCTCCTCCATGCTTTACAGTGGGAAATACACATGCAGAGATCATCCGTTCACCCACACCACATCTCACAAAGACATGGCGGTTGGAACCAAAAATCTCCAATTTGGACTCCAGACCAAAGGACAAATTTCCACTGGTCTAATGTCCATTGCTTGTGTTTCTTGGTCCAAGCAAGTCTCTTATTATTATTGGTGTCCATTAGTAGTGGTTTCTTTGCAGCAATTTGACCATGAAGGCCTGATTCACACAGTATCCTCTGAACAGTTGATGTTGAGATGTGTCTGTTACTTGAACCCTGTGAAGCATTTATTTGGGCTGCAATTTCTGAGGCTGGTAACTCTAATGACCTTATCCTGTAACTCTGCGTCTTCCTTTCCTGTGGCGGTCCTCATGAGAGCCAGTTTCATCAAAGTGCTTGATGGTTTTTGCAACTGCACTTGAAGAAACTTTCAAAGTTCTTAACATTTTCTGTATTGACTGACTAATGAAGGACTGTCATTTATCTTTGCTTATTTGAGCTGTTCTTGCCATAATATGGACTTGGTCTTTTACCAAATAAACTTCTGTATACCTCATTACCTTGTCACAACACAACCGTTTGGTTGTGCAAAGATAATGCAAAGAGTGTGCAAAGCTATCATCAATGCAAAGGGTGGCTATTTGAAAAAACTCAAATATGTGTTATTTCATAGTTTTGATGTCTTCACTATTATTCTACAATGTAGAAAATAGTACAAATATAGAAAAACCCCTTGAATGAGTAGGTGTTCTAAAACATTTGACCGGTAGTGTATACTCAATTAGTCTTTCAATATTACAAGAAGTCAAAGTAAGTAAAAGTCAATGGTGGATTGAAAAAGGCTATGAGTCTGGTAGGACAGTATGTTCACCTTTGAGGGTGTATGAAGCGTGTGGTGGGGAAATACTCCATGACTGCTACATCAATGTAGTGCTGTGCCCCTGAGATCACTGAGAGGATAGAATCAAGGTCCTGCGTCCGAGAGGTGGGGCAGAAAGTGGGAGGAGAGGCCTGGGAGAGACAGAGTATGGACATCACATTGCAAGGAAGAGAGGGCTGTAATGAGTAGAACTGTGATGAGATGGTCATTAGATGAGAAAAAAATATCCAGTCAGTGTGTTATGACAATAGACACACTCTTTAATTCTCTCAGGTTTTATTCAGATGCTAATAGTTTTATGGTTCGGGGCACTCTGAAAGCAGGGAATGGGAAGTGAAACCGAAAGGACTCACTGTGATGTAGATTTTGCTTGAAACATTATCAGTCTTCAGCAGCATGGGGTGCTCTTTGTTGATGGCAGTGTCATACTTGGAGGGCCAAGGGTTTGGGATGGTGCTGTTGCGATGACCCATCACCCAGTATGACTCAAAGATCTTATGGAGGTCCTCAGCCAGACTGGAGCAGTTATAGATCACCACTCCCAGTTCCTTTACCTAAGGTGATAGTGCATTGTGACCCGTCATGTAGGTGCAAAACGAGTGAAATTATTTAAGGTAGTTCTATTATATCATCACTAGACCTTTACCTGTGTAAGAGACCTCCAATCCATGTTGGCACTTCCCAGGAAAATGTGTTTCCTATCAACAATCCAGAACTTGCTGTGGAGTACACCCCCAGTCAAACGCCCAAAGGGAACTTTTCTTACTTGGACTCCTACAATATAGATAAACAAGGAGATGAGATTAGAGGATAAAACATACAGTAGGATAATATACTGTGTACGAAACATTAAGAACACCTTTCTAATATTTCAGACCTTTCTGTCTCAGAAAATGAAGATCTGTGGAGTTTGTCAGCACAGAGGGAATACTTGTCACAACTCTCACTGACACATTTCTGGAAGGTAAAGCTCCAAACTGCTCCAGTATGTTCTTTCCCTGTTGATAACAGTAGATAAAGTGCAGGCAAATTCACAGGGATGACTAGTTGACAGCGGTTGTCAAACGTATTTCAAATGTCTTTTTTTAAACTCACAGGCAAGTCAGTGGAAGAGTTGATATTGATGTCATCACCGGTAAGAGTCCAGTAGAAGGAAGCCACATCGACTTGGTAGGTTGCCATGGACAGGAGATCTCTCCAGGCTTTGTCCACTGGGGTCCCAAAGGTTGCATTGTCGTCATATTTCATATACAGGGGAATGCTCTCTACGAGGATTATACTGAGGAATTCACAACAGGACCTGTTAAATTTCTAGTCTTTGGGGAGGATTACAAACTGGAGACAACACATCCACTTCCCTTGCCAAAACTTAATTTGACTGTTTTATATTGTCAATTCGATGTATTTAAGTATTAAAGCAAAAACGTATACTATGTATACGACGCTCACCGGCTTTGCTCTTCAGAAATGTTATTTTGATCAGTGTTTGTTTTTTGGAAGATCTTGTAGTTTTGGAAATGCTCTTCTGTGCTCTTCTCATACATAGAAAAGGAGAGCAGTGCCCCGAATGCAGTCAAACATCCCACTGCCACAGCAATTGAAACAAGCCGTTTGGATCCCTGGAACATGAACACAGCCATGTGATCAATATAACTGTGAACAGAAGTTCGAACAGACTTCAGTTGTATCAACATAGATGGGAATCTACTGAAAAGTCTGACAAGCAATTCTTACCCTTACGTTGGGAACATCGCTATCATGTAAAGTATTGTAAGGAGAGGACATCTCTGGCATGGATGTTCCTGATGTACTGCTGAAATCCAGACCTAAAATGTTATTGGTCATGCATATCATTTTAAACATACATTTAACATACAAAAACAACTTACGGAAACAGAGTAAAGCGGCTCGTCTTCTGCAAGTGATTTGTCGTTACAATAGCCTTCCTCTATGTCCTCAGAAATTGATATGAAACTAGGTATGACATCTACTGTCCACCGGAAAATACACGGTTCCTGTTTTTTCTTTCATTTCCCTTTTTTGAGAGATCAGGATATACAGTATAAATAAAGGTACTTGTGATGATTCTGTTGAGTGCTACAATATTAGGCTTATATCAAACAAGTGGCGTTGGAATAAAAATAATGAAGATGACAGTACAACATAATTGATTACAAATCTCTTTATTACAACATGTTATCACATTCTCTAAACTTTGCACAAAAATGTATAACCTTTCCAATAAATTCATTCTGGAAAACATCATAAATAACAGATGCTGAAGGATGTGGAACTTAACATTACTTTTAGGGTGCAAGAGCCAAACAACCCAAAAAACAAACCATGGTGACTGATGACTTTAAAGGGATATGAGCTAGGTATACAACATTTGACTCACATATGACATCAAGATATTTCTCAATTAAAGTGTTTAACTGGAGCTTTTGATGGAGAAATGTAATAAAACTTCCACAAAGCAGAATAGCAGCAGCACTTCGTGTCATAGCAATCAAAAGCTCAGAGACCGATTTAACTGAGCCCATGGGTGTAAACAAGAACTGTACTTTGTGGTATGAAACCATATATCCCAAAAGGCTTTGTGGCACCGAGGGAAATTCCTTTTACAATTTCATATACAGCTACACAAACTGTTGGGAAAAGGACAAGCACTTGTGGACTGTAGTCCCTTTATTTTATTGCATTTTCAGTCTCCTTTCCTTCCGGATAGGATATCATTTATACAATCTAACAGAATGAGAGCATCCCCCTTATTAAAAAAAGGTGGCTTAATGTGTAGCTTCTCAGCATAAGATTAAAGGGGCCCGATGGTACTACACTAGTGCAAAATACAAGATGGTGTGGTCATCTCTAGATCAAGTCTTAGATATGTACATATATCATGACATTTTGATTTAATGTATAATTGCACAACATTTCTGCTCACAATTATGAGGAATGATTAGAACAAAACAAGAAACAGCAAGTGCATCTTGCTGTTGACACCTGATACAGTCCTTTAAAACTGGCATCAACACCACAGGAGTTCATGTAGTGTGGTGTGCTTATTGATGGAATGAAGGAGTGTACAGCAATGAGACTGGAGAAAATATCTCCAGAAAGCGACACTGAAAACTGTCAGAGGGCATTTAAGTCAGTAAAGTGTTAATAATAATAACTTCTACAAGACAAGTATCATTGGTATTCTTTGGCAAAATTGAAGCCACAGATGACAATTTCAACCAAGAAAGGGGAATCAAGAAGGGGACAGAAAGTACACTGCCCTGAGATACAGTGAGCTTCAATAGTATTGGGACAGTGACACTTTTTGTTGTTGTTTCGGCTCTGTATTCCAGCACTTTGGATTTAAAAATGATACAATGACTATGAGGTTAAAGTGCAGACTGACTACTTTAAGTTGAATGTATGTTTGTTCATATCAGGTGAACCATTTAGAAATTACAGCACTTTTTGTACATAGTCCTCCCATTTTAGGGGACCAAAACCATTTGCTGTTTATTTTGGCTGCGTTTCAGATTATTTTGTGCCCAATAGAAATGAATGATAAATAATGTACGGTTTAATTTTATATAGTCACTTTTATTGTAAATAACAATAGAATGTTTCTAAACACTTCTACATTAAAATGTGGATGCTACCATGATAATATCATACCCCAAGACACACTAACCTCTCACCATTACAATATCAGGGGAGGTTAGCATTTTGGGGTAGGTATGATTTGTGCATCTGTAACTTTCCCACTCATCATTATTCACAATTCATTCAGGATTATCAGTAATCATGGTATCATCCACATTTAATGTAGAAGTGTTTGGAAACACTATGTTCTTAAAGTACCTCCAAAATGACAATTCATTATATTGGGCACAAAATAAGCTGAAACACAACCAAAACAAGCAGCAAATGCATCCAACAACTTTGTAGATTCACAAGCTTGATATAATCATTGCCATTGCGTGCGAGGAATACGGGACCAAACACTAAACTTGACAACTTTAATACACAAGTGAATTTGTCCCAACACTTTTGGTCCCCTAAAATGGGGTGACTATGTACAAAGTGCTGTAATTTCTAAATGGTTCACTCGATATGGATGAAAATACCCTCAAATTAAAGTTGTGTGCACTTTAACCTCATAGTCATTATATCATGTCAAAACCAAAGTGCTGGAGTACAGAGCCAAAACAACAAATGTGTCACTGTCCCAATACTTTTAGAGCTCACTGTATGTCTGACCACATTATTGAAAGCTGTGCAATCAACTGACCAGTTATGACAATCAAACCTATCAGCAATACAAAAACACTTTCCAAATGGCGCTAGCTGGTAGAAGTCCTGAATGAGTCCTTCGTTTTATTCTGTTTCAAAGCCTAAAATCTCTGGGCTGATCTACGCAGATACAGCAGTTGGCTGTTGCTAGGTGATTAAAACTAACGTTCTACCCCAGCACTAAGCCCCCCAGCCCTGCCCACCCAACCATACATTCCACACAGACTTTCAGTTCTGAGAACAAGGAAATCTATAGTGTCAGATAGTGCATGAGGAAGCAGACCTGATGTCTACCTTTGACTCTAGAGAATACATACGCAAAAGTTTCTACTGGCAACATGAGATACCTTGTAAAGCAATGACTCCTAGAGCCATTCTTACATTTCATTTAAAAAATGCCTTAATGTCGTTTAAGAGACCAGAAAAATAACATTCTATTTGCGCAAAAGCAAGTGTCCAAGTGCAAATGTATAAACTCTTTAATAACATATAAATCATTACAATGAAATACTTTAGCCATTCTTCAATAGGTCTGGTCCATAGAGGGAGAAAGTGGTCAAAAGAAAGTGAGTATTCAAAGAAAGCAGTGATGAAGTCTTGAATAAACCTATCAAGGAATCCTGGAGAATATAAATTCTTTACTTATACATTTAAATCAAGCAAAGTCAAAATATGCTTTAATTGTATTAGTTAATTACTTTAGTAATATATACTTCCTTAAATAAAATATACTCAAGCTGTTTTTAAATATACTGTGCTCTAAGCTGATTGCGGCAAAATTTCCCCAATTAATACAATTATAGAAATCAATCAATCAAATGCAAGTATGCTTAAGTTTTCTGAGCGTGAGATCAACAAGGGTATATGGCAGAATAATGACCTCGTCTTAAAGGCCCAGTGTAGTCAAAATTCTGTTTGTGTGTTTTGTATCATATTGTTCAATAGCTGATGAAACTAACACTGATCCTGGAGTTGCTGGTTGAAAATACAATCTAGACAGGTCCTTCTAATCAGCAGGTTTGCATGGGCGGACATTTCGGCTTTCCATGGTGACATCACCATGCGGTAAATTGGTTAATAGACCAATAACAATTACAAAGAGTTCCAAACCTCTGCCAAGAACAGCTAGTTTTCAGTTTTTCTTCTCCACTCAGACAGTCCTAGCAAAATTCTTGCTTGAGAAATAGTTTGTGTAAAAAGTTATTTTTGTCAATTTGAATATATATCTATTACAGTAAGGTTCTTATATGTTATCCAGAATAGTTTTTTTATTGATATAAAAACAGTTGCAATGGGCCTTTAAAGGGATTTTCCCTCCACTGAACTAACCACTGCATGGCTTTGTGTCTCGTACAACCCCTTTCTCACACCATGGCAGTTCAGTGCGCATTGCAGTTGTCTAGTAGTGCACACACAGTACAGTAGTGTCTTTGTGCGGTGGGGCCACAGTTCTCTCTAGCAGTGCCTATTTCCCCCTCTAATCCACTCTCTCAACACCTGGAATTGTGGTGCAGCAGTGAAGGGGAGGCACTGTGCTCCAAAACCTCAGACCACGTAGCTCTCTGCCTCAGAGGCCACAACTGATCTCCTGACACTCTCACTGGGCCTGGAGCTGGAAGAGGGAACCCCACCCCGCTGGGAACCCGAGGTTCTCCAGTATCTCGAAGGGGCCCTGGATGGCTTCAACCCGGCTGAGGAGGGGGCACTAGGAGTGGAGGCGGCACTAGGAGTGTAGGCTTTGGCTGGCTCAAGATTTCCACTGGGCTCAATGATAGTGTTGATGACTGTGGAGAGAACAGAAAAATCAGGCATAAATCAACAACTAAAAAGCTGAGGGGGAAAAAATAATTTAACAAAAAGCAAAAAAACATTTTAAGTGATGCTTGTTTACGTGGAGGTTTTACTCGATTTTTGTGATGAATGTGCACTTACCTTCAAGTTGTCTCTGAACTCTTCTGAGCTCTTTCAGAATAGCTGTGATTTCCTGAAATACAAATAGGCATGTTACACACTGCTGATGGAAATAAACATTATACAGCAAATCATCACAAATAACGATAAACTAACTGGAGAAACTTGAGGAAATACCAACCTTGTTTGAGCCTTTCAGGACAGGGATGTCATTTTCAGTATTGAGCTTTGATTCAATCTCCCCCCAAACGTCAGTTTTGTTGTGGAATAGTACCCTGCAAGCACAAAAACACACTCTAGTTTACAGACAGAACAACCACATATCAAATGAGGAATTCCTATACTGAATATTTAGAATACTATATACAGATACTAATATCTGCCCATCACAGCACAGTTCACTCAGTCTGAGTCCATTAGCCATGCTAAGTGGCTGAGCTCACTCAGAAAGTCACGCAGAGCTAACGAGATTACTACATATCAGAGGACTAATAAAACGTATCATCTGGTTCTGGTATGAGATGTGAGGAGAATGGACAGAAAAGGTATTGTGAACTTTTGAACATACTTCATGTCTTTGTATAAATTCATACTTTATTTTCTCAGCTAGCTGCTCTGTGTTTTCTCGAATAGCCAGAGAGATCTGGGACACTGGATTCAACATCAGATCATCCACAACAACCTGGAGAGAGATCGCAGACAAAAACAATCAGTCAACTCTCAATTTCACAAAAACAAGGCTGAACAGCAACTTATAAAAAAAAGACAGAATCTATTTATAATGTTCAACATTCTCAAAATGGCTTGAAGTGGTATGATAAATAATAGCATGGTCTAACCACTTCCTGGTTCCATCCTCTGTGCTTAGAGTTGTATTCCTGGTCATTCATAATGGTTTGGTCGGGATCCCTGGCTGCAGCGGATCCAGGAGGAATTCTAAGGTAGTTCACACCAGCCTCTGGGATGGGATGGACCAACTGCAATACAACAGGAGTCAGACAGTTAAGGATGGTTATCATATGTGCCAATCATAAGGTAGCTGATATGGAAACAGGGAAGAAACAACAATCAAGATGAATTGATGGATACAACCCCATTAATGACAGTCAAATTAATGTTTTGCATTGGCCACAGATGTGAGAGCAACTCATTGATAAATCTGCAACTGAGAAGGCTGGCAGCCTGAGGAGATGGCTGTGTTGTCTGACAGCATTGTCATGACGTTGGCCTGGGGGTAGGTTTATGACAGTCATAAATACCTCTTCCCCCCTTTTTCCTCTCTCTACCCTACTGATGTTACATTTGCAAACCCCTTTGGTTAACATAGAGATTCTGGGAACATCAGAAGGTGTGGGGAAATTAACTATATTCTGGTAAACCCGACCAATTTAACATATGCGGTGGTACTTAATGAATATTATGTCAGTTCGGTTGTCATCTGAGACATTCTCATCAATGATAGGATGACAAACTCTACAGTGGAAAGTCTACACATCAGAGTTATCGGACTCACATGGAATTGTTGTTCAATTTAAATGTTTGAATATGAAATTATTCGTGATGGGATGAAATGTGATTTTAGCTTCTAAAATGTGAGATTTGGGTTTTCATAAGGGTAGGGCTATGCTCAATCAGTGGCCCGCCCCTGTGAAGGGACATGGGCTATAAAACTATTCAAACACGCCCCTCTCTCCCTTCCTATATAAAGCCTTGACGACAATGTAACCTCCTGTTCCGAGGATGACGGTCCGATGTCAGAATGGTTCAGATAATAACTACAGAACGAAGCCAACATCAGCTGCAAACGAAGGTTAGGAAGGAACAGACAGAGTATTCCGTCTATCACACAACGACGTTACTACAACGTATCCAATTGACCACCAGAGACATTCTTCAAAGGACTCGGTCTACCACCAACCTACTGAAGCGCAGCTCAGAGTAAATATTTATTGCATTTTCCTTTTCCAAATGGGTGGTAATTTATAATGCATAAGATACTGTATTTACGATTGCACAGCTTCGCCCTTTGTTCCTCAGTCTTCCCGCTCTTTCACTCAAACCCAGCCCCTTTTCTTTTGTGTAACAAGCTGTCATAACTGTTCCGCCCGCTAGGGACGTTTTCCTTTATGACGTAATTTGTAATCAAGTTATGATTAATTATGTGTATGTGTAATTCTGTGTGATTAGTTAGGTATTTAGTAAATAAATAATTAAACCCAATTTTGTATTGCTGATTCAACTTGTTAGCCAGGGTTCGTGCAGATAACCAAGAATTTACAACTTTCAGATGAGACTGAATTAAGGTGACGATTAATATTGACTGCTATTGATGTAAAATATTACTAGGTCTTTAAGAGTTTATTCGGAAGATAACAGCTCTATAAATATTATTTCGTGGTGCCCCGACTCTCTAGTTAATTACATTTACATGATTAGCTCAATCAGGTAATATTAATTACGGATAAATTATTTTATAGAATAGCATGTCATATCACTTAATCTGGCATAGCCAAAGACACGACAGCATGGAGATAATGAAAACTCTTGGTTGATATGTTGTGTATGTCTTCTCCAACCATTGTAACAGGATTCAGTGAACACAGGTGAGGATATACTGCATTGTGTGCTAAATAAAATATCAGTGTGACTGGGCAGTGTGGTTAACATACCACCTCCCTGGCGGTGATGGTAGAGACAGGTGTATTGGCCTCCACTGCAGAAGAGCTCTGAGGATCAGCATCACCAGTCACACCATGGATCTCCCTGGCCAGGACGGATAGATCTTTAGCCAGGTCCTGACTCAGTCTAGAAGGGGAGAACAGACCAACACAGGGATGGATACCTCAGGCAATCTACCAAGAGCGAAAAATTCAAGAAGTTTCAAATGATCTCACTACTGTTGTGAACTCAATAACCACTTCAATTACCATGCAGATCATTAAAGCACTCAGCAATAGCATTAACTGGCTTATGCTGTGTCCTTGCCATCTCAATTCACCTTGCTATCTCAGCACTGTGAGAGGACCAGTTCTGGTAGGCGTCTCCCTCGTGACTCTCCTGGTCCGAGTCTTGTGAGCGGGGTTTGGGGCGTGGGGGGATGAGAGGCTGGGAGCGGGAAGCTGAGGGGGTGTGTGAGCGTTTGTGTTTAAGGGTGCTCTGGTTAGAGTCAAATTCCTCCTCTGAGGTGGAGGTGTAGTCAGAGCCTTTCTGTCGTCGTCTAGAGCCTTTCAGCCATGAATTGGTTTGAAGGGTGTTTTAGAAAGTTAGGACGATGAGGAGAAGGTAAAAACAGAGACACCATGAAAGGACACCATTAAAACACTATAAACCCTACACATCCCAAAACACCCAAATATACCCCATAGACCCATATAGAAGGGTTTTGTAGTTTTGTGCTCATTCAGATGGTAAATGTACTGATGCAAGATTTAAGTCTTGCTGTATAAACTATTCATTAGGATTTTCTTTGATTCAAAAACATTCACACCCAGAAATGAGCACTCAACCCAACAGTAATGGCTACTGTCACAAAGTCATGTTGTTGAAGACCATAGTCATATTGACACAATGTAGAAAGTGAAGTGTAGTTAAAACCACAGATTATCGCTCAAAGGATAGAGCACGGTATTCCACATCTGACCCACAATATTCTCATAACATTGTTCTAGACAGTTATGTTATCATGATTGAAGATTGCATAATGATTATGAGAACATTGTGCAGATGGTATCCACCTTCCCCACAGGTATTCTAGTAGAAATGATTGAAATCAATTGCAAATAGCAATACAGCATTAGTGAAGTTAGTGGAGGCCCTTAAAGCCAAATCTCCAGAAGAATAAAACCAAGGCTTGCACCTTCATTACTTGTTAGTTGAACTAATTATCTCAAACTCACTCAGAACCAATTCATCTAGATAATTGATAGGACGTGACACCTTTACGCAGACCTAAATTGTGATGCCTCCAATCCAGAAGAAGTCATTTTCATGGTTCATTACATTTCTGTAATATTTCAGGAATGGCTGAGACATATTTAGACAGTTTTACCTTTCAGGTTCTTACACCTGTAATAAATGATTACTAAGACAGTACTACATAAACTTACATTTTAAAGGCAAAGGGGAGACTGATATGCGTGTTTGTTACTCACTGGCTGTGCTGCTGGTGTATTTGGCACTGCTGGAGCGGACGCGGGTGATGAGCTTGCCTAGAGCTCCAGAGGCCCTGCCTAGCGCAGGCTTAGTGCTGGGCCCGGCCACGGAGGCCTTAAGGCCAGAGCCACTGTTAGACTCTGTGCTGCGGTTGGAGAAGCCTGTCCTGGGTGCTGAGGACTCTGTATCACTGGGAGTGGTGAAAGAGCTAGTCCTCTTCCGGGGCAGAGCCAGCATGTCCAGCCTGGAGAGCTGCTTCTTATTGTCCTGGGAGGCCTTGGAGGTCCCACTGACTTCCTGGGAGTTCTGGGAGATTCTGTCGGTCTCTGTAACCTCGTTATCGGATGCCTCGCCCAGGCGAGCCCGGCGAAGCATTGAAGCTCTTGTGGGCCGTGGGGCAGACATGCTGCTGGAGCGGCTTATGGCCTGGGCCACTTTGGAGGACTTAGTGGGATCCTCCTTCTGCAGGGGGACAGTGTACTTCTTGCATGCAGCGGGCCGGGAGACGTCCTGGTCTGAGGAGATGGTTTCAGGCCAGTAGGGTAAGCTGAAGCTCTGGGGGTCGTCACTCAGGTCCATGGTGCCATGTTTTACAACACAGCATCTCATTCCCAGCCTCCTGTCTTGTTCAGGCTTCCTGCTGCTGTCCAATCTCTGGGACCGCCGCTTCTCGGACAGGCGATCGAAGGCTGCTGACTGCTGGCGACTGGGCTCCTGGGTGAAGGAGCTGGCAGAGGACCTCTCCCTCTGAAGGCCAGTAGTGAAAAAGGGCTTCTTGGATCCAGTCTTAGGGGCAGTCTGGTTGTTGCGCAGGCTGGCAGTGCTCGCTGAGTCCATGTCAGACTCCCCAGACAGAGAGTTATCTATGGGGCGAGGAACAACATCAGGCGGCTGGGCCTGGAGCATGGCCGCCAGGGCAGCCAGAGCATCCTCGGTCCCATTGAGGTAGGAGTGGGTGTCCTGGCTGCAAACACCCTGGAACGCCTCAGCAGGGTCAGGGTCATTCAGAGCAGGCTGGCTGGAGATGTGTGGGAGTCTGGTGACCTGGGCAGCATCACTTGGCTGGTCCTTAATGAAACTCTCCTGCCTGACCAGAGACACTGAGATCTCGTTGGGCTCAGGGCTGACTCTGCCCTGGTAGTTAAGCTTGGGAGCTGATGAGTTGAGCTTGACTGTCTTCTGAAATTCTTGTCCACCCTGTTGTTTGGTCAGGGTGGCTGTGGAGAACTGTGGTGTGTTGGGATGTGGTGGTGGTTTTCTCTCAATCCTGGGTGTATTGGGTCTGGATCCCCGCTCCTGTTTAGACACAGTCTCCTTAGAGCCAATGTAGAATGATGTAGACTTGGCTGGGAGTGTGGGCCTCTCCTTTTCACTGCTCTGAGATGTACTCTTGTCTGTCCTCTCTGGTGTGGGCATCTTCCTCTGCTCCACGATGGAGCCGTCGTCTGACTTACTGGCATCACTCAGGCTGTCTTGGTCAAGGTCGTCCTGTACAGACAGGTTGTGGAGGTCCTCCTGTGGTCCAAGGACTCTGGAGCTCCTATCTTTGATATCATAGGTAGAGTAAGTGTCCTGATGGATAATAATGCTGGGAGTTGGAGTCTCATTATTTTCCATCGATGGTGCCTGAGAAGGAATACGCTGTGTTTTGGAACTCTGGCCTTCCGGTTCCACACTATTGATGTTCCGACTGAGCGTTGCCTGATGGACGGTCCTCCCACCAACTGAATGGAAACAGGAAGATACATTTTTAATCAAGTTGATAATCAGGACTATAACTCATTATCATTTCAAATTCTGTGCAAATTCCCATACCTCCTCCTGACAAGTCCATTTGTGAGGGGATTTCGAAGAGGCCTGAGGCAGGGCCAGAGTGTGTGTAGCTGTCTGCCAGGCTGGCCCAGCAAGACACCCACTTAGAGCCACCAGGTACCTGCAGGGAGGATCACACTAGTTATTCACATGTCTTGACAGCAGTCAATAAATAGAAATCAGGCTTAAAATAGAAGGAAAAAAATAACACAATCACATTCAAGAAATTATATTTGGTTGACAAACCGATTAGGCGAAGAAACACATTTACAGCTTAGGATGTTGGGATATTTTTTAAATCTGAAAATGACATTTTATGACAGCAAAAATCCAATCCATTCCACTCCTCAGGTAGAAACCAAAAACACCACCAGTGAAAACCAGTTGGACACACCCAAACCCAGTCAGAAGTAAAGAACTACCACACCAACACCCCCAGAAACCAACAGAGACAACTAAAGATCTAAGAGGGATATGAGGTGAACCATGGAGAATCATGAGATCAGAACAAGTAGAATTGTGTTTCCAAGGCTGATAGCTTATTGAACCAGCAGACTGATTATGGACTGATTAGCTGTAGAAATGTGTCACCACACTGAGCCCAGCTGGGGGGGGGGGGGGGGGGGGGGAGTTACCTGCACCAGATTCTGTCCCTGCCCTGGAGCTGGCATCAGATCCACCAAGCTACTCTCCCTACGCTCCTCCCTGTCCTGAAACTCAACAGGCTTACATGCTGTTGCTGCAGTCTGGCCGGGCTGCTCTGGCCCCTCAACAACACCAAACACCTGTCAGGAACAAAGCATGATGTGAGTGTGAACGCTGTCTCTGCAGGGCTGGAGGCTGCCACATCCACTGGCTCTCCTATGTGACACTCGTGTTGGCTTGTGATAGATAGCATCATAGTCGCATACTTGACAAGGCAGGTTATCTCATGGTGAAGCATATGACATGACAAGGTGTGATATTAAACAAACTTCGAGAGATAAGACGACTACAGAGAACGACAGATGACTACAGAGAACGACAGACGACTACAGAGAGTAAGGCAAAGGGACTTGCCTGTTCTATCTTGCAGCGTGCCTCCTCCACCTCTTTATCCTGGACCTCTGTCTCAATGGTGTAGGTGCCTGCTTCACTCAAGGTATCATCCTCCTCGTTCCCCAGGCCTTTGGGGCTTGTGGCCTCCAGGCTGCGTGGGGCCTCCAGGCTGCGTGGGGCCTCCAGGCTGCGTGGGGCCTCCAGGCTGCGTGGGGCCTCCAGGCTGCGTGGGGCCATGGGCATTAGAGGGGCTTTCAGGGGCACAGACTGGGTACAGGATGAAGTCTGAGTCAGGTATGGCTGATGGGGGCTTGGTGTGGTCTGGTGGGGGTGGGAGTGGGGTGCTGTTGCCTCTACTGTTGGTGGGGGGCTGGTGGTAGGAGACACAGGAGACGTATTCTTCTCCCAGGTTGTGTTCATGCTCGGCCTAGACTCCTGTCTGGACTCCCTCAGGAACTCAGCCGTGAAGTCCTGGGCCAGTTTGGACCTGCGTCCCACACTTCTAAACAGCCTGGGAGGGATGGAGCAGGAGGAGATGTCGTTACTGACACGATCCTCCATCTTCTCCCTCCTCAGGGAGCCGGCCCTCTGGGGGCCTCCAGAACCCGGGCCCTTCAAGGGAGTGGTGTACTGCTGGGTGGGGGTGCTGGGGTCGCACCTTTTCTCCGGCTTGTTCCTGAGGGCCGGGCTGTCGAGCTGGCCTGTGTTGTTGGTGAAGGACTGTGAGCGCTTCTTGCGTGGATTGTCGTCAAAGAACTCAATGACGAAGCCCTGCTGGGGGTCTGCTTTGTCCTGGCTTGGAGGAAGGGAGTGAGACTGAGGATCCTCTGAGTCAGGGTTGGTGAAGGGTCTAGGGAGGGCCAGCTGGGGTGGAAGAGATTTGTGAGGGCCCATCGGTGGCTTTAATTGGATAGCCCGTTTCCCGTTTACAACAGGATCCTCAGAGTCACTCCGAGTCCCATCCTCATGGTGGTGGCCTGATGATAAAAACAGAAACACGTTAGCTCTCAGACAGCAAGAGAGGATAGTAACCGTGGAGTCAGTGAATAAATGGTCAGAGTTCACCTGTGGAAGCCTCGTTGCAGATGGGCAGGCCACTCTTTGAGCTGAACATGTCCTCTGTCCGAGACCACCTCCTCATCATGCTCACGTCGCTTTGGACCAGCCAATCAGCCACCTTGCACTCCGCTGATATCACCTCAGTGGGCGCTGTCACCGCCTCCTTACCCGGGAGCTTGCGTTGCTGGCGGAAGGAAAACTTTGTCACATGGTCCTTGATCTTGATCTTGCTTGGTGTGCATTCATCAAACTCAATGGTGAAGGAGGCGTGGCTCTGCACCACAGGGGGTGTGGAGGTGGGGACTGGAGGGAGAACAGGGACAGGGAGAGAAGGGGGGTCAGTGTCCTTAGTGGGAACCTCATGGAGCTCCTGCTGCTGGAACTCCTTGGTGGGTATCTCAAAGTAGCTTGGCTCCCTGTGGTGTGAGTAGATTGTCTTGGCCTGGCTGTCTGACAGGGAGCCGCTGATCTCATGTCTGGAGCCCTCTTTAGTATTCTCTGTTAGGGCAGACACAGTGGGAAGACAGTAGGTCTATATAGATTAATACTGTAAGTTGCAGGCACAAAGGACATGCAGTATGTGAGGTGGGTAAGGGAAGGAATCACAGACACAACTCTAATGAAATATTACAGGGGAGTACTAACAACTGTGGCATACTACACCATTCAAGGAAAACAGAATTTTAAAACTCTGTCTCTGCCAAGTATTCACTCTTAAACTGAAGCCACAAATAACAACATTGCTCCAGCAGCTAGACTGAGCAAACAAACAGATACATCAGCCAATCAGTGGGTGCCAGGCCAGCTGGACATGTAAAAATGTCACTGTGGGAGCTTGGAGTCCCAAAGGAGAACGGCTGAGAGGTAATCTGTTCCAGCCAGGCTGGGCAGCATGAGGCTGACAGTCACCCTCCCTCCTCTACCCCGTCCCCTGGGCTTACAGGGTAATCCATCACGAGGCGCTGGCTGCTGGCCTGACATGGTCCAGGACTGGCTTGGCTCAGTGGGACACTGGCCGCTCCCTGTCCCCAGTGGGCACTACAGAGCTTGCCAGAGCTAAACACCATTCATCTCTTAGTACACTGCATCCAACACTGATGTGGTGCCATAACAAAGTGTTATGTTTGCCACTCTAATCAAATACAAGAGCAGTAACCTTTATGAGCCAGCAAAGCTAATAAGAAAACTGAAATACCAGGCCTCTTTCAAAGTGACACACTCACTCTCACATATCCTGATCAACAAATTCATTGATAGAGTAATAGTAGAGTAATGTTTGTTTCAGACCTGCAGGGTCCTCATCTGCCCGCTGTCCTCCACTGTGTTCAGCATCATCCTCCCCCCACCACAACGGCTGTCCATACAGAGGAGTGGGTCTGGACACTGGAGTCTCGCTGGCCACTAACAAAAGCACACACACAGAGAGTGAAAGAAATCAGAGAACAGAATTAGTATAGCGCCAACTGAATGATGTATCTGTTATTCCTACTATTTATGGCAGAATGATTACACAAAAGCTTTAGGCCTAAACACCATAACATCTGTACAATGCCAAAGCATTACAAAACAGCGTAGCAAAAACAGTCACAGGCAAAAACAGTCACAGGCAAAAACAGTCACAGGCAAAAACAGTCACAGGCAAAAACAGTCACAGTAGATAACATTAGGAATAATATAATGCATTTTGTCCCACGAAAATGTTTCTAACTTTGATAAGAACGCGCTCAGCGTGTCATCTGGAAAAACGTGTAGCGCTGGCGGGGGGTGGGGGGGGTGTGTCCCTCCTATAACTTTTATGTAGAAGGACTGAGAAGCTCAGTTCTAGTGGCTTTTTAAAAAAGGACATTATTCTACAAAATGAATGGAAATAAAAGTATGTCGACACCATTTTAAATATAATTTCTACCTGAGCCCAATAACACAAATGGTAAATGAGCCCAATAACACAACGGTAAATGAGCCCAATAACACAACGGAAAATGAGCCCAATAACACAACGGAAAATGAGCCCAATAACACAACGGTAAATGAGCCCAATAACACAACGGTAAATGAGCCCAATAACACAACTTTAAAGAGCCCAATAACACAACGGAAAATGAGCCCAATAACACAACGGAAAATGAGCCCAATAACACAACGGAAAATGAGCCCAATAACACAACGGTAAATGAGCCCAATAACACAACGGTAAATGAGCCCAATAACACAACGGTAAATGAGCCCAATAACACAACGGTAAATGAGCCCAATAACACAACGGTAAAATGGTAAAATTATATATGTTTAATTATTTGTACATATTGGGCCAAGTAAATAACCTATGCATGGTCCATATTATCAGGTAGGCTATGCCTGTAGCCCAAATGATGTAGCAAAGTGCAAATAAATAGGCTGAAGCATGGTGTTTCCTATCTGCATTTACTGTATTTGGCTAATCATTAGCCAGATCCCATATGTGATCGTTTAATTAGTTATTATCCTATTGATTAATTTTATGCCACAAAAAAACATGCATAAACAGTGAATATAATGTACTGTAGGCCTAACTGTTAGGGTAACACGTGCCTGTACTTCTCACAGAAACCACTTAATGTCACAATTTCTCACAACACTTCCCTGGTTGCCACTACTATTGCGCAACAAAAATATGTTTCATCAAAAAATGTTAAGTCACTCCCCCCACAAAAAAAAGTGTGTGGTAGGGTACCTAGGGCTGTGGCGGTCACAAAATTTGGTCAGCTGGTGATTGTGAAGCAAATAACGGTCGGTCTCACGGTAATTGACCGTTAATTAACAAACAGATTTAGCATCTCCTGGCTTCCTCAAATAGCCTACAAGCCAATTAAAAGTCTAATAAATCCATGTAATATAGCCTACATCTTCACAATAAATCCATTATTTATTTTAGACAGAACTAAAGAAGCATGATATGAAGAAAATGTAGTCTATTTCTGAAGAAAAGAATAGCATACTCTGAGTTGTCCTTATGTTAGGTCCTGATGTGGCTATGCCAAATGGCTCATTTCATTTAGCAGACAGTTCATTTAGCAGACAAGATTTGATTATAATTCCATGGCATTATTTTATAGTATGAAGAATACAATTGAACAAAGCTGAATAAAATATATTTTCTCCAAGCGAATTCAGGGAGTGCGCACATGCAGCTAGCTATTCTGTGTTGAGCGGTTAACAAAGAAATAGGTACTCTATGCTTAATTTAGAGTAATTAATGTAACTTTAGTTGTTCTACAAACGTTGGGCTATATGTTTTGCTTTTTAATACATTGTAATGCTGCATGATGAGACTAACAATGATTTGAAAAAAAAAAGTTGCTTGAAAAGGCATGAGCTCTGCTTAGTTTTTTTTGCACAGACTACACACTCCAGTAGTCTCTCATTCACAATTTGACAAGCACTTGATAATGCCTCGAATTTCGTGGTGGCCGTAATGCACCCTAAAAAAAAGCCATGCCCAAGTGTGCTGCGCAATCCAAAGCGTGTCTCACTCACACAGCTCTCTGTCACGTGATCGCGTTTTTCTCACAGGCTACAAGTGAAGACCGACACATCGGGGACGCAACTGCGCACGTCCTTATCCAATTCTGAGGTGCATATTGAAGATAATGGAAGAATTGTCCACATTTACTTTTTGTCGTCTGTCAACAAGATGAGTAGGCCTAAAGAACAGCAAAAGCAGTAGCCTATGTCAATCTACTATCCCCCATAGTAGTCTGGAACAGTTGTGGGAGATCCAAAATTAATACAACCACTAGCATCAAAAAAAATAAAAAATGATGCAGTGTAGCTGACCCAACAGATCAGAACGCTTAGCATAAAATGTCGATAAACTATTAGGCTATTTCTTCACACTATAAGCGCAGCAATGCGCACATGGTAGTAGGCTATAAGCGGGAATGTTCCATTAACGGAACACACCATTATCAAAAGTGACCACAAATGCAATTATGCATGTAAGGCTTTTATTATATGAAAATGAACTTCCCCAAACTTGAAACTCACATATTATTCATTTATATATATTTATTTATATATATTTATTTATACATGCCAGTTAGGCTCTACATCTCTTGTAAAGCGGATCAATGTGCTTAATTAAGAAGTTATTTGACCACTTTAGTTGTGATACAAAAATCATTAAAACATATAGGCCTATGGGCTAGGCTACAAGAGCTGTGCGACTATGATTAGAAAAGGTTTAGGGGGAAAAAGGCACTATTTCACTTAAATAGTGAATGGAGGAAGCTTTTCCCAGTGGTTTATTTTCCTGCCAGCCAGGTAGGCTATACTCCTGTTGTAAATATTTAAAAAAAAATGTATTTCACCTTTATTTAACCAGGTAGGCTAGTTGAGAACAAGTTCTCATTTGCAACTGCAACCTGGCCACGATAAAGCATAGCAGTGTGAACAGACAACACAGAGTTACACATGGAATAAACACTTAACAAGTCAATAACACAGTAGAAAAAAAGAGTCTATATACATTGTGTGCAAAAGGCATGAGGAGGTAGGCGAATAGTTACAATTTTGCAGATTAACACTGGAGTGATAAATGATCAGATGGTCATGTACAGGAGATATTGGTGTGCAAAAGAGCAGAAAAGTAAATAAATAAAAACAGTATGGGGATGAGGTAGGTAAAATTGGGTGGGCTATTTACCGATAGACTATGTACAGCTGCAGCGATCGGTTAGCTGCTCAGATAGCAGATGTTTGAAGTTGGTGAGGGAGATAAAAGTCTCCAACTTCAGCGATTTTTGCAATTCGTTCCAGTCACAGGCAGCAGAGAACTGGAACGAAAGGCGGCCAAATGAGGTGTTGGCTTTAGGAATGATCAGTGAGATACACCTGCTGGAGCGCTTCCTACGGGTGGGTGTTGCCATCGTGACCAGTGAACTGAGATAAGGCGGAGCTTTACCTAGCATGGACTTGTAGATGACCTGGAGCCAGTGGGTCTGGCGACGAATATGTAGCGAGGGCCAGCCGACTAGAGCATACAGGTCGCAGTGGTGGGTGGTATAAGGTGCTTTAGTAACAAAACGCAATGTGCTTAATATTAGGAAAGTTGAGAAATAAATATTGCAGGCCTAGCCTATATTAGCAGCCATTACGCTGTTTTCTCCCACAATTACATAGCCTATAGAAATGTGCAATATGAGCTCATGGGGTCTCATGAAGTGTTTGATTAGATTTCAGATTACATTTGGGTTGATGTCAGAGTGATTAGAGGGACAATAGAGTGCTGAGTACCAAGCAGTTAGCAAGTTTGGCCAGCAGCAGAATCAGAGCTTGGAGAAGCCTAATTACCATGACTAAACTGTCATGTGAAATTTGACTGCCTTCATGACTCGTGGCCGCCGGTATGACGGTAATACAGCCACAACAACAGCCCTAGACGTGCCTTTCTGTTTCTCCCTCTCTCTGTTGATGTCTTATTGTGTGTTCTGGGAAACATCACTTTGGAGTTGTAGTGCTTTGGTTTATTTAGGCCAGTGTGTGAGCCCCAATGGAGCGCTTTAGTTTTCACACAGACACCAGGCATGTGGATAATCTGATTTATGCCACATTGGCCAGCCCGGGATGCTAGCCTGACAGCTGTTAAACGTCATCACAGCCATGAAGGTGACAAGAAATCTGCCCTCATGCTCTTACTGGTCAGATGGATAAAAACAATATGGATAAATCATGATTATGTATGTCTGTACAGTGCTGTGAAAAAATATTTCCCTCCTTTCTGATTTTCTCAATTTTTGATACTGAATGTTATACTTAATATTAGATAAAGGGAACTTGAGTTTACAAATAAATAAAAAATCTTACATATTGTATTTATTTAAAAAGTTTTCCAACACCCAGTTCCCTTGTGTGAAAAAAGTAATTGCCCCCTTATACTCAATAACTGGTTGTGCCACCTTTAGCTCCACTGACTGCAACCAAATGCTTCCTGTAGTTGTTGATCAGTCTCTCACATCGCTGTGGATTAATTTTGGCCCATTCTACCATGCAGAACTGCTTTAACTAAAGCAACATTTGTAGGTTTCAAGTCCCGCTGTAGAATTCTCTAATACAGAGCAGAATTCATGGTTAATTATATTAAGGCAAAACGTCCAGGTCCTGAGGCAGCAAAGCATTCCCAAACCGTCACCGCCATGTTTGACTGTTGGTATGGAGGTTCTTACTGTGGAATGCAGTGTTTGGTTATCATCAGACATAAATGTGACCCATCTTGTCCAAAAAGTTGTCATGTGTATGAGCAGGTGTTCCTAATGTTTTATACACTCAGTGTACTGTAGATGGAAGGTTATAGCAGTTTTTCTTAATGTTCTGTTCTGGAGAGATGGGTCACTAAACTCTGCAGGCCAGTGTTTTTATTTGAAAAGCTTCACATTTGACTTTCATTACCGTATCTCCTCCCTTTGTTGAAGATTAGGATTAGAGTGTCCAGTCTCATTCTCCTCCCAGAAGGATTGTGTATCACATGATCCCATTTATAACAGAAGGCCCCTCTCCCTGCTTGGTCTAGGGCCTGGGAATAACTGATTCAGTGTTTCTGCTGCACTCATTTTGGAGCATGAAAAATATATCTGCTGAGGCGCACTTCGAAGATGCTAGAACAGTCCACTTTTACTTTTCCTCTGCAAACAAAATGAGTAATGAACAGAAAAATCAGACAACCCCATAGTAGAATAGTTTATCTACATACCTAGTCGTCTTGTTGTGTGTTCTACATGAGAGAAATATTCCTCGTGGCACAAGTGCCATAGGAAGGGAAACATGCATTCTAACAAGCAGTCAATGCACAACAATTCTTGTAATCGCAAAAACAGCAGTTAATGGCCTTTGTTAAAAAGAGGGGCATCCCAGCTTTCCATTCCTACTTCATTTATTTATCCTAAATATGCGAACTGCACCATTTTAAACCCAGAGTTTTTAGCAGCAGCATGGTTAAGTATGTTACTGCTCAGCAATTTGCAGTGAGTACATAGCAGAGAGTGGGGATAAATGGAACACCGGTCAATTCTAGGGAAGCTTGAAGTAAAACGCCACTCTACCTCTTAACTTCTGATGAGATAGATATTTTTTGTTGCGCAAGAGTAGTGGCAACCAGGGAATTGTTGGGGGGGGGGGGGGGGGGGGGTTGTGACATTAAGTGGTTTCTGGGATCAATAGGATAATAACTAATTGAAAGATCACATTTGGGATCTGGCTAATGATTAGCCAAATACAGTAAATGCAGATAGGAAACACCATGCTTCAGCCTATTTATTTGCACTTTACTACATCAGTTGGGCTAAAGGCATAGCCTACCTGATAATATGGACCATGATTTGGCTATATACACATGGCCCAATATGTAAAAAAATGTATACCATTTTGTTAATTACAATGTGTTATTGGGTTAATTTCTGGATGTGGAAATTATCATTTACATGGTGTCAGAATACTTTTATTTTCATTCATTTTGGAGTAGAAAATTATTTAAAAAAGTTACCAAAACTGAGCTTCTAAGTCCATCTACATGAAAACAGTGGACAGTTACTGTAACGTCTATGGTGGAAAGAGTGAATAGCCCTAGGTCCTGTCAGGGTAGACTAGTCACACCCAGGCCTACTGTACACTCAGAGAGCCTGCAGACTGCTTTACAGACAGGAAGCAGAAGGAGAGGTCAGGCTCCACAGTCCACACCTTGCAAGGCAGCAGGAAAAACAGACATATCCTGCTCACAGCCTCAGTGTCTGAACTGTCAACAGGGTGCGGACCCTGCCACTGTACTGTCACTGTGGTCACCTCACCAGTCCAGCTGCTCCAGTAGGAAATAAGGAATCAGTCAGCAGCTATATTAACCCATCGCATACAGGCAGAGGAAGAGGCTGAATGTAAACCTCTAAAGGAAGTGTTCACTGCTGGTGTCTGTTGTGTCATTCCCTTGTGACTGTCAGTAGTTAAAGCCACTAGTGATGGTCCACCCCTGCATTACCCTGCTGAGAACAAGCCTCAGTGCTTTAGGAACTTAACTGCACTGTAAATCCTATACAATCCCAAAAGATGTAGCCCTGAGCAGAGCTGAGGACAGAGGGACACCTGTAAGTACTGTTACGGTGCGGTGTGTGAGACAGCAAATCCACAATCCCCCTAACAGCCGTGCCCGCTTGGCACGAAAAACACAGCCACACACACATATACACACACACACACACTTCTAATCCTTCTAGTGCACATGCTAGCACCACCAGGAGTAGGTTCAGCACTACTGCCTATGTCTGGAGCCCCAGTCCAGAGGCATGGTAGACAGACATAAGGCTTTGTGTGTCCCAGCTCAACAGGCCAGGCCAATATCACTTCACTCATCTTGCCAACTAGAGTTCCACACTAGTAATGCTGCTCGTCTGACCCTACTGGATTGAACCTTTGACCCGATCCCCTCACAAGGTAACTTGATCGTATACAATGGGTTCGCTTAACAAGGAGAGCTGTGTGCATCTACAGATCCTCTAACACTTTTTGGTATAAAAGGCTTCTTCTTCCTCACGTAAATAAGATAATGAAACTGACATCAGCAGCAATATTTTACCTAAGGCATAACAGACTGGTATTTGCTGGTACTGTTTGTGGCAAGACAAACAGTTAAGTTCATCAATTGTAATTGCTATCATTTTCGACCTTGCAGAGAAAATGCCTAGGCCTGGTCTATAATGTAGGATCGCACATATACTGTGGGCTCTAGAAGAAAAGGACAACAAGAGGTGGACTGGGGCAGAGTTGAAGTTGCGAGTTAAACAGGGTTTTTACCTGCTGCGAGGGCAGCTTTATGCTCGGCTTTCTCCTGTTTGAAGCAGGATGAGTCTCTGGTCTTCTCCTTAGCATGCTGCCTCTCCTTCTCCTTCTTCCTGGCCTCCAGTGCCTTCATACTCATCTGCAGCTGGCTGGTGTACTTCTCATGCTAAAACACACAAGAGGAAAGTAGGATATGAAGAAGCCTATACCTGACTATCACTCATATTCATAGATGATATGTACATGTGTGGAAGTTCTCACTTACTTTGAGAGCCTCCTCTGGCACCTTGTGTTGACTCCTCTCCAGGATGTACACATGAGAATGTGGAAGCAGAGTTAAAGAAGGTTTATTCTGACAGGAGCCACTGTGTTATAATAAATAATACATGCAATTTTTCCCCCCTGTTATTTCAACTCAATTTAACAATTCATGTTTTTCAGCTCAGAGGTTCACGAGTCCAAGAAATGTTCAGTCCAGAGTTGAACATAATCTAAAACCCCTGACTCAAACCACAAGGAATGAACATGCTGGGAGAGTTGGGTTCACCAACCACAGAGGAAGAAGAAAATGTGTGTTTTAAATTGCAAGTGTAGACAAAACTTTCTGAAATCCAATTGTTTGTAAAAAAACAAAACATAATTACAACAAAAAAATATGCATCCGTTTGATCCAATCAAGAAAATCCCTAATGAATAAAACAATAAGAGAATTACAAAATCATAATCAGATAAACAAAAGGATATCATATCCAAAGCGGATGACATCAGAGAGCATCAGGGTAATGTAAGTCTCGTCTGGGATTCTCAGATCATTCACAAAAGTCTGGGGAGAAAATAAAGTTTGTTTTTATGTGTTTACATTGAAAGCATCAGAAAAATGTATACACAGGAATTGTTTGTTTTCACAACAATCCTGATTAGTTCAATTCCATTGGACTAATAACAGATACTGATGATAAATGAGTTAGTTGTCACACTGGCAACAGGTCCTTCCCTTCCACACACAGCCTCTGGGGTTTGCCAAAGCTAAGATGCTTTGCAGTTGGCTGTTTTCCCAGTGAAAGTTAAGCTATCCTACCTGTACGTTAAGGCATTAATGAGATTATGCAGTTATGTAATGGCCATCTATGCTGAGTAGGGCTCAGGAAGGCAGTCAGGGGACACGTGGGTAAATAGCCTATCAGTGTGTGTACAGTAAAGTACAAATAAGAAACAGCCACCATGATACATGTCAGTAACATCTAATATTCTGGTCTGTTTAGATGGGGGTGTTCTAACAGATGGTGCCACAATACACACTTCAGGGAAAAATACTGTCTTTCCCTCTCCTCATTCCTGTGGAATAACAGTGCAATGAAGTGGCAATAGTACAAAGAGAGAGAGAGAGTGTGTGTGTGAGAGACACCAGAAGAAGAAGACGAGAGAGAGAGAGAGACACCGGAAGAAGAAGACGAGAGAGAGAGAGAGACACCAGAAGAAGAAGACGAGAAAGAGAGAGAGAGACACCAGAAGAAGAAGACGAGAGAGAGAGACCAGAAGAAGAAGACGAGAGAGAGAGAGAGACACCAGAAGAAGAAGACGAGAGAGAGAGAGAGAGACACCAGAAGAAGAAGACGAGAGAGAGAGAGAGACACCAGAAGAAGAAGACGAGAGAGAGAGAGAGACACCAGAAGAAGAAGACGAGAGAGAGAGAGACACCAGAAGAAGACGGGAGAGAGACACCAGAAGAAAGGGACCAGGACAGCAGAAAATGTAGTGCTCATTGCTGCTCTAACAACCATCTCTGGCACTGAGAGAGGGCTCTTTTGTGCTAGGGCTGGGGGACTGGTAGTGGGCCTCTGGAGCCTCCAGGGAGGGCTGTGGCTGGCTGGATCCTTTATTCAACTTGTAAGCAGGGGACATGGACTCACCCCGTTCAGGCTGCCCAGGTCCTTCACCATGTGCTCGTCTGTGGCTGGGTTGTAGTTGACGACTGCATGCTGCTTGTCCACACTGCGCGACTGTAAAACAATACACAGAACAAAGCTGAGAATCTCATACTGATGGGCTAACAAACCTCAGACTGGATACTGTCATAAGCAGCGCAACAAAATATTTGCAATGAAGGCTACATGCATGTACAGTAGATACACAATGTCCTCATAGCCAAACGAATAGGCCTTTGAGTTTGCTTACATTCCTGCAAATAATCACTATTAACCAATGCAAGCCTGGTGCTTATGTTAACCACTGTTGAAATCAAATAATATTTTATTTGTCACATGCGCCGAATACCGTGTAATGCTTACTACCCCTTAACCAACAATGCAGTTAATCAAATATTTACTAAATAAACTAAACTATTATATATATAAAATAACAATGAGGCTATATACAGGGAGTACTTGTAACAAGTCAATGTGCGAGGTACAGGTTAGTCGAGGTCATTTGTACATGTAGGAAGGGGTAAAGTGACTATGCATAGATGATTAACAGCGAGTAGCAGCACTGTAAATACTTTTTTACTTAATCCATTTTAAAATAAGGCTGTAACGTAACAAAATGTGGAAAAAGTCAAGGGTCCTGAAAACTTTCTGAATGCACTGTAAGTAAGCAATATTTCCAATGATGCCTGAAAGTGTTGCCTGAATGTGGACAAGAGCAGCTTTTCAATTCTGCAAGCAGATGTGGTGGGAAGGACATTTTGAACAAACAGACTGAGGAAGCATTCTTTTTTTCCAGTGGCTTAAATAAATAGATAAAGCCAGACTGAGAAGTACACAGAGAGAAACTCCCAAATAATTACAAACAGTAACTAGAAGCAGGATTTTTTGTTGTTGAAAAACAGCAGGGTGGAATGCATCACTTGCATTTTGCTTTGACAGTGAACAGTTGCCAGAGGCAATTCTCCCAGCAGGCACTAATCTTATAAAACACTCGTAACAAACACAAATACACACCTCTCATGTACACACAGGTCAACTCCTACCAGATCTCTAGTACATTAACCTAACTTGCTTTCTTTGCGTTATGACCCTAATATATGCCACATCCTTTCACAAGAGGGTGAATGGACAGCTGATTGTGTAAGGGTCACATGACAGATTGATGGTGTCTGGTGTGTAAACATAAGGTGCTGTAGATGTCGTACACACCTGCAACATGAGCTCACACTCCTCCCGGCCTACAAAGATCATCTCTGGTGGCAACCGATGTCTTGTACCTGAGCTGCTGACCAGGAACCATGACGTCACACTCATCTTGGAGCCCCGACTCAGAGCCTTCTTCGCATCCTGGGAGGGGACAACACGTAGAGAAGTAGATTATTGTTGTCACCACATTCACAGTAATTGTGATTTAAAATCGTAATCCACCGAATGGGATTTTGGTGGCTGCACAACTAACCAAGCAACCATTTATAAGATTAGATTACCAATTGGACAACCAACAAGTCATCAAGTCTTTCCAGATCTATTTACACATCTCATTTGATCATGTGCTTTGACAGTTGAGTCCATTATTCTTAGGAATGTCACATTGTCATCAAGTGATACTCATGCATACACACACCACACCCAAACGAAAAGGCATTCAGCACACTGGGATTCCTTCAATACTGGCCCATGGAAAAGGATAAGGAGGAACTGACTACATGTTTATGCCCCAATTTATTTTCCACAAAGCTGAGCAAGACACTTAGACATGTTGCAAACACAGCAATTTACATTCTACAAACATGATTGGATCTTATCAAGCTCGACAATGGATTTGTTTGGGTGCCTGAACTAACTCATTCTCAGTATTGATCATCTTCGCTGAACAAATCATACAGCTTGGTCAACCTCAATTTCTATTTGCTACAATAATATTACCATACCACTCAAAGAGAAAATTGGTTTGGGTTGGAGGTGCAACTAACTACACGCATAACTAGGTCTATGTTAGAAATATCTGTGATCAATGGCTTGTACTGTGGTGGTAGTAGTAAGCTAAGCTAACTATATGCTCTCCAGTCACTTTACTAGCCAATACATCACACATAACTATATGGAAAATGAATGCAAATCATCATGTCTAGTTGTCAAACAAGCTAAAAGAATATGTCCGTGATGGTAATAGAAAACGATGCTGCTGAAGGTTCCAATGTAACAACACTTGCTGTAACGTTAGCCAGCAGTTGACATGTTCATTCTTATGGTGAGACTGACCCTCCACTTGTACTAAATTATCTTAATTCGAAAGCATTTGTAAATGACTGGTCTACCACAGTAGCTACGTTCTGTCTGTGGTTAACTAGTTAACTTTAGCTAGCTACCTATTTTAGCTGAAGGCCAAACATGATCATACAGGAAATAGGAAAGGTTTTCCCGAATCGACAAAAGCCGTTTTTACGACTCCCTCCCTTCACAAGCATACCTTTAATCCGGACCCTGCTTTCTTCAGAAGAGTAGCCAGCGTTAACACAATAAATACAAATGTACAGTTGTATCTGTGTCCTCGTTTAGTAAAGTAGTCACAAGAGCACTGATGGCCGTCCAGGTAAATGGCGAACACACCCTCACTTCAACATTCACTTGACAAGCCGACAAACCCTGAGATTCCACTTCACTTTCTCTGCCGCGCACAAGGCTCGACTTCTTCCAGTGACGCTGGACCAGTCAGTACCATTGTCAAATAAAATGTTTTGACACCTGCATGACAGATAATAATAACACAAAAAACGTGAATCGCAGTGCTAAATAAAATACAGGAAATTGTCTAACTTTGCTCTAAAATTTGGTGTTTGGAAAATAATACAAACCGTAAGTGATGGTTTTGTTTGTATAAGTAATTACATCTGAATTAATAAACCATAAAGTAAATACATCTTTTGCAACAACAGTATTCGTGAAATTATGTTTCAGAAACGGTCAGTAATGTCGTAGAAACTCGTTCACATCGAGACAGCATTCCTTTAAAATTACCATATGCAGTGGATTCCATTATAATGACAGTGTTATTTCTGGTTAATACAATGTTGCATACATCAGACAGGTGTGGAGTTATTTTCTGTCAGTCCACAGAAGACTGGAAATAATGTTATCTTTGGTTTACGTGCGATGCTTTAGTAAGTAATTATCAATCACTGCCTATTGGAAATTACCTGTCACAGATGTTCTACTACTATCCGCTAGATGGTGCTCTACCTACGACTAAATAAAAAATGTCAATTTCAAAATTCCAGTTGATACCAAGCACTTGCAACTACTTTAACATACGGTAGTAAACAGATCACTACATTTACTTTCCCATGGCCTACATGCAGGTAAATACAACATAACTACTTACTGATTGGGCTGAGAACATGGCATAATAATAGGAGTTGGTTTAAGCACATCTGTTCCCAGACAAATTCACAATGAGACACCAAACTTTTCCCAAACCCAAAAGCCCTATTCGGACGTGATTAGTTTTACTGGGGTGGTTAGGTAAAATACACTAATATACACTACCGGTCAAAAGTTTTAGAACACCTACTCATTCAAGGGTTTTTCTTTATTTTTTAATAGTTTATAAATTGTAGAATAATAGTGAAGACATTAAAACTATGAAAGAGCACATATGGAATCATGTAGTAACCAAAAAAAGTGTTAAACAAATCAAAATATATTTAATATTTGAGATTATTCAAATAGCCACCATTTGCCTTGATGACAGCTTTGCACACTATTCGCATTCTTTCAACCATCTTCATGAGGTAGTCACCTGGAATGCATTTCAATTAACAGGTGTGCCTTAAAAGTTAATTTGGGGAATTTCTTTCCTTCTTAATGTGTTTGAGCCAATCGGTTGTGTTGTGACAAGGTAGTCCATATTATTGCAAGAACAGCTCAAATAAGCAAAGATAAATGACATTCCTTCATTACTTTAAGACATGAAGGTCAGTCAATATGAAATATTTCAGAACTTTGAACGTTTCTTCAAGTGCAGTCATAAAAACCATCAAGCCCTATGATGAAACTGGCTCTCATGAGGACCGACACAGGAATGGAAATCCCAGAGTTACCTCTGCTGCAGAGCATGAGTGAATTAGAGTTACTAGCCTCAGAAATTGCAGCCCAAATAAATGCTTCCCAGAGTTCAAGTAACAGACACATCTCAACATCAACTGTTCAGAGGAGACTGTTTGAATCAGGTCTTCGTGGTTGAATTGCTGAAAAGAAACCACTACAAAAGGACACCAATAAGAAGAAGAGACTTGCTTGGGCCAAGAAACACGAGCAATGGATGTCAGACCAGTGGAAATTTGTTTTTTGGTCTGGGGTCCAAATTGGAGATTTATGGTTCCAACCGCTGTGTCTTTGTGAGACGCGGTGTGGGTGAACGGATGACCTCTGCATGTGTATTTCACACCATAAAACTTGGAGGAGGAGGTGTTATGGTGTGGGGTGCTTTGCTGGTGACACTGTCTCTTGATTTATTTAGAATTCAAGGCACACTTAACCAGAATGGCAACCACAAACCCTTCTGGTTTGGGTTTATCATTTGTTATTCAACAGGACAATGACCCAACACATCTCCAGGCTGTGTAAGGGCTATTTTACCAAGAAGGAGCGTGATGGAGTGCTGGATCAGATGACCTGGCCTCCACAATCCCCCGACTTCAAACAATTTGGGATGGTTTGGGATGAGTCAGACCGCAGAGTGAAGGAAAAGCATCCAACAAGTGCTCAGCATATGTTGGAACTCCTTCAAGACTGTTGTAAAAGCATTCCAGGTGAAGCTGGTTGAGAGAATGCCAAGAGTGCGCAAAGCTGTCAACAAGGCAAAGGGTGGCTATTTGAATAATCTCAAATATAAAATATATTTGGATTTGTTTTACACTGTTTTGGTTACTACATGATTCCATATGTGTTATTTCATAGTTGTTATGTCTTCACTATTCTACACTGTAGAAAATAGTAAAAAATAATGAAAAACCCTTGAATGAGTAGATGTTCTAAAACGTTTGACCGGTAGTGTACTTCTGTGCACGAACACAAAATAACACATCTGTAATTGTAGTCCCGCCCAAATCTTCCATGGCAGTACTTTTTACATGACAGGGGAGTAACAATTCCAGCCAGAATAATCTACTGTTTTTTGGAGAACTCCATGGTCCTCTGATAATACCAATCCCGTACGAATCGATCTCTGCGTTTGACAGATGTTGCTCACGTTTTGAGCAAGAAAACAATAACTGATTCGATCAATTGAACGAAGTGTTGCGCATAGCCTATATATGAAGGTCCTACATGTATCAGCCTTCACAATGAATGCTTTTGTGCGTATGAATTGAATATTGCCAAATGCATCAGTAAAAACTATTGCGCCTATTTAATGTAACCCTTGCTGTCAATAGTTCTCAAACCAGCATACAACTGACCTAAACGTTTGGAAATGATATGTTCACTTTCATATCCATAGTCTTAAAACGCATCTCAAGTGCAAGTGCACAGTTTAGCTCACATCGCAAGGCTGGGGGCGTTTAGGACGTCTACTGCGGATCGCAAAAATATCATAATGATTATGATCACACTTCTCCAATACAAATATTATGGCGACACAATGGTTTAGAAACGTAGAAACCAAGCTCGAGTGATCAGTATAGCCCTGTTATCGCCTGGACTTGTTGAATTAACTTCAGGCCTAGGAAAAAAACTCCAGTTTTCCGTCATAACTGTCAATTTATTTTAAAATATATAAAGAATTACAGGGGGCAGTTTGGAAAAATAGTCCTCTGTAATAACAGACATTCTGGGGTAATAATTACATAACCAACGTTCTCCAGTAATACTAGTCCCGTGCAAATAGGGTTTTACTCCATTGTTATTAAGATACAGTATAATCCCTGTCCTGCTTTAACATTGGTTTCTCTGAGATTGTGACCTCTCTCTAAGGGTAAACCCTTCTGTTTCTCTGCTTTGCTTACTTTGAAAGTATTGACAAAGAAACCTGTCTTCCCAGTCAATTACAAACACCAGTTTATTTTCATCTTCCTCTCTACATCTTAACACACCCTCCTCTATTCTAGCCACTGAGGGCCTTACAGGCAGCCATGTGAGTAGTTGGGTATTGACAGTCATGGGTGTGAGGAGAGGAAGATGTATGCCTCAGGCCTTTTTTCAGGGCCTCTACTCGTGGTTGTCCTCAAGCAAACCTCACATGGAGGAAGACTTCAACTTTAGTGATATACACTCGCTTGTGAAAGTCCCCTTGCACAGTCTTCACATTCTTGCTGCCTTAATTAAATCTACAAAGGGAATACATTTGATTTTTTTCCTAATGATCTGCAAAACCAACTCCACATTTTCAAAGTGAAAGAAAAATTGTAGAACATTTTCTAAATGAATACAAATACAAAAATATGAAAATGTCATGATTGTGTATGTCTTTACATCTCAGAGTTAATACTTGGTGGAAGAACCTTTGGCAGCCATTACAGTTGTACATTATTTTGAATAAGATTCTACCAGCTTTGCACAAGTCTTAGGGCAACATTTATTCATTGTTTTTGTCACAATTGCTCAAGCTCAGTAAATTTGGTTGGGAGTCATTGATGGAATATTCAAACGTTGTCTCTGATCTTCAAGCAAATGTACGCCAGCAGTAAGACTGTGTCATTAAGGAACACTCAACATCTCTCTGGTGTGTCTTTGGCATGAAAAAGTGTGTTGTTGTCCTGCTGAAAAATTCAACTCTATCTCAGGGTTCTGAAGACTGAGGCAGAGTTTCCTCTAACTTTTTATCTGGGCTTTTCTCCTTTCATATTTATTTTGATCCTGACAAATTCCCCAGCCCCTGTCAGTGACAAGCATACCCATAACATGATGCTGCCACCACAATAATTGAAAATACAAAGGGATCAACAACATTGTGTACATTGAGCTCAGGGAAATTGGGTTACTTTGAAAACAATGTCGCTAGGGAAAATGTATTGGTCGCGGGTTGCAGGTTTTTGGGCTATTTCTAAGTTGCACCGCAGCTGCCATGTAATTTCTCTTAAAAATATATATATTTCACTGTGACCTGCTGCTGACTGTCATGCAGTGAGGCAGGCTGTTACTAGTGACTGGTCGTTTGCGAACGAGTCGGCTGTAAGAGCTGGCTCTTGTAGGTGAACGTTGGGAGCCGGCTCGCATACCAGAAGAAACAAATCTATTTATAAAAAAATAAAGATATGAATAATCAAAATATTTAAATGAATAGAATTAACTAATTCAAAGAATGGAAAAATAAATAAAATAATATAGGCCTAAATGCTCAAGCGCACACATTCGTTCTGACTATCTGCTCAGACTAACAGCCTCACCTGTTGTTCCTGTCAATCAGACACGCAGTGTCAACCAATGAACCAAAGATGCGTGAGGGAGGGCCGAGCCAACTCACTCACAGTCACACACTTAGCAGCTGAGGAGAGAGGAAGGACAGCTGTGAAAAAACAGCTAGAAAAGGAGTCGGAAGCACAGTAGCATTTGGATGCATTTTAATAACGTAGACAATGTTAGAGCACAGTGTAGAATTTTCCAAATCAAAATCTCATATAAATCCGGTTCAATGCACAACCTAAACCGGCGTATGCGAACTGTGCACCCAACTGTGAAGCTAGCTGTAGCGGAGCTACGAGAAACTAGCGGGCCTGCTAGTGATAGTGGTGGAGCCAGCACCTCCACACGTGGAGATGTATCCACTCAGTCAAGTAGGCCTACTCCGCGACCCACAGCAACGCAGTCTTCTATGGACCAGTTTATGCCAAAGTCTATGTCTGTAGCAAAACAAGGCCAAATTGATATTACATTGGCTAAAATGATTGCCACTGATTTCCAGCCATTTTCGATATTGAAAGACAGAGGATTTTAGAAATTATAGCAATAGTCTAAATCTAATGTGCACAATTCTAAGCAGGAAAACCCTATCCAAATCACTTATTCCACAACTGTATGAGAGCACACATTCTTCAGTACGGGAAAGAGTCCATAAAGCTACTGCAGTTTGCCTTACCACTGACTGCTGGACATCAAGGGTAACCACTTCTTACATATCGGTTACATGTCAATTCATTGAAGATTTTTTGATGTCTAGCTGTCTTCTGGACTGCTTTGAGTTCAGCGACAGACACACCTCAGAGAACTTGGCAGAGGAACTGTTGAGAGTGGCCAGAGAATGGCAAGTAGATGGAAAAGTGGTCTGTTGTGTTAGCGACAATGCAGCTAAAATAACCAAAGCCATGAAAATTTTAAAAAGGACTCATCCATGTCTTGCCCACACAATCAACCTGATTCTAAGAGATGCTCTGAAGAGATGCTCCTCCAAAGATCTGCAGATCCTCTGAGCTGGTGGAAGAACAAGGCCTCTGTCTACCCACGGCTTACTAAAGTCATGACAGGGACACTCTGCATAGTGGCCACATCCCTTCCCTCTGAGAGGGTCTTCTCGAAAACGGGACAAATAATTTCTGAGAGAAGAAACCGCTTCAGCCCCTCAAGTTAGGCAGCTTGCATTTCTGAATGCAAATCTCTGATAAAGCAAAATATGGTCAGCATTGCTGTGTGCTGCTGGTTATAACACGGCAATAAAGAAGAGAGAGAAAAGAGGGACCAGTTTAATGTTTTAAGTGGGATGCTGCAGTTTTGCACATTGTTATTTATTTTTCTTTGATATGGTGCAATATTCTAGTATTATGTTGTTGAGATTGTATTCGTTTTGAATTGTTACATTTATATGTACTTTGTTTATATACAGTGCCTTGCGAAAGTATTCGGCCCCCTTGAACTTTGCGACCTTTTGCCACATTTCAGGCTTCAAACATAAAGATATAAAACTGTATTTTTTTGTGAAGAATCAACAACAAGTGGGACACAATCATGAAGTGGAACGACATTTATTGGATATTTCAAACTTTTTTAACAAATCAAAAACTGAAAAATTGGGTGTGCAAAATTATTCAGCCCTCTTAAGTTAATACTTTGTAGCGCCACCTTTTGCTGCGATTACAGCTGTAAGTCGCTTTGGGTATGTCTCTATCAGTTTTGCACATCGAGAGACTGAATTTTTTTCCCATTCCTCCTTGCAAAACAGCTCGAGCTCAGTGAGGTTGGATGGAGAGCATTTGTGAACAGCAGTTTTCAGTTCTTTCCACAGATTCTCGATTGGATTCAGGTCTGGACTTTGACTTGGCCATTCTAACACCTGGATATGTTTATTTTTGAACCATTCCATTGTAGATTTTGCTTTATGTTTTGGATCATTGTCTTGTTGGAAGACAAATCTCTGTCCCAGTCTCAGGTCTTTTGCAGACTCCATCAGGTTTTCTTCCAGAATGGTCCTGTATTTGGCTCCATCCATCTTCCCATCAATTTTAACCATCTTCCCTGTCCCTGCTGAAGAAAAGTTTGACAGTGGGGATGGTGTGTTCAGGGTGATGAGCTGTGTTGCTTTTACGCCAAACATAACGTTTTGCCTTGTTGCCAAAAAGTTCACTTTTGGTTTCATCTGACCAGAGCACCTTCTTCCACATGCTTGGTGTGTCTCCCAGGTGGCTTGTGGCAAACTTTAAACGACACTTTTTATGGATATCTTTAAGAAATGGCTTTCTTCTTGCCACTCTTCCATAAAGGCCAGATTTGTGCAATATACGACTGATTGTTGTCCTATGGACAGAGTCTCCCACCTCAGCTGTAGATCTCTGCAGTTCATCCAGAGTGATCATGGGCCTCTTGGCTTCATCTCTGATCAGTCTTCTCCTTGTATGAGCTGAAAGTTTAGAGGGACGGCCAGGTCTTGGTAGATTTGCAGTGGTCCGATACTCCTTCCATTTCAATATTATCGCTTGCACAGTGCTCCTTGGGATGTTTAAAGCTTGGGAAATCTTTTTGTATCCAAATCCGGCTTTAAACTTCTTCACAACAGTATCTCGGACCTGCCTGGTGTGTTCCTTATTCTTCATGATGCTCTCTGCGCTTTTAACGGACCTCTGAGACTATCACAGTGCAGGTGCATTTATACGGAGACTTGATTACACACAGGTGGATTGTATTTATCATCATTAGTCATTTAGGTCAACATTGGATCATTCAGAGATCCTCACTGAACTTCTGGAGAGAGTTTGCTGCACTGAAAGTAAAGGGGCTGAATAATTTTGCACGCCCAATTTTTCAGTTTTTGATTTGTTAAAAAAGTTTGAAATATCCAATAAATGTCGTTCCACTTCATGATTGTGTCCCACTTGTTGTTGATTCTTCACAAAAAAATACAGCTTTATATCTTTATGTTTGAAGCCTGAAATGTGGCAAAAGGTCGCAAAGTTCAAGGGGGCCGAATACTTTCGCAAGGCACTGTACACTGCTCAAAAAAATAAAGGGAACACTAAAATAACACATTTACATAGTTGAACGTGCTGACAACAAAATCACACAAAAATGATCAATGGAAATCAAATTTATCAACCCATGGAGGTCTGGATTTGGAGTCACACTCAAAATTAAAGTGGAAAACCACTCTACAGGCTGATGCAACTTTGATGTAATGTCCTTAAAACAAGTCAAAATGAGGCTCAGTAGTGTGTGTGGCCTCCACGTGCCTGTATGACCTCCCTACAACGCCTGGGCATGCTCCTGATGAGGTGGCGGATGGTCTCCTGAGGGATCTCCTCCCAGACCTGGACTAAAGCATCCGCCAACTCCTGGACAGTCTGTGGTGCAACGTAGCGTTGGTGGATGGAGCGAGACATGATGTCCCAGATGTGCTCAATTGGATTCAGGTCTGGGGAACGGGCGGGCCAGTCCATAGCATCAATGCCTTCCTCTTGCAGGAACTGCTGACACACTCCAGCCACATGAGGTCTAGCATTGTCTTGCATTAGGAGGAACCCAGGGCCAACCGCACCAGCATATGGTCTCACAAGGGGTCTGAGGATCTCATCTCGGTACCTAATGGCAGTCAGGCTACCTCTGGCGAGCACATGGAGAGCTGTGCGGATCCCTAAAGAAATGCCACCCCACACCATGACTGACCCACCGCCAAACCGGTCATGCTGGAGGATGTTGCAGGCAGCAGAACGTTCTCCACGGCGTCTCCAGACACTGTCACGTCTGTCACGTGCTCAGTGTGAACCTGCTTTCATCTGTGAAGAGCACAGGGCGCCAGTGGCGAATTTGCCAATCTTGGTGTTCTCTGGCAAATCCCAATTGTCCTGCACGTTGTTGGGCTGTAAGCACAACCGCCACCTGTGGATGTCGGGCCCTCATACCACCCCCATGGAGTCTGTTTCTGACCGTTTGAGCAGACACATGCACATTTGTGGCCTGCTGGAGGTCATTTTGCAGGGCTCTGGCAGTGCTCCTCCTTGCACAAAGGCGGAGGTAGCGGTCCTGCTGCTGGGTTGTTGCCCTCCTACAGCCTCCTCCACGTCTCCTGATGTACTGGCCTGTCTCCTGGTAGCGCCTCCATGCTCTGGACACTACGCTGACAGACACAGCGAACCTTCTTGCCACAGCTCGCATTGATGTGCCATCCTGGATGAGCTGCACTACCTGAGCCGCTTGTGTGGGTTGTAGACTCCGTCTCATGCTACCACTAGAGTGAAAGCACCGCCAGCATTCAAAAGTAACCAAAACATCAGCCAGGAAGCATAGGAACTGAGAAGTGGTCTGTGGTCTCCACCTGCAGAACCACTCCTTTATTGGGGGTGTCTTGCTAATTGCCTATAATTTCCACCTGTTGTCTATACCATTTGCACAACAGCATGTGACATTGATTGTCAATCAGTGTTGCTTCCTAAGTGGACAGTTTGATTTCACAGAAGTGTGATTGACTTGGAGTTACATTGTGTTGTTTAAGTGTTCCCTTTATTTTTTTGAGCAGTGTACATTAAAAAATATATACTTTAAATTCACATGTATAATAGCATCCTTCTTTTTTACATTTATTTCAATTTGTGGGATGCATAGTTACTTTAACCATACCTACATGTACATACTAACTCAATAAGCCTGACTAACCAGTGTCTGTATATAGCCTTGCTACTCTTATTTTCAAATGTCTTTTTACTGTTGTTTTATTTCTTTACTTACACACACACACACACACACACACACACACACACACACATACCTTTTTCCCGCACTATTGGTTAGAGCCTGTAAGTAAGCATTTCACTGTAAGTTCTACCTGTTGTATTCGGCGCACGTGACAAATACACTTTGATTTGATATTGTTTTTCATAACAAACCAATGCATTTTAAATACATTGTGGTAAAGGTAGAGTAATATTTCATTTAATAATTGAATTAGAATTGTTTTAACACCAATCATAGTCAAACTATCGCAAACGGTTTGACTTGAGAAAATACAAAACATATTTTTTTTAAAGAGCCGTATGGGAGCCAAAAGAGCCGGCTCTTTTTGGTGAGCTGAGCTGAACGAGCCGGCTCACTGAAAAGAGCCGGAAAGCCCATCACTAGCTATTACTGAATGAGTGAGTGGTAGGGAGGCCCGGTGTGTGTGTGTGTGTGTGTTGAGAGCGCACTACAGCCAAATACTTTTATAACTAAACCAAGATAGACCACATCCTGTCATTTCAAATGGGAACATAATTGTCATAGTGGACAGAACAAGCAAGGCGATGGACAGAGCCAAGCACAAGCTAGCGAGACCCTATTGGTGCGTTTTAGCAACATTTGCATATTTCCGTTAGGGAACACCTACTCCTTGAATTTTTAAAAACTTTGGCTAAAGGTCATGTCTACAAAACTTAGTTCACTCTGTTCGTAACATATTTTAGTTTTGGAAACAAAACTATTGATGTCAAATGTTTCATCGATAGCAGAATGTCGGCCAAAATCCATCTCGTTCAATCTTCTCCCACTGCATGCCACTGGGCTTCCTCTCACTATTTGGTAGGGAGTGGAAATGCCAAGCGGATGCTTCACATTTATACATCTGGTGAGCGAGAGGAGAACGAGCAGCACGCGCTCACGTCGAGACAACTTTTTTTTACCAGTGGTAGGCTGTTTAGATTGTTACTATGAAGGCACCCATTTCCAACCCTTTAATGAATGCTCAGTTCTTGCGTCTCGGGGGCTGCTAGAGTGGAAATTTGAAATGGAAGTTATGGAACTCGCGTGGTTCTTTTTATGGGGGAAAGTCCTCAATAAAACTGCCATTAAATGTGGAGAATGATACATTTGTCTCTGTTGGCCATTAATTAGCCTATTAATTTATATGATAATGTAGGCTACCATTTGATATAATAAATACATTGAAATGACGATATCACTGGAGTCATTGCAAATCAATTATTACCACTTGTGTCGCCTACCTGGAGCTGGCAAACCAATTTAATAAATAGCCCATAACTTCAGTTTATTGTTGTTGTAGCGTTATGTTATTATGCAATTATGAATGGACATGTTTAGTTAATTAACGTTACATTGGAAGCTCTATCGCAGTTGTTAGAACGCATTAGATTGACGGTAACAGTAGTCAGATTAGGCTATAGGTAAAAACGCTTAATGTTGTTGACAAGCATATTCCGTTCATATACATATTATTCATATAGATTTTAGTCTGTAGCCTATGCCTATTGAAATGACAAGTCAATCTCGCAAATGGCCCATTAATAACGGTTTGTAGTCTTAACATCTGGCATATTATAACAGCACAATTGCCAGAAAATAGCCTAACATTCGTTTTTTTATGATCGTCCAAGCGTTTCAAGAGATTCTCTGTCCAACTTCCATCACCCAAACTCTCCTGTCAGATTTATTTATAGTTATGCACATGCAAAAAGGGGATTTCTTAACAATTATTAACCTGCGTAGAGCCCTGAATGCTGATTGTCTGAAAGCCGTGGTATATCTGACCATACCATGGGTATGATACATTTTTACTGTTCAAATTACGTTGGTAACCAGTTTATAATAGCAAAAAAGGTACCCCAGGGGATCTGTGGTATATGGCCAATATACCACGGCTAAAGGCTGTATCCAGGCACTCTGAGTTGCGACATGCTTAACTTTTATTTTTATTTTGTATTAACCTTTATTTAACTAGGCAAGTCAGTTAAGAACAAATTGTTATTTTACAGCAAACCGTCCTGTAACCCGGAAGACGCTGGGCCAATTGTGCAACGCCCTATGGGACTCCCGATCACGGCCGGTTATGATACAGCCCGGGATCGAACCAGAGTCCTTAGTCGTGGTATATTGGCCATATACCATACCCCCTGGTTCCATATTGCTTCATCATAGCACTGAGCTATCATACCGGGAGAGTTTATACTTACTTGTGTTTTGAAGCCAGAGGATGAGTCGTATTTCACTGTTAGTTTTAGTCAAATAATTGTAAATGTTCAGTTATAAAGGGACGATAATTGTTATTAAGAGAACTGATGATGTGTGAACTGTTGCTTCATGCGTTGTATGTGTATGCTTACTATGACTGTCATCCTGATACTAGGTAGTTACTTCCAATGCGGGACAGTAGTGCTTGTCAAGCGGGAGCGAACGGCACTGTGTCCCGGTGCATTGAGTAATCAATATGATTTATTTATTGTGTAGGCTGCTATCCTATATGAAATAAATTCACGGGAGGGGAAAAAATGGCCACGTAACTACCGCTGGCGACACAACCTTGATACCCAGTAGGAAGCTTATCACAGTCAGGTCTCAGGTCGGCATGCATGTCCCATACAACACCGGTGCACTGGTCCCCGGTATACCGACTCATTGTGCAGTCCAATCAGTCACGCAAAACGGTATTGAGAGGCAACAAATCTGCCCAATAGCTGATTCGCTTTCCATACACCCATTCCTTTCGACACACCCACTCCGGTGGTTGTTTAGCAACAAAACCGAGACGTGCGCAACTATGGGGAATAACAGACTGGGGATAAACAGACAGGGTTGGCTTGGATTGTTGATAATATGTAAACTATATTTAATCTCCAATGTTTATTGAAAACATGAATACATTTGCACAATGAGCACTTGTGTTTTTTTGTGTTTTTGTTCTCACAATGAGCACTTGTCGCTCAAATACATAATTAGTTATTGGTTAGCTAGCTATTGCTATCAATCTGGCCATCCAGAATCACAACAACACACGGACTGCCCTTGGAAGCGCAACATCGTTTTCATGTCACCTCACCCATTTGATATAATTTTTCTCACTTTGGAAATGTTTTTCTCATGTTGGAAATGTGAAGTAGAAAAAAACAAACATTTAAATACATTTTATTTTAAGGCAGAAACATGTGAAGACTGTGCAAGGGGTGTAGACTTTCCCTAGGCACTGTATGCAAAGCATAAGTGGTTTTCAATCTTCAGAGATAATAAGAGGAAAGATTGGTACAGTGAGGTGAGGGGAAAGAGGTAGAGACTGTGGAGTCAGTAATTGACAAGTTCCCCACAACACATCCCCCAAGAGGGCAGAACATCACTGCTAGCACAAAGGTGTTTTGTGGTTTGTGCAGCTGGAGCCAGGTGAGGAACGGTTGTCAGGTGAGTCCCACGCTGGGCACAACCATGATCCTGCAGTGAAGAGCAGTGCAGCTGGCCACAGACAGACAGAGCTCTGGCTGTCAACATCTGCTCAGGAGACTGTACCATCTGGGTCTGGCCCAGGGGAGCTTCTCCTCCATCTCTGACCAGCTGCAGAGTCACAGACAAACATGGACCTGTGCAGTCCTGTAGAGGTACAGAAGTCCAACCTATCTAGCCACTCAGTATTTAGGTATATTCCTATGTTTCACACGTTCGCCTCGTTCAAGGATGTTTATTTTTTATTTCATTTTTTTTTTTTTAAATACCTCAGTCAGATCAAAGCATTAGCAAGTCAAGCTTGTGCTATGACTGTGGGTTAAAAGCATTTCCGAGAAGTTCTTGAGGTCTGTAAGAATGGCTGAATGATCAACTGAACAAAAGACAATGAAAGACTAGTTGGCAGGTTTAGTTAAGACCTTTTATTTAATCAATTTAAAAGAAAAAACAAAACAGTAAAAACAGTGTACAAAGTGGATATCATTTATTTACTAAAGCTGGTGTCCTCAGTCTTGGGAATAGGAAAGAGGAGGTACAAAAAAAGTTTTAAAAAGAAAAGGTATAAAATACATTTCCCTATTTTCAGAGGGTGACAGCAAATGATGAGTGTGCATAGGATTAAGCAACAATCAGATCTAACAATTTAAGAATTGTTTGAGAAAGAGGAATTGATATGAAAATAAAAATAAAAAGCTGTTACATTCATTTGTATGATTAACTTTTGTATCGTGATTATCAGTCATCTGAAAACACAGCAGAATTTTCTGGAAACTCATTGGAGAACTGTGTTCCATTTTCAAGATTACCAGTTTATCTACAGCAATCTGTATATGGGGGTTAATTGCGCAAATTATCTTTTCATAGTTCACACCTTTCAGAATTGATGTCTAGAGAGGTGCTGTTTCAGTCATTTCTGACAGCAAAGTGTAACAAGTACAAGTGTACAAATACATACATACATGTTTTGGGGCAGGAAAGTGCATATCATTGGCACAGTCAAATCCATTTTCATTGCTGGTTTTCTATAAATAACAACTCAGAGCCATGTACAGAGGAATGGAACACATCCCTACCTATAGAGATCAAAGCTGACTCAACTTGTTTCCCCCGGAACCACAGCCCAGTTTGTTTATGGAGTAAGTCCTAAAGGACTATATTGTTATAGTGACCTCATTGAGGCTGCAGTGAGTACACTGGGAGAAAAACACCCAATACTGTAGAAGAGGAAAATCCAGAAGAGAGAAAAGATTCCCTGATTGGGCAGAAAGGATCAGTACCTGACTGGCAAGTTCAGAGGGAAGCAGCCTAGAGTGTTTGGAATACAACATTCAGACAGGGAGGCACCACAATCCAAGCACATGATAGTCCAGGGGGGTTAGAGTAACTCTGTCTTTTCAATGGGACCACAGGAAATGGATATCTAATTGACCATGTGTACACAGTTCTGAGATTCATTGACAGCAAGCTTTAATCTATTTAGATTATGCCTGCCCCCAGAATAAGTGTTATTTAAGTATCTGCAAATCCCCTTTCTGCCACTCTATTACATCATTTCTCTATTAGACTGACAGTGGTCCATTGGGTAATTCTCACCTTGTTCTCTAATGTTTTAGGGCTTTAAAATTCTGATAAGAATGTTTTTTGAGCATTGGAAGTCCTATAAGAATCAACCATGTTCTACTAACAGTTAGATATACAGAATAATACATTTTATTGATTAGGTATACTGGCAGCCCAAGGAGATTCAAAGTGTTGGTCAAATAGTGATAGTGTGAAAGTCTTGATAAAAAAAAATCAATATCAGACTAATCTCCCACTTCATTGAAAACGAAGTCATTGGTCATCTATTGTTATTGCCGTTGGGCCACAATATTTATTGGTATTAAAGCGGAAATCAGCAGTTGAAACAAAGCGTTCTCCCCATCCCTGTTTATGTAAAAAGCTGAGGGATGGGTTGGAGAAATGGAACCACTAAAATTCATAGACAGAGCTATGGATGCCATCATATCCAAAATTATCATTTTAACCATAGTGTGAGGCTATATAGTGTTTGTTTACAAACTTTGGAGCTAAATTATCTTATATTTTGGGTTGTGATAGGGTATGACAGTTCAACTAAGTTCATTAGGCATTCATAAGTTATATTCTTCAAGAATCAATGGGTACATATCATTTATTCATGAGTCAAAAAAATGTATGTAACAACTGCAGATCGCCCCTTTAAACAAAGAACAGCAAAATACATTTCAATTTTAAATGGCTAATTCCAATATAGTCCTTATGGTCCCGTAACATTTTCCAGGCAAACGTTCACTTTGTGAATAGTATGTGACAAATATAACAGGTGCTGACAAAAGCAAGACAAAAGTTTAAGAACGTGTAGCCTTATCATTCTAAATTCATATACCACATCGCTGCATGACCACTCTTTTCCTATAAATTAGGTTTTATGAACATCAAGCTTGTCTGACTGCACACATCAAGACAAGCAGGAAATGCACTGTAGTGTTCTCTCTCACCATTAGAAAAGTCTTAAAAGGCCACAGAAACTAATCAGTGGTTTTTCATTTGTGTAGTATGGAGTATTTTCCCATATAATTACCGAACCTGCAGATTGCAAATGTCTGTTCAACAATACTATCTGAAACACTGGTGAAGTAAGGAAAGGATGTGGCGAAAACCCCGGTAGTTGGATGTGCAGTCTGGTGGGGTGAGGGGAAATGGTGGGACCAGAGGAATAAAGGGGTGTGTTTAGGCTGTTCCACTCGCAGAGTAGGAAAACTGTGGGAAGTGGGGTCTCCGTTCGCTGTCAAACGACTCCATGCTGTCTTCTGGAATACAAAATGAGTGGGGAGGAAAGAGAGAGAGAGGGATGGCACAGAAAACTCCATTAGTATATACGTTCTGATTTCCGCTTTAATACAAAATATATATTTTCCTCCCAGTGACAAAAAACCCTTATGATTGAGTCCTAATGCATAATGTACCTAGTACTAGCCAGGGCGCAGTTTGGCACACACTGCTAGGGGTCTAGCACTTCCATGTGAGGTACACAGTGAACTATGGAATAACAGACGTTACACACACGTTCCAGGAGAGGGCACAAATCCCCCAGAGGAATTGAATAAGCACTATGTAATTTGACCTCACATTAATTGCACTGGGAAGATGGACCTTCCCCATTATCATTTCAATATTTGCCTTGGAGTGCAATCTATACCTTGAATGATGTTCAAAACGATCTATTATTTTTCTCTCGTGGGATTTAATTCTTTGAGTGCTACAGTACAGATATAAAGTTGCGACCAAATATATTGGCAGCCTTGCACTTTTCTTTAATTCCCTATGTCTTCTAAAATAAGATGAAATTGGAAAATAACTTTTGGTTTCCACACCTTATTGGATTTTCAACATTGCATAAGCAATTTTTTAGAATTTTTAATTTTGAAAGTAATGACAAACGGCAAAATGATTTGCGAGTTCTTGGTTGCACAGCCAAGATAACTGCAGACAAATGCTTCTTGTAGCCATCAGTGATCTTGCTGCACCTTGGCCCACTTTTCAGCAGCAAACTGCTCAAATGCTTCCATGTTTGAGGGGTGCCATCCACCAACTGCTGTTTTCAGATCTCACCATAGGTTCTGGATGTGATTCAGATCTGGACTATTGGCTAGCCACTCCAGAACAGCATCTCTTCTTGAACCATTCCTTGGTGTTTTTTGTATGTGCTTTTGGCGTCATTGTCCTGCTGGAAGACCCACAACCTCCAATGGAGACCCAGTCTTTGTACACTGGGTTGAACATTGGACTCCAAAACACCTGATAATCTGCTGATTTCATGATGCCTTGTGCATTTTCAAGGCCCCCAGTACCAGAGGCAGCAAAGCAACCCCACAGCATTATCAAACCTCCCTCATGTTTGATTGTAGGGAGGGTGTTCTTTCCATTGAATATTCATTTGGTTGTCAGTAAACAAAGCGCTGACCTGTAATGTCAAAGAGCTCTGTCTCTGTTAAAGGTTGTGGGTCTTCCAGCTGAACAATGACCCCAAACACACATCAAAAGCACCCTGGAATGGTTTGAGAAGAAATGCTGGACTGTTCTAGAGTGGCTAGTGTCCAAATCTGAATCACATCCAAAACCTATGATGAGATCTGACAAAAGCAGTTGGTGGAGGTCACCTCTCAAACATTGAAGTATTGGAGCAGTATGCTGCTGAAAAGTGGGCCAAATTGCTACAAAAAGGGTTTGTCTGCAGTTATCTTGCCCAAAGGCTGTGCAACCAAGTACAAGGGGTACCAATACATTTGTCCATGCCATTTGTATTTAATTTCTGAATAAAAATTGTAAACTTAAGTTTACAAAAATAAAAATTTGATCTACAATGATGAAAATTCAATATTGTGTGGAGAACAAATGCTTTTTTTTCAATTTAAACTCATTTTAGAAATAGGGAATTATTTAAGAAAAGTGCAAGGATGCCAATATATTTGTCCGCAACTGTATAATGTATCATATACATCAAGGGCACGAGGAAATATTACATTCTCTCATGACCGTGACAACGAGGAAGAATATTACTGTCTTCAATCAAAATTCTATCTAAACCATGTAGATCAGCTTGGGTTTTTTTGTTTGAGACACTCCAATTCTGGAACCCCAAAAATAAACATTGACCTTTAGAGCCAAATGATAATTTAAAGTTTAAAATCTCTGAAGAGGGGAGATACATTTATGTGAGATTCTGAAACGCAATAGGTATTCTTTACAGTAATGACATTTAGAACCACTTGCGTTTCCAGTTCATCCTGAGTCAGACTGTGATCACCCCTACTAAACAAAAACATTCAGGTCCAAAGAGTCAGTGAAAAACAAAAAAACAAGTATGATTGTCTGACTGGGTGTGTAATACTGTTCTCTGAGTGTGGTGCGTGTATTCTGTAAAGATACAGAATACGCAGTGGGTCAGGTAGTACCTTGTCCGGGCGGTGTAATAGTGATGGTCTGTGCTGTGAACTCCTCGTCAAAATACCGTGTATCTGTTTCCGAGGTAACCTGGGGCTTGAAGGGCGGGACCAGCTGTGAAAGAAGAGAGGACACCATGAGCACATTGGCACATCTGTCCTGTCAATCAGAGTGTAGACAGTTGCAGGCCTGGTGAAATCTATTGATTGTTCACTGAAGTAATGGAAAATGGAACACTAATTTACCTTTTTCTCATAAACATCTTGCCATTCAATCCCAGCAAAGAATTTGTGCTGCATAATCTCCTTAGCATCATCCTGTCCTCCACCTAACCTGGAAGATAGAGAAACCAAAACAAAGTAAATAAGTGGCCAAATCAATCCATGCCATTATATTCCACGGGATTCTGTGGATAACTGCTGGCAAGAGGGTCAACGCACCGCTGCTTGGGGTCCTTCTTGAGCAGGCCGGAGAGCAGGGACCTGCCCTCGTGACCCAGGGTACGTGGGAAACGGATGTCCTCCATGAGGATGAGCTCAAACAGCTTCTCGTGGTCCTGGTTGTAGAAGGGCAGCCGACCGCACATCATCTCGTACATGACCACGCCCAGACCCCACCAGTCCACCGCACGACCGTAATCATTGTCCTCCAGAACCTGGACAACACAGGACAACCACAACTCAAAACAATATAATACCATTAGGAACAATCATACTTGGAAGCATACAGGACAAGGGCTAGCAGGAGTTCAAATGTACATTCTTCCCTATGATAGCATCAAGAGAGACATACTATACATTGTTGGTTTAGATCTCTGAAACCTAGCTATTAGCTAAGTGGATGGACATTAGGTAGGTAGTGAGGTCAGCAGCTCTCCAGGCTGTATAAAGAACCCTGAGTGAGGCCAGTGAACCCCCCACCCCCTTCTCCTGGTTTGGGATTCCAAGCAGCCACAGCCAACACTGACTCACATCTCACATTAGGAGCAGGGATAGAGTTTCCCCCGGAGCCCTGCATATTTAATCACTAGAGGTCTGCAGTACACACTACACACCATCATGAGAGAGGGATAGGCTGGGCAGGGGCTGGAGGCTGGAGAGGCTAGGGCCAGTTAGTGGAAGCAGAGTCCCCATAGCAGCAACCACATACACCACACCACTGCCACAGCCCTTAGTCACGGAAGTGGAGGTTCACACATCTTGGAAGATGACGTGTTCACACGTTCTAATCAATTGGCTCGATTTGCCTCTGTACTGTCTAACTGGGCAGCCTGTTGAATGTCAAACATAGTATTTGAGTTGTTACTAAACAAGGCCTTCTGGGAAGTGTAGTTGGGTTAACAGTACAGGAAGGATATTGTAGGTGGAATCAAGCCAATGAGAACAGACTGTTCTTTAAAACAAGGTTATATGAGGTGAGATAAATTGGTCCAGGAATAGATTCATAGGTAAAAGGGCAGCCTAATAGAATTACATATGGACATGAAGATACACAGACCCAGAGAGAAGAGGCGGGCAGAACAGATGGACAGATGTGACCGTAAATGGAACAAAACCAGAGTGTGTTTGTGTGTGTTTGAGCGGGTGGTGTGTGCCTGCATCTGTGGGCACGCTGCTTGGCGCTGCGGTTAGGGGCGAGGAGGACTCGGAGGGCAGGGGTAACGTGAAGCCGGCACGGTGCTAGGATTACTGGACCGTCTCTATTTCCAGCACTGCTGTCGTGTGATTCACACCACACGACAGCTGGGCCTGCAGCTGCCCCATATATGTAGAAGAGTACCACAGCTGTGGAGCTGCCAGGACCACAGGAGCCAAGCTCATCCCTCACACACGTAACCAGGGCTGCCTGGACCAGCTCTGTTACACTGGCCCAAAGGACAGCACAGTGCAAGGAGGAGGTAGGAGTGAAACGTACACTTGCTGTACTTTTCCTCCACTTGATACTGCCCTCTATCTTACTTCTCTGGCCTTATTCTCCCTCTAACACAAACACAGCTATTGTCCCTCTCCCAAACACATGCCCTTCACTCTCCTTTTCATTGTTCATTACTTTCACAAATCGACTTCATTTCAATAAAATGACTCTATTTCACAGTGGATTAGGTGAAACTTGTTCCATGGGTGTTCGCAAGATGCAGGCTTACAGCCCTGGTCTGGGCAGTGGGTCTGGCCTGTGGAATATTCCCAGACGTTACAGCATTCCTGTGCAGCACACACAACAAGGTCATTGTTTACTGCAGAACAACCTGTAACATTGCCTGGCCCTGGTTCCCATAGAGACGCTCTATGGCGACCCCGTCTCCACGGAAACGCCCCCTGATGTCTCTACTGCCAGAGGAGGAGCAGAGCTGGGGCTGTTATATGGTGCCACTAGCTATGTTACTGTGTTCAGAATGCTAAAGAGGAGGAGGGTTGTTCTTCAGCACATTTATGACATACCACACATGGACAAAAATGACAAACAGATTCTTTCCTTTAAATTATCCTTTGCCTGTTGCTTGCCCTAGTGTGAGGGACGTGACATGATGGTTATATAGTAATTCATGCCCTAGTTGGCTTTGGTGATGATGGCTACTGTATGCCGTAAATTAGGATGGTTCTCTAGAGCAGGAGTTCCCAAACTTTTTCACTCGGGCCCCCCTTCCAGCATTGGGCCCTCCCCCCCTGCATGAGCACGCGCCACGTCTATTTCCATGGGCACAAGCACTGTTCATGACACAAACTGTCCACACCCCTCTTGTTGTTGGAGAGGAAATTTGACAGGTTTCAGCTTTTCTTTTCTTCATTTTCCATACATTGCCAGTCTAATGTGTATTCATGTGATATTTGAGTGACCAAAACAATTTACAACAATATCTATAGGATAAAAAAACAAAACTTTAAAAAACGTTAGCTGACATGGGCTAGTTGATGTGGACATTTCAGACAAGTTATAAACAGCTAAGAGTCTAAGAGAGAGGAATATAAAGATGTCAGATGAAAACGACATGGGAGATTGTTACAGGGGAGAACTGAGGACAACAGGCCCAGAGTGTGGCCCTGGCTTTGCCCAGGTCGGGATAGGCATCCTGGGCAGGAGTCGGCTAGAAGCCCCCTCAGTGCCAGGAGCAGCTGTAGCCAATGTAACCTTTTCTTCAGGGCGGAAACTCACGTTTCCTGAGGCACTGCCAAACCCCCCAGCAAATTCCAAATGGAGGCTAAAAACAACGAGTCAGCAGCTGTGTTAACATGGGCACCCTTCTCCCAGAAAACCTTCTTACAGCAAGAGGCAAGGGGACTAGCAACACACACACACACACACTGTACAATGCCCTATCGTGTTATACACCCCACGTCATACCTGCACGCAATGGGGAGAAGCCACACCCCTGTACACATGCCTTCTCAAACAAAAAATATGGGAACAACCTGTCCTGCCCTAGTCACACTGCAGACTCATTAGCTGCATGTCTTATACTGGAGATTAGACAGGCATTTAGGAACAACTGTCCCAAAGCCACTCTTCAACAGTTTATTTTACCTTTATTTTAACAGGGAGTCCCATTGAGACCAAGGTCTCTTTTGCAAGGGAGCCTTGCATCTTACAATTAATTACACAACTACATTCGACATAGGAAATACACCAGAAAAAATGTGACATAGCTTGTATGCCTTAACAATATGCCCGACAACAGACATTTACGATGATGTGTGTAGTGGGATATATTCACTGCAATACAGTTCCTCTCTTCAAACCGTGTTAGGTCTGTTAATTCTTTTAGTTATTTACCAATTATGTGACTTTATTCTCTTCAGTTGATTTACACTCAAATTTTAATAGACAAAAATACTCACGAGAACATGCCAAAAGAGTGTGCACTGAAGAGGAAGGTTACATGGGTTGGGATCCAAAGGCCTCCCATTTTTTATGTAAAAAAAAATGATACGATTTATTGACCCCCATATTGTGAATGGACTGTGAGAATACACTACCTCTGGGGCCAGGTACTCTGGTGTCCCACAGAAGGTCTTCATGGTGGCCCCGTCTGTGATCCCCTCCTTACACAGTCCAAAGTCGGTGATCTTTATGTGTCCGTCTTTGTCCAGCATGAGATTTTCCAGCTGAGACAAGGAGACAGAATGAGACAGGACGTATCAGCAACAGGAGGAGGGGGAGTGACTGTGTGAGTGTGTGATTGAGGCACAGCTGATTTGGCCTCAGCTCTGAGAGACATGAGCTAGCAATGCATGTCCTTTTAATATCAGTGTGTCCTCTGAGTAAAAGTCACCTGGCAACTGTAGCCCACACGTGGCCAGCAGCACCAGGCAGGCAGGCCAGAGTCAGCACATCCTCCAAAAACTGCTACCCTGGCATTTTCAGGAGAACCTTAGCAGGCTGGGAGCCTGCCTCATTAACCCATGGGGAGAGCAGAGGGAGGGGGGAACGAGGAGGGTGGAGGCTATGCTGACCTGGCTGGTATAGTTTCATCAGCTGGAAGAAACAGGGCTACAGCCCCCCCCCCCCCCCTTAAAACCAGTCATAGCATGCCTCTGCTACCTCTGCTCTTATGCTATGAATACAGATCACTGAGTTTCTGTACTAGTCTCTTTCTTCTGGTACAAACAATTTACAGCTGGACAGAATAAGTTTGATGACGGGGGTAAAATATGACTGTCAATACTAAAATACACATTTTTCATCACTGCTTATTTACATTAATGGTAACACAAAGATAAATAAAGGAATCGAACATCTGCCCAGAAGGAGATGGTGGTTAGAATATTCCAGCTGTAGAAAGGGGCGGTCTAGGTCTCCAGCTGCAGTGAGGACTGAATCGGGGTAGGCCTGCTGCTGCTGTGGACACTATTTATATCTCGGTCCGCAGACTGTGCTCCTCTGCCTTACCTTCAGGTCTCTGTAGACCACGTTCCTCTCAGCATGCAGGTAGTCCAGCGCTGACACTATCTCCGCCCCGTAGAACCGAGACCGCTCCTCCGAGAACACCCGGTCTCGGGAGAGGTGGAAGAACAGCTAAAGGAGGGAGGAAGATAAGAGAGAGGGAGAGGAGAGACAGAGGGAACAAGGTTAGCGTACACAGAAGGAGGGGTGGGAGGATTATTGGCTACTACTAGCTAAATTGGATCTTGTGTGTCAGGTGTTATTGACTGTTTAAAAAGCTCACCTCTCCGCCGTTCGCATACTCCATTACGAAACACAACCGGTCATGGGTCTGGAAGGAGTATTTCAGGCCCTGGGGATATATATTTATATTTGAGTCATTTAGCCATTTATACTTCTTTCGTACTGGTGCCCCATGGGAATCGAACCCACAACCCTGGCGTTGCAAGCGCCATGCTCTCTCTACCAACTGAGCCAGATGGGACCCTGGGGATATACACCAATAACTTAAACAACTGTAATGGATCAAAAAATTAAGCCCGCCATTGCAAGTTCTCCATAAGAAACCAAAGTCTTTGTTGAAGTGATATCTGCCTTTGGGATATAACTGTTGAGTGACAACTGCTATCCCCATTCACCACAGTGGGATGGACAGAAGATGCATGTGTTACTCCAGCCACTTAATGTGGAAGAGTTTCGCATTGTGAGCCATCACAGACTTTGAGAAAGGTGGTTAACTAACAATGAGATGTCTAGTGTCTAGCCAAGTCTATTGCCGTCTTTGCAAACATTGCTCAAACTCTCCCAACACAGATTCAGCATCTCCCCCTGAATGGAAGCTCTCAGGCTGAAGTGGAGTGGCTCCTCAGTCTTTGTGGCCAGAGAAGAGTTTGGGTTAGGTAGATGGAGTGGATGGCGGGGTCTCTCACTGTCAAGAACGGATGCTTGGAATTCTGGAGCACTCGGTTTTCTGTGAGTGTGTGTGCCACTTCATCCTGAAAAAGATCACAAAGAGTGTTTGTGCAACTCCCACAATGGCTGCCGTTTAGGTATCCATGATCGCCCCTCACCGCCCCCATGCTGTCTCTCCCTCTTTCGTTTTCTCATGCTTCTCCTAACGGTTAGTGGCCTCTACTCACTTTCGCTACGATCACTTCCTTCTTCAGGATTTTCATGGCATAGTAGCGTCCTGTGGCCTTCTCCTTCACCAGGATCACTTTGCCAAAAGTACCTTTTCCGAGGAGTTTGAGGTATTCAAAGTCGTCCATAGTCTATGAGCGAGGGGGGAAAAAACAGCATTGGGTTACAAACAGCGTCTATAACAAATTCATGCTCTAACTAGTCAAGACATATAATCCCACTGACAACAACACAGAAGCATTTAAGGTACAATTTCATCCACTCTGCAACTTCCACTCTTCTAATGGTGGGACTATATGCTGCAGTGACTTGTTTAACCTCTGACCCTCAGGGCTGGTGAGAATGTTGAAAACGGTTGTGTAGGAGACATGCAATCCGGTGCCCTTAGACCTTTGTGTCATGACTTAAGAGCACAGATGTGTGGTGATGAAACAGAGTGGACACGCCATCTGGTGCTAAGCCTCCCATGGCTGATGTTGGTACCGAAGCATCGGCTCTTGGACTAATAGGCTCCTAGACAGCTTCTACCCCAAAGCCATAAGACTGCTAAATAGCCAGACTGCTAAATAGTCAGGTAATGGTACCTGAACTATCTGCACTAACTCGATCACTGACTCTAATACCTAGTACCTCTGCCCATTGACCTGGTCCTGGAACTCCCTGTATATAGCTCCACATTGACCTGGTCCTAGAACTCCCTGTATATAGCTCCACATTGACCTGGTCCTGGAACTCCCTGTATATAGCTCCACATTGACCTGGTCCTAGAACTCCCTGTATATAGCTCCACATTGACCTGGTCCTGGAACTCCCTGTATATAGCTCCACATTGACCTGGTCCTGGAACTGCCTGTATATAGCTCCACATTGACCTGGTCCTGGAACTCCCTGTATATAGCTCCACATTGACCTGGTCCTGGAACTCCCTGTATATACACTACTGGTCAAAAGTATTAGAATACCTACTCATTCAAGGGTTTTTTATAAGTTTTTACAATTTTCTACATTATAGAATAAACTATGAAATAACTATAAAATAACACATATGAAATCATGTATTAACCAAAACAGTGTAAACCAATCAAAATATCTTTCATATTTCAGATTCTTCAAATAGGCACACTTTGCCTCGATGACAGCTTTGCACACTATTGGCATTCTCTCAACCAGCTTCATGTGGTAGTCACCTGGAATATATTTCAATTAACAGGTGTGCCTTCTAAAAAGTTATTTTGGGGAATTTCTTTCCTTCTTAATGCATTTGAGACAATCAGTTGTGTTGTGACAAGGTAGAGGGGTATACAAAAGATAGCCCTATTTGGTAAAATACCAAGTCCATATTATGTTAAGAACAACTCAAATAAGCAAAGAGAAATGATAGTCCATCATTACTTTAAGACATGAAGGTCAGTCAAAACAGAACATTTCAAGAACTTTGAAAGTTTCTTAAAGTGCAGTCGCAAAAACCATCAAGCGGTATGATGAAACTGGCTCTCATGAGGAACGCCACAGGAATGGAAGACCCAGAGTTACCTCTGCAGCGGGGGATAAGTTCATTCGAGTTACCAGCCTCAGAAATTGCAGCCCAAATAAATGCTTCAGAGTTCAAGTAACAGACACATTTCAACATCAACTGTTCAGAGGAGACTGTGTGAATCAGGCCTTCATGGTCAAATTGCTGCAAAGAAACCACTACTAATGGACACCAATAAGAGACTTGATTGGGCCAAGAAACGCAAGCAATGGGCATTAGACCGGTGGAAATTTGTCCTTTGGCCTGGAGTCTAAATTGAAGATTTTTGGTTCAAACCACTGTGTCTCTGTGAGATGCGATGTGGGTGAACGGATGATCTCCGCATGTGTATTTCCCACCGTAAAGCATGGAGGAGGAGGTGTTATGGTGTGGGGGTGCTTTGCTGGTGACACTGTCTGTGATTTATTTAGAATTCAAGGCACACTTAACCAGCATGGCTACCAGAGCATTCTGCAGCGATACACCATCCCATCTGGTTTGGGCTTAGTGGGACTATCACTTGCTTTTCAACAGAACAATGACCCAACACATCTCCAGGCTGTGTAAGGGCTATTTAACCAAGAAGGAGAGTGATGGAGTGCGGCATCAGATGACCTGCCTCCAAAATCCCCTGACCTCAACCAAATTGAGATGGTTTAGGATGAGTTGGACTACAGAGTGAAGGAAAAGGAGTCAAAAAGTGCTCACCATATGTGGGAACTCCTTCAAGACTGTTGGAAAAGCCTTCCAGGTGAAGCTGATTGAGAGAATGCCAAGAGCGTCCAAAGCGGTATATATTTTGATTTGTTTAACACTTTTTTGGTTACTACATGATTCCATATGTGTCATTTCATAGTTTTGATATCTTCACTATTATTCTACAATGTAGAAAATGGTAAGAATGTTTTAAAAAACTTGAATGTGTAGGTGTTCTAAAACGTTTGACCGGTCGTGTAGCTCCACATTGATCAGGTACAGGTACTCCCTGAATATAGATCCACATAGATCTGGTACTGGTACTCCCTGTATATACAGTACAGTTGAAGTCAGAAGTTTACATACACCTTAGCCAAATACATTTAAACTCAGTTTTTCACAATTCCTGACATTTAATCCTAGTAAAAATTCCCTGTCTTCAGTCAGTTAGGATCACCACTTTATTTTAAGAATGTGAAATGTCAGAATAATAGTAGAGAGAATAATTTATTTCAGCTTTTATTTCTTTCATCACATTCCCATTGGGTCAGAAGTTTACATACACTCAATTAGTATTTGGTAGCATTGCCTTTAAATTGTTTAACTTGGGTCAAACGTTTCGGGTAGCCTTCCACAAGCTTCCCACAATAAGTTGGGTGAATTTAGCCCATTCCTCTTGACAGAGCTTGTGTAACTCAGTCAGGTTTGTAGGCCTACTTGCTCTCACGCACTTTTTCAGTTCCGCCCACAAAATATATATATCCACATAATTTCTCCCTCATGATGCCATCTATTTTGTGAAGTGCACAAGTCCCTCCTGCAGCAAAGCAGAAAAAGGGGGATGCTTGCAAGCTGAAGAACACCATCCCAACCGTGAAGCACAGGGGTGGCAGCATCATGTTGTGGGGACATGATGCTGCCACCCCCGTGCTTCACGGTTGGGATGGTGTTCTTCGGCTTGCAAGCCTCCCCCTTTTTCCTACAAACATAACGATGATCATTATGGCCAAACAGTTCTATATCTGTTTCATCAGACCAGAGGACATTTCTCCAAAAAGTACGATCTTTGTCCCCATGTACAGCTACAAACCGTAGTCTGGCTTTTTTATGGCGGTTTTGGAGCAGTGGCTTCTTCCTTGCTGAGAGGCCTTTCAGGTTATGTCGATATAGGACTCGTTTTACTGTGGATATAGATACATTTGTACCTGTTTCCTCCAGCATCTTCACAAGGTCCTTTATTGTTGTTCTGGGATTGATTTGCACTTTTCGCACCAAAGTACGTTCATCTCTAGGAGACAGAACGCGTCTCCTTCCTGAGCGGTATGACGGCTGCCTGGTCCCAAGGTGTTTATACACCTGATTTCTTTTGACTTTCCCATGATGTCAAGCAAAGAGGCACTGAGTTTGAAGGTATGCCTTGAAATACATCCGCAGGTACATCTCCAATTGACTCAAATTATGTCAATTAGCCTATCAGATGCTTCTAAAGACATGACATCATTTTCTGGAATTTTCCAAGCTGTTTAAAGGCACAGTCAACTTAGTGTATCTAAACTTCTGACCCACTGGAATTGTGATACAATGAATAAAAAGTGAAATAATCTGTTTGTAAATAATTGTTGGAAAAATGACTTGTGTCATGCACAAAGTAGATGTCCTAACCGACTTACCAAAACTATAGTTTGTTAACAAGAAAAGTTGTGGAGTGGTTGAAAAACGAGTTTTAATGACTCCAACCTAAGTGTATGTAAACTTCCGACTTCAACTGTAGCTCCACATAGATCTGGTACTGGTACTCCCTGTATATGGGGCGTGCAGGTATCCTAGTGGTTAGAGCGTTGGGCCAGTAACCAAAAGGTTGCTAGATTAAATCCCCAAGCTGACAAGGCAATTAACCCACTGTTCCTGGGCTGTATTTGTAAATAAGAATGTGTTCTTAACTTACTTGCCTAGTTAAATAAAAGGATAAATATAGCTCCATTCTTGTGTATTTAATTGTGTTACTACATTGTTGGGAATGGCTTGTAAGCAAGCATTTCACAGTAACGTCTACACCAGTTGTATTCGGCGCATGTGACAAAAATATAATTTGTATTTTATTTGTTAGGAAAGTGTCAGGGCGCCGGGGTGAAGCAGGAAGTGCCGGTGAGGGTTGGGGTGAGGCAGGAAGTGCCGGTGAGGGTTGGGGTGAAGCAGGAAGGGCTGGTGAGCGTTGGGGAGAGGCAGGAAGGGCTGGTGAGGGTTGGGGTGAGGCAGGAAGTGCCGGTGAGGGTTGGGGTGAAGCAGGAAGGCCTGGTGAGGGTTGGGGAGAGGCAGGAAGGGCTGGTGAGAGTTGGGGTGAGGCAGGAAGTGCCGGTGAGGGTTGGGGTGAAGCAGGAAGTGCCCGTGAGGGTTGGGGTGAAGCAGGAAGGGCTGGTGAGGGTTGGGGTGAAGCAGGAAGGGCTGGTGAGGGTTGGGGTGAGGCAGGAAGTGCCGGTGAGGATTGGGGTGAAGAAGGAAGGGCTGGTGAGGGTTGGGGTTAAGCAGGAAGGGCTGGTGAGGGTTGGGGTGAGGCAGGAAGTGCCGGTGAGGGTTGGGGAGTGGCATGAAGGGCCAGTGAGGGTTGGGGTGAGGCAGGAAGGGTCAGGGTGAGGTTTGGGGTGAGGCAGGAAGGGGCATGGTTGGGGTGAGGCAGGGTGAGGAGGGCGGGGACCCACCACTTTGAGTCTGGGTTTGGTCAGGTACATCTCCATGTCCATTGGGTCTGGGGAGGAGTCCATCATCTCCTCTTCCTGTTTCTGTAGGCCATCTGCTACAGCCTGAATGGCTTTCGTCCATTCTTCCCTGAGAGAGGAAGGAGAGGGAGATTACAACACCTCATTTAACATGATTTAATTCAGCCCAATCATGTAATTGTCATCTTATCAACAGGAAGGCAATTTAGACTGTAGGGTCAGCCAACAACCAGTGTACTGTGTACAATGTGTATGCACATGCTTGTGGTGTGTGTGTATTTGACTGTGTGTATGTGTAAGGGAGGGGTTGTGGATGAGCTTGCCTCTCCTCGGGGGTCTCCACGTGGAAGGTGCGCTCGATGACAGTGGTCCACTGCAGGCAGCGGATGATGAATGTGTTGGGCTTGGGCCTCTCCGTCTTCATCAGCTGGCACTCTGGCCACATCCCGGGAGAGAGGGGCCAGGAGGAGAGGAGACAGAGACCCGCAGTTACAGCCATTTATCTTTATCGCCACCGTAACAGACACGGCTGGGACAGCCACCATGCAGCCGTACATAGGGAACTGAACAGCTGCACTATGGGGGAAGGATGGAGGAGGAAACCCTGATCATAGCGTTTCCTTCATACTAAATACACATTACCAAAAGTATGTGGACACCTGCTCGTCAAACATCTCATTTCAAAATCATAGGCATTAATATGTCGTTTTTCCCCCCTTTGCTGCTATAACAGCCTCCATTCTTCTGGGAAGGCATTCCACTAGATGTTGGAACATTGCTGAGTGGACTTGCTTCCATTCAGCCACAAGAGCATTAGTGAGGTCGGCAATGATGTTGGCCGATTAGGTCTGGCTTGCAGTCGGTGTTCCAATTCATCCCAAAGGTGTTCGATGGGGTTGAGGTCAGGGCTCTGTGCAGGCCTGTCAAGTTCTTCCACACCGATCTCAATACATAATTTCTGTATGGACCTCGCTTTGTGCACGAAGGCATTGTCATACTGAAACAGGAAAAGGGCCTTCCCCAAACTGTTGCCACAAAGTTGGAAGAACAGAATCATCTTGAATGTCATTGTATGCTGTAGCGTTAAGATTTCACTCCACTGGAACTAAGGGGCCTAGCCCGACCCATGAAAAACAGCCCCAGACAATTATTCCTCCTCCCCCAAACTTTACAGTTGGCACAATAGCCGAATCCACTAATTTCAAGGGGTGTCCACATACTTTTGTAAATATAGTGTATTTTTACCTCAGGATTTAGTCAATACATGGGACTGTCAGCAGTGATCTGGGCAGTCGTTTCAGTCAATTCCAGAAAATGTGTCCAAGTTATGACATTCACAAAAAAATAAAAGGAATTTCAATTTTTCAATTAGCTTGAAACTAAGTTACAATTTTTAGAGAGCAGCCAGTTTCCCAGTGCAGCTCTTTCACACAGTCAACAAACTGCGTATGCCAAAAAAAAACATGGAAGAGTTTGTCAGGAAGTCTGTTAGATGGAAGATATGTGGCTGGGCCACCACTGAGCTCCAGCAGGGCCCTGTCAGTGTGGCTGTGTAACAGCCCCACCACCTCATCAGCCCCATCAGCAGCATCACATGGCCCCTCTGTCTGTGGGTCTACTGCAGGTCTGCTCAGTGACAAACTGTGCCACCCTCTCTGTACTGCTGATGGAGACAGAGCAGCCCACAGATAAATAATTGAAATCAGATGGTTAATAACCACTATAACTCAAGAATGTCAGGAAACATTTTGTTTAACAAACAGTATGTTCTCTAATTACTCTGTTCAATCATCTGCCGAGCTTGTCCCAACAACTTCCTGTCATGTAGGGAGTAGTCCCATAGACAAAACTGGAATTTACACACAGCCAGGTAGAATACTGGCATATTGCTAATGTACCACCAGTCTATTCTGATGTTTCTAACCACAACTTTGTGGCTTTGAAGTGTACCATTAAGGCAAGACATTGTCATAGGAGCTACTGAACACAAATATTTTCTATTGGTGATTATGCAATATAAAGTGGTGTATAATCTTAATGGGTGAAGTAATGTAGATAGTAGGTTCTTCAAAGAGTAGATACTCACGTGCTACTGAGAAGTTATTTAAGGGGGTTTCGAACGCGTCAACATCTTGTGGTCGTTCCTTGTAGCCAATGAATGTACCATCACTCTTGAGTAGAAAATACCTGGGCCTCCAGGTCTTAATGTACTCTCCTGCAAAGAGAGATGGAGAAAGGGATGAGGATAATTGGTTGCTATAATGTGCTGGTTTCAAAAGGTTACATTCTTTAAATTGTTGATCGGTCTATGAAAATTAAGCTGTGCGGTTCGATGATTTGTGTGATGTGATGATACACAAAGCTATTATCTTCAAGGCAACATCCTTATTCACAGCGGTTCTGACCCATTTCTTGTGATTTAATTGCTAAGATGTTCACCAACATTACCTAAATGACCATGTCGTCACCCACTTTCAGCTATAGTAGGTCAAAGCCAGGACAAATAGCTGTTTTAGCTGGACTCAGGACCCTTGCCTCTGCCCCTTCGTTCCCATACAGAGGTTATACAGGAATCCATGTCTCCATCCTTGCCTATCTCCTCCAACACAAGACACCCACAGATGAATCTCTCAGAGACAACGCAACTCTATTTATTCCGCGGACGGTTCAGGAAACATTGTGCCAAATGTTCCTGAAATGTGCAAAAACAGCTTACGCCACATAAAAAGTCAGCAGCACAGATCGAAGAGGGGCTTGAATATTTATACAGGAAAAATTTCATTTATTTTTAATTACGAGAGCCGGGTATTAACCCCATGCAGTGTCTGAGCAAGCTGTCCTTAATTGCCCCATTTCCTCCGACACAGAAGTCTAGGGAAAGTGGAGATCTGTTAATGCTAGATCCTGTTCCTCCTCTCCCCAAGCCTCGCCTGGCACACCACTGGCTCCAGTCTGAGGAAACTGATCCCAGACCTGTCTGTGACGAGGCAGACTGACCAGAATCCCTCGATAACAGAACCTAATTTACCTCTAGTCAACTTAACACACCTCATATAAACTCCTCTTAGTGAGAAGAGGCTATGTAGACAATCACTAAGTGGATTGTATTCCATATTCTAGGATGTCTCACCTCAATGTGATGGTTCAACTGTCTGACTAGTGGAATCCCACGTGAGAGGGGCTACATCATTCAAACACCACAGGGTGCAACCATTACAGCAGGAACACACACACACACACACACACACACACACACACACACACACACACACACACACACACACACACACACACATACACACAGTGTAAAGCACCTGATTTACTGCAACAATTGAGGTGACAGCACAAATCCCAGCACTAGAGAAAACATCTGTCTCAGAGCACTGTATACTTTAGATGTCAGTCTGCAGCAGATGCCCAATATGTTACTACGGCTGTTGTCATTTTTCAGAACGGCACGGGAGGACATTTTTCATCTCCATTCTGCTGGCTAAGTATTTTTACACCAAACGCAGCTCATTTAGAAATTAGTTAGACTTTGTCAGACTTCAGATTGCAATGCTTACTGCTTGCCTACAAAGCCGAGCACGCACCGTCCTCATTGAAAAAAAACACTGTGATAAAGAGGAAAGCTCTGTGGATTTCCCCATGTCTGTTCAATATGCTGCAATTACAGTGATGAGTCATTTGTCTATTTTACACTACATGGCTCATGAATCAACATTCACAGCACTAATCCATGCATGCACGCACGCACGCATGCACACACACACACACACACACACACACGCACGCACACACACACAGGTCCCCAGAGAATCAACATCAATGTAATTTACAACTACGGGTCAACAGCAGCTTCACACGACTGACTGAATTTCTTGTTACGTCAGCACAGTGGTGGGCATTGGTAAGGTGAAACAGAGATACTGCTATAAGGAGCAATCTCATGGTTGAGAAGCCAACAGCTTACAACACCGGGACCCACACCCCAGCCTCCATATCTAAGACCATTTCCAGACTCATCCTAAACCTGCGATGCATTATGGACAGAACACCCTCAGCCTCAATCTACCATAAATCAAGGCCTGACTTCTGCTCTAGATAGATTGTCAGTCTGTGGTCAGGTCTTGGCTGATCCATTTCCCCCACCCTAGGCTCAGAGCCCCTGGCAGGGCAGGCTGGGGACAGTATGTGCACAATGCAAAGGCAGCATAATAAGCTCCCTACCTCCAGCCATGCATCATACGAGCACAGTGACAGAGGGAGTTTTTTTGTTAAATTTTATTTATCTGGGCAAGTCAGTTAAGAACAAATTCTTATTTACAATAACGGCCTACCCCGGCCAAACCCTAACCCGGACGACGCTGGGCCAATTGTGCGCCGCCCTAAGGGGCTCCCAATCAAGGCCGGTTGTGATACAGCCTGGAATCGAACCAGGGTCTGTAGTGATGCCTCTAGCACTGCCTAGACCACTGCGCCACAATGGAGCCCCAAAAAATTGGGAAATAGGTTAGCCTACACACTGGCAGCGCTCCGCTCACCTCTTTAGGGAAGAATACAGAGAGATTCAGGAAATAGATCAAGCGCGTGTTTGGTGCTTCCAACAATGACGCTGAAAGGCTGATTGTTTACTGTAATTGTGTTGTGGCCACAAACTGGCATCAAGACCATTGTCCCAACACAGACACTGACAAGCAAAGACAGATGTTTGTTTATATGCACTGGCGTGTATGAACGTACACTTTACAGTGTGTATGTGTGAATGTATATCTGACGACAGCAAGGTCTTGCCATCCTCAAGCACAGAGGGCCTGGATAGGGCATCGATCATATATACCAGTACCTGCTGTATATAGCCTCGTTATTGTTATGTCATTTCCTTGTTACTTTTTTTATTACATTTTTTACTTTAGTTTATTAATGTAAATATTTTCTTAACTTTATTTTCTTAAAACTGCATTGTTGGTTAAGGGCTTGAAGTAAGCATTTCACGGTAAGGTCTACACCTGTTGTATTCGGCACATGTGATAAATAACATTTGATTTGATTTGGCCTGCAAGCCCCTCTGACGCATGAAGCCCACCCAGGCTGGCAAGAGTTGGCGTCCACCGTGCCTTGTGATGATGCCACCGTGCGTGGCATGCACTGCAGAGACATTCCTCCACGCAGAGGCGGGCTCTGTCACATGGCTCTCAATGAGGTGACAATGAATACTCACTGTACCCTTTCATTAGTCTAGCTAACACCTAACTCTCAAAGTTCTCCTGACTTCAGAGTCTGGAATGGCTCTTTGTTGTTGTCGGCACAATGCGTCAATAATGAAGGAGGCTGTGCTTTTACTGGTTGGCTCTCTTCAAAACACCCACATACAGCCCCCTGGCACCGCCCCATTCCAATTTCAAATCCAAACAACAAAAGCTCTCAACCCATGAAGATTTTTTTGGGGTTGAGAGAACCAATCAAACCTGTCACGCAATTTCTAAGTGAATATTGCATTAACAAACGGTCTACTTTTCAGACCAGTGTGGTCACAGCTCTCCCTGCTCTGAGTCACGTGGGTCGCTAGCCTTTCACAGTGTCACTACACAGCAACAAAGCCATGGGGACAGTCACTTAATGGTCACCATGCACTGTAATGCAAATGTCATTGGTAAAGGACACTTTTAATAGTGTTTCCTTTCCTCTCAGAGACCACAGCTTGTAAAGATCAGCGAGTAGAGTTCAGTGAACTGAACAAGCTCATCATGGTGGAATGTGACACCTAGGGCACATCTCTACCCCCCTATACCCCTCCACCCCTTCCATACCCCTCCACCTAATCCCACCCTAAAGACTCCACAGCATGCTCTGAGCACAGCAGGACTGACATTGGTGCAATTATCAGAACATAATTGTCTTTGTGCTTCTTTTGCTCTTCCAAATAAAGCATAACGTTACACATTTCCCAAAATGTGGGTGTGGAGAAAACAATGGCTGTGGAGAAATTGGCAGTATGCATGTTATCAACTAAATTACTTAGAACATCGTTTTTGGGCTAGCTGGAGAGGATATCCTGACCAGGCAAACGTCATCCTGGCTGGGGCATGGAGAGTCATGTAACTGAAGAAACTGTCTTATCATTTCTGTCAGCTACATCTGCAGTCCATCTCTTCGTTACAAAACCACAGACATGACCCAGATGTCTTTCCTATTTACTAACATCCTACCATGATACTCCACAACTGGGAACTGGGGGCTTAGGAGGAATAGGAAGCAGAGGGTGTACAGACAACAGCAGGAGATGCCAAAAGACTCATTCGTAGACTATTTAAAATTACTCACTAAATATTAATATGCTTTTTTGATACAGTATATTTTGACAGAATGGACCAAATGGGCAAATTGCAGAATACAGATTGAGAGAGAAGACAACATGCTGACTAAGAGCAGAAGGGACTTGAGACACAGAAGTCCCCTGCTATCAACTCTATCCATCCATCCATCTTCAAAGTCTTTCAGCTGCAGTAAACTGGCCCTTTTCATCTCACTAGAACATTTTAATTGTAGAAAACCGGAAACAACCTGACAGCGTGACCACATAGCAGATAAGATCAAGAACAGAACAATCTTTGGGATAGGCAAATTCAACTACAATTTTGACTGTGTGTGTGTGTAGACGAGGGCCATGCAAGGAGCTGTCAGGGGCTGTTGGAGTGTCTTTACATGTCAAACAGCTGCTGAGGTCTGGGATGCGCACTGGGCAAAGTAGAAAATAATGAACAGTGAGCCTCTGCCAAACAAAAGAGAATTCATCTTTATTTGCCAACTGCTGCATGGCTTATGTGTGGACAGCCAAATTGTACCAGTGCCATGCCCCCCACACACACATGCACAAATGCTCTCGCATATGCATACACACACACTCAATGACTTACAGCTGCAGAGGGCCAATTGTCCAAATACTGTATGCTACTGTGTCATTTTCTTCAGAACTGGAGCTATTACTGAATAAGCTGTATGTGTCTGAATGGTTTATGAGTTGACAGCGTAGTTCCATAGAGCTCTCAACAGACACATGAAAACCAGCTTATTCATCAAAAACCTTCTACTGGCAATAAGAGCATCTTGATTGACCAAAGGCGAACCGTCTGCAGTCAGACTAAAATAATTCACTCAATGGTCAGACTGTACCAAGTTACGGTTTTCAAGGTCAGTCCGTTGTAAAAGAACGAGCATGCGAACAATTCGGATCCATGTTAATACTACCATTTGACACAGAGGCCATTTGCAAGTCAGCTTGGCTTTAGAGTCCAGGCAGTCTGTGTCATTAAAAATAAGATTAAATGTAAAAAGGAAAGGATGCAAGAGAGTGTGTCAGAGGTTAGCCTGTGTGTCTGAGGAGCGTTGTGTTCTCTCTGTCTCTATGTGACAACGACAGGAATCTAAGGTCCCAGCTGCCACAGCTCTTTAATAAACACATCATGCAACATTCATCACACTGCAAAGGAGAGGCCAACCGCTGTGCTCTGTCTGGCATCACAGGCACATGGAATACAGACAGACACAGAGAGAGAGACACACACACACAGACAGACAGAGACACAGAGAGAAAGAAAGAGGAATGAGAGCAGAAAATAAAATGTTAAGGAAGGGGAGAAGAAGAGGTCAGACAAAACAAGCCCTTCTCAGCGCAGTGCCCAGTGATTGGACTTCCTGAGGGGGCTGCTGTGGTGTTTTGTCTCTGCCTGGCCACTCATTCATAGTTTGGGGATGAGAGGGAGGAAGGGAGCCCATAGTAACTGTGTGATAGAGTGTATGTGTGAGAGTGTGTATGTGTGAGAGTGTCGAGGGGGGGGGGGGGGGGGGGGGATTGAGGATTAGGGAATTAAAACTCCAGAGCAGGGGAGGCAGTGTATTTTGTTCATTTTTCCTCGGTTGCTCCCTTCGGCCCTTTTCTGTTGGGCCCTGCCTGTAGCCTGCAGCTGCAACCTGCCGCCATGTGCCCTGCATCTCAATGAGCCTCTGTGCCGCCACCCGCTCCAGAGGAGAGGGGGCTCCCTGATGGAAGGGTCACCACTCTGTACCACCACCCCAATACCGCTCCCCGTCCCATCTCCTTCCCAGCTCTGGGACTCAGGGCAGACTGCGCCGCCAGGCTGCCCCTCTCCCCATGACCATATAAGGCTGTCCAGGCTCACAACAGGCCTCTCACATGCCAGGCTAAACCGCCCAGGAGTTTGGGTTTCTTCATTCTTTCTTTTCTCCGCCCTCTTTTTTTTCTTCCTGCTGTCCCTCTCCTCTTTTGTTGGCGTCTCTCTTTCTCTCATGCAGCTGGATGGGACTGCACTGCCGGGGCTTTGGCAACAGCATCAACAGGTCACAGGGAAGGGCTGCCCCAGCCTCCACTGCAGCCCTCTCTTTTCTCTCCATCACCCTCCCTTCCCCTCTCTCTCTGCTGATGCGGTATCTGCCACTACAGGAAAAAAAAAGGGGGGGGGGGTGAACAGTGGGGAGGGGGGTGGTGGAGCCCCTCTTTCTCACGCTCATAAGAAAGCCCTCACTTCTTCTCCATAGCGAGTGACACCTGCTGATTACCATAGAGACACTGTGGGAAGTTCACCCTGCTTTTCTGTGTGATTAATTTGGCCCCTCCTCTCGGTAAACAAGCAGCCCATGGATTAGTTAACTGTGTTACTGCATGACAAACAAATAAACACATTATTTAGTTCAAATTAGTGCCAATTAACACTAAATGACCAGGGAATAGTCCATCACTCTTAAATTATACAACCATGTATAATAAAAGGGGGATATACCTAAGATTAAATTTCAACCTTTAGGAGAGTTAAGGCCAAGTCAAATACATTGTTATATTTGTCTGTGATCCATAATGACAAATTGTCCCTGAGCCGGATGAGAGGCTAAGTGTGATCTGGGTGTGTATCCTGATGATGGTCTGATGTGAATGTGACAGCAGTCTGAACATACAGTCAGACTCTATGGACAGCTGAGCAGCCCCTTCCTGTCCACACTCCACCACTCCCTCTCATTCTCTCTCTCTACCCCTCTGTCTGTCCCAGTTGCCAGGGAGAGCCAGCGAGCCAGTGATGTGATTGATGTCTGAGACTGGGAGCGCCACGGCAGTCGGAAGCAGCTTCCGCCTCGGTGTTGTCAGCAGGGTCATTATCCTGGCAAGGGGGGGGGGGGGGGCGAGAAGGTGGTGGGGGACGACTGGCAGAGGCAGAGAAGAAATGAGATGGGGATTAAGAAAGAGGGAGAGGAGGAGTAGAGTGGGAGTAGGAAGCAGGATATGAGGTAAAGAAAGAAAAAGAGAGGGGAACAGAGATGGAGAATTGAAGAAAGAGAGAGAGGAAGTGAATGAGAGTGAGAGGCGTAGGGGGCAGGGGGAGCACAACCAAGCGCAAGATGTGGAGCAGGAGGATTCTGCACAGAAAAGTAAGCACACAGCAGGCTCACTGCGAGCAGAGACAAGTGACGGAGGTGGCTCTCTCTGGCCTACTGGTCCCCTCTCATCCAGCCTGCCTGTCGACAGCTGCACCCAGGCAATTTACTTTTATCCACCACATTTAGCAGGAGGCTGATTCCCATTACTGAGAGCAGGGGACCCTGCTGACGGCCAGACACCAGCCAGAGCCCTCCCCTCCTGGGGAGCCACCCTCTGCTGCTGGCCCTGCCTTGGGGCTTCACCTCGTGACTCTGGTTCTGTCGCTCAAAGTTTTGCTGCAGGTATTGTTTTATGTAGTTAGTTGGGCGGTGGGAATGTGGACAGGGCATAATGGCTCTGGGGCATCCCCTGCTGCTGAAGCCGTTGTAGTGAGGCTGTTGGTGTGTGTGGTAGCAGGGCCGCTGTGTGGTCCATGGCAGGCTGGAACCTAATGAAGGGGTATGTGTGAAGGAGACTAAGCAAGGCGAGCCTGGCGGTAAAGCTGGCAGCAAAGCTGGCAGCCAGACAAGGTCCTTGTGCGATCAGCATTGCAATGTCATGAGACAGAGTTAATCAGGTGGGTTGGTTTCTTTGAAGAGTGAAAATATAACTCCTACACACAGTTCCCTTTTACTGCTTTGATACAGAAATTCTGAGAAATTGAGAAATTCTTTAAAGAGGTGTTTCAAAATGGTATGTGATTGTATGAGGTATTAGGTACTCAACATCTTGCATGCATGCATACCAACACACACACAAACAAACAAACAAACTCTCACACACACTCTTTGACCGCGCACTCTTTTTGTTATTCTCAGTGGAACGACTCAAAGGTGTCCTCTAATACACGACCCCATTGACTAATCATGTGACCCCTTGGAGTAAATCATCCAATAAGCATCAACCTATTCGTCAGACACATCACACAGAACACCCTGTTTCTAAGTCAGGCTTGGTCTGTGAGAAAAGGACTGCACACAGAGTGATGATGTTCTGGGAATATCACAAAGACCTGGTGCTCTGTTTCCTCTCAGTTCCCTCCCCCATCCATTCACTCCTGCCTCTGAGCCAGCTGAGAGTGCTACCAAAATACAACAGTTGTTGTAACCTTCGTTAGCCTAACGAGGAGGCCGGCTCTTTATACCTGTCAGGGAGCAAATGAGTCAAAAGAACAAGGGCTGCCTGGAAGAGAGAGGGCCATGGGCTGCCTGGAAGAGAGAGGGCCAAGGGCTGCCTGGAAGAGAGAGGGCCAAGGGCTGCCTGGAAGAGAGAGGGCCAAGGGCTGCCTGGAAGAGAGAGGGCCAACAAGCACAGTTCTGTTGCACTTCACTAGGCTCTTGGACACAGCACTCAGATGGAATCTAGAGCACCTGCAATCTGCTTCTTTGATGTTGGATGATGCTCTGCCTTTGATGGAAACTTTAGGAAATAAACTACAGGCTGACCACTAGAGGCTGCAGGCATAATGTAAACTGTGTGGATGGTGTAAAGTAGACCCAACATATTTACGGATTAATCAAACCCAGATTGAGCCAATGTTTTTTTTAATGGGAGTCATCCGTTGCTGGATGACTGTCTGTGTGGCCCTTAGGGACATGACAACTGGATTGTAACAGACGCAACAAGATACAAGCGGATTTTGAACTACAAGCCTCTGCGTGCTAGGCAACCTGTACATGTGGGCACTGGGAAATAATTTCAACATTCAACCACTGTTACCCCTGCAATTGTATGCTTTACCTCATGCACATACTTCCGCAGACACACACTTCCGGATAGACACACACACGGGCCTATAGAGGAGCCATTGGTGACTTGGTATACAGCACGGGATTACTGGCCTATTCCCTAGTGCTATGTATTGGAAGTCCAAACCTGGCCTTGAACAGATAACCCTCTTTATATCATGATGGGTGACGTAAATGGCTGAGACAATCCCACTGCCCAGCAGTACACGGCTGATTGAGTGGAAACGTGTGGCCTGACGTTGGGGATCATCAGACTCAGCTGGGCCTGCCTGGGGAAAAAAGGCACAGAACCGAACACTCCAAGGTTGGGAATCTGGCTGTTCTGTGGAATAGGCTGGCTGGACTTAGTCCACATAAGAAACCAAGTTTGCTGCTCCACTTTCTGTACTCTGCCATTGTCTGGCAGCAAAAGGATACCACAAAACCAGCTTACAGTTGCATGCCCAGCATGACTAATCAGATAGGAATCAGGGTTAGGAGGGTTAAGGGCGGCATGGACGTTCTCAGCTCCCAGGCAGGCCACCACCTACCTGTATGACCCTTCAGTGCCACAGAGGCCTGCCTCAATCACATGCCATCAAACACACAATGCAATCAGTCAGTGAAATGTTCAGTGACTGCAGTCCAAAATCTTAGTAGTGAGGTTAGAGGATGGGCTAAAATGAAAAGATTCACAGGAAGTGGGTGGTTGGCTGAAGTGATGGGCAGCAGAACATTGTTATTGCAGACTCACCTTCTGTGCTGTTGCACTGGGACAGAGACTGGGTGACAGTGACGTGACATTAAAACCCGTCCTGTCAAGATACGCTCAGCAAGCAGGCAGAAGCCCTCCAATCAAAACAGAGTTGCTCTGGGTGACATTTCACCGGGCACAGCTGCTAGGGTATGACAGCATGCCAACTCAGTATTCCTGAAGGCTTGTTTGTTCAGTCTGTTTGTGTGTTGGCTTTGTTCTTCAATAATTCAAGGTTAAGATGTGACTTGAGATCAAAGGAGTTTGTTTTTCTCACTGGTCACTATTTGACAGTCCTTGGGCCATTCATTACATTTTACACTGGCAATCTGTCAGAAACCTTCCTGCTTCCCTTCATATCACTCTGGCAAGGAGCAGTGGAAACAACATAGTGCATGTTATACTGCATCACATACTGCACGTCAAATGTGCCAACAGACCATGCATAAGGTGAGGTAAAGAAGGTAAAATCACATGCATGATTTCAAAAAAGTTTCAGAAGAACTAGACACCCTTGGAAAGACCCTCCCTTAGCTGGCATGTTTGTTATTAAATCAGAACTTTTCTAAATGATCAACTTTGATCCGTTTCCTTCCAATAAGGCAAATGCTGTTTCCTGTTTCCTTGTTATTTAGACAAATATCTCCTACATCAGAAAACATCAGACTGATATGTGTTCCTCAGCCTCTATACATGTACCAAGAATCCCAGGGCGATCTGCTGTTTTAAGTAAATCACAGAGGTTATTTTTTAAATGAGCAGCCAGTAGTACCCAGCTAGCATTGCTCTTTCCACTCCAGGGAAGCGTTGTCAGGACCAGGGGCTGCATCAGTCTGCGTGGGCCTGGGTCAGCCTGCGTAGCTAACCCAGGATGACTCTGTTAAGACACAAGCCCCTGTTGTGTTCCTGCTGAGGCCTTCGAGGGAGAGCGTACTGAGTAGAATGCTGTTCCCTGGGTTACAGCATCTGGGACTCTCCACTCCTAGTGACGTGTTCCCCATGTCTGTCTGTCCCATGAGCCTGTGTCTCTGTCCCAGGTACCACACCCCTGCTCTCTCTCTGTGCCAGAGGAGTCCGCATGCACACACACACACACACACACACCACCCCCCGCTCAAAGACAGCAGGTATGTGAGGAATGCCTCCTCATCCAAACAACGGCACTCACGCCTGCCATACCACACAAAGTAGTTAGCTGGGCAAGAGGGATACTGGGGCATACTGTATACTGTTGACTAGGAAATAGGAATCACATACCGGAAACTATACAAATAATACCAAAATCACATCAGCACTCATGCTCATGTTGTAGTCAAATACGGAGCAAAGCATTTGTTGATACAGGAAATAGTCCAAACCCACTCACCTCTTTTGTGCAGCCATCCCTCCTTCACAATCGCCACATCGGTCATGTTGGTGGGCAGGTTAGTGTGTCCAGGGTTCTGACAGGGAGAGACACAGCTCTGTTCCCCAAGCGTCCTTCACTCAGTCCAGGGCAGGAGCCTGTAGTCGCCTTTTCACCAGTTTCCTTTTAGCGTAAAGGGAAGAGTAAAAATTAGCCTCATCTGGAAGTAAAACATTTCCTCTTCACCTGTCTGAATATTAACTTCACCAGTCAACATCAGTGCAACTCAGTGGAAACTGGAAACACATTGGTTCCATACTTCTGTGGTCTGTCCAGACAGTGGAAAATAGTGCCACACACCAGATGGGTATTATTCCAGTTCAGTATGAGCATGTGGCATCACTCCTAAATGAGGAACTAGAGTTAAAGACAGTATCCACAAACTCACCACAGGGCCAAACACTTCAAAACTAATGACTAAGTTCTGTGACCAGTGTGTGGATGGCTATCTCTGACCATCCACTGAAATCAATTTATCCTCCAGAGCTCATCATCACAAGACAGGCCTGTTAATGTGACCTCATCAGTGACTGCAGAGGAAAACAACAGGAAGCAGTGGCTACTGACAGGCTGGGAGTTAGAGCCCCAGGCCTAATACATCCCCCATTAAACCAGCATGATAGGAGCCTTTAACATCCATTGTGTTTACAAATTGTTGAGTGAACTCATATTAATTGGAAACACTTTTTACTCACTGGAAATGTTTTACACATGCGCCGAATACAAAAGGTGTAGACCGTAGCGTGAAATGCTTACTTAATGGAACTTAACCAACAATGCAGTTCAAGAAATGTAGTTAAGTAAATATTTACTAAATAAACAAAAGTAAAAAATGTAATAAAAAGTAACACAAAATAACAATAACAATACAGGGGGTACCGGTACCGAGTCAATGTACATGGGGTACATATTAGTTGAGGTAATTTGTACATTTAGCTAGGGGTAAGGTGACTATGCATAGATAATAAACAGCGAGTAGCAGCAGTGTAAAAACAAAGGGGGGGGGGTCATCAATGTAAATAGTCTGGGTGGCCATTTGATTAATTGTTCAGCAGTCTTATGGCTTGGGGGGTAGAAGCTGTTAAGGAGTCACCTCTTATACCTAGACTTGGCGCTCCGGTACCGCTTGCCGTGCGGTAGCAGAGAGAACAGTCTATGACTAGGGTGGCTGGAGTCTATGACAATTTTATGGGCCTTCCTCTGACACCGCCTAGTTTATATGTCCTGGATGTCAGGAAGCTTGACCCCAGTGATGTATTGGGCCGTACGCACTACCCTCTGTAGCGCCTTGCGGTCAGATGCAGAGCAGTTGCCATACCAGGCGGTGATGCAACCAGTCAGGATGCTCTCGATGATGCAGCTTTAGAACCTTTTGAGGTTCTGAGGACCCATGACAAATCTTTTCAGTCTCCTGATGGGGAAAAGGTGTTGTCGTGCCCTCTTCACGGCTGTCTTGGTGTGTTTGCACCAGGATAGTTTGTTGATGAAGTTCCTTGGACACCAAGGAACTTGAAACTCTCGATCCGCTCCACTATAGCCCCATCAATGTTAATGGGGGCTTGTTTGTTTTCCTGTAGTCCACGATAAGCTCCTTTGTCTTGCTTACGTTGAGGGAGAGGTTGTTGTTCTGGCACCACACAGACAGGTCTCTGACCTCCTCCCGATAGGCTGTCTCATCGTTGTCGGTGATCAGGCCTACTACTAATGTGTCGTCAGCAAACTTAATGATGGTGTTGGAGTCGTGCTTGGCCAGGCAGTCGTGGGTGAACAGGGAGTACAGGAGGGGACTAAGCACACACCCCTGAGGGGCCCCCATGTTGAGGATCAGCGTGATAGATGTGTTGTTGCCTACCCTTACCACCTGGGGGCAGCCTGTCAGGAAGTCCAGGATCCAGTTGCAGAGGGAGGTGTTTAATCCCAGAGTCCTTAGCTTAGTGATGAGCTTTGAGGGCACTATGGTGTTGCATACTGAGCTGTAGTCAATGAACAGCATTCTCACATAGGTGTTCCTTTTGTCCAGGTGAGAAAGACCAGTGTGGAGTGTCATTGAGATTGCATCATCTGTGGATCTATTGGAGCTGTATGCGAACTGGATCTAGAGTTTCCGGGATGATGGTGTTGATGTGAGCCATGACTTTCAAAGCACTTCATGGCTACCAACTTGAGTGCTACGGGGCGGTAGTCATTTAGGCAGATTACCTTCGCTTTCTTGGGCACAGGGACTATGGTGGTCTGATTGAAACATGTAGTTACTGCAGACTCGGTCAGGGAGAGATTGAAAATGACACCTGCCAGTTGGTCCCACATGCTCTGAGTACTGGCAGCAGCACATTGTGCTCCAGTCCTCTCTGGCTGTGGCTGGGCCAGCAGTGCGTTGTGCTCCAGTCATCTCTGGCTGTGGCTGGGCCTGTCACAGTAGAGAGAGAGAGATAGAGAGAGATGAGCTCTGGAGAACTGACTGAGAGCAGGCCTGTCCACTAGAGCAGTGTATAACCTACTGAGACCAATTCAAACTTTGATCACAAACGCAAACCAAGCCTCTGTGCTCACAGCATGCACTCTCTGACTTTGACACACACACACACACACAGAGGTCCGGCTCTGGAGCCACAACACAGTGTTGATGTTTAATGTGACCGAGCCGTCGCTACTGTGGGCTGTGTGGAAAAGCTGGGCCGCAGCCAGAACTGTAGCCAGTGAATGAACCTAGTACCCTAACAGCAGGTCACATGGTCCAGGGGCCCGGGCCACTGCCTGACTGCTTCACTCGCTCTTTCCTTACCTGCCTGCTTCACTCTCTCATGCTGTCCCTTCCTGACTGCCTGCCTTGCCTGCTTGACTTTCAATCATTCACCATTCTGGCTCTCGTTCCAGGGCCCCCCTCAACGCAAATCAGTGTCATGCAGTATGGAAGCCACACACAGAGCCAGTCATACAAACACTTGTTGATTAATGTAGTCCACTGGGTATAATCCCAGACTAGTCTTGAGACTTGGCTGGGTTCAAGCAAAGAGGCTGTGTATGGAGGCAGCAGGTTGACCTATATCATTTGTTGTTTTGTCTTCTATATCAACAACGTGAATCCATTCTCTGTGCCTATATTGGCTTTGTCTTGGAGTCCTAGTAGAAGGGTGCAGGTAAGCAGTGTCCCAATACTACTGTGCATCAAAGGAAATGTTTACTAAATAGTAATACCAATATGCATCTATGCAATTTTCCTTCAAACAAGACGTACAAATAAAAAGGTAGACAGGTCAAATGACTAGTCATGCCTCCACACACAATCAAGTTTATTCCTGGTGTCTGTTCCAGCAGGACAATCACAATTACAGGGAGAGAGAAGAGCATAAAGCAACTAACATTAGCATACACAAATATACAGTACCAGTAACAAGTTTGGACACACCTACTCACTTCAAGGGATTTTCTTTATTTTACATTGTAGAATAATAGTGAAGACATCAAAACTATGCAATAGCACATGGAACACACGTAGTAACCAAAAACATGTTAAACAAATCAAAATATATTTTATAATTGAGATTATTCAAAGTAGCCACCCTTTGCCTTGACGACAGAATTGCACACTCTTGGCATTCTCTCAACCAGCTTCATGAGGTAGTAACCTGGAATGCATTTCAATTAACAGATGTGTCTTGTTAAAAGTTAATTTGTGGAATTTCTTTCCACCTTAATGCGTTTGAGCCAATCAGTTGTATTGTGACAAGGTAGGGGGTGTATACAGAAGAAAGACCTATTTGGTAAAAGACCAAGTCCATTTTATGGCAAGAACAGCTCAAATAAGCAAAGAGAAACGACAGTCCATCGTTACTTTAAGACATGAAGGTCAGTCAATCTGGAAAATTTCAAGAAATTTCCAAGTTTCTTCAAGTGCAGTCACAAAAACCAACAAGCTCTATGATGAAACTGGCTCTCATGAGGACCGTCACAGGAAAGGAAGCCCCAGAGTTACCTGCAGAGGATAAGTTCATTAGAGTTAACTGTGAGACATCTCAACATCAACTGTTCAGAGGAGACTGCGTGAATCAGGCCTTCATGGTCAAATTGCTTCAAAGAAACCACTACTAAAGGACACCAATAAGAAGAAGAGACTTGCTTGGGCCAAGAAACATGAGCAATGGACATCAGACTGGTGGAAATCTGTCCTTTGGTCTGATGAATCCAAATTTGAGATTTTTGGTTCCAACCGCTGTGTCTTTGTGAGATGCAGAGTAGGTGAACGGATTATCTCTACATGTGTTGGTTCTAGAGTAGCAAAATTCTGGGAACTTTCAATAAATTCCCTGGTTTTCCAGAAATCCTGGTTGGAGAATTACAGATTTCCTGCTTATTCTGGGAAATCTCCAACCGGGACTTCGGGAACTCATTTGTTTTTCAACAGGACAATGACCCAAAACACACCTCCAGGATGTGTAAGGGCTATTTGACCAAGAAGGAGAGTCATGGTGCTGCATCAAATGACCTGGCCTCCACAATCACCCAACCTCAAGCCAATTGAGATCGTTTGGGATGAGTTGGACCGCAGAGTGAAGGAAAACATATGTGGGAACTCCTTCAAGACAGTTTGAAAAGCATTCCTCATGAAGCTGGTTGAGAGAATGCTAAGACTGTGCAAAGCTGTCATCAAGACAAAGGGTTTGAAGAATCTAAAATATATTTAGATTTTGTTTTATTTTTTATTAGTTACTACATGATTCCATATGTGTTATTTCATAGTTTTGATGTCTTCACTATTATTCTACAATGTAGAAAATAGTAAAAATAAAGAAAAATCCTTGAATGAGTAGGTGTGTCCAAACATTTGACTGGTACTGTATACAAATTTACAGACAGACAAAATGAAAGCCCATTCAAGGGATCTACACATACTAAGAAAGAGAGTTGGGTAAAGTCTGTTTTGAATAGAAAAGGCACCTTTTATATGGTGTAACTTGGCAGAAACCCTCCTATTGTTCTCCAGTCTCCTCTTCAAAAATATTACTGTTGGTGACACTTCATCAACATCTTGTATCCGTTCATGTCATCCCCTAATTCCATCTATGCTATTGGTTCTGACTTGAGGGCTTGAAGTTCAGAATGTAAACAACTTGCTTGCAGCCACATGGACAGCAGCAGAGGAAGCAGTGCTGTCTATGACTGTGACACAGAGAGAGCAGGGAGAGGACAGTCATATGATGTGCATGGAGGGTCAGGAAGTGTGTGGACCCATTACACTGATAAAGTCTCCTAGCTCCTGTGGCGTACAGCCCTCAGATTAGCCACAATACACCTGACTGTGTAAGGGCAGATTTCAAACAGCATTCCTCAGATTCTGCATACAACCGGTGGCACATTTGCATCAACAAGGCCAGAGGAACTCAAAGTCCTTTCCCATACCAATGGGAGCCAAGGATGTCAACATCTCCCAGGAAGAACAGGGTGAGTGAGTCAAACAGTAACAACATCACTTAACCACCCTCAGACTAATGTCACATGTTGCTGCTGTGCTGCCTGCCTGGGTCCTTTCACATTCAGACTGTGGCTAGTCATGGTCGGCCTCATGACTCAAAACAAATTATCACATTTAAGACATGCATGGCACACAACATGCTTGGGGATGACTACTGTTCAGTGTGAGAGTTACTTTAAATGCACACATTACAACAACAAAAAATATTGAAAATGACTACCCAAAACTTTTTTTTTTAAGTGTACAGTGAATCATAAGAGTATTCATCATTTAGTCAAAATGTAAAATATGTTATGAAAAATTACATCTAAAAGATGGAAAATAGGGAGCACAGTGGGGATTGAATGTTAGGGGATTTGGGGGATGCTTATTCAAGGATAATTGTGCTAATGGGAAATAAAGGAAAATTACTGAGGCATGTCCCAGAAAGCATTCAACTGTCATCCAAGAATAAAGGAAGTATGCTTTCAAAAGTCATCAACTGTAGATCTACTATACAATACATGTATTCGCCTGACAGAACGGACCAGGTTGGGCCACACACCATAACAAAGCAAAAGGTGGATACTTTGTATCAATTTCTGTTTCCGTCATTGCTACACTGTAACAACAATGCAACAACGTGACTGCCTACCTTCAAATAATCAAAACGTAAAATATTCGGTTTAGAAGTCGTGGAATTTTGAATGACGCCAGTAAAAGATGTTTCATCTTGTGTGACATACAGACAAACAAGAACATATCAGAAAACAAAATCAATTGTCTTGTTGACGAACGTGCAGATAAATGAATGAGTGAGTTGTAGAGTTGAACTGGCCACCCGCAAGATCACAACATAGTTTGTTTTTAAGACGCGTTGCAAATGCATTTATATGTCCATAAAGTTCATTTCTAAAACGTATAGTTCGTTCCTATAGGTGACTTATAAGTGTATGAAAGTAATGTACAGTAAAAACGACATAAACATGTTCGGCCTGTAGGCTGTCTCAAAGGCGGACATTGTGTCAAATTCAAAAGCATAGTCAGTAAATGACAATGTTATACGATATTTTATTTTTTGTTTATGAGGCACAGTCTCTGCTAATGTTAAAGTTTGGACACTTAACTAACTTCTTCAGTAAACATACCTATACCTGAGAATAAACTGATGTCAGGAATGCACTTCATTTTAGTCTGGATATGGGGCCTAGCAAGGCAGTTTGAGTGAGAATAACCGCATCCTATTTTATACAATGGGATCTAACCGCTCTAGCAGCAATCGACCTAGGTCAACACGAAAAACAAAATGCAGGCCTTTACCTGGACAGGATTTCAATAGTGTGTCCGTTGCATTATAATGAGCTGTTTCGGCGATTTATTTAGCTGATAAATCCTTCAATAATCTGTACAAAAAGTGCTCTCATTTACTCGGTTTCTTTTGCCTTTCTTCTACAACACCTCCCAAACGTTCTGTCTGCAATGCTTCTGTGGCATCTCCTAGGTCCTAGCGCCGATTGAACTGTTTGCGATCCAGAGAGGCGGCTACACACAGAGGTGGATAAAGATTCCGGACATATGTTTTATCTATATATTTTTTCATAATAAATAAATCATTTTATGGGGCGGCAGGGTAGCCTAGTGGTTAGAGCGTTGGACTAGTAACCGGAAGTTTGCAAGTTCAAACCCCCAAACTGACAAGGTACAAGTCTTTCGTTCTGCCCCTGAACAGGCAAGTAGTACCACTTTTCTTAGGCCGTCATTGAAAATAAGAATTTGTTCTTTAACTGACTTGTCTAGTTAAATAAAGGTAAAATATTTTTTTATGTAGGATGAGCCATCAAAACCACCCCATTAAAAATATGGTTTGTTTGAGTTCATCTTCACATCATTTCACCTGTAATCATGTTGATTAGCTGATATAATCTTGACCCCCAAAAAACATCTGGGTCAGATGGTTTATACCCTTTCTTCTTTAAGGTTGCTGCCCCTATCATCGCCAAGCCTATCTCTGACCTTTTTAACCTGTCTATCCTTTCTGGGGAGATTCCCATTGCTTGGAAGGCAGCCACGGTTTGTCCTTTATTTAAAGGGGAGATCAAGCTGATCTAGGCCTATTTCAATTTTGCCCTGTTTATCAAAAGTGTTGGAAAAACGTGTCAATAATCAACTGACTGGCTTTCTTGATGTCTATAGTACTCTCTCTGGTATGCAATCAGGTTTCCGCTCAGGTTATGGATATATCACTGAAACCTATAAGATCCTCAGTGATGTCACCATTGCCCTTGAATCTAAGCAATGTTGTGCTGCTATTTTTATTGACCTTTTTTTAACATGGTAGACCATTCCATTCTTCCATTCTTCCATTATTGGTGTCTCTGAGGGGACTTTGGCCTGGTTTAATAACTAGGAGTGCAATGTATAAAGTCAGAACATCTGTTGTCTCAGCCACTGCCTGTCACCAAGGGAGTACCCCAAGGCTCGAACCTAGGCCCCACGCTCTTCTCAATTTACATCAACAACATAGCTCAGGCAGTAGGAAGCTCTTTCATCCATTTATATGCAGATGATTTATTTTTAATCCCAGCCCTCGTCCCCGCAGGAGGCCTTTTGCCTTTTGATAGGCCGTCATTGTAAATAATAATTTGTTCTTAACTGACTTGCCTAGTTAAATATAGGTTAAATAAAAAATTAAATGAATGTATGGCCTAGTCTACAGAATGCTTGTAGTCCATAAGTCATGAGAAAAGTAAAACCAATAGATGTTCTGTCTGCAGGGTTGGGTAGGTTACTTTCTAAATGTAATCCATTACAGTTACTAGTTACCTGTCCAAAATTGTCATCAGTAATGTAACTTTTGGATTACCCAAATTCAATTAACGTCATCTGATTACTTTCAGTTTCTTTGGATTACTTTCCCCTTAAGAGGCATTAGAAAAAGGCAAAAAGGATCCATCAAAGCATTTGCTGTGTCATCATTGTTCTGATTTGTGGTCAGAACAAACTTAAACTTTTACCTTTTTTCAAATGTAAATTGAATCTCATTGAGAAAACAAGGTGAAAGGTGTGAAAGTATTTTTTTCTTGCAAACATCCTTTCTGAATTTGAAAGTATTCCAAGAAGTAATACTCAAGTTTTTTTTAAAGTATCTGTAATCTGATTACAACATTTTTGCATGTAACATAACTGATTACAGTTAGTTTTTTGTAATCAGATTACATGTAACTGAACAAATATCATAACCTGCTGATCCAATCAGAATGTATGTCATATTTGCACCACATGTTTGTTATGAATGTACAAAGGCAGAGGTTCCAAGGAAAGTAATGTCTTGCTGCGTATGCTACTACCAATCCTACAGTGTATTCAGAAATTATTCAGACCCCTTGACTTTTTCCACATTTTGTTACGTTACACCCTTATTCTAAAATTGATGAAAACATTTTTTTCCCCTCATCAATCTACACACAATACTCCATAATGACAATGCAAAAATAGTTTTTTAGAAAACTTAAATATTACATTTACATAAGTATTCAGACCCTTTACTCAGTACTTTGTTACAGCACCTTAGGCATTGACCACAGCATCCTTGAGTCGTCTTGGGAATGATGTTACAGGTTTGGTACACCAATATTTGGGGTGTTTTTCCCATTCTTCTCTGTAGATCCACTCAAGCCTTGTCAGGTGTGATGGGGAGCGTGGCTGCACAGCTATTTTCAGATCTCTACAGAGATGGTTGATCTGGTTCAAGTCCGGGCTCTGGCTGAGACACTCAAGGACATTCAGAGATTGTCCCGAAGCCATTCCGCGTTGTCTCGGTTGTGTGCTTAGGGTTGTTGTCCTGTTGGACGGTGAACCTTCACCCCAGTCTGAGGCCCTGAGCGTTCTGGAGCAGGTTTTCATCAAGGATCTCTCTGTACTTTGCTCTGTTCATCTTTCCCTCAATCCTGACTAGTCTCCCAGTCCCTGTCGCTGAAAAACATCCCCACAGCATGATGTTGCCACCACCATGCTTCACTGTAGGGATGGTGCAAGATTTCCTCCAGACGTGACGCTTGGCATTCAGGCCAAAGAGTTCAATCTTGGTTTCATCAGACCAGAGAATCTTGTTTCTCATGGTCTGAGAGTTCTTTAGGTGCCTTTTGGCAAACTCCAAGTGGGCTGTCATGTGCCTTTTACTGAGGAGTGGCTTCCGTCTGGAAACTCTACCATAAAGGCCTGATTGGTGGAGTGCTGCAGAGATGGTTGTCCTTCTGGAAGGTTCTCCCATCTCCACAGAGGAACTCTAGAGCTTTGCCACCTCCCTGACCAAGGCCCTTCTCCCCCGATTACTCGGTTTGGTCGGGCGGCCAGCTCTAGGAAGAGTCTTGGTGGTTCCAAACTTCTTCCATTCAAGAAAGATGGAGGCCACTGTGTTCTTGGGGACCTTCAATGCTGCAGAAATGTTTTGGTACCCCTCCTCAGATCTGTGCCCCGACACAATCCTGTCTTTCCAAATCATGTCCAATCAATTTAATTTACCACAGTTGGACTCCAATCAAGTTGTAGAAACATCTCAAGGATGATCAATGGAAACAGGATGCACCTGACCTCAATTTCGAGTCTCATAGCAAAGGGTCTGAATAGTTTAATAAGGTATTTCTGTTTTTTTTTATTTAAAAAAAAAATAATTTTGAAGAAAAAAAATCTTCTAAAAACCTGTTTTCACTTTGTCATTATGAGGTACTGTGTGTAGATTGATGTAGATTTAATCCATTTTAGAATAAGGCTGTAACGTAACAAAATGTGGAAAAAGTCAAGAGGTCTGAATACTTTCCGAATGCACTGTATGTTTAAGATTGGGCATGTTATTGTGCTGTCCCTAATAACACCACTGTTTTGACAGAGACTTGGTGAAAGGTTGTGTAATAATTGAGTAATATCACAACGGCAGGGGGGTGGAGGAGCATGGGGCTGCTGGAAATCCTTCCCCTTGATGAAAGATATATTGACCCACTGCCTCCTCCCTCCAGTTCTGTGCCATTTCCTCTCATTGTCACTTGTACTGTAAATGAGCTCTTCACAACTCATACTTCCATGCTGCTCCACATAATAGAAACAGGGCTGACCGACTGTAGCCAAATCAAATCATATTTTATTTGTCACATGCGCCGAATGCACCTTACTGTGAAATGCTTACTTTCAAGCCCTTAACCAACAATGCATCTCATGAAATAGTTAAGAAAATATTTACTAAATACACTAAAGTAAAACAAAATATATATAATACTAAAGTAACACAAGAAAATGACATAACAATAACAAGGCTATATAAAGGGGGTACCGGTACCGAGTCAAAGTGCGGGGGTGCAGGTTAGTTAAGGTAATTTGTAAAGTGACTATCTGGAGATAATAAACAGCAAGTAGCAGCAGTATTCAGCAGTCTAATGGCTTGGAGGTAGAAACTGTTTAGGAGCCTTTTGGTCCTAGAATTGACACTCTGGTACCACTTGCCGTGCGGTAGCAGAGAGAACAGTCTATGACTTGGGTGACTGGAGTCTTTGACAGTTTTTTGGGTCTTCCTCTGACACCGCCTATTTAGTATATAGGTCTTGAATGTCAGAAAGCTTGGCCCCAGTGAGGTACTGTGCTGTACGCACTACCCTCTGTAGCGCCTTACGGTCAGATGCCGAACAGTTGCCATACCAGGCGGTGATGCAACCGGTCAGAATGCTCTCGATGGTGTAGCTGTAGAACTTTTTGAGGATCTGGGGACACATGCCAAAATGTTTTCAGTCTCCTGATGGGGAAAAGGTGTTGTCGTGTCCTCTTCAATACTGTCTTGGTATGTTTGGACCATGATAGTTTTGTTGGAGATGTGGACACCAAGGAACTTGAAACTCGATGTTAATGGGGGCATGTCCAGCCTTCCTTTTCCTATAGTCTACGATTAGCTCCTTTGTCTCGCTCACATTGAGGGAGAGGTTGTTGTCCTGGCACCACACAGCCAGGTCTCTGACCTCCTCCCAATGGACTGTTTCATCATTGTCGGTGATCAGGCCTACCACTGTTGTGTCGTCAGCAAACTTAATGATGGTGTTGGAGCCGTGCTTGGCCACGCAGACGTGGGTGAACAGGGAGTACAGGAGGGGATGCACCCCTGAGGGGCCCCAGTGTTGAGGATCAGCGTGGAAGATGTGCTGTTGCCTACCCCTACCACCTGGGGGCAGCCCATCAGGAAGTGCAGGATCCAGTTGAAGTGATGAGCTTCGTGGGTACTATAGTGTTGAACGCTGGCTGAGCTGTAGTCAATGAACAGCATTCTCACATAGGTGTTCCTTTTGTCCAGGTGGGAAAGGGCAGTGTGGAGTGCCATTGAGATTGCATCATCTGTGGATCTGTTGGGGGGGGGTATGCGAATTGGAGTAAGACTAGGGTTTCCGGCATGATGGTGTTGATGTGAGCCTTGACCAGCCTTTCAAAGCACTTCATGGCTACTGACGTGAGTGCTATATGGCGGTTGTCATGCTGGTATAAAGGATTTGGAGACAAGCGCAGGAATACACAACAGGAGTTTTTAATTCACCCAAAACAAACACGTATACAAAAACACTGGGCTGTACCCAAACAAAAGAGTGAGGGGAAACCTCGGTGAACAACATGGGACAATACCCGTAATACACAATATATAAAGCACGCAGAATAACAGCTGCACCAACGCATAGGTACTCACACGACCAACGGACATGGGAACAATAACCGACAATAACCGACAAAAACATAATAATCAGGGGAAATGGGAACCAGGTGTGTGTAATCAGACAAGACAGTCCGGGATTGATGATAATGAATACCGTTCAGTGAAGCCTGGAAAGCCGGTGACATGGACCTCCAGAACTGGTGAACAGAATGAGCATCAGTACCGGGGGGATCCGTGACAGCGGTAATCATTTAGGCAGGTTACCTTCGCTTTCTTGGGCACAGGGTCTATGGTGGTCTGTTTGAAACATGTCGGTATTACAGACTCGGTCAGGGAGAGGTTGAAAATGTCAGTGAAGACACTTGCAAGTAGGTCCGTGCATGCTTTGAGTACAGGTCCTGGTAATCTGTCTGGCCCCGGGGCTTTGTGAATGTTGATCTGTTAAAGGTCTTTCTCACATCGGCTACGGAGAGCATGATTACAGTCTTCCAGAACAGCTGGTGCTCTCATGCATGCTTCAGTATTGCTTGCCTCAAAGCGAGCATAAAAGGCATTTAGCTCGTCTGGAAGGCCCACTTCACGGGGCAGCTCGAGGCTGGGTTTCCCTTTGTAATCCGTAATAGTTTTCAAGCCCTGCCACATCCGACGAGCATCAGAGCTGGTGTAGTAGGATTCCATCTTAGTCCTGTATTGACGCTTTGCCTGTTTGATGGTTCATCTGAAGGCATAGCGGGATTTCTTATAAGCGTCCGGATTAGTGTCCCGCTACTTGAAAGCGGGAGCTCTAGCCTTTAGCTCGGTGTGGATGTTGCCTGTAATCCATGGCTTCTAGTCGGGATATGTACGTACGGTCACTGGGGTGACGACGTTGTCGATGCACTTATTGATGAAGCTGGTGACTGAGGTGGTATACTCCTCAATGCCATTGTATGAATCCCGGAACATATTCCAGTCTGTGCTAGCAAAACAGTCCTGTAGTGTGGCATCCGCGTCATCTGATCACTTCCGTATTGAGCGAGCCGCTTGTACTTCCTGCTTTACTTTTTGCTTGTAAGCAGGAATCAGGAGGATGGAATTATGGTCAGATTTGCCAAATGGAGGGCGAGGGAGAGCTTTGTATGCATCTCTGTGTGTGGAGTAAAGGTGGTCTAGAGTTTTTTTTCTCTGGTTGCACATGTGACATGCTGGTAGAAATGAAGTAAAACTGATTTAAATTTGGCTGCATTAATGTCCCCGACCACTTGGCGCACCGCTTCTGGATGAGCATTTTCTTGTTTGCTTATGGCCTTATACAGCTCGTTGAGTGAGGTCTTAGTGCCAACATTGGTTTGTGGTGGTAAATAGACAGATAGTGTGGTCTACAGTTTTTGATGAGGTATTCTACCTCAATACCTCGAGACTTCTTTAATATTAGACATCGCGCACCAGCAGTTATTGACAAATAAACACACCCCTGCCCCTAATTTTTAACAGATGTAGCTGTTCTGTCCTGCTGATACACGGAGAAGCCAGCCAGCTCTATATTTTGCGTGTCGTTGTTTAGCCACGTCTCGGTGAAATATAATATATTATAGTTTTTAATACGCCTTTGGTAGGATAGCCTTAATCGTAGATCGTCCAGTTTGTTTTCCAATGATTACATGTTGGCCAATAATACGGAGGGTATTGGCGGTTTACCTACTCGTCTGCGAATTCTTACAAGGCACCCCGCCTTCCTCCCCTTTTTTCTCCACCAATAACCTGCTGTTGATGTTTTAGGTGATGACCCCTGGTTTGAAACTTTGCCCCAGTGGAGAGTAGTGAAGTTGTGCACCCTGGGATGTAACTGATCTTTCTATAATAAGGTCAAAAGACCATGTTAAGTTCTTTGCCTCAGTCTCTACTACCAGACAAGCATACATCCTACTTCTTCTCAGCCTGTCTCGCTTTTCCTCTCTATTTGATCATAAACACCACACATGGCAGAGAAAAGCAGACAGTGTACTGCCATCTCACATTGTCTCTTTGTGTTTCTGTATAGGTATTTACTCAAATACTTTTGCTCTAACGGTGCTTGGCTTTACATCTGTTTGGTGCTACATTACTTGGTTTGGAATGGTTTGAAAACTGTATTCAACATCTGAGATAATGTAAAAAAAGACCTGATTTCTTTATTTTTTATTATTTTCTACATTATAGTGAAGACATCAAAACTATGAATTAACACATATGAAATCATGTAGTAACCAAAAAAAGTGTTAAACAAATCAAAATATATTTTCTATTATATCTATTTATTTATCTATTTATATCTATTTATATCTATATCTATTTGAGATTCTTCAAAGTAGCCACCATTTGCCTTGATGACGTCTTTGCACACTCTCGGCATTCGCTCAACCAGCTTCATGAGGCAGTCACCTGGAATTCATTTAAATTAACAGATGGCGTGGGGGTGCTTTGCTGGTGACACTTTCTGTGATTTATTTAGAATTCAAGGCACACTTAACCAGCATGGCTACCACAGCATTCTGCAGCGATATGCCATCCCATCTGGTTTGTGCTTAGTGGGACTATCATTTGTTTTTCAACAGGATAATGACTCAACACACCTCCAGGCTGTGTAAATGGCTATTTGACCAAGAAGGAGTGTGATGGAGTGCTGCATCAAATGACCTGGACTCCACAATCATCCGACCTCAACCCAATTGAGATGGTTTGGGAGGAGTTGGACCGCAGAGTGAAGAAAAAGCAGCCAACAAGTGCTCAGCATATGTAGGAACTCATTCAAGACTGTTGGAAAAGCATTCCAGATGAAGCTGGTTAATAGAATGCCAAGAGTGTGTAAAGCTGTCATCAAGGCAAAGGGTGGCTACTTTGAAGAATCTTAAATATATATTGATTTGTTTAACAATTATTTGGTTACTACTTGATTCCATGTGTGTTATTTCATAGTTTTGATGTCTTCACTATTATTCGACAATGTAAAAAATAGTACAAATAAAGAAATACCCTTGAATGAGTAGGTGTGTCCAAACTTTTGACTGGTACTGTATGTATAGGTGTATAAAAGTGTTCAGCTTATTATGTCAAAGGCTTAGATGAAGAGAAAGTATGACATTTCATACATTCAACTCTGTAACAAAACCACAGTTGTCATATTAATGTTATTCTAGAAACAATTTAATACATTGGGGGGAAACCAGTAGAACAAATTGTTTGATATAAATAGTAACAATTAAAATGCATAAAACCTGTGAATTATCATTCATGACCAGCCCCCTGATGAGCCCATTGGTCCAGGGGGAATGAGTGATATGCTTAAATTGGACCTGGCTAGGCCTGGCAGTCAGACTGCAGAGGAATGCAGGGCCTTTGTCTATCTGAGCGAAGAGTGGGTCAGAGGGAGAATGCCATTGATGATTGCAGAGAGGTGGAAAGAACCTCCAGGAAGTGCTCTCTCTCTCTCTCTCTCTCTCTCTCTCTCTCTCTCTCTCTCTCTCTCTCTCCATCTCTCTCTCCATACCTCTCTCTTTCTCTCTGTGTGAGAGACTTGACCATGCTGAGCCTCTCTCGGAGGCCACAATCCCTGGGCACATCCACTGCTTTGTCTCACCCCATAAACACATACCACACCACCACCACCCGTCCTCTACTGGTTGCTGCCTGGGTCTGTGTGGCCAGGGACCCAGGGGCTGCCAGTGGTCCCATTCTTATACACATAGCTGTTCTTTACATGGCTTGGCCTAACAAGTATAAATAACTAACATTGTTGGCATTTGGCACACATGTTAGAAATAATTTTAGATCATTTTTATTGCAATAAGTATTTGAAAATGATATAAATTCACTCAATAATACTTACTTTCTTATGTGTATTTTATATTACTGGTTCCTCATATTTGGACCTTTTGACCAAACAGAAAAATTGTACATGCCTTTAATAGATCATATATATTTTACCACTAAAATCAATATTGTCCGACAAGATGAGAGAACACAAAAAAATAAACCTGCTGTTCTTTTGAGCTTTGCTAAGGCTTGGGTCAAGATTCCATGGTGATTATAGATTTAATTGTCAACGGTAGACTAAAAATGGAATAAAGCAGTAACTGGATCTTTAGCCAGTGTCCCCTTCTGACCAGTGCCTGCCGTCTCCCGTCACATTGCTCACTCCCCTCTCTGTCAAGGGGCAGAGAGTAACAGCAAATGGCCCTTTCAAAACACACGACAGCTGGAACACAGGGCAAAGGTGACTGAAGCAGTTGCAGGGTGGGTGGAGAGGGTGACACAAGAAGAGCAGCTGCAACTTGAAGCCACTTCTTTCCCTCAATATATGTATTTTGAAAATATGGAATTAGAAATCTATGACGACCAGTGAAAATGAGAAACATCTGTATTTTGGTCTTAATTACTCTCCATAATGAATCCTTATGATCATCTCCTCTTTGATATATAAATGCAGCATGTTTATTGAGCAGGTTCCATCATTCCTAAAGAAAATATCAAAGTGTATATTTTATTATAGATGTGACAGAGTGTTGGGGGTACGGCAAGTTGCGATGCCCCCAAATGTATTTTCCTGTTTTATTTACATAAACGTTCTTCCTTTTGGACTTCCCATTTCTTGCAGCCTGGTCTCACCCAATATAAGTTGTAGCAACAAGATAAAAATACATATCTGTTGGAATATCAAAAAGATATTCTGTTCTGCACCCTCAGACAAAAAAATACTATATATAGAATGAGAGCATAATTGTCTTTTCCATATACATTAAAGAGAATAAAGAAAATTATCAAAACATTTGATACACATTATGCACTGTGTGAACAGACATCGTTCAAAGCATCAATCAATTCCCAGGTGGACATATTCCAGAAAAAGGAGTAAGATTAAGGTAGGTCAAATTATGTTCTCAAAGAACACTGCTACTTGCTGCCACTGTGTGAGTTCATGTAGTAGTACAGAACTTATTGTGGTCGGTGTTATCGCGAGACTGGTCCATTAACAACCTGCTTGACACACAGCACTGAGTGCAGCTTGCCTGCCAGGGTCGAACTGAGCTCAATAAACGACAGGAAAGGCGAACATCTGTCCGTACATCATGAAAGGACGTAAGAACATTTAAGAAAACACGGGGACAAGGAAAATATTTGTAAGTATTGCGTTTTGACAATGAAAATGTTGAAACCGAAAGTTATAATATCCAGCGCTACCTCCGTGCAGCGCAGCTGGCTTGGTCAGCGACAGTTGCTGAGCTCCTTTGCTGTGTAAAGGCTTCTAGCCATGAATTACGACCATGTAGCGTTATCTTCCTGCGTTCTTGCCTCTGCTTGTAGTTTTCCTTTCGTTAAAACAGGGCAAACTAGTTCGAGAAAAGCAAACATTTGTATTTTCAGTTTATTATTGGTTAGGCCTAATTAAAAGTTCATAGGGACATTTGTTTGTTGTCTGTAGTCTGGTCCATTGTTATTTTAATAACTTCAAATGTTTTTACACCAATAGAACGAAAGTATGTGTCATTAAAGTTGTGGCTGACTAGTGCGCAAAAGGAACAACGATGCGTTATAAAGTTATCCATATTTCGACTGTTGTCAAGTGTCCTTTAATCCTAAAATAAAATACATTTTCTTATTAAGTGTATAATATTTTAGCGTTGGGACTGATGCAACATCTGAAACAAGTTTGTGTGTCTATTGTACGTAACTCGACTCAGAGTAACATATGGCTTAAAGGGGAGCACAGCTGGAGGTAGCGTTTCCATTGCGGTGATGTCAGAGCAGCTGACTCTACAGCTTGCAGTGTAATTAGCTAACAGAGCACCAGTTTACTCACTCCCCTGGCGTCTTTCTTAACCTTGCCCGATGGGCGAGTGCTGGTATCCACAAGCCTGAGTTTTTGCCTGTCTCTGTTTGCATGCTTGGTAAATGAACGGTTCCTGATCATTGTTCAGTATACACGAACAACGGCTGAGTAGCGATCGTTTTTGTCTGTGTGGAAGCGTGCGTGCGACTGTACCCGGTCCGTCCGTTTCGCATTTCCATGTGAAGCTCAAGAACTAGTGCGACTAATCAGACTGCTGTTGGTAACTTGAGAGAAAGGTAGGAGAGTTCAAAAGGACAACACTGAAAAACACACACACACCTCAATCTGCAGGCTAATCGAGAATAAAATAACAATATTTATTTGATTTAAGTAGCCCTATTGATGCGTAAAGAAGTCGATCTGATAAGGACCCCTTTATCATATTGTAATAGTGATGGCGCTTCTATTTAACATTCAATGGAAATGTAGTCTTAAACATTTTAAACAACTATGTCTCGCATTTTAATTGCTAATGTTTGCATTGATAGACTACTTTGTGGCATTTTCTGCAAGTTCTATTATTTTCCTGTACATTTCGTTTGGGGTTGGTTTACTTTTGTTTGTAGTTTCCTTGAACACCAGATGTGTTGCTGACGCTCTGTGGTGCCCTCCTATATGGCAGTATTTCGTTGATTTAATACCCAGTTTTTCCTGTTTTTCATCAGGTTATGACGGAAGAATGGAGTTCCCAGACCATAGCCGCCAGTTGCTGCAGTGCCTGAGTCAGCAGCGTCACCAAGGTTTCCTCTGTGACTGCACTGTTCTCGTAGGGGATGCACGATTCAAAGCACACAGAGCCGTGCTGGCCTCATGCAGCATGTACTTCCATCTCTTCTACAGGGACCAGCCAGACAAAAGGGACGTTGTGCATCTGAACAGTGACATTGTGACAGCCCCGGCTTTCAGTCTGCTCCTTGAGTTTATGTATGAGGGGAAGCTGGAATTCAACACACTGCCAGTGGAGGATGTCCTGGCTGCGGCCAGTTACCTTCACATGTATGATATAGTGAAAGTGTGCAAAAGCAAGCTGAAAGATAAGGAACTGTGCTACCTGGATGAGAAGGTTAGCGAGGTGATAGCACTGAGCTGTCTGGAAAAGGAGAGCTCCTCAGACAGCGAGCTGCAGAGCAAGCAGCCAGGGCCAGGCCGGCGACAGACACAGCAGCTGCCCCAGAGAGCCCCCCCGGCAGAGGAGTTTGACATGGACAACAGCGAAGTCAGGCTGGCTGTCACAGATTGTGATATGTCTGCACAGAGCAGGCAGAAGGCAAACGGTCACCCTGGCAGGTCCCCGGACCTTGTAGGTGTCAATTATGTGTCAGCAGAGGCCGAGCCCTGCGTCCAAACAGCTGGAAAAACAAAAGCTGATGTCAGTAGTTGCACAGTATTGCTGTCCCAGAGGTCCCGGGCTTCAGTTGACATGGACTGTGCTCTGGATTTGTCTTTCAAGCCACTGTCTAGCAGAGATCCCATACACCCCACCTACATCTCGGGACAGCTGGCCCTCGACAGCCAGCAGCAGGGCACTGAGCCACTTGTTAAAGATGAACACGACTTGCTGTCAGAGCAGGAGGACAGTGAGGCGATGAGCCCGGAGAGCCAGCGCTTTGGGAATAGTGCCAGGAGCTCAGTGGTGACAGGGTTCGCTGCCCTCTTCCCAGGCAACAACGGCTCCACATCGGCCCTGCTCTCCCAGGAGGAAGACCTGATGGAGGAGGGGGTGGGCAGTGGAGGAAGGGGGGGCACGAGGGGCAGAGAGGGCGATGAGAGGAGGGGGAGGCTGTTGGGGGACAGTGAGGAGGAGGATGACCTGGCCTCTTCGGACATCTCCACCTCCAGTGGGGTCCTGCTGCCCCCGGGGCAACAGGTGTGTGTGTGTCCACTCTGCAGCAAGGTGTTCCCCAGTCCCCATGTGCTCCAACTGCACCTCAGCTCACATTTCCGTGAGAAGGACGGCGCACGCTCCAAGCTCTCCCCCGACGGTTCTGTTCCCACCTGCTCACAGTGTGGCAAGACCTTCTCCTGCATGTACACCTTGAAGCGGCACGAGCGCACACACTCTGGCGAGAAACCATACACCTGTGGCCAGTGCGGCAAGAGCTTCCAGTACTCTCATAACTTGAGCCGGCATGCCGTGGTTCACACACGTGAGAAGCCTCACGCCTGCAAGTGGTGTGAGCGGCGCTTCACCCAATCTGGGGACCTGTACCGCCACATCCGCAAGTTCCACTGTGGCCTTGTCAAGACCCTCGCCATTGGATAAACCCCTCTCACCAGTGCCATGAAATAAGACCGAGTAACGTCTTATCACTCCCTGAGTACTACTACTGCATATACCTCCACAGTAAAGTACTAGTTATACATATTCACAAATTGTTAAAGACATATCCTTTTGGAATTCTAATCCATGTGGCATTTCTTAAGTTAAAGTGTAGCAACTTTATAATGCACAAAACTGGACTTCACTGGAAGGATGTTGGACTTTATAATTTTGTTTTACAATAATAAGATGGGGTGCTTTTCCACTCAAGCTGGATATATGTTGAAGGTGGACAAATCAGTTGCACTTGTTTATTTCTGTCTGTCTTGGTAGTGCAAAACTGCTGAACTTGATGAAGAGTGTATTCTGCTAATAGAAACACATTTCTACGCATATATCTGCAAGTGAATATAGCGCACACTCCTGAATGGATTAACATTTGGTTAGTGCACATGTGGAAGAGGAAACTAAAACTGCCCAAGAGTAGCAATCTATTTTATATCCAACCTTATTTATTAGTCAACCTGCTTAACAGGAAGAAATATCACAAGGCAGTGAAAAAATACTTGAAGTTGGACTACTGGATAATTTTTTGGGGGTAGCTAGTATTGTCGTTTTCTTTATGGTAGGAATGAAGCAGACAAAATTATGTTTCTTTATAATAGAGGACGAAAATAAATACAGGAGTTGCAAGGGTTTTTCATATAGTAAGATGGAGCATGTCCTGAAGGAATTACTTTTTTGCTGCACTGGCCTTTCAATGTTCAATGTTCAGGCTGCTGGTTGAACATTTAGAAGTGAATTGTTTTGTCACCTTTATGCTCTAGCATATACAGGTTGGGTGGTAATTACTAAAGATTGCAGCAAACGCCTGTAACACTGGTGCCTACTGAAATGATTGACACTCCTGTTCTCATACAAGCATAGGACCTGTTGCCTTCAATACAACTCATCTGTGGGCCTTCAAAAATGTGATCAGCACTTTCCCTTTACAGTGCCTTAATACCAGGAAGTAACTTGGTCACTCAGTGATAGCCCTTGGCACTTGTATGCCAATTGATTCATGAGTGTACATACAATAATGTAATACATGTGGTATAAAATCAAGCTCTTTATTAATTAACAATTGTTGACTTCTATTTAGTAAGTTCAATTTCTGGGTTATTTGTCTGTATTACAGCACTGTAAAAGAAAGGGTAACCACGTTTGCATATTCCTTTGCTGTCCATATAATAATGCTGGAGACATGCCCTGATAGACAGGGCAGAGAGTGGGAGAGATAGTCAAAGTATACTCTCGGTGTGCCTCAGTGCTTCTCTGAGGAGATGGTGTCCTGTGGATGTCTTGTTGCCACACTGTCCGTTCATCAGAACACGTAGCTCAAAATGCTAAATCTACTGAGTTCATTTTGCCCCTTGTGGTTGCTCTTATAAAGTATCCTATCTATTTTTCTGTTCATGTTGAAGTACTACTGATGTCTGATTTAATGTTTGAGTGAATCCTTTGGTGGAACTTTGCTTGACAGAATCTTTGGAAAGAATGTGGATTTAATGGGCCTGTTGTGTGTTGGAAAGATTTCATTGTAGTTGGGTTCATTTTGATGCTATACATATGATTCCTACAAGGTGAGTAGCACTAAAAGTCCAAGATATTGGTTTCATCTGTCCTGAGAAGACTTGATCTGAAGGATTTATTCGTTTAACTTGGTTCAGGGTTTACTTTAGGTGTGACCTGTAAAGATGAGCTGATTTCTCTAAGCTTAGAGACTTGATGCCTTGTCATCTTGGTACTATGGAATTGATATTGGGGTCGTTTATTCATTTCTGCAAATCCTGTTACTGTAAAGAAATGGTCTGTTAATGTATCTTACACAGAAATCTTAAATTGCGTATTCTCACCGAAGCACTTGTTTTGAGCATGCATATAGTTTCAACACTGATATTGTCTAGGCTGCTATTTCTTACTATTTGTATATTTAATGTAAATATATATTATATTTATCAGTATGTATGCTGTTTCTCTGTATTAGAAGAACACAGTAGAGTTGATTATCAAGGTGTTTTACTAAGGCTTCAATCTCTTATGTAAGAGTTTCATGTCTTCCCTCCCACCGTGATTTGGGTTTCCTTTTCCTGTCTCACTCCAGTGAACTTGGCTTCCTTTTCAGATGTAATGTCTCACAGGCCATGTCTTCACTCCAGAACAAAACAGGGAGTAATACTGCTATGACTGCTGTTCCGGCAGAGGAAGCAGTTGTTCACAAGAACAAACACACCGATATGGTGTAGAATATCTATAGAAGTCATACAATACAAGCATTGTTCTCCTGTCCCAGGTAGTTCTCAAGGGATCATTGTGCATGTCTGCCCTCACTGTGGGGGGAAAAAAGGCACCATGAGTCTCTCTTTGCACTTTTTGTATTGAATGGAGCCGTTGGAATGCGAGAAATGTATTGGGCAAAGGGAGACCTGGAAGACGGTAAACAGGTGCATTGTCTGGAGGCATCGAAGAACAGCCCTCGATTCCCAGCATGCATTAGATAAGTGCTTCATTGTTCTTTTATGTGGAGAGGATACTACAGTGACTCCATAGCGTCTTTAGCAACACAATCACTATAATTGTAAGCGTATTTCTCTTTTCAAGTGTTGGAGTTGCCTGATTTTCAAGAACCTTTTTGAGATGAGGTATCGCAACACTGATTCATCTGAACTTTAGTATGTAGGTAGTATTTATTAACATCCAATTATGTACCCATCCTCCCCCTGGAATGAGTTTCCCAATATTTCATGAAGCTGTGTTTTTCTTTTTTTTAGATGTCATATAGTGTTCAATTTGTGGTATTTCAATCAAAACACAGGAATGTAGTTTGTTGCATATTTTCTCACTCTTTTGAAAGGAACATTTCTTATGTGATGCAGTTGAAACATTGATGTATTGTTTTCTCTAATGTACACATGTAGTTGTACAGGCTTAGAAAACTAACAGTAAATTCTTGTTTTGATGGTTTCTCAGTCATTATTTATATCTCCAGGATTGTTACAGAATGTGCCTTGTAGAAACACAGACAAGTGTTGCATCTGGAGTTGCCCCTTTCATACACTGTACATTTGCCACAGACTGCTGTGATGATATTCAGGCTATACAATTTTTTTTTTTTTTTTTCACCTTATCAAAATGTCAACTAAGCCTGTTTTCTGCTGCTTTTAGAGACGAGTTTCAGGGTTGGAGTTTTGCTACTGTTAAATTAATTACTCTTTTGTAAAGGTTTTTAATCTGGAATTCAATTTAATGTTAAGCAAACTGAATGCAAGTATTTTTGTTTGGCTCTAAGCTAAGTCCATGTTTCGGGAATTAACCTAATTGTTTTCCATAGATGTCATGTTTAATGTGAAACAGAGATATTTACGACGAATGAACACTCATGCTACTGCTCCTAATCAGTGGGGTTCTGTTTTCCTAATTCATGCTGTAGGATTTAAGTCTAAAACTGAGTATTGGGTTACATTAATACTGGAATTTGTGTCTTTGGCAGGTTAAGACTGTGAAATTGTGTACAATCATGAGAAATATTTATTGAATTGTTTCTTGTGCAACATTTGACTCAATTATTTGATTTGTAAAATGAAAGATGCTGATAAATGTCAATGGTAATATTAGAATTTGTAGAAGTGCCATTAGAATTTAATATAATTTTTTAATAAGAAAGTTATATTTTATAGTAATCAATTGCTTCTGTGTTAGTGGTTTAAAGATTAGGGGTCAATCTTATTCAGAATTGACGTTGTGTAGAACTTGAGGCCATTTATTTTGATCTGTAATTGTATGTGCTTTTTTTGTGTTTTGTTTGCGCTTTCAGAGAGTGTGTGTGCGTGCTGTGGAGATGTGACAATCTTGAGTTAGGTCTTTATTAAGATTATGCATAGATTAAACAGGATACTTTTCTGTGCCTTGTGTGGATCTCTTTCTTGTGCGTTTCCTGATATTACCATGTTAACATGTTTAGGGGCACAACTCTTCCCACTTTGGGATTTAGTTGTACAATCCTATGTTTTGTGTTCTACTGACCAAGACACACCAAATTATCTGACACTAAACTAAGACAGGATTTGTGGCAATAAATCCATATAATAATTGGCATGGGAAATTGAAATACGCATTCAAACTGGTGAAAGAGGATTTTCCACTGTCGACCTTTAGATATTGTCAAGGAGAGTCTTCATTGTTGCCTTTGCACAAGCAACACCCGATAAGTGTGTGTTGGTAGTGAGAGGACTGTATACAGACAACACAATGTGATAATATTGTGGGTCTTCTCTATCCCACTGAACCCATAACCTGCAGGGGATCTTTAGCAGGAGCATTCTTCCAGAACTTTCAATTGTTGTGTCATATTAATCACCTTTTAATTTTCTTTAATGAAAGTAAACTGCATAAGTGAGCAAACAAACAAAACATTTTGTCTAATTGGGGATCTCCATGTCAATTCACTGGTAATTTTCTTTGCGGAGGGGTATTAATTATCCCCCCGCTGCAAAGCTACTCTGCTATGCATTCGGGGATGGGTTGGGAGTTCCCACTACTCTCCCCAGCACTTCAATTCTGTGGTGCATAGACATGGCAGCATGCACTAACCCCGAATTACGGCCCCATCCTTGGCCTCATCCAGTCACTGGGTAGTAGCTCAGGCACTCTGTCTTCTCCCACTTTCGAGCACTAACTTTATGCACAAACAGACGACACTGCCGCCCGCGCTGACCAGCCAACCACAGCACAAAGACAACAATGTCCTCCCAAGATCATTCAAAAACACCAAACGGCCTCCACTACCTCCCAGTAAATAAGGGACCTCACACTGTAAACATTTCTTCAGTTCTCAGGGTATTCACATCACTATCAGCATGTTATATCTGCACTTGGCCATCACATGGATTTCTACATGAACCAAACCTGAGTATGGAAAGTATGGTCCATGTGATAAGGATTAACTGCTAGATGTCAGGGCTGTGATGTGGGCTCTGAGTTAAATCATGGAATATTGAAAACATTCCTTTCCAAGGCTTTTAAGCCTGGTACATTTAGATGGTTTTGGACCTCTACAATACTCTCTGTATTTATTTATTCCCCAGTTTAGAGGCAGACTTGGAGGAAGTTGTTGAGATGAAAGTCGTAAGTGTCCACCACCTCACAAGGCCAGCGGTGGGAGCCCTTGACCTCTGAACGGACTGCCAGGGACAGCTGGTGTGGTCCATGTTTATTTATTTATTTCTTAACAAAAGACAGGTGGTAACACTTGAAAAGGGCACACACACACAAAGAAACAAACAGCTTGGTACAAAAACCCAGCCTCGTTTCTCTATATAGACACTAATCTGTGGTATAGACATTATTTTCACTTACATCGACTCAGCATCACACTGCTCTCAGAAACAGTAACAATAAAAATAGACATTGTCGTAAAATGTTTTTCTCAGTTACATTTCCTTTTATTTTGTCACAGAATTGGTTTGGCTTCATTCAAATGCTTCTGCGATACATAACTTACATTATGAAATTGAATACATGAATGACAATTAGCTAGACAGTTGGATATATATCACTGGTGTTCAGGTCATGCTGGGGTTGCCTTGTTTGGAGTGACTCGTCCGTGGAGTGCCAAGACAGTGTGTCCTTGGTCCACTGCACAGCTGTCACTCACTCACCGACGCATATTTATAGCAGTAGCATCGCTGTGCTCGGCACTCACACTCCGGGCACAGCTGGTCCCCAAAAGAATGGGTGAAAGACAAAGCCACACGCTCCCACTGCAGTTGGTGTCCAAGCCTGACCAGTCGGCTTCTTCTCCTCATAGGGCCCCATACATATGCTAGGGGGAGAGGAACAATCTTAGGAGGAAAACTGTGAACTTCAGAGTTACATTAGAGTGACAGATGTAGGGATGTGTTGAACCCTGACAGCTGCACATTCCCATTTAAAGAGTGCATTAACACAATGTCATTACAGAGTTCAGAGCGAGCAAAGGGAGAATAACCCCAGCTCTGGCATCCACCTTATAATAAATGAACAGAGAATAATTCAAGTAAATGTTTCAGATGACAGCCAGGCATGTACACTCTGCAATGTGTTTACTAGGATGGCTAATATTTGACTCACGCCTAACTTGAGACAGCCCCAACAGCCTACTTCCAGTGATGTGTTGCCAGTTTTTGAAGATTTATTTTCCAACAAATGTGCTTCGACTGATGAACCCCCAAAGCACTTGAGGTGAACAAAGGATTAGATAGGTAACAATCTATACAGAAGTGGCACCACTGTCGTCTCTGATAAGCAATATGGTGATAATTCCATCTGGCCTATCAAATTCAATCACATAGATTTTTAAAGCCCTTTTTACATCAGCAGTTGTCACAAAGTGCTTATACTGATACCCAGCCTAAAACCCCAAAGAGCAAGCGTTGCAGATGTAGAAGCACAGTGGCTAGGAAAAACTCCCTAGAAAGGCAGGAACCTAGGAAGAAACCTAGAGGACCAGCCCTCTTCTGGTTGTGCAGGGTGTAGATTATAAGAGTACGTGGCCATTAAGGCCAGGTTGAATATCTTGAAGAACAAACGTTCATAGATGACCAGCAGGGTCAAATAATCACAGTGGTTACATAGGGTGCAACAGGTCAACACCTCAGGAGTAAATGTCAGTTGGCTTTTCATAGCCGATCATTCAGAGGTCGAGGCAGCTTGTCTGGTAGAGAGAGCGAGCGAGAGAAAAATAGAAAGTCAAAACAGCAAGTCCGGGACAAGGTTGCTCGTCGGGTGAACAGGTCAGGGTTCCATAGCCGCAGGCAGAACAACAGAAACTGGATCAGCAGCACAATCAGGTGGACTGGGGACAGGGACAGCCAGGAGTTGTCAGGCCAGGTAGGGTCAGGTAGGCCTGAAGCATGGTCTTAAGGCTCAGGTCCTCCGGGAGGGGAGACTGAGAGAGACAGACAGGAAAATTATAGGGAGCACTTTTTATTTTATTTCACCTTTATTTAACCAGATAAGCTCTCATGCTCAAGCTCTCAAGTTCTCATTTACAACTGCGACCTGGCCAAGATAAAGCAAAGCAGTGTGACAAAAGCAACACAGAGTTACACATGGGATAAACAAATGTACAGTCAATAACACAATAGAAAAGTCTATGTACAGTGTGTGCAAATGTGGTAAGATTAGGGAGGTAAGGCAATAAATAGGCCATAGAGGCAAAATAATTAAAATTTAGCATTAACACTGGAGTGATAGATGTGCAGATGATGATGTGTAAGTAGAGATACTGGGGTGCAAAAGACCAAAAAAATAAAAATAATATGGGGATGAGGTAGTTGGGTGTGCTATTTACAGATGATGATCGGTAAGCTTCTCTGACAGCTGATGCTTAAAGTTAGAGAGGGAGGTATAAGTCTCCAGCTTCAGTGATTTTTGCAATTCATTCCAGTCATTGGCAGCAGAGAACTGAAAGGAAAGGCGGCCAAAGGAGGTGTTGGCTTTGGGGATGACCAGTGAAATATACCTGTTGGAGTGCGTGCTACGGGTGGGTGTTGCTATGGTGACCAGTGAGCTGAGATAAGGCGGGGCTTTACCTAGCAAAGACTTATAGATGACCTGGAGCCAGTGGGTTTGGCGACGAATATGTAGCAAGGGCCAGCCAACGAGTGCATACAGGTCGCAGTGGTGGGTAGTATATGGCCTTTGGTGATGCTAGTCAGACGGGAGGGTGCGAGCAGCAATCAGTTGAAGGGCATGCATTTAGTTTTACTAGCATTTAAAAGCAGTTGGAAGCCACGGAAGGAGTGTTGTATGGCATTGAATCTTGTTTGGAGTTTTGTTAACACAGTGTCCAAAGAAGGGCCAGATGTATACAGAATAGTGTCGTCTGTGTAGAGGTGGATCAGAGAATCACCAGCAGCAAGAGCGACATCGATAAATACAGAGTAAAGAGTAGGCCCGGTGTGTTATTTCTTACATTATTAGCCCAGAAATGTTTTTGTTAAAAATACAAGCATTTCGCTACACCTCCAATAACATCTGCTAAATGTGACCAATAAAATTTGATTTGGATTTCTGGGGCCCACAAATATCTCCCCCACCGAACAAGCATGAGGAGCGCATACCTGGACAGGACGATCAAGTCAGTGACTCAACCCACTCAAATTGAGAATAGCGAAAAAAGCCTGGCATGAAGTGAGGGACGGCATGGAATATTAGGGACGGCATGGGATAGCGTGAGCAAGGCCAGTGACTCAGAGGCAGAAAATCCCAGTGGAGTGGATCCGGCCAGGCAGAGACAGCAAGAGTGGTTCATCACTCCAGTGCCTTACGGTTAACTAGTGCTGAGGGATTAGTGCTTTCAGTTCGATTATGTAAGGGATAATCAAGAGGATCTATGCGTTCTATGGAAAATAATGAACAACGTGGAAGGTGTGTTCCACGACGCGCTAGCAGAGAACGCACAGCCACGTGTTGATTATCCCTTTTATACAATGGCTATAATTGAACACATTTGTCGCTAGAAATAATAATAATTTAATTATGCACGCTCTAGAATTCCCTTCAAGCCAATCAGAAACGAGTATTCAACAATGCCATGGTATAATTAATCACTAAGACACGAGGGGTGGGGTATATGGCCAAAATACCACGGCTAAGTGGTGATCTTATGTATGACACAAGGTGGAGTGTGCCTGGATACAGCCCTTAGCCATGGTATATTGGCCATATACCAAACTCAGCAACAAAAAAAAAGAAACGTCCTCTCCCTCTCAACTGCATTTATTTTCAGCAAACTTAACATGTGTAAATGTTTGTAAGAACATGACAAGTTTCAACAACAGACATAAACTGAATACGTTTCACCGACATGTGACTTAACAGGAATTTATTAATGTGTCCCTGAAGAAAGGGGGGGTTAAAATCAAAAGGAACAGTCAGTATCTGGTGTGGCCACCAGCTGCATTAAGTCCAGCAGTGCATCTCCTCCTCATGGATGCACCAGATTTGCCAGTTCTTGCTGTGAGATGTTACTGCACTTTTCCACCAAGGCACCTGCAAGTTCCTGGACATTTCTGTGGGGAATGGCCCTAGCCCTCCGATACAGCAGGTCCCAGACATGCTCAATGAGATTGAGATCAGGGCTCTTCGCTGGCCATGGCAGAACACTGACATTCCTGTCTTGCAGGAAATCATGCACAGAACGAGCAGTATAGCTGGTGGAATTGTCATGCTGGAGGGTCATGTCAGGATGAGCCTACAGGAAGGGTACCACGTGAGGGAGGAGGATGTCTTCCCTGTAACGCACAGTGCTGAGATTGCTTGCAATGACAAGCTCAGTCCGATGATGCTGTGACACACCGCCCTAGACCATGATGGACCCTCCACCTCCAAATCGATCCCGCTCCAGAGTACAGGCCTCGGTGTAACGCTCATTCCTTCGACGATGAACGCGAATCCGACCATCACCTCTGGTGAGACAACACCGCGACTCGTCAGTGAAGAGCACTTTTTTGCCAGTCCTGTCTGGTCCAGCGATGGTGGGTTTGTGCCCATAGGCGATGTTGTTGCCGGTGGTGTCTGGTGAGGACCTGCCTTACAACAGGCCTACAAGCCCTCAGTCCTGCTTTTCTCAGCCTATTGCGAACAGTCTGAGCACTGATGGAGGGAATGTGTGTTCCTGGTGTAACTCGGGCAGTTGTTGTTGCCATCTTGTACCTGTCCCGCAGGTGTGATGTTTGGATGTACCGATCCTGTGCAGGTGTTGTTACACGTGGTGTGCCACTGCGAGGACGATCAGCTGTCCGCCTGTCTCCCTGTCTTAGGCGTCTCACAGTACGGACATTGCAATTTATTGCCCTGGCCACATCTGCAGTCCTCATGCCTTCTTGCAGCATGCCTAAGGCACATTCACGCAGATGAGCAGAGACCCTGGGCATCTTTATTTTGGTGTTTTTCCAGTCAGTAGAAAGGCCTCTTTAGTGTCCTACGTTTTCATAACTGTGACCTTAATTGCCTACCGCCTGTAAGCTGTTAGTGTCACGGTGAGTGAATGAGGACCCAAAAGCGAATTAACTTAACAGAGCTTCTTTAATAACCAAACATAGGTAGGTTCAGACAGACCGGCAGATTCCGACAGGACAGGACAAGGTTACAGCAAACATGACGATAGTCTGGTTCAGGCATGAAACACAACAAACAAGAATCCGACAAAGACAGGAGCAGAAACAGAGAGAGATATAGGGACCTAATCAGAGGGAAAAAGGGAACAGGTGGGAAAAGGGGTGGATGAGGTAGTCAGAGGAGACAAGGAACAGCTGGGGGAAAGCGGGGGAGAAAAGGTAACCTAATACGACCAGCAGAGGGAGACAGGGTGAAAGGAAAGGACAGAAAGACACAACATGACAATACATGACAGTACCCCCCCACTCACCGAGCGCCTCCTGGCGCACTCGAGGAGGAAACCTGGCGGCAACGGAGGAAATCCTCGATCAGCGCACGGTCCAGCACGTCCCGAGAGGGAACCCAACTCCTCTCCTCAGGACCGTACCCCTCCCAATCTACGAAGTACTGGTGACCACGGCCCCGAGGACGCATGTCCAAAATGCGCCCTCGACAAGGATGGGGGGGGGGGGGGAAGACGAGCGGGGGCGCGAAGAACGGGCTTGATACAGGAGACATGGAAGACCGGGTGGACGCGACGAAGGTATCGCGGAAGAAGAAGTCGAACTGCGACAGGATTAATGACCCGAGAAATACGGAACGGACCAATGAACCGCGGGGTCAACTTGCGAGAAGCCGTCTTAAGGGGAAGGTTCTGAGTGGAGAGCCAAACTCTCTGACCGCGACAATATCTAGGACTCTTAGTTCTACGCTTATTAGCAGCCCTCACAGTCTGCGTCCTATAACGGCAAAGTGCAGACCTGACCCTCTTCCAGGTGCGCTCGCAACGTTGGACAAAAGCCTGAGCGGAGGGGACGCTGGACTCGGCGAACTGAGATGAGAACAGCGGAGGCTGGTACCCGAGGCTACTCTGAAAAGGAGATAGCCCGGTCGCAGACGAAGGAAGCGAGTTGTGGGCGTATTCTGCCCAGGGGAGCTGTTCTGACCAAGACGCAGGGTTGCGAAAAGAAAGACTGCGTAAGATGCGACCAATAGTCTGATTGGCCCGTTCTGCTTGACCGTTAGACTGGGGGTGAAAGCCGGAAGAGAGACTGACGGAAGCCCCAATCAAACGGCAAAACTCCCTCCAAAATTGAGACGTGAATTGCGGACCTCTGTCCGAAACGACGTCTGACGGAAGGCCATGAATTCTGAAAAGCGAATGGAAGCAAGCGTACCCCGAACGCCAGGGTGGCCGGCTAACTTGGCAGAGTGAGCCCACTGAAGAACGGCCAGACGAGTAGGAACGGGAACGAAAAGAAGGTTCCTAGGACAAGCGCGCGGCGACGGAGTGTGAGTGAGCGCTTGCTTTACCTGCCTCTCAATTCCCCAAACAGTCAACCCGACAACACGCCCCTCAGGGAGAATCCCCTCGGGGTCAGTGGAGGCTACTGAAGAACTGAAGAGACGAGATAAAGCATCAGGCTTGGTGTTCTTAGAGCCCGGACGATAAGAAATCACGAACTCGAAACGAGCGAAAAACAGCGCCCAAAGCGCCTGACGCGCATTAAGTCGTTTGGCAGAACGGATGTACTCAAGGTTCCTATGGTCAGTCCAAACGACAAAAGGAACGGTCGCGCCCTCCAACCACTGTCGCCATTCGCCTAGGGCTAACCGGATGGCGAGCAGTTCGCGGTTTCCCACATCATAGTTACGTTCCGACGGCGACAGGCGATGAGAAAAATACGCGCATGGGTGGACCTTGTCGTCAGAGAGGGAGCGCTGAGAAAGAATGGCTCCCACGCCCACCTCTGACGCGTCAACCTCGACAACGAACTGTCTAGAGACGTCAGGTGTAACAAGGATAGGAGCGGATGTAAAACGATTCTTGAGGAGATCAAAAGCTCCCTGGGCGGAAACGGACCACTTAAAGCACGTCTTGACAGAAGTAAGGGCTGTGAGAGGAGCTGCCACCTGACCGAAATTACGGATGAAACGACGATAGAAGTTCGCGAAGCCGAGAAAGCGCTGCAGCTCGATGCGTGACTTAGGGGCGGGCCAATCAATGACAGCTTGGACCTTAGCGGGATCCATCTTAATGCCTTCAGCGGAAATAACAGAACCGAGAAATGTGACGGAGGAGGCATGAAAAGTGCACTTCTCAGCCTTCACAAAAAGACAATTCTCTAAAAGGCGCTGGAGGACACGTCGAACGTGCTGAACATGAATCTGGAGTGACGGTGAAAAAATCAGGATATCGTCAAGGTAAACGAAAACAAAGATGTTCAGCATGTCTCTCAGGACATCATTGACTAATGCCTGAAAGACAGCTGGAGCGTTAGCGAGGCCGAAAGGAAGAACCCGGTATTCAAAGTGCCCTAACGGAGTGTTAAACGCCGTCTTCCACTCGTCCCCCTCCCTGATGCGCACGAGATGGTAAGCGTTACGAAGGTCCAACTTAGTGAAAAACCTGGCTCCCTGCAGGATCTCGAAGGCTGAAGACATAAGAGGAAGCGGATAACGATTCTTCACTGTTATGTCATTCAGCCCTCGATAATCTATGCAGGGGCGCAGAGACCCGTCCTTCTTCTTGACAAAAAAAAACCCCGCTCCGGCGGGAGAGGAGGAGGGGACTATGGTACCGGCGTCAAGAGCTACAGACAAATAATCCTCGAGAGCCTTACGTTCGGGAGCCGACAGAGAGTATAGTCTACCCCGGGGGGGAGTGGTTCCCGGAAGGAGATCAATACTACAATCATACCACCGGTGTGGAGGAAGAGAGGTGGCCCTGGACCGACTGAACACCGTGCGCAGATCGTGATATTCCTCCGGCACCCCTGTCAAATCACCAGGCTCCTCCTGTGAAGAAGAGACAGAGGAAACAGGAGGGATAGCAGACATTAAACATTTCACATGACAAGAGACGTTCCAGGAGAGGATAGAATTACTAGACCAATTAATGGAAGGATTATGACAAACTAGCCAGGGATGGCCCAAAACAACAGGTGTAAAAGGTGAACGAAAAATTAAAAAAGAAATGGTTTCGCTATGATTACCAGAAACAGTGAGGGTTAAAGGTAGCGTCTCACGCTGAATCCTGGGGAGAGGACTACCATCCAGGGCGAACAAGGCCGTGGACTCCCTTAACTGTCTGAGAGGAATGTCATGTTCCCGAGCCCAGGTCTCGTCCATAAAACAGCCCTCCGCCCCAGAGTCTATTAAGGCACTGCAGGAAGCTGACGAACCGGTCCAGCGTAGATGGACCGACAAGGTAGTGCAGGATCTTGAAGGAGAGACAGGAGTAGTAGCGCTCACCAGTAGCCCTCCGCTTACTGATGAGCTCTGGCTTTTACTGGACATGAAGTGACAAAATGACCAGCAGAACCGCAATAGAGACAGAGGCGGTTGGTGATTCTCCGTTCCCTCTCCTTAGTCGAGATGCGGATACCTCCCAGCTGCATAGGCTCAGCTCCCGAGCCGGCAGAGGAAGATGGTAGTGATGCGGAGAGGGGGGCAACGGAGAGCGCGAGCTCCTTTCCACGAGCTCGGTGACGAAGATCAACCCGTCGCTCAATGCGAATAGCGAGTTCAATCAAGGAATCCACGCTGGAAGGAACCTCCCGGGAGAGAATCTCATCCTTTACCTCTGCGCGGAGACCCTCCAGAAGACGAGCGAGCAAGGCTGGCTCGTTCCAGCCACTGGAGGCAGCAAGAGTGCGAAACTCAATAGAGTAGTCAGTTATGGATCGATTGCCTTGACATAGGGAAGACAGGGCCCTGGAAGCCTCCTCCCCAAAAACAGATCGATCAAAAACCCGTATCATCTCCTCCTTAAAGTCCTGATACTGGTTAGTACACTCAGCCCTTGCCTCCCAGATTGCCGTGCCCCACTCACGAGCCCGTCCAGTAAGGAGAGATATGACGTAGGCGACACGAGCAGTGCTCCTGGCATAAGTGTTGGGCTGGAGAGAAAACACAATATCACACTGGGTGAGGAACGAGCGGCATTCAGTGGGCTCCCCAGAGTAACACGGCGGGTTATTGATTCTGGGCTCCGGAGATTCGAAAGCCCTGGAAGTGGCCGGTGGATCGAGGCGGAGATGGTGAACCTGTTCTGTGAGGTTGGAGACTTGGGTGGCCAGGGTCTCAACGGCATGTCGAGCAGCAGACAATTCCTGCTCGTGTCTGCCTAGCATCGCTCCCTGGATCTCGACGGCTGAGTGGAGAGGATCCGAAGTCGCTGGGTCCATTCTTGGTCGGATTCTTCTGTCACGGTGAGTGAATGAGGACCCAAAAGCGAATTAACTTAACAGAGCTTCTTTAATAACCAAACATAGGTAGGTTCAGACAGACCGGCAGATTCCGACAGGACAGGACAAGGTTACAGCCAACATGACGATAGTCTGGTTCAGGCATGAAACACAACAAACAAGAATCCGACAAAGACAGGAGCAGAAACAGAGAGAGATATAGGGACCTAATCAGAGGGAAAAAGGGAACAGGTGGGAAAAGGGGTGGATGAGGTAGTCAGAGGAGACAAGGAACAGCTGGGGGAAAGCGGGGGAGAAAAGGTAACCTAATACGACCAGCAGAGGGAGACAGGGTGAAAGGAAAGGACAGAAAGACACAACATGACAATACATGACAGTTAGTGTCTTAACGACTGTTCCACAGGTGCATGTTCATTAATTGTTTATGGTTCATTGAACAAGCATGGGGGAAAAGTGTTTAATCCCTTTACAATGAAGATCTGTGAAGTTATTTGGATTTTTATGAATTATCTTTGACAGACAGAGTCCTGAAAAAGGGACGTTCCTTTTTTTGCTGAGTTTACAAACCCCCGAGGTACCTTATTGCTATTATAAACTGGTTACCAACGTAATTAGAGCAGTAAAAATGAATGTTTTGTCATACTTGTGGTATACAGTCTGATATACCACAGCTGTCAGTTTATCAGCATTCAGGTCTTGAACCAGCCAGTTCGTAATACAAAATATATTTTTTTAACATAAAATGCATTTTGTGGGTTGAATGCTGTAACACAGAATAAAACAATAAAAGTCCAATGATGTTTTAAGATCTCTTCACTGGAACTTAGGGGCCTAGCCCGAACAAAACTTTACAGTTGGCACTTTGCATTTGGGCAGGTGGTGTTCTCCTGGCATCCGCCAAACCCAAATTCATCCTTCGATCTGCCAGATGGTGAAGCATGATTAATTTGATTTATTAGGATCCCCATTAGCCGACAATCACTCCAGAGAACACATTACCACTGCTCCAGAGCCCAATGGCAGCGAGCTTTACACCACTCCAGCAGACACTTGTCATTGTGATTTTGGGCTTGTATGTGGCTGCTCGGCCATGGAAACCCATTTCAAAAAGCTCCCAAACGTTTTTGGAACTTAGCAGTGCGTTGCAACCAAGGACAGACGATTTTTATGCGCTTCAGCACTTGGCGGTCCTGTTCTGTAAGCTTGTGTGGCCTACCACTTCACTGCTGAGCCATTGTCGCGCCTAGACTTCCAACTTCACAACAGCACTTAGTTGACCGGGGCAGCTCTAGCAGGGCAGAAATTTGATGAACTGAATTGTTGCGTCATATGACAGTGCCACATTGAAAGTCACTGAGCTCTTCAGTAAGGCCAGTCTACTGCCAATGTTTTCCTATGGAGATTGCATGGCTGTGTGCTCGATTTTATACCTGTCCGCAACAGGTGTGGCTGAAATAGCCAAATCCACTCATTTCAAGTGGCTTCCACACACACGTTCAAAAGTTTGAGGTCACTTAGAAATGTCCTTGTTTTTGAAAGAAAACTAAAAACTAAAATAACTTGATCAGAAATACTGTGTAGACATTGTTAATGTCGTGACTATTGCAGCTAAAAACGGGAGATTTTTTAAAATGGAATATCTACATAGGCCCATTATCACCAACTCTCACTCCTGTGTTCCAATGGCAGGTTGTGTTAGCTAATCCAATTGATCATTTTAAAGGCTAATTTGTCATTAGAAAACTCTTTTGCAATTACATTAGCACAGCTGAAAACTGTGTTCTGATTAAAGAAGCAATAAAATTGGCATGCTTTAGACTAGTTGAGTATCTGGAGCATGGTTCCTCTGTCCAGTGTCTGTTCGTTGGCCAATCTTAATATTTTATTTTATTTGGCCAGTCCGAGATAGATTTTTCTTTGCAACTTTGCCTAGAAGGCCAGTATCCCAGAACTTTAATTTAAAGGTTGAGACAGTCTGCGTCTCTCATATGGATCAGCAGAACATTCCATAAGAAAGAGGCTCTATAGGAAAAAGCCATGTCTCCAGTTGTTTGCTTAGAAATTGTAGGAACAATGAGGCCTGCATCTATAACCGTAGAGTAAGTATATGTAGGGCAGGACCAAATCTTAGCAAGTCCATGAAATACTTTGTAAGTTACCAGTAAAACCTTGAAATCAGCCTTAGCCATAACAGGAAGCCAGCGTAGATGCTAATACTGGAGTAATATGACCGCATTTGAGGTTCCAGTCAAGATTTAGCAGGTATATTTTGCACTGGCTTTAGTGCCTTATTCAGGTTTTAGAGTATTACAATCCATTATGATTTACACAAGTGTCCAAAGGAGCAGGCTAGGGCCTGGGTGACATGACTGAATCCTGTTAGACTGGTAATCTGCACATCCGGGTATGTCCACAACTGTGAACAATTACCCAGAGCATAATAAGTGACCCTGAAATCAGTCACTGATTGAAGGCAAGAAAGAAAAAAAGAAGAAGAAAGTGTTGCCAGTGTATTTAGCTGTCACAGGAATCTTTTCCCAGCTATGTCTGAAATCAGGCCTTGATGTACACTGCCACCTGCTGGTCCACTAGATTACTTGGTGGAACCTTGATCTACATACACTTCTGTTATGGGCAGCATAAGAAGTCATGATTGATATTGAACATTCGAGAGCTGTATGTAAACTGTGCATGACAAGCAAAGAAGCAAGCAAAGTATTTATTCTACAAACTACATATATACAAAAATACACATGTATAACATTTGAGAATTAACATTTAATGTGAAATGACAACTAAAATGTATAAAAACAATCCTTGATCCTTGATTATGATGTGCAGCCACAGCACAGCACTTGATCATACTGTCCACTGTAGCTGAGGAGGAAAAAGAGAAAACAATGAGTAACAGGCTAAATAAAGTTCAAGAGACAGTAGATGCTCTGCACTGCTTGCTTAAATCATAAAATACTGCATACCATCATAGGTACCCTCATGGAAAGTTGCGCCTGTGTTGTCAGCACACATGTACCAGTTATGCAGGGTTTAGCAGAGTCCAGTCTAGGGCTGGGTGATACGGCCGAAAAATCATTGATTTAAAAATTTTAAAAAACTTAGGCAATTCACTAGAGACTTACTAAATAGGCTCTTGTACATTTAAAGCTCAAATACAAGGCATTTCAGTCAGCAATAATCTAATGAATTCAAGGCGTGTGAAATTAAGCTAAATAAGCCTCACTAATCAATTTATTTTAACCTGCTTTTTTTGCAATAATCACTGATGTGGCTTGCAAGTCTGTGAAAATGCCCAGTTACAAATTTAAAACCAAAACCATGAATGATGCACATTCACTAATAATTACTAATTTATTGTAACAGGCATTATAGGAAATTAACACGCCGCAATCTCAAGTAAACGTGCTAGTGAGGCAGAACAGTTGAATTGTTATGTCTCCAACTGAACAGCATGCTAGACTGTCCACTTTGTTCAGACATAAAAATCAAGAGCAAAAACCAATTCAATGGGGGGGGGGGCAGTGCAGGTTATGTTATATGACCATGCAGTCTATTGTTCTGCCCCTTTAGTACATCCTGACAAAGTGAGCTTCCTGTTGATTTTAATAGATTTGGCGTTGCCCACACGGTACCCTGTGTGAGCGTTGAGAATAAACTAAGTTGAGAACTCCATATACCATGGAAATTTAATTTATTTAACTTCCTGAGGTCATTACACTACGGTAGTGAAATCGCAGTAGATGCAGTGCTTGCCGTTTTTACTCAACTCGGAAGAGATGCTCCCTCTGACTCGATTAAAGAAAGGGCAAATTCAGTGGATGAAAGGAGAAGGGTGAGGAGTCACTTACTCGATGACGGTGCAGACAGAGCAGCAGGATCTGGAGCAGCTGGCACACTGCTGGATGCAGGAGGGGCAGGCTGGGCGGTCACACTGGGAGCACGGCCTCCTGGTGCCCTGGGCCTTCTGACACACACAGCACCCCACTGGAGCCAACGCTGAACCTGAGACAACCATACACACAGACCATTCTGGAAATGTGTCAAAATATCCCAATTGTGGGCAAGTGTCCGTCTCATGTACTAACGCACAGGTGTCAAACTCATTACACAGAGAGCCAAGTATCTGTGAGTTCACACTCCCCTGTAAGATCACAGATGAGTCCGAAAATCACATCAACTGGTTGTATATAGGGCCGGGACAATACCAGTATTGCGGCAAGGAAACAAAACACGAAGTGGATTTAACTTCTTTAGGAAAAACAGCCCTAATGTTGAAACAAACATGTCATCCAGAGTTGCATTAACTTATTTTACAACCCATGGCACACAATATTTACATACAGAAGGTTTCTAAAGGACCCGGTCGTCTGCGGTGTTTATTTTTTACCTCTAAAAAAAATTGTGCGATACTGGTATTGTCCTGGCCCTAGATGTTTAAGTCTTACTTATTTAATTTTTTTACACAACCAGCAGTTTGACACCCCTGTACTAAACAGTAATCATTTCCTGAAATAAAGTTGGAATGGCGATTCCAAGTCTGATAGTAGTGGTTTCCTTCAGCCCACTCTCAGATGTGGGTGAAAGGTTGCAGTTTACATGAGAAGCTCATTACCTTGAACAGGTGTAGTTCTCTGTAGTCTGCCATCTTGCCCAATCAGTGTCTGTCCCCTCAGGAGTGTCTGGCTCACATCAGGTTTCATACCTGACCCCGATGGCTGTATTGCTAAGCACTTCTCTGCATCTATATTCCAGATTTTTCCCATGACAGCTTTGGTCCCATTGAAGAGCAGGTCCTTCGTCTTTTCTGGAAGAGAGGTGCCGAGACATTAACACATACTAGCAGTTTATTATTTTTATTTCACCTTTATTTAACCAGGTAGGCCAGTTGGGAACAAGTTCTCATTTACAACTGCGACCTGGCCAAGATTAAATAAAGCAGTGCGACAAAAACAGTTACATGGGATAAATGTACAAAATGTACAGTCAATAACACAATAGAGCAATCTATGTACAGTGTGTACAAATGCAGTAAGATTAGGGACGTAAGGCAACAAATAGGCCATAGAGGCTAAATAATTACAATTTAGCATTACACTGGAGTGAGATGTGCAAGTAGAGATACTGGGGTGCAAAAGAGCAAGAGGATAAGTAACAATATGGGGAGGAGGTAGTTGGGTGTGCTATTTACAGATGGGCGGTGTACAGGTACAGTGATCGTAAGGTGCTCCGACAGCTGATGCTTAAAGTTAGAGAGGGAGGTATAAGTCTCCAGCTTCAGCAATTTTTGAATTCGTTCCAGTCATTGGCAGCAGAGAACTGGAAGGAAAGGCAGCCAAGGGAGCGATTTTTGAATTCGTTCCAGTCATTGGAAGCAGAGAACTGGAAGGAAAGGCAGCCAAGGGAGGTGTTGGCTTTGGGGATGACCAGTGAAATATTCCTGCTGCAGCACGTGCTACGGGTGGGTGCTGCTACGGTGACCAGTGAGCTGAGATAAGGCGAAGCTTTACCTAGCAAAGACTTGTAGATGACCTGGAGCCAGTGGGTTTGGCGATGAATATGTAGCAAGGGCCAGCCAACGAGAGCATACAGATCGCAGTGGTGGGTAGTATATGGGGCTTTGGTGACAAAACGGATGGCACTGTGATAGCAAATTGGATGTAGTCTGAGTAGAGTTTTAGAGACTATTTTGTACATGATCACCGAAGGATATTCAGTTTTACGAGGGTATGTATTGCAGCATGAGTGAAGGAGGCTTTGTTGTGAAATAGGAAGCAGATTGATTTAATTTTGGATTGGAGATGCTTAATGCGAGTATGGAAGGAGAGTTTACAGTCTAACCAGACACCTAGGTATTTGTAGTTGTCTATATATTCTAAGTCAGAACCGTCCAGAGTAGTGATGCTAGTCAGGCGGGAGGGTGCGGTCAGCAATTGGTTGAAGAGAATGCATTTAGTTTTACTGGCATTTAAAAGTAGCTGGAGGCCACGGAAGGAGGGTTGTATGGCATTGAAGCTTGTTTGGATGTTTGTTAACGGTGTCCAAAGAAGGGCCAGAATGGTGTCGTCTGCATAGAAGTGGATCAGAGAATCACCAGCAGCAAGAGCGACATCATTGATATATACAGAGAAAAGAGTGAGCTTGAGAATTGAACCCTGTGGCAACCCCTTAGAGACTGCCAGAGGTCCAGACATGACACACTGAACTCTATCTGAGAAGTAGTTGGTGAACCCGACGATGCAGTCAGTTGAGAAGCCAAGGCTATTGAGGCGGCCGATAAGAATGCGGATTGACAGAGTCGAAAGCCTTGGCCAGGTTGATGAAGACAGCTGCACAGTACTGTATTTTATTGATGGGGGTTATGATATGGTTTAGGACTTTGAGCGTGGGTGAGGTGCACTCATGACCAGCTCGGAAACCAGATTGCATAGTGGAGAAGGTACGGTGGGATTCGAAATGGTTGGTGATCGGTTTAATAACTTGGCTTTCGAAGATTTTAGCAAAAGGCAGGGCAGGATGGATATTGGTCTAACAGTTTGGGTCTAGAGTGTCTCCCCCTTTGAAGAGGGGCATGACTGCGGCAGCGTTCCAATCTTTGGGGATCTCAGACGAAACGAAAGGAGGTTGAACAATAGGGGTTGCAACAATTTCAGTGGATAATTTTAGAAAAAGAGGTCGTCTAGCCCAGCTGATTTGCAGGGATCCAGAATTTGCAGCTCTTTCAGAACATCAGCTGTCTGGATTTGGGTGAAGGAGAGTCGGGGGGGAGTTGCTGTAGGGGGTGCTGAGATGTTGGCTGGGGTAGGGGTAGCCAGGTGGAAAGCATGGCCAGCCGTAGAAAAATGCTTATTGAAATTGGATTATAGTGGCTTTATCTGTGGTGACAGCGTTTCCTAGCCTCAGTGTGGTGGACAGCGGAGGTGCTCTTATTCGCCATGGACTTTAGTGTCCCAGAACTTTTTGGAGTTTGTGCTGCAGGATGCAAATTTCTGTTTGAAAAAGCTAGCCTTTGCTTTCCTAACTGCCTGTATAGATGGGTTCCTAAGTTCACTGAAAAGTTGCATATAGCAGGGACTATTCGAAGCTAGTGCAGTGCACCACAGGATGTTTTTGTGCTGGTCAAGGGCAGTGAAGTATGGGGTCTTCTTTGTTCTACATTTTTTGGAAGGGGCATGCTTATTTAAGATGGGCATAGACCTGGATAGTAGGACAGAACTCTGCAGGCTAACTACGACCCCTTTAGCAGTTCTATCTTATGTTTCACCAAGACGTCGCTGAACGAAGAAACTGACAATATACATACAGCTGGTGCGCAATGTCTAATATTAAAGAAGTATCAAGGTATTTCTCGCCTGAGGCAGAGTACCTTATGATAAGCTGTCGACCACACGATCTGTATTATTCGTAGCCGTCTATTTACCACCACAAAGCGAAGCTGGCACTAAGACCGCTCTCAACCAACTCTACAAGGTCATAAGCAAAGAACAAAATGCTCACCCAGAAGCAGCACTCCTAGTGGCCTGGGACTTTAATGCAGGCAAACTTAAATAAGTTTCATCAAATTTTTACCAGCATGTCACGTGCAACCAGGGGAAAAATAAATCCTAGACCACCTTTACTCCAGAGACGCATACAAAGCTCTCCCTCCATTTGGAAAATCTGACCATAATTCTATCCTCCCGGTTCCTGCTTACAAGCAAAAACTAAAGCAAGAAGTACCAGTGACTTGCTCAATACGGAAGTAGTCAGATGACACGGATGCTACACTACAGGACTGTTTTGCTAGCACAGACTGGAATACGTTCCGGGATTCATCCAATGGCATCAGCTTCATCAATAACTGCATCGATGATGTCGTCCCCACAGTGACTGTACGCACATATCCCAACCAGAAGCCATGGATTACAGGCAACATCCGCATTGAGCTAAATGCTACAGCTGCCGCTTTCAAGGAGCGGGACACTAATCCATACGCTTATGAGAAATCAAGCTATGCTCTCAGACAAAACATCAAACAAGCAAAGCGTCAACACGGGATTAAGACTGAATCCTACTACACCGGCTCTGACGGTCATCGGATGTGGCAGGGCTTAAACTATTACGGACTACAAAAGGAAAACCCAGATGTGAGCTGCCCAGTGACGTGAACCTACTAGACAAGCTAAATGCATTTTATGCTAGCTTTGAGGCAAGCAACACTGAAGCATGCACGAGTGCACCAGCTGTTCTGGATGACTGATAATGCTCTCGGTAGCCGATGTGAACAAAACCTTTAAACAGGTCAACATTCACAAAGCCGCTGGGCCAGACGGATTACCAGGACGTGTACTCAAAGCAAGCGGACCAACTGTCAAGTGTATTCACTGACATTTACAATCTCCCTGACAAAGTCTGAAATACCTACATGTTTCAAGCGGACCACCCGAGTCCCTGTGCCCAAGGAAGCGAAGGTAACCTGCCTAAATGATTACTGCCCTGTGGAACTCCCGTCAGTAGCCATTAAGTGCTTTGAAAGGCTGGTCATGGCTCACAACAGCATCCTCCCGGACTCCCTAAACCCACTCCAATTTGCATACCACCCCAACAGATCCACAGATGACGCAATCTCAAGCGCACTCCACACTGGCCTTTCCCACCTGAAATGCTTTTCATTGACTACAGCTCAGCGTTCAAAACCAGTGTATACAAAGCACACCACTAAGCTAAGGACCCTGGGACTAAACACCTCCCTCTGCATCCTGGACTTGCTGACGGGCCGCCCCCAGTCGGAAAGACTAGGCAATAACGTCTGCCACACTGATCCTCAACACTGGGGTGTGTACTTAGTCCCCTCCTCCCTGTTCACCCACGACTGCGTGGCCAAACACGACTCCAACACCATCATTATGTTTGCTGACGACACAGTGGTAGGCCTGATCAATGATGAGGCGGCCTATAGGGAGGAGTTCGGAGAACTGGCAGTGTGGTGCCAGGACAACAACCTTTCCCTCAATGTGAGCAAGACAAAGGAGCGGATCATGGACTACAGGAAAAGGCAGGCCGAACAGGCCCCCATTAACATTGACGGGGCTGCAGTGGAGCAGGTTGAGAGCTTCAAGTTCCTTGGTGTCCACATCACCAACGAACTATCATGGTCCAAACATACCAAGACAGACGTGAAGAGGGCACGACAAAACCTTTTCCCCCTCAGAAGGAAAAGCTTTGGTATGGGTCCCCAGATCCTCAAAGGGTTCTACTGCTGCACCATCGAGAGCATTGGTTGCATCACTGCCTGGTATGGCAACTTCTCAGCATCTGACCGCAAGGCGCTAAAGAGGGTAGTGCGAATGGCCCAGTACATCACTGGGACCAAGCTTCCTGCCATCCAGGACCTATATTATAGGCGGTGTCAGAGGAAAGACCATAAAATTGTCAGCGACTCCAGTCACCCAAGTCTCAAGACTGTTCTCTGCTACCGCATGGCAAGTGGTACAAGAGTGCCAAGTCCATGACCAAAAGGCTCCTCAAAAGCTTCTACCCCCAAGCCATTAGACTGCTTTACAATTCATAATTTACATTACACTGCTGCTACGCGCTGTTTATTTGTTACCTATGCATAGTCACTTCACCCCCACCTACATGTACAGATTACCTCAACTAGCCTGTACCCCTGCACACTGACTCGGTACCGGTGCCCCCTGTATATATCCTAATTGTTGTTATTCTTGTGTTATTACTACTTTTTATTTTAGCCTACTTGGCAAATATTTTCTTCTTCTTGAATGCCACTGTTGGTTAAAGGGCTTGTAAAGTAAGCATTTCATGGTAGTCTACATTTGTTGTTGTATTCTGTGCATTTGGCAAATAAAGTTTGATTTGATAGGTGTAAACAAACGTTGACAGTTGAATGGACTTACTGAAGAGCTCTGACTCAACGTGGCAACATCATATGATGCCACTTTTTCAACAACTCAGGTCGTCAAATTTCTGCCCTGCTAGAGCTTGCCCGGTCAACTGTAAGTGCCGTTATTGTGAAGTGGAAACACCTAAAGAGCAACAGCTCAGTCGTGAGAGGTCCTCAGTTTCACTCACTACCGAGTTCCAAGCGGCTTCTGGAAGCAACTTTAACACAATAACGGTTGGTCGAGAGCTTCATGAAATTGGTTCCCATGGCCGAGCAGCCGCACAAGCCTAAGATCACAATGCCAAGCGTCGGCTGGAGTGCTGTAAAGCTTGCCGCCATTGGACTCTGGAGCAGCGGAAACGCGTTCTCTGGAGTGATGATCACACTTCACCATCTGGCAGTCTGATGGACAAATGGAGTTTGTATTTATTATGGATCCCCATTAGCTGCTGCCAAGGAAGCAGCTATTGTTCCTGGGGTCCATCAAAATTAAGGCAGTTAATACAATCTTAAAAACATTACAATACATTCACAACACTGTACCCTCAGGCCCCTACTCCACCACATATCTATAGTACAAACATCCATGTGTACGTGTATAGCGTATGTTATGTGTATGCATGTCTTTGTATTGCGCCACAGTCCCCGCTGTTCCATAAGGTATTTTTAAAATCTAATTTTACTGTTTGCATCAGTTGCTTGATGTGGAATAGAGTTCCATGTAGTCATGGCTCTGAGGTACTGTGTGCCTCAGAGCCATATGCATGGGTGTCTGAGCATGGGTGTCCGAGCTGTGCACCAGTAGTTCAAAACAGAGTGCGGTGCTTTCAACATGTCAATACAAGTAGTGATGAAGTCAATCTCTCCTCCACTTTAACCAGGAGAGACTGACATTCATATTAGCTCTGTGTACATCCAAGGTCCAGCCGTGCTGCCCTGTTCTGAGACAATAGCAATTTTCTTAAATCCTTTGTGGCACCTGACCACACGACTGAACAGTAGTCCAGGTGTGACAAAACTAGGGCCTGTAGGACTTGCCTTGTTGATAGTGCTGTTAAGGTAGATCGGTCCTTTATTAAGGACAGACTTCTCCCCATCTTAGTTACTGTTGTATGAACATGTTTTGACCATGACAATCCAGGATTACTCCAAGCAGTTTAGTCTTCTCAATTTGATACATTTATTACAAGACGTAGTTGAGGTTTAGGGTTTAGTAAATTATTTGTCCCAAATACAATGCTTTTAGTTTAAGAAATATTTAGGACTAACTTATTCCTTGCCGCCCACTCTGAAACTGCAACTCTTTGTTGAGTGTTGCAGTCATTTCAGTCGCTGTAGTAGCTGACATGTATAGGTGTTGAGTCATCCGCATACATAGACACGGGCTTCACTCAAAGCCTGTGGCATGTCATTAGTAGAGGTTGAATCAAGTAATGGGCCTAGACAGCTTCCCTGGGGAATTCCTGATTATACCTAAACTATTAGGGAGGCTTCCATTAACTTCTTATGGCTGGGGGCAGTATTGAGTAGCTTGGATGAATAAGGTGCCCATAGTAAACTGCCTGGTCATATTGCACTTCCTAAGGCTTCCACTTGATGTCAACAGTCTTTAGAACCTTGTTTGAGGCTACTACTGTGAAGGAGGGGGGAACGCGAGCTGATTGAGTCAGGGGTCTGGCAGAGTGCCATGAGCTGATCACGCGCGCTCACATGAGAGGTACCTGCATTCCATTGCATTTCTACAGACAAAGGAATTCTCTGGTTGAAACATTATTGAAGATTTATGATAAAAACATACTAAAGATTGATTCTATGATTCTATACATAAATGGACTTTATCGAACAAATCAAACATTTGTGGAACTGGGATTCCTGGGAGTGCATTCTAATGAAGATCAAAGGTAAGTGAATATTTATAATGCCATTTCTGACTTCTGTTGACTGCACAAAGTGGCGGATATCTGTATGGCTTGTTCTGGTCTCTGTACTCAGATTATTGCATGGTGTGCCTTTTCGGAAATCTGACAGCGGTTGCATTAAGGAGAAGTGTATCTGAAGTTCCATGCATAACACTTGTATTTTCATCAACATTTATGATGAGTATTTCTGTAAATTGATGTGGCTCTCTGCAAAATCACCAGATGTTTTGGAAGCAAAACATTACTGAACGCCAATGTAAACAGATTTTTGGATATAAATATGAACTTTAGCGAACAAAACATACATGTATTGTGTAACATGAAGTCCTATGAGAGACATCTGATGAAGATCAAAGGTTAGTGATTAATTTTCTCTCCATTTCTGCTTTTTGTGACTCTCTCTTTGGCTGGAAAAATGGGTGTGTTTTTCTGTGACTAGGTGCAGACTTAACGTAATCGTTTGGTGTGCTTTTGTCGTAAAGCCTTTTTGAAATCGGACACTGATGGGATTAACAAGAAGTGCATCTTTAAAATGGTGTAAAATACTTGTATGTTTGAGGAATTTTAATTATGAGATTTCTGTTTTGAATTTGGCGCCCTGCACTTTCACTGGCTGTTGTCATATCGATCCCGTTAGCAGGATCTAAGCCATAAGAAGTTAAAGAAAACCTTATGTTCTGTTAGACAGGTAACTCTTTATCTACAATATAGCAGGGGATGTAAAGTAGAGGTCGACCGATTAATCGGCATGGCCGATTTCAAGTTGTCATAACAATTGGTCATCTGCATTTTTGGATGCCTATTATGGCCGATTACATTGCAATCCACGAGGAGACTGCGTGGCAGGCAGACCACCTGTTACGCGAGTGCCGTAAGTTGCTAGCTAGCATTAAACTTACCTTATGAAAAAAACAATCTTAACATAATCACTAGTTAACTACACATGGTTGATGATATTACTAGTTTAACTAGCGGTGCCTGTTAATTTATCATTGAATTACAGCCTACTTCAACTTCGCCAAACGGGTGACGATTTCACAAAAGCACATTCGCAAAGAACGCACAATCATTGCACCAATGTACCTAACCATGAACATCAATGCCTTTCTTAAAATCAATACACAAGTATATATTTTTAAACCTGCATATTTATTTAAGAAATTCATGTCAGCAGGCAATATTAACTAGGGAAGTTGTGCCACTCCTCTTGCGTTCAGCACAAGCAGAATCAGGGTATATGCAGCAGTTTGGGCCGCCTGGCTCATTGAACTGTGTGAAGACCATTTCTTCCTAACAAAGACCGTAGTTAATGACAGAATTTTACATAATTATGACATAACTTTGAAGGTTGTGCAATGTAACAGCAATATTTAGACTTAAGGTTACCACCCGTTCGATAAAATACGGAATTATTCCGTATTTCGCTGAAAGAATAAACATTTTGTTTTCGAAATGATAGGTCATGAATATGGTCAAATCTGGAAACTAAGGCTCATATTTCTGTGTGTTTATAATATTATAATTAAGTCTGATTTAATAGAGCAGTCTGAGCGGTGGTAGGCAGCAGCAGGCTCATAAGCATTCATTCAAACGGCACTTTCCTGCGTTTGCCAGCAGCTCTTCGCAATGCTCGAAGCAGAGCCTTCAAGCCCATCAACTCCCGAGATTAGCCTGGCAATACTATAGTGCCTATAAGAACATCCAATTGTCAAAGGTCTATGAAATACAAATGGTATAGAGAAATAGTCCTATAATAACTACAACCTAAAACTTCTTAGCTGGGAATATTGAAGACTCATGTTAAAAAGAACCACCAGCTTTCACATGTTCTGAGCAAGGAACTTATGTTAGATGTTTTTACATGGTACATGTTGCACTTTTACTTTCTTCTCCAACACTGTTTCTGCATTATTTAAACATGTTCCATTATTTATGAGACAATTTTTTATTTATGTATTATATTAAGTTCAAATAAGTGTTAATTCAGTATTGTTGTAATTGTCATTATTTCATATAATATATATATATATATATATATATAAATAAAGAAGCCAATTAATCGGTATCAGCTTTTTTTGGTCCTCCAATAATTGGTATCGGCGTTGAAAAATCATCAATCGGTCGACCTCTAGTGTAAAGCCATAACACAAGTTTCCAGCAGCAGACTGATCGATAATGTCAAAAGCCGCACTGATGTTTAACAAAGCAGCTCCCACACTTTTTGTTTGATGGATGTCAGGAGAAGGTTCTGCCGGAATGCATAGTGCCAACTGTAAAGGTTTGGAAAAAATAATGGTCCGTTTCTCTCCCCCCAACGACCCGTGCACAATGCGAGGTCTACACAAAAATGGTTTGTTGAGATCGGTGAAGAACTTCATTGGCGTGCACAGGGCCCTGACCTCAACCCCATCAAAAACCTTTGGGATGAATTGTGACTGAATGGAATCAAGTCCCCACTAGATGTTGGAACATTGCTATGGAAAGCCTTCCCAGAAGAGTGGAGGCTGTTATAGCAGTATGGGGAGGGGAGGACCAACTCCATATTAATGGGCATGACTTTGAATGAGATTTGACGAGCGGGTGTCCACATACTTTTGGTCATGTAGTCTGACTAAGTGACAAAATAAGACACCATAGTTAACTAGCTGCCAGAAAGCATGGCCAAATTCAAACGTCCCTCGTATTAGCTAGTTAACTACAGTACTGTCACGCATGAGACAATCACCTAACGTTGGCTAGATTAAAGATCCACCCAGCGATTTGTTAAGACTTGTAACTAGGTAGTGGCTACCTAGAAATAGCCACCAAAGGCATACACTGCATTAAATGCCTGTCATGGGTGGATTAGCTATATAGCCAACGTTACTATCAAGGAGCTAATCACTTGACATGAATATTTGGCGTAGATAGCTAGTTAACAGTATGTAATCTAGCTAATACTGTTTTATCTGGTACAAGCTAGCTAAACAACATCAAACAGCGTAGGGCCAGCTAGCTAACATTGCTAAGTTAGCGAATAGCTGAATAATTGGTTAGCTAGCCAGCAAACATTACCGAAGACCTCTTGCCTGTACGTGTTCCCAAATACGCCGTGATGATTCAACTCCTTTTGTCCAACGTGAATTTTATACTGTGATGAGAATGACTCAGCGAAAGGATACGCTCTTTTAGTCATTTCTACGAAGAACACGCGACCAAATTTGCTTGCTTCAACACAGGGATAAAATAAATAAATACCGTTCTTATAGCCAGCTATCTCAGCGGAAAATACACTAGCACGCTAACTAACCAATCCGATCTTGGACCTCTTATCACATGACACTGTGTTTTCTCACGCAAACCCTGCTCAAACCAGTGTCTCAAACCACAATCGCAAGTTTATGAACGTTAGTGATGCATTCTGTTACAATGTTTAAGAAAACTCACGTTTTAATATCACTACTAGTTACATACTATCATTCCTCAATGCATAAAATGTAAAAATACCAAGTTATCATATAAGTTTTATTTTAAAGCTTCCAGTGAGGCAGCATCTCATTTACTCATGCTTTGTTAGGTCTTGCTTATGAAATTGTAGCTAGCAAAGACATATCAAATTCCATATTAGCCTACTACAAAATTACAATTTTTTATCACACTGTTTCACTCCTAAACATGTGCAAACAAACAGCTGGTTGATACAAAATATGTGTAGTCTGCTGGTGTGATAAATGAGTAAAGAAGACTGAAACAGTAGATGTAAGGCAGGTAAGGTTACACAGGAGGAAAAGTTATTGGATGTGTTTTTATCTTTCATGTTTGTTGTGTGGCACAAGGTAAGATTTACTCCTTGGTCAGTAATAGGACTTTCTGGCCGACATCATCACAAGGCAACTTACTGATGAGAAGCACTGCATAGATAGATGTAAAGTTACCAACATTACCAGTCAACATTGTTTCAAAGCTACACAAATCTGTTGGGTATAAGTTTTTTTTTTTTTACCCAATATTAGACAGTTTGGGGGTTGCAAACATATGTCACATCATGCCATATCTTTGTGCGTCCATCTTGAGGAGAGAGGATGTAAACTCTCTAGAACATCTGGATCATGCACTCTCTGGACTTTCCTACACCGACCCACTTAACTGTAGAGAGAAATGACAAAGGACATTTCAAAAAATATGAACACATCCCCAAAACATTTGCACTAGACAAGTATCATCTTTGCAGAACTGGGTACTAGTTATGATATAGACAATAGTGCCCCTTACTGGCACATTTAAGCCATGTCCCTGGTACTCAGTTGGCTCTTCAGTTTCCTATATAGGGGTCAGTAATAGTATGCTGGACTATGGTATGGTTAAAACTGGGTCATGTTCAGTAGACATGCAACTGAAGAAAATGTTTTGAAATGGAGGAGGTACTACTACTACGACCTATAGGCATACTTGTCCAATAAGAAGGCTTTATTTTGTTATCAGTTTGGGTCAGCAGGAACACCCTCTATCCTATATGTAACTTACTGGGTACTCCAATGTGGTTCTCCACAAAGCGGATGTAGTTCTGAGCCTTCTGGGGGAGATTATTCCACTTCCTGGCTGCAGACGTGTCACTCTTCCAGCCGGGGAAGGTCTCATACTCTACCTCCACTTTGTGCAACAGCTCCATGTCAGCTATGTGAGTGAAGGATGAAGATCATAAATCAGAGGAGAAATGAAATGTTTTTGTATAGATAATACTTCATGAATTCTATACATGTCTATTTTACAGGGTAGGCCTAGTTTGGTACAGTACTTTTGAATCGAATTTAGAGAGCATACCTGGGAAATGGGGAATTCTTTTGCCATTGATTTTGTAGGCCACTCCTACTTTGATCTCATCCAGCACATCAAGGATGTCAAGTTTTGTCAAAGCAATGCTTTAAGGAAGCAATGTTATTTGTTTAACACATTTCAGGAAAGAGATGAAAACTACTACAAGAGTTACATTCAGAGGAGCAGTCACAGACAGATACAGCACATTGAACAGCGCAGATAAAGAAATAACAAATAAAATAACTTGCCTTTTGTGAACTAACACTCGCCCCTGACTTTTTTCTCCCCTACTAGCACTGACTTTGCTGATAGTTACTTTATTTAGAAAAAATATACTTACTATGACTGAGATATGTGATTGTCCCACCTAGCTATCATAAAATGAATGCACTAACTGTAAGTCTCACTGGATAAGAGTGTCTGCTAAATGACTAACATGTGGAATGTCAATGTAGTAAAGAGTAGGGGATATTCAAAAAGAGTTAAGATTTGGCAGCCTGCCTTTCAGTCATATCCACTCACGCAGTGAAGCCATTGATCATGTGAGCGTATCTCAGGATGACCAGGTCCAGCCAGCCACAGCGACGTTTCCTGCCTGTGGTCACGCCCACCTCATGACCCCTTGTCTGCAGCAGCTCACCTGTCACCTGCACAAAACCCACTCAGTTTAGAATAGATCATTTGATTGATCAATAGTCAAATACTTCTGTGTTGTCCACTTATGGTCACCAGTCTTAATAGTTTTTATTACAAAAAAGTATTAAAAATAAACACTTGTGCGGTGGGGGAAATCTTTGTGGGCTATACTCATCCTTGTCTTAGGGAAGTTAGTTAGTGGTCTGTTGATATAATGTTGGTGGTGTGGGGGCTGTGCTTTGGCAAAGTGGGGGGGGGAACATCCTGCCTGGTTGGCCCTGTCCAGAGGTAACTTTGGACGGAGTCACATTATCAGTCCCCAGTATCTATTCTGTAATAGTTTATGTGCAGGGGGCTAGGGTCAGTCTGTCCCATCTGTTTTAATTATCCTGTCTGATATGGTGCTCTGTGTGATCTTAGGTATGCTCCCTCTATTTCTCTCTTTCGCTCTCCTCTCTCTGTCTCCCCCCCCGGAGGACCTGAGCCCTAAGACCATGCCTCAGAACTATCTGGCCTGACAACTACTGGCTGTCCCCATCCACAGTCCACCTGGTCGTGCTGCTGATCCAGTTCATGTGGTTCTGCCTACAGCTATGAAACCCTGACCTGTTCAATGACCTCTGAGTGCTCGGCTATGAAAAGCCAACTGACATTTACTCCTGATCTGTTGCACCCTCTATAACCACTGTGATTATTATTTGACCCTGCTTGTCATCTATGAACATTTGAAAATCTTGAAGAACGATCTGGCCTTAATGACCATGTACTCTTACAAAAGGTTTCTTCCTAGTTTTTCCTAGCCACTGTGCTTCTACATCTGCATCGCTTGCTCTTTGGGGTTTTAGACTGGGTATCTGTATAAGGGCTTTATAAAATAAATGTGATTGATTTCAGTAAAAGCTTAGTAAAGCAATACATTTACAGTTGGAGTGAGGGATCAAGCTGAAACACGTTGACCAGAAACCCCATGGACAGTTCTCATGTTAGGTTACATAACCCCAGACCAGACAGTATGTCTATCTTGAACCCTGACTCTGGCCTAAATTTAGGCCTTGAACATGTGATCAGCATGAGAGCTGAAGAGTGTTGTAACAGGCCTCTCACACAATCTGACAGCTGGCCACAGAGGCAGCGCCTTTTGATACCAGGCTTCCTACATGTGTGAGAGTCATATGATCTTAAACACTAGGTTTACTATACATATCCAACTCAACTTGTACCTCAAAAGAAAAGAACATGTCCAAACAAACTGTATATATCAAACTACTAACCCTTCCTGTATGTAAATGCACTACAACCTCTGCTAAGAGGTCTTCACCTTCATGGCACAGGTGATAGTGTACTCTCTCACTCAAGGTCACCGGTTCAAGTCTTGCTATGGCTGTTCATCTTTAATCGTTACAATAGAATCTCCTTATTGAGAGAGTCAAGAATGTCCATATAGATGAATGAGCTCTTACATTGAGTTGTTCTGTGGGGAAGGCACCAATTCCCACCCTGGTGGTGTAGGCTTTTGATACACCATACACTTCACCAATATTCAGGGGAGGGATGCCAAGACCAGTGCATGCCCCACCAACGGTGCAGTTTGATGAGGTCACAAAAGGATATGTGCCTAAAGGGAAGAGAGAAAGTGGAAATAAATGTACATACAGATGAGTTGTCCATGTAACCATCACACTTTCTTATCCATCTTATCATTGGCACGATCCTTAATGTAAGATTGTTTGTTTGTGAATAAAGGCCCACGTTGGAGCTTAGGAGTGTGCGGACTCTATTTATTTTTTAGAACAGTCTGCAATGGGACCATGACATTTCTTACCAAAGTCAATGTCGAGGAGGGCAGCGTTGGCCCCTTCCACCAGAATTTTCTTTGGGGGTCCATGAAGAGCCTCGTACATGTAATAGACTCCATCCCGAACCATCGGCCGCAACCTCTCTCCATACTCCTGCACAGTACAAGACAACAAGAAGTATCATAGATCTAATATATCTGTAGCCCATGACTATTCATTCAGAGGGGATTTACCACATACCTTCAGTTTTTTCAGCTGACTTTCAGTATCAACTGTCAGGGATGAGTACATGGACTGGTACTGTTCGACAAGGTTCTTGAATCTGAAAGAAACTCCCAAATCATCTCAATCTCTATTACCTTTCACTTTAGTGGGTCAATTTAGTTAAAGAGTAAAGTCTTGAGACAGCTACAACCATATACTGTTGGACTCTCAAAATGTTTATTGTATGTCAGGTTTAGATGTTTATATTGTGTCCTGTCTGTCAGTAAGCATACTTGGTAGAGAACTCCTTGAAGTCTCCCAGCAGGTCACAGACACGCAGTCCTATGCGAGATGCCTTGCTGGCATAGGTGGGTCCAATGCCTTTCTTGGTTGTTCCAATTCTGTCATGATAAAAACACACCTGTTTTAGTTGAGGGGATTACAAAGTAGCATTTGCAATTTTACATCAGCTGTGAAAGTGATTGACTGAAGTCCTGGGATTTCTATTGACAATGAGCCATTGTACTCTCTACCTTTATGTAAGCAACCATTGCCTTCCCTACCCTTACATCTTTCCCTCTGTTGCTTGTCTCTGGGTCTCCTGAATTCCATCCACAACCTGATGGAAATCAAACACTGTTGAAAGATAAAAGCAAAATAAATGTCATCCTTTCTCCAAGCACAATACACAAATATACACTGAGTATACCAAACATTAGGAACACCTTCTAATATTGAGTTGCAAAATACAGAAATCATTCCTGTATGCTTAATTTGGTATTTTTCAAAATTCAGCATCATATAATGCAAAATGCATCATACAGGGATGATTTCTGTATTTTTTAAGTTATATATCTTGAAAACTTGATTGGTGACAAGCAAAACATTTTGGGACTAAGTCAACAATGGACTAATGAAACAAATACCCAAAGATGTACTTTTCCTTTAAATCTTTTGTCTGGCCCAGTCACCCTCTGAATGGCACACAAACATGATCCATGTCGCAATTGTCTCAAGGCTTAAAAATCCTTCTTTAACCTGTCTCCTCCCCTTCATCTACATTGATTGAAGTGGGATCATAGCTTTTACCTGGATTCACCTAGTCAGTCTATCTCATGGAAAGAGAAGGTGTTCTTAATGTTTTGTATACTTAGTACATTATGCAGATAAAAATATCACATATTCTGTATACATCTTCGCTTCATTTGTGAAACCAGAAAAATACACACATACCAAGGTGAGCTCTGTCAGAGACTATTAGTCTCTTCTCCCAGCCTTTGAGACCTGGTCAGAGAATTGAGAAAAAAAGTAATGTAATGGCTTCCGCGTCACTTGACAACTACAGCATTGACTGTTATTCTAAAAATATTTAATTTACCTTTCTTCTCATTGTTCTCCGCCTCCTCAAACAAACCTGGTAGGTGTATGACTACGCCATTACCTACAAGGGAACATATGCTAGATAAGAGCATACTGACCAGTGCCTACTGGAATTAGTGGAAATGGGGATAAAGAGTAGAGAAACACTCACCAATGACACATATGCTTTTGGGGTTGATAATTCCACTGGGGAGAAGGTGGAAGTCATACTCTGTGCCTTCCACTACCACTGTGTGGCCTGCATTGTTACCACCCTAGAAGATCAAAACAAGATTGTGTTTAGCAAACCTCCAACTGTCACCAGAGTCAAGCAGCTTGATTTCACCAAAGGACAGTTATTGATTTGATTTATGGCTGTTTTGCAAAAAGGGTCAGCAGAACATGAACATAAAACTGTCAGGACATCCACTGGCCATGCATCCAGAGCAAATGTAGAATCTTATTTTAGTCCGTGTGTAATGGAGTCTAAGCCCCCTCCTTGTCACAAAGCTACCCCCTACCAACCATTTTAACAGACTTGGCTGCCAGACCCTACACTCCGTCTCCCCGGCTAAGACCTGGCCTTCTAAATGTCAAGTCACACTGGGAATGTGACCCTGCACCAGCCCAGTGGGTGGGGCTGGCTGAAGAAGTCCACAGAGTGCTCAGTGCTGTGACCTACTGTCAATGGAGAGTACAACACAACAATTGTGTAATGGACTTTGCACTGTTAGTCCCCCAATAAATGATTCATGAGCAAGTTTTGCTTTTCTTTGCTGGTCAAAGAGAAACTTTGATCTTAAGAAACATTGCCTAAGTGTCATTATTGACATCATCTTCATTAAGGAGGTCAAGCTCTATATAGTAGAATAGTTTATGACTGTTTATGATATCAATAACCCTTTGTAATTCTATGAGTATTGGTCTAATTGTGCTCTAATGCTTCCTTCCCCCAGCAGTACTGTGTGAATGTAGCTTTTTGCCGTATGTTGGTACTTTGGTCTGTTTGAGCATTTTACTGTATTGGTCTTCAGATAGATACAATTTTGTGATGTGTGAGGTATGGATCCCCAGTTGAGAGAATATGCTTGTAATGATCATGTCGTAAGAAGAGACAAATAACCAGTCAATAGCATTCCAATTTGAAAAGTTTAATTTAAACTCCAGTCAAGTCAATAAATACAAATTCAGTTGAAATTGAAGAACGGGTAATAGTCCACCAAGGATTTTTTAAAATTCTTTAAACAATTCAATCTAAACCAATTTCCTGCAATGATAAAATAGAAAACACAACGGAACTTTATTGATCCTAAATTCCCTTATAACCTCGAGGACATCACATAACAGAACATTTAGGGCAAAAAACAATGTGCTATTTCAACCATTTTCCAATGCCTACCCCACACCGGTCACACTGTAGTTCAATATGCTACAGTGACAGTCACTGATTCCGATGTGTTGGACACACGATTTGCTAAAGACTCACCATGAATTTTACAGCAACCATGCTTATAATTCAATGACATGATGATATAACTTTTGTCAGTTCAAGTATGTGAACGTTGCATTTATATCGTATCATATACACACGATATTACCTGACATCTGCAAACAAGGTCAGACTCAGTCGCCAATAAATCGACGACTTTTCCTTTGCCTTCATCTCCCCATTGCGCACCGAGCACTACTGTCACTTTGTTCCCTGTTTCGTTCCGTGGCCGCTTCAGCCCTTGGGTTGGGTTGGAGGGCGGATTTGTATAACTCTTGTGGTCTTTTGCTGACCAGCTAAACGACATGATGTTGCTTATGCTGTCCGTCCGAAACAGACTAGAATGTTTCCAAGAGTAGTATTGCCATATCAATGTCTCCGTGATGTCAGGACGCACGGACCGCAGTAGGCATGATTATTAGTTCAAACAGTTGTTTCTATTGGACACATTCAGGTAGGTCCCGCCCCGTTTCGTTCTGTTAGCTTCTGTTCAAGAAACGTTTTGCAACAGATTCGGCGTAATGAATTCCCCCCAGATCTCGAACAGCGGCTGCATTGGGAGGAGCCCTGTCTCTCAAGTCCACATGTTAATATAAAACTTGTTTGATGTCAATAAAAATAAAGGCAAATAGAATTATTCCGTTGGTAGGCAGTTAAACATTTTTTGGGCAGTTAGGAAGATTACAATGCTTATATGAAATTTATAACTGGCACTCTAATCTTTCGAAAAGTAGGATCAATTGTAGACCTAAATTGGCACTCCACATGAAAAAGGTTGCCGACACCAGCAATATGAAGCCACACTTGTGGAAGGACGCATAGGCCCACAGTGTACCATGAGTGTCATTGTCTCCTGAGCTTCCCACCAACGTTGTCTCATTGTACTGCTTTCCCAGATGTTCATCATAATGTGTGTGCACAGCTCATTTTTGCATTTGCCCGTCTGCATTAGTCACATGAAAAAGGCATATCTGTGATATTTTATCGATTTTAACCTTTTCTTTTTATTGGCCAGTCTGAGATATAGCTTTTTCTTTGCAACTCTGCCTAGAAGGCCACCATCCCGGAGTCATCTCTTCGCTGTTGACGTTGAGACTGGTGTTTTGCGGATACTATTTAATGAAGCTGCCAGTTGAGGACTTGTGAGGCATCCATTTCTCAAACTAGACACTTGTCCTCTTGCTCAGTTGTGCACCGGGACCTCCCACTCTTTCTATTCTGGTTAGAGACAATTTGCAGTGTTCTGTGAAGGGAGTAGTACACAGCTTTGTACCAGATCTTCAGTTTCTTGGCAATGTCTCGCATGGAATAGCCTTCATTTCTCAGAACAAGAACAGACTGACGAGTTTCAGAAGAAAGATCTTTGTTTCTGGCCATTTTGAGCCTGTAATCGAACCCATAAATGCTGATGCTCCAGATACTCAACTATAGATTTTTTAAATAAAAAAATATAAATATATACCTCACCTTTATTTAACCAGGTAAGCTAGTTGAGAACAAGTTCTAATATACAACTGCGACCTGGCCAAGATAACGCAAAGCAGTGCGACAGAAACAACAACACAGAGTTACACATGGAATAAACAAGCGTACAGTCAATAACACAATAGAAAAAAAGAAAGTCTATATACAGTGTGTGCAAACGGCATGAAAAGGCAATAAATAGGCCATAGTAGCAAAGTAATTACAATTTAGCAGATGAACACTGGAGTGATAGATGAGCAGATGATGGTGTGTAAGTGGTGATACTGGTGTGCAAAAGAGCAGCAAAGTAAATAAAAACAATATGGGGATGAGGTAGGTAGATTGGGTGGGCTAATTACAGATGGACTATGTACAGCTGTAGCGATCGGTTAGCTGCTCAGATAGCTGATGTTTAAATTTAGTGAGGGAAATGTAAGTCTCTAGCTTTAGCGATTTTTGCAATTCGTTGCAGTCACTAGCAGCAGAGAACTGGAAGGAAAGGTGGCCAAAGGAGGTGTTGGCTTTGGGGATGACCAGTGAGATATACCTGCTGGAGCGCGTGCTACGGGTGGGTGTTGTTATCGTGACCAGTGACCTGAGATAAGGCGGAGCTTTACCTAGCATAGAATTATAGATGACCTGGAGCCAGGTGACAAATATGGTGACGAATATGTAGCGAGGGCCAGCCAACTAGAGCAGACTAGAGCATACAGGTCACAGTGGTGGGTGGTATAAGGCACTTTGGAAAACAAAACGGATGGCACTGTGATAGACTACATCCAGTTTGCTGAGTAGAGTATTGGAAGCTATTTTGTAGATGACATCGCCGAAGTCGAGGATCGGTAGGACAGTCAGTTTTACTAAGGTAAGTTTGGCGGCGTGAGCGAAGGAGGCTTTGTTGCGAAATAGAAAGCCGATTCTAGATTTGATTTTGGATTGGAGATGTTCGATATGAGTCTGGAAGGAGAGTTTACAGTCTAGCCAGACACCTAGGTATTTGTAGTTGTCCACGTATTCTAGTCTAAAGAAGGCCAGTTTTATTGCTTCAGAATATGTAACGTTCGTCGTGGGTTGAAGAAGGTGAGGACCAATGCGCAGCGTGGTAGGTGTCCATATTGTATTTAATACAAATACTGAACACTCGAACAAAAACAATAAAACAACAAACAACTAACAGCCCAGAACAGTGCAGCAAAACACAGAACAGAAAATAATCACCCACAAATCAAGGGTGAAAACAGGCTGCCTAAGTATGGTTCTCAATCAGGGACAACGATTGACAGCTGCCTCTGATTGAGAACCATTTCAGGCCAAATACAGAAATACCAAATGATAGAAAAAATAACATAGACTGCCCACCCCAACTCACGCCCTGACCATACTAAAGACAAAACAAAGGAACTAAGGTCAGAACGTGACAGAATAACAGTTTTCAGCTGTGCTAACATAATTGCAAAAGGGTTTTCTAATGACCAACTAGCCTTTTAAAATGATCAACTTGGATTAGCTAACACAACGTGCCATTGAAACACAGGAGTGATAGTTGCTGATAATGGGCCTCTGTATGCTTATGTAGATATTCCATTAAAAAAAATCAACCGTTTCCAGCTACAATAGTAATTTACAACATTAACAATGTCTACACTGTATTCTGATCAATTTCATGTCATATAAATGGACAAAAAAATAGCTTTTCTTTCAAAAACAAGGACATTTCTAAGTGACCCAAACTTTTGAACGGTAGTGTATATATAGTACCAGTCAAACGTTTGGACACATCTACTTATTCCACACTATGAATTAACACATATGGAATCATGTAGTAACCAACAAATCAAAATATATTTTAGTAGCCATCCTTTAAAAGCCACCCTTTGCCTTGATGACAGCTTTGCACACTCTTGGCATTCTCTCAACCAGCATCACCTGGAATGCTTTCCCAACAGTCTTGAAGGAGTTCACACATATGCTGAGCACTTTTTGGCTGCTTTCTTTCACTCTGCGGTCCAACTCATCCCAAACCAGGTCACTCCATCACTCTCCTTCTTGTCAAATAGCCCTTACACAGCCTGCAGGTGTGTTGGGTCATTGTCCTGTTGAAAACAAATGATAGTCCCACTAAGCGCAATCCAGATTGGAATGGCGTATCGCTGCAGAATGCTGTGGTAGCCATGCTGGTTAAGTGTGCCTTGAATTCTAAATAAATCACTGACAGTGTCACCAGCAAAGCACCCCCACACCTCCTCCTCCGTGCTTCACGGTGGGAACTACACATGCGGAGATCATCCGTTTACCTATTCTGCGTCTCACAAAGACACAATGGTTGGAACTACAAATCTCAAATTTGGACTCCTCAGACCAAAGGACAGACTTCCACCAGTCTAATGTCCATTGCTCATGTTTCTTCGCCCAAGCAAGTCCCTTCTTCTTATTGGTGTCCTTTAGTAGTGGTTTCTTTGCAGCAATTCGACAATGAAGGCCTTATTCACACAATCTCCTCTGAACAGTTGATGTTGAGATGTGTCTGTTACTTGAACTCTGTGAAGCATTTGTTTGTGCTGAAATTTCTTGCCATAATATGGACTTGGTCTTTTACCAAATAGGGCTATCTTCTGTGTACCACCCCAACCTTGTGACAACACAACTGATTGTCTCAAATGCATTAAGAAAGAACGACATTCCACAAATTACATCTTAACAAGACACACCTGTTAATTGAAATGCATTCCATGTGACTACCTCATGAAGCTGATTGAGAGAATGCTGAGTGTGCAAAGCTGTCATCAAGGCAAAGGGTGGCTACTTTGAAGAATCTCAACTATAACAAATATTTTGATTTCTTCAACACTTTTTTGGTTACTACATGATTCCATATGTGTTCTTTCATAGTTTTGTTGTCTTCACTATTATTCTTCAGTGTAGAAAAGAGTAAAAATAAATACATTTAGAATTTTAAATAAAACAAATTGTAGGTGTGTCCAAACTTTTTACTGGTACTGTATATATTATTTTGCATTCCCTCACTAAGCTAACTACCTTCACAACCAAGAGGACATAGACAAACAGCCTTTGGTAAGTGTCCTTTTGTGTTGTAATTTCACATTTGGAAGGTGCATGAAACTATTAGCATGACTTTATCATTTCTAGCACAGCCAGCTATCTAGCTAGCAAGCTATATGAATGATGAACTGAAATTAGCTACTCTTGAGGGGATCACTATTGTAGCTAGTTATGAATAGCGATAACTTGATAATAATGGCAAAGTTGTTTCCTACAAAACATTTGACTACTTTAGCAATGTAATCATATGTCCATGCCCCTATAGTGTATTTTAGATGAAACAGTCATTAGCCTCCGTCTATCACGACTTTTGGGCACCACAATGGCGCCGCCGGCAGAGGGCGATTTTTATTTTTTTATTTTTGGCAGAGGGCGGCTTGAAAACGTTCATAACAATGGCATGACGTGCCCAGTGACGGAAGTGCAAGCTATGAAAAGCAACATTGAACACTTTTATGAAAACCACATTTTCGTACCCTACAAAAATAAATTGAACTGTATTTTAAGACGGTTAAATGCTCTACTAACAAAAACGCTGTTAGAATTTTAAGTCCCATACATATATACTTACAATTCTAACAGCTTTTCTGTTAGTAGAGCATTTAACCGTCTTAAAATACAGTTCAATTTCTTTTTGTATTGTACGAAAATGTGGTTTTCTGTTTGTAAATGTACATTTGTGTATATGAAATTTGTCCAAAAGAATAATGAAATTAATTACATAAAAATGTTTCAGCTTATTTCTATTGCATGTAAAGAATCCAAACAGTACATCTCTCCATAATAGTGTAAAATCTTCATAAAAGTGTTCAATTATAAACCTACTGATGTCTTCCCACAGTTGTCTTACATGCATACTGTAATGAAACAGCAGGGAGCTCGACCTTCGAGCCGGAGGTCCGGCGCGCCATCGACTGTGCGGTAAGAGCATGCTCGAACGGCAGAGTCGAATTCCGCGCTTATAAACCCAGGGTCGTTACACTACTCCCTCCTTTCAAAGAGCGCGCTAGCTTGCGACTCTACGTCTTACAGGAACGGGCTCACCGGACAAGCACACGCACTGTCGTGGATGCGAGGTCCGATCACTTCTGACACCAATGTAATGGAACAGCAGGGAGCAGGTCTCGAACCCTCGACCTTCGAGCCCGAGGTCCGGCGCTATCGACTGTGCCGCAAAAGAATGCTCGAACTGCAGAGTCGATTTCCGCGGTTATAAACCCAGGGTCTTTACGTTACAATACAATGGCAAAAAAGATGCAACATTACAAAATGTTACATTACAAAAGGAGCAATTTTAGTTGTTTTCCTTAAATTTCTTCATATAGTGGTTGGCAGGATAATAATTATGAATCATTTAAAAGGAAACTTCCTTAATTTGGTTAACATGTAGGTATGTGTGGCAACATCCAAACTTTTTCCAACAGATATTATCAATAAATCCATTCCAATAAGGCACAACATCCTGCTGAAACAAGGTTCGTATCACTCTGTTGTTGAATGGACCAAATGAGAAACAAATCTTTCCTACTGATGAGTCAACAGGGTCAATAGAAGGTAGGCTCTGAGGGTCAGGTTTTGACACGTTCCTGAATAACATAGCAACACCTGAGGGAATGGCATCTAAAACAATTGCAAAATCTTTAGGTGTTACAGGGACCTTGTAAAGTGATAAGATAGCAACATTTGTCTATTTTTGCCCAGCTCTCAAACTGTGTGTCTGTCTGTAGGAGTTCCTACTGGAGGAGTGGTTGCAGTGTTGCCAACTAATTTTCAGGGTAAGTTGCTAGAGGCAGGTTGATTTGTTGCTAAAAGTTGCTAAATGACGTTGTGATGTCATTGCGTGACAACGTAAGTTTGCGTCATTACGTAGAATACACATTAACGTTACTCAAATTGACTGGCCATCTCGGCAAAAAATGTGATTTGACATTTGTTCAGGTACAGACTCCCACTCTTTTCTGTACATTTTTGATTGAGGCATGTTGATTGATGTAAGTTCTGTTCAAGATCAAACATTCGTGACCAACTATATTAATAATTGGGTTTGGCTCGTAGAAACCCGTACTATTGCTGCAGTCAGGCAACAATGACTTGCAATTTGCTGCTGGCCTGCTGCTGCCTGTGCACGAGCCTGCTGCTGACGTCAATCACAACGCACTTTTGCACACAGGCATGTGTGTTGTGACTGAGTGTTTGACAGAGAAGATCGTTTTGTGTCATTTAGAAGTAAAATGCGTGCATTTTAGCGTTTGAGACACTTTTCAAAAGTTGCTAAAAGTTTAAACTACATTTTTAAAGTAGCTAAATATTTTGCTAGGTGCTGTTTGAAAAAAGAAAGTTGACAGGGTAGTCTGAAAAGTTGCTAAATCTAGCAACAAAATTGCTAAGTTGGCATCACAGAGCCTTGGAGGGCAACTTTACTGGAGCACATGTGGGTGCTCATTGTCATTGAGTTAATCTATAACAGGTGATACAAGTAGGTGTCCCATGTTAGCTAATATGCCTGTGCAAGCTAGCTAGCTGGAACATATGGATTTACAGTACTAACTCATATTTCATTAATGTACACGGTTCACTGTGACCCAAGAGAACACGCCAGACTAAGAATTTTCAAAAGAAGTGGAGGCCGGTGGGAGGATTTATAGGAGGACAGGCTCATTTTAATGCTGAAATGGTATGGAGTCAAACATGGTTTCCATATATTTGGTGTTTTTGATACCGTTCCATTCATTCCATTCCAGCCATTACAATGAGGCCATTCTCCTATACCTCCTCCCACCAGCCACCACTGTGCTAAAGTTAAGATCATAATGAATACTATATGGACAGTCGACCTGATCCTAGATCAGCACTCCTACTCTGATGGTAAATATCTCTCACTCATCCTTTCTATAACTTTTTGACCCCCTGTTCTATGATTAGTAGATGTGGGTGAGTGGACATACACATCTGGGACTAGCCTAGCCACAGATGTTCTTCTCAACTATTGGCAAGGAGTAATTTGACACCTAATCACCATTAAATATGCTTTATTCTGCATTCAACACTTCGATTGCAGAAGAGCTGAGCACCTATCAGATCCTCTGCTGTCCTTCACCCCTTGGTGCAGTCTTCTGACCATCGCTGGGGCCAGGAAAAAGTCTGTCAACCGAAGTAGGAGCCAAGTGTATCACCATGCAACACTCTACCGAGGTAGACTATGCTTTGAGTAGCAACTGACTGACTGACAGTCAGGCATGCAGAGACACACTCAAATTCGACTTGACATTATCTTGACAGAACTTTACTCAGATACCCCCACTATTTCATCTCCACCCTAGGTTCCGGGTGATCTCCCATCTTCTTCATAGTGGCCTCAGCTGGACTCCACTGGTCAGCTGGAAACCCACCGCATAACCTCTAGCCAGGTGAATCAAGAGCTTCACCAGAGACGGAAGAGGAAGCGAAACATCCTGGCCTTCCTACGTCACCGCCTTATCTGCTTGTTGCCCTAGCACAGTGTTTCCCTACTCCAGTCCTCCATCAGTATACATTTTTAATGTAGCCCCAGACAAGCACATCTGATTCAACTTGTAAACTAATCATCAAGCCCTTGAGTTGAATGAGGTGTGTTTGTCTGGGGGCTACAATGAAAATGTGTGCGGTTAGGGGTACTTGAAGACCGGAGTTGGTAAACAACGAGGGAGTTCTATTAACCTGAGCCGCGGTGCACTGGTCTATGACCCATGGCATGAAAGGGACAAATCTGTGAGGGAGGAGTGCCCTTCTCAAATCTAACAGTAATTTGTGCCACTGTCATGTTGTCGACAAGGCAGCATGGTGCGTCTTTCAGAAATATTTTTTCCCTTAAAATATGTTAGAATTTTCAAACTAGTTGTTTTCATTGTGATTGCTTTTGATAAAAACGCACTATCTGCAATCACTTTCACATGTGAAAACACAGACCTACTCATTACTCCATGTGCTTAGTCTAGCCTACAGTAGGCAATCTCTTTTAACCCGCTGCAAACTGCTCCCAGTGGGGAAACCCAGGCCAATAATCGAATCCCTGCTCACATTTTAAGCCCTTAGAGGTGCTCGACCCTAAACACATGTGGACTGACTACAGGTTATAAAGAGGCAGAGGGCATGAACTGCAAGGCGAAAGACAGACCATAGTTAAAGGGATACTTTGGGATTTTGGCAATGTGGCCCTTTATCTACTTCCCCAGAGTCAGATGAACTCAGCTGTTATAGATGTTCAAATAATCCATAATGTAAAAATAAGGGAATTTTATATTATTTTCAACATATATCATTTATTTTTTTCAAAAGTGACAGTAGGTTTGCTGGGATTGTGGCTGTGCAGAGACCACAGACAGTAGTAGCCTAATAGAACATAACAGGCTGCATGGGAACGTGTTCATGACTCAGCTTCTTGGTCGGCTACAAATCAACCTGGCCAGGGAACAATGGCAGCTTTTCAGTTGATTTCAATATTTTTAAGAACTCTAAATCATCCAAAGGAAGAAAGAACATGCCGATATCATCTTGGAGGAATCAATTTAGTCCAATATAACGTAGACCTAGTCCATTGCAATGTGCACAAACCATGTATGGGAGAAGAAGAAAAAAATATCATCTCAACATTTCCTTCCCTCTTGACTTCCTCTTCCGGGAATCGCCTAGGGAGAGGACAGACTGAAATTAATAGATTGAAGGAATAAAAATGACATACCATTGACTTTAAAATAGTATGCCGATAATATCCCGACATTTGTAGTTACGATTGCATTTGATGGATCAGAAAGAGGCTTGGCAGGGGTGAGAATGGACTTTTATTATGTTTCTTATGCCATTTCATTTCCAAAATAATCTCATAGTGCTACTGGTTGCATCAATCTCTAGATCATTAAAGCACAAAATTAATTTAAATTAAAACATCTTTCAGCAAAGACAGACTTACAAAACGACACAGTTTACAGGAAGCACAAAAAAAGTAATTGTGTTAGTAGGTTAAATAATCCATTTAGCTGTTTAGGTTGTTGTGAGGTTGGGCAGTTCAACAACATATGGGTACGGAGGTACAGGAAACAAAGAAACTCCTTCAAAAAGATTACACACAGAGCAGAAATGCTAAGCAAGTTCTTCCTACTGAGGTATGACATTGAAGTGTACTTTGATATAAATGATAAATATTCAACTGTGGCGTTTATGAGGTGTCAGGTTGATTTTAAGACTTGTCAAGATATAAGATTCAGGCTGACAAAAGGGCATAAAGTAGCAGCCAAAATGCCAGACAAAGTGGTTTACCGGGGATTTTAAAGATTTTTACTGAAGAGGACAGTGTTAATAGCAGGACAAGACACAATCAGATTAAACCAGATCCTGGTTAGACTGACGCACGTCTGTTAATTGAAATTATGGGTTGAATAAAAATGTCCCTCTTGCACCAGTTAGTTTTCCATCCAGTCGTTTGACCTACCTCACTGCAACACACACCCCTTTTTACATTTAGGGTGTCGCTTTCCAGTGTTACCTTGTGCTTTAGAGAGTCAAAGAAAAAAACAAACACGAAAAACAAACTATTTGATCATGAAAGGACTCAATAAGATGTAAATGGGAAGCTTTTAAGATCGGTTTCCAAAAACAGTACATTCATGCTAAAACTTAACTTTTAAAAACAGCACCAAATGATCAGACACTATATAAAAAGTAAAATGCAATAAAACCACATAAAAAAAGGGGACAACATCTCCCTTTCATACACGTCAGGAGACCACAGTTCCAAACATCTTTATTAGAATGAATTAATACATTACCTTCATTACTCTTATTTTTGTTTCTTCTAAAGAGCTTCTGCTGTTTTTTATCCTCTGGTATTAGGGGCCCTGACTCAAAAGGCGGCAGAGCTTCGGATACCGATGAGAGCAGATCTTTAGAGTCCACTCCAACGCTTTGCACCGCACTGACCAAACACTTGTTGCCATTGGTGTCTGTGTTGCCATTGGTGTCTTGTTGTCCATTAGTTACACCCTTATCCTGTGCCACCATCTTTACCACCATGTCATCCCCAGTCTCAACTGGTCTAAGAGTCTTTACCATCATGCTGCTGCTCTCACCTTCAATGTCATCTTGGCCAATGGTTTTTCCCATCAGCTTGCCCTCTATAATCATGTCCATATCAGCGACAGCCAGTGTGCAGGCTCCATTAAGTTGACCCTCTCCATTGCTCTGTGAGCACTCAGGCATCAATTCCTCCGTCACCAGGCCACTGTTGACATTCTGGTTGATTTCAGCCAGGTCTGTGAAGGTAGAGGGGCTTGGGGTGTTATTTAGGACATCCATTCCTAGTATTGCCGGAGGTGGCGAATTGTCTGTGGGGAGGCTTCGCAGAGGCTCCCCTCCATCCTGGGATTCAGCTGGGAGCCGGTTAGTCTTTGACAAAGCTGTTTTTTGGGGGTATATTTCTTTGGGTATGCTGGGGAATCCGTTCACTCCTTCTCTTGGTGCCCTCTCTTCTGCCTGGGGTTGGGTGGGAATGGGAGTGCTGGAGACTTCTGAGACCGAGGCTTCGACATCTTCTTTTACAGGCTTGACACTTGATCCTGCAGGTGAGAGGTTCTGTTAATGCTTGAAGAGAGGAAGAGCAGGTCTACTGTACCAGGCATTCCTAACATTCCATCATTCTTAATTAAGCAGGCAATGTTTAAATCTAGCAAGTGCTGTTAAATAAAATACACAAAGAAGCACAACCAAGCACACATTCTTGATGAAATTAAGCAGGTGTAATTGGTAGTGGCTGCAATAAAGCTCAAATGTAAGCACAGAGAATTATTTAAAAAGTAATAGAGCAATAACTCTTAGCAAAGATGTTTAATTTACAATTTGTAGAAACTTTTGAGAATAGAAAGATTCAGAACTTTTGTGAAACACAGAGTTGAAAAATATGAATCAAAACTAGATGGTGGTCAGAGAGAGTGGAGGGGCTGAAATGTAGCTGAAGGGATTAAAAACAAAACAACTATTGTAAAATATACACTGTATATAGTATGTATATGCTGGAAGTAGAAGCCTAAGTGTTGTTGTCCATTAGTTTACTCAAATTAGGGGAGGTATGGTAGGGCTAGGGGAAAATATATGGGAGTCTGGAAATGAAGCAGACAATTACATTGATGGAAGCCACAATCCAGCCGCAATATTAAAGCTAATCTACCCCCCTAATATACAGTACCAGTCAAAAGTTGACAATCATTCAAGGGCTTCTTTATTTGTACTATTTTCTACATTGTAGAATAGTGAAAACAAACTATGAAATAACACATATGGAATCATGTAGTAACCAAAAAAAGTGTTGAAGAAATCAAAATATATTTTATATTTGCAATTCTTCAAAGTAGCCACCCCCATTCTCGCAACCAGATTCATGAGGTAGTCACCTGGAACATGTTTCAATTAACAGGTGTGCCTTAAATTTGTGGAATTGTTTTCCTTCTTAATGCGTTTGAGCCAATCAGTTGTGTTGGTGACAAGGTATTGGTGGTATACAGAAGATAGCACTATTTGGTAAAAGACCAAGTCCATATTATGGCAAGAACAGTTCAAATAAGCAATGAAACGACAGTCCATTACTTTAATACATGAAGGTCAGTCAATGCGGAAAATTGCAGTCGCAGAAACCATCAAGCGATATGATGAAACTGGCTCTCATGAGGACCGCCACAGGAGAGGAAGACTCAGAGTTACCTCTGCTGTAGAGGATAAGGTCATTAAAAGTTAACGGCACCTCAGATTGCAGCCCAAATTAATGCTTCATGAAGTTCAAGTAACAGAGACCTTCATGGTCAAATTAACCACTACTAAAAGGACCAATAAGAAGAAGGGACTTGCTTGGGCGAAGAAACATGAGCAATGGATATTAGACCGGTGGAAATATGTCCTTTGGTCTGAGGAGTCCAAATTTGAGATTTGTGGTTCCAACCGCCTTATCTTTGTGAGACGTAGAGTAGGGGAACGGATGATCTCCGCATGTGTGGTTCCCACCGTGAAGTATGCAGAAGGAGGGGTGTGGTGGTGCTTTGCTGGTGACACTGTCAGTGATTTATTTAGAATTCAAGGCACACTTAACCAGCATGGCTACCACAGCATTCTGCAGCAGTACGCCATCCCATCTGGTTTGCGCTTAGTGGGACTATCATTTGTTTTTCAACAGGACAATGACCCAACACAACTCCAGGCTGTGTAAAGGGCTATTTGACCAAGGAGGAGTGTGATGGAGTGCTGCATAAAATGACCTGGCCTCCACAATCACCTGACCTCAACCCAATTGAGATGGTTTGGGATGAGTTGGACCAGAGTGAAGAAAAAGCAGCTAACAAGTGCTCAGCATGTGGGAACTCCTTCAAGACCATTGGAAAAGCATTCCAGGTGAAGCTGGTTGAGAGAATGCCAAGAGTGTGCAAAGCTGTCAAGGCAAATCTGTCAGTTCGGTTGTCATCTGAGACATTCTCATCAACGATAAAATGACAAACTCTACAGTGGAAAGTCTACACATCAGAGTTATCGGATTCACATAGAATTGTTGTTCAATTTAAATATTTGAATATGAAATTATTCGTGATGGGATGAAATGTGATTTTAGCTTCTAAAATGTGAGATTTGGGTTTTCATAAGGTAGGGCTCTGCTCAATCAGTGGCCCTCCCCTGTGAAGGGACATGGGCAATAAAACTTTTCAAACACGCCCTCCTCTCCCTTCCTATATAGGCCCTTGACCACAATATAACCTCCTGTTCCGAGGACGACGGTCCTATGTCAGAATGGTTCAGATAATAACTACAGAACGAAGCCAACATCAGCGTGAGCTTTGGTTGCGAATGGTATGAACTCTTATTCACTACAGAAGTGATACCTCCTAGCCGTTGAGTTAACAACAGCAGATGCAAACAAGGGTTAGGAAGGAACAGACAGAGTATCCCGTCTATCACCCAACGACGTTACTACAACGTATCTAATTGACCACCAGAGACATTCTTCAAAGGACTCGATTGGGCAAAACGGCCTTCCATCTACCACCAACCTACCGAAGCGCAGCTCAGAGTAAATATTTATTGCATTTTCCTTTTCCAAATGGGCGGTAATTTAGAATGCATAAGGTACTGTATTTACAATAGCACAGCTTCGGCCTTTGTTCCTCAGTCTTCCCGCTCCTTCACTCAAACCCAGCCCCTTTTCTTTTGTGTAACAAGCTGTCATATCTGTTCCGCCCGCCAGGGACGTTTTCCTTTATGACGTATTTGTAATCAAGTTATGATTTAATTACGTGTATGTGTAATTAGTTAGGTATTTAGTAAATAAATAAAACCCAATTTTGTATTGCTGATTCAACTTGTTAGCCAGGGTTTGTGCAGATAACCAAGAATTTACAACTTTCAGATGAGACTGAATTAAGATGACGATTAATATTGACTGCTATTGATGTAAAATATTACTAGGTCTTTAAGAGTTTATTCGGAAGAAAACAGCTCTATAAATATTATTTTGTGGTGCCTGACTCTCTAGTTAATTACATTTACATGATTAGCTCAATCAGGTAATATTCATTACGGAGAAATTACTTTATAGAATAGTATGTCATATCACTTAATCTGCCATAGCCAAAGACACAACAGATGTCTTTACTATTATTTTACAATGTAGAAATTAGTAAAAATAAAGAATTGAATGGTGTTTCCAAACTTTTGACTGGTACTATATATATCGGCGAAGCCTGGTTATGGTTCAGTATAGGAGTGAAGCTGGAGACAGGACAGGGTCAGAGTCGTCTTGTCCTTACCAGGCTGGCCCGTATCCCTATTCATTTCACAAGAGAGGGGGCTATCCGTTTCGCACCTGGGCCGGGTCTTCCTGAGATGAAAGCCTTTCCGGATATCATTAAGGAGGTGGTCGATAATACAGCCATCGTCCTGTGGCGGGGGTCCTTTCCGGACTGGTGACAGAGGATAGAGAGATGTATTAAGATACCACATGGCAGGCTACTGTATTGTCTTAGTGAGAATACAAAACATAGACTCCTGACAGACAGGAGATATGGACCATCAGAAGAACTCACTTATTTTTCCGTTCTCCCCCTTCTGTCTCTTGGATTCCTCCTCCTCAAGCTGCTTCTTCCTTTTCTCCGCCTTCACAGCCTGCTCTTTTCTGCTCTTGTTTTCCTGTGCATAGAACATAGAACATACATAGAACATTGAAGTACATAGAACATTGAGAAATACGATGTGAGGCAACTTCATAACCAAACCTCTGTTTTCAATATACTAGTGATGGAAATCAGTATGCATTATCAACATTTATCAAAACTTGTGGAATTCCGTCTATTAGTGATGTGCTCCTCTGACCTTTAAGGCTTTGATGAAAAGCCCCCTGAAGGTCTTAATGGTGCCGAAGAGCTCTTCCAGGGAGAGTTGGTTTGCATCCTCACACAGGTAGAGTGCCAGGTCACCCTTCTTCCTCACAATCTCTGCAAACCGCTTTTCCAAATCCAGGCAGGCCTCCAGGTTTTCCTTGGGGAGGGAAACGAGGTTGAACCATTGCCTTTTAAAGAACACTAGTGTATAGTTGACCTCCAAAATAGTTTAAAAAAAAAATCATTATTGGGAGGCAACCACAATAGAATACAATTCACTGGTTTCATACCTCAACGACCTTTTCGAACTGCTCCTTTACATCGTCCACAGAGTTGGTGACTTTCTTTGCCGCTTCTTTCAGTCGTTTTACTAAGGCACTGGCTTCTGCCTGAATGGAGTCAAGGTTGACTCTGATGGATAAAAGGCAATATTTATAAATGTTTTAATGTAATTTAATCATTTGTTTATCAATTGCAGAGCTCATAACAATTGTTTGAATAAAAAGGGTTTTATACCCAGCTGCCTTTTCACAAATCTCAATGTCGTCAGGAAGGTTCAACAGCTCTGGGTGGTTCAGCTCTGTCTCCTGTAAACAAGTCATGAGTTTATTTATGATTTCCAACTTTGATTTCATTGTCCATGTGAAGTATGTTTGGTTTCTGTGAGGAGCACTGACCACAAAGTTGTTTTTATCCTCAGAAAAGCACTAAAGCGCTATTATTTATGATAGCGTTACCTCCAGAATGTGATGGAGTAGGGTAATGCGGCTCTTGTTGGCCTTAGTCTCAGTCAGCTTCAGCAGAGAGCTGATCTTAAAGCCCTCAGCGTTCCCTGTGTGACTTCCCTGTGAGCAAGCAGAGAGTCAGGAGTTAGAGCTTTTCAGACTGCATAAGTGTTGCATGTTTACGGGTGAGTGGAATGTCATCATCCTTCATCGGTGGGGTTTAACGATTGTTGACATTCAATATTAATGGTACATTACCACCACCAACTGGACTGGAGTATAAATCCATTATACTTTGTGACGCAAAAAGAGGAAAAAGGAAAAAAAAACAAATTAGCCTGCCAACTAACCCTACATTCATTAAAAACCCACCACCCTATTTGATTGACGGTCTGGGAGAACGGGACACTCCCATTCAACACTCCCTGTAACTCTTCTGCAGTAAAATCTCATAAACCCAAGTACTTCTCTGCAGCTGCCACAACAAAACCTATTTTCTGTGATTTACGTTCCATTTCAGCATTACAGTTGATAACCATGGCAATGAACACCAAAAAGCCAGCCTTACTGAAGCACATTTAATTCGTAGACCTATCATTCTGTACTGGCAAAAGTCTACTACCCACTGGGAGCCTCTTATCATCCCTCAACATTGACCCATCTTCCTCTATTTTCTTCACTGCCTCAGGATACGACGCCTTCAGAACAACTGACTGACAACCTCAACCTGTCTCTCTCGCACCGGACACTTCTGATCCTCAGCAACATGGGCACCTCTATAGTTAACACATACCTTTTTTCCACCAATACTACACATTCCTTAGTCCCATGCCCTCCTGCACACATCTAGGAATCTCCCTACCAACTGCAAAATGACCATAAACTTGGCACCTGAAACACTTGTGGGTTCGGCACGAAAGCTATTGCAGGCTAACTGATATCCTAACATTACTTTGTCAGGTAGGAATGCCATCCTTTGGAGAGTCCTTACTTACATAGTTGAGGAAGTTTCCCACATCAAGGATGAGCCTGCAGAAACTAGGCATGAGAGTGCTCATTCTGAGACCTGAGGAGATTTTTTTTTTAATGAAACATTCTACGCAAAAAAAAAAATACTCTTTTAGACATTTTGAAAAACCACCACTTGAATAGTTAAAACATTTCCAGCACAAAGCAACAATTTGTTCTAACAAACACAATTCTTCATAATAAACCTTACTGTGTCCTCTGCTAGCTTACAAAAATATGCAATGGATTCATAAGGAAATCATTGTAACATGAGTGTTTCAGTGGTGTAAAGTACTTAAGTAAAAACACTTTAAAGTACTATTTAAGTCATTTTTTGGGTTCTGTATTTTACTACTTATATTTGACAACTTTTACTTCACTACATTACTAAAGAAAATAATGTACTTTTTATTCCAACATTTTCCCTGACACCCAAAAGTACATTTCGAATGCTTAGCAGGACAGAAAAATTGTCCAATTGACGCACTTATCAAGAGAACATTCCTGGTCATCCCTACTGCCTCTAATCTGGTGGACTCACTTAACACGTCTCGTTTGTAAATTATGTCTGAGTGTTGGAGTGTGCCTCTGGCTATCCATACATTTTTTAAAACTGTACCGCCTTGTTTGCTTAATAAAAGGAATGTTTTACTATAGATCCTTACGTATATCTTAGAAATGAAATGTACTTTTTATACTTAAGTATATTTAAAACCAAATACTTTTTCTTTAGTAGTATTTTACTAGGTGACTTTCACATTAGTCATTCTCTATAAAAAAAATTCTTACTTTTACTCAAGTATGATTATTGGGTACTTTTTCCACCACTGGTGTTTATACAGGAAAGTTGGTGTTGACTTACACTGGCATGCTGATTCAACCACCTCTGCTTTGGGCTTGAGCATGTCCAGTACTGAGGTGGTCTCCTCACACAGCAACATACAGTCTATCCTCAGCTGGTAACTGTGGGTAGACACGAGAGCGAAGATACGAAGTAGGGATGGTATGGCAGGGAAGAGAGATACCATTGGGAATTAAGAAAGACAAGTCATGGAAGTGCCAAACAAAAACAGACACCAGATTCTGTTAACTATCACAGCCAGAGATTCTTCTCTACATCCAGTTTCCAGTGAGGTGCCAGGAATTATGAAAACGAGAAAAGGAACAGCAGTTACCATGGTACAGCCAGGAGAGAGATGTAGAATCGGTCTACATTGGCCAACTTAAATTTTTCTCCCAGGAAGGATTTCAGGTTATCTATCTAAATTGAGACAGAAAAGGGAGGCTCTTTAGTCAGACCACCATGTTTGCTGTATTAATAAAGGTGATTTGCAAACATTGTGAAAGTCTCTGGTACCTACAGTACCTCATGTTTCTCAGGTAAGAGTTTAATAAGCTGCTTCAAGACCTCCACATCGAACTTAGAGCGATCCCCACTCTGAATCAACACCACAAACTCATCATGAGAGCTAGATAGAGAAGCATGGAGAAAAAAAGTAAGCTCAATGGGGTAAAAACATTGATATCAATACCGACTTAATGACAAATTACCATTTGAATTGCTTGAGAAATATGTTCAAATTCAAGTTCTTCTTTGCGTCAATAAAGGAGATCTGTAGAGAGAAGAGGGAAATAGACATTTTGTTAGGGAGGTTGTTTTAGGATTCATAATGAGCCATGTTTCTGGTGTGCTCCAGATACGAGAGCTGTAATGAGTGTTGACCAGTGCACCTCTTTAGGCTCCTTTTTGACAGGAGCAGCTGCCCCCTTGTCTTTGTGTTCGGTCACTGGGAGACAGAACAGCTGTTCAATGCTGGAGTAGTTGGGCTCCAGAGGAGCGTCTTTCTGAGCTGAAGTCCACATGGAATGACCATCTGTGTGTATGTTAAAGGAGGGACAGAATAACAACAACACATCTGGAATTATCTCACAAAAAAGTATCCAACCAGACAATCTTTTCCCATCCTACATAGAGCAGACTGCCTCTGTAAACACAGGGGAGGATCATTAAAGAGAGATGCCAAGGTTTTCCACTCACCAGTGACAGCTCTGAGTTTCTGCCAGTTGAGCTTCTTCATCCTCAGGGTGGGGCAACGGCCTGCCTTGGAGGCAGCAGCAGAGGCACACCTCAGGGACTGGCTACTCTGGGCCACCACAATGCCACCTATGCCAGGAGGAGGTGGTGGTGGACGAGGCAGGCCTGGCATACCGGGCAAGGGTGGGGGGGGTGGAGGTCCTCCACCGCCCATTCCTGGTGGGGGTGGAGGAGGGGGAGGGCAACCTGGGGGCACCTGCATCCCTGGTAGAGGAGTTGGTGGTACTCCACCTCCAATGTGTTGTAATGGTGGAGGAGGGGGAGGTGGGCATTGAAGGGGACCTGGTCCCATCAAATTGGGATATAGGAAAGGTGGAGGAGAGGACACTTTTGTGGAGCATTTGGTCAGTCTTTCTTGGTCGTCGTCCACCATGTCGGTCTGAACAGCCTTATCAATCTTCTTGGGTGGCGGACCATCCACAGCATCGACACCAGCTGTCCTGCGCTTGGAGAACACCAGGCGTTGCATAATAATCTCACGAGTGTCCATATGAGCTGGAGCACAGAAATCACACACAAACACTCAAATCTACTGAATTTTGTTGACATGTAAACAAGACAAACATTTTTCCTACGCACGCTGTTCACCCAGACTGCAGTCCTTTGCCCATAACTCACTTAGAGGTCAGCTTATTTATACTATTGAATGTGTCAGGAGCGTGATGACTCACAGTCTTGATCCAGCAGAATGGCCCGGTTAGTGATGGCCTCCAAGGCTTGCCAGATGTCAGCCCTCTCGGGCCCCAGCAGCAGCAGGGCTTGTAGGATGGACAGCAGCTGGCGGGACGACGGAGAGCTGCTCACCTTGAGGTTGAACAACACACAACCAAACCTTATTTTGAGTGGACTTATAATTTTGTTGTTTACGGAACTAGCCATGACTAGGTGACATGCAGTGTTATGGCAGTGCAGCTGACAGCTGTGCTCACTTTGTTGAAGAGGGTGATGAACACCTCCTGGTGACTGCTCATGTCTATACCGCCATAGACCCTCAGCAGCTCCTCCTCATCCTCAGACATGGCCTCTTCAAACGCCTCACACTGAATGATCAAGTCCTCATCCTCCTCATCTCTGTCACACACACACACACACACACACACACACACACACACACACACACACACACACACACACACACACACACACAATTAAAAAGGGCCTATTGAACAAGTAGCCTGTTTACAATGTTTATTTCCCACTTTCACATCAAATCAACAAAATGATTGACAAATGTGCAGGTAACAAAGGTTTTGTTTAACATTTCACTCAAACTATATTGTACTTGACCAATGCATGGGCATTTCTTATCTGCACATGACAAAAAAAGTCACAATGAAACAAGGAAGTAAGTCAAGGCACTCACCTAAATTTGGGCAGTATATCAAGTAATTGTAATCCTATAAAACAGAAACACTGCATTTAATAAAGACAGTCACAAAAACAACGATCCAACTCCCAATTGATCAGTTTCCTACTTTGTAGTAGGTTATTAAAAAGTTGGAACACTGTGAAATATGATCTGGCATCAGCAAGTGAAGTCGATTGCAGGTGAGCGATTAGGACATAATTATGGTGCGTTCAAGACAACTCGGAAATCTTCGACCTCAGACTTCAGTGCGTTCAAGACAACTGGGAACTCGAGTTGGATGACCAGCGTTCAAAACTATTTTTCCCAGTCGGAGCTCGTTTTTTCCAACCCACTAAAGTCGAAAGTCTGATATTTCTGAGTTCCGAGTTCCGAGTTGTTTTGAGCGTGGCATACAAGTCGAAAACTCAGACATCATATCAGAGCTTTGACTTCTGCTGCATTCATAACCAAGTGGAAGGTGGGAATTTACCAGTTGGATGCATTCAGGTGGTTGAATTCATTGAGAAACACTGAATGGCAAACAAGCTGTGTAAACCATAAACTAAAAGTACAGCTATCATGCTTGTAAACAAATTATAGTGTTCAAAAATCAAATTGATAGATTGCATTTTATAAATAATGTTTTGTTGCTGCATTTAACTGCCAGAAATGCTAATATCGAGGTAATTTCCTTATTAGGTGACGTCAGAGGTCAGCATGTGGGAGAAGTGGGAACTCAGGGTGATAGATGAGTTTCCCACCAGTAGTTAGTTACCAGTTGGAGGTCCGTTCAAAGGAATTTTCCCAGTCGTTTGTGGTAAATTCCCCTTCCCACTTGGTTACTAATGCAGCATTCTCCTACCTGAAGATCAATGACTTCTCAATTTCTCTCTGTGAGCTCGCTTTTTTCAAGTTCCCAGTTGTTTTGAATGCATCAAAAATCTATTTGCAGTAGAGTGGTGATGTGGAACAACTTCGAATAGGCTACATTTACAGAATTCTTTGAAAAAAATAAAAAATGTATTTCACATTTACCGTGAATAGCAAAATCACAAAGAAAGGGAATGGCGACTTGACTTCAGACAAGCTTTTGTTAGACTGCCGCCAATAGGCCATTATAAAAAGGTAGGCATAAATCAAAGTCTGTTCAAATCAAAGTCTGTTCATATAGAATAGCCTACTTAGCCCAATATAATGGTACTCTCAAGACAACTGGGAATTCGAAAAAAAAAACTAAGGTTAAATCATGACGTAAGTGATCTTTAGGTTGACGCTCTAGAAAGATGCCCGAGTTTCTGACATGGAATTTCGAGTTGGATGACCATTCGGAGCTAGTTTTTTCCCTGAGTTCCCAGTTGTCTTGAATGCACTGAAGTCAGAAGTCGGAGATTTCCAAGTTTTGAGTGGTGAGTTCTGAGTGGTTTTGAACGCGGCATTAGACCGCTTTGGAATGCTCTTAGACTTCTTCTTATTAATTAAATAAATAATCAGAGGTCTAATATTGGGATAGACAATACTGTAACCTGTCAAGAACCATAATATTATGCATAGCATATATGACAGACTAGAGTTTATCAGATTTTGATATGCCCACTATGCCAATATTTCTTCAACAATTTCAGCACACAAATCTACAGCATACTGTAGCTAGGCCTAATCTTGATTTCCCCTTCATTAAAACACATATTTTTCAAAAACAAAAAAAAGATTAATGTAACACCATCTATGCCAGACACAAATGCATAATTGTATCCCTGAATATGAGGTTTGCACAAGATTCAGGTGTTTGGGGACAAGATAGGGGACAGATTGAGGACAGGCATATACAGTAGCTAGAAGGACCTAGTGACATACACTACATGACAAAAAGAATGTGGACACCTGCTTGTCGAACATCTCACTCCAAAATCATGGGCATTAATATGGAGTTGGTCCCCACTTTGCTGCTATAACAGCCTCCACTCTTCTGGGAAGGCATTCCACTCGATGTTGGAACTTTGCTGTGGGGACTTGCTACCATTCAGCCACAAGAGCATTAGTGAGGTCGGGCACTGATGTTGGGAGATTAGGCCTGGCTCACAGTCGGCATTCTAATTCATCCCAAAGGTTTTCGATGAGGTTGAGGTCAGGGCTCTGTGCAGGCCAGTCAAGTTCTGCCACACTGTTCTCGACAAGCCATTTCTGTATGGACCTCACTTTGTGCATGGGGCATTGTCATGCTGAAACAGGAAAAGGTCTTCCCCAAACTGTTGCCACAAAGATGGAAGCACGGAATCGTCTTGAATGTCATTTTATGCTGTAGCGTTCAGATTTCCCATCACGGGAACTAAGGGGCCTAGCCCGAACCATTGAAGAGGAGTAGGACAACATTACACAGGCCACAATAAACACCCTGATCAACTCTATGTGAAGGAGATGTGTCGCGCTGATCCACGCCCGTACCTTTTTTAAAGTTATCTGTAACCAAGAGATGCATATACGTGTTCCCAGTCATGTGAAATCCTTAGATTAGGGCCTAATGAAAATATTTCAATTATAACTCAGTAAAATCTTTTAAATGGTTGCATGTTGCGTTTTATAGTTTTGTTCAATATACATTTTGTCATTAACAATGTGCCACTGTGTGACCTTGCAGATGAACTGAATCTCTGCCAAGTGGCTGAGTAATGAAGGTAAACAATGCGCTGTACCAATAAATTCCTTGCGGATCTTGTCTCTCTGTTGCAGGTCGTCTGTCCCAAAGATGATGGCGTTGATGACACTGAGGAGGGTGACAATGTAGGGCATGTTGTCTGTGGCCTGCAGCTCGTTCATGATCACACTGAAGCGATACAGCTGGGTCTTCACACCCTACGGGACAAATGAACACATTAGACATACTGTATATGATTCACTCACACTGTGTGAGGACAGCCCCACCCCCCACCCCATACACGGAATGGTTTAATATTGATCAGAAAGTAACATTAATCAATGTATTGACAACTATGGATGTAACTAGATAACAGAATTAAGTTACTTAGGCAGTCTAACATCTGTACAATAGAAGACATTTCTGGGGGCTAAGTCATATGGTTATTCAGTAATGTATGAAATTAATAAAAATGACTTTAATTATCCTATTTAATGATATTTGAGCTGAAATAGCATGTAACATTTTTTTTTGTCATATCTGATTTCTGTCAGCTTTCATCAAAATCACACACACTATTATGTGTACTTCCCCCCAGCATTTTCCTCTCATTATCCTTCCTAAATCACAATCAGGCAACTTATCCTGTAGATGAATGGTATATATTTCCATAGCCTCTGTCCATTAGTGAAAGCTTGTCTGGCTGTATGACACTTGCCTTGTAATGGTCCAGGGCATCCAGGGCCAGACGGTACCCATCAGAGGAGAACATGCTCAGGGCAGCAAGCAGCTCAAACACCTGCTTCTTCACCATGGTATTGGACGTGTCCAAGGCTGTGGTAAGACATTGTCACAGTCAGTGTACACATAGGGTGTATTCATTGTGTTGACCGTGTTGCAAAACATTTTGTCTGTTGCAAAACCGAAATGGAACGGAAAATGTTTTTCATTGAAAGTTTCTATTGGACAAATTCAGGTAGGTCCCTCCCTGTTTTTTCTGTTTGCTCTGTTTGGTTCTGTTTGGTTTGATTTCAGTTGCAAGATGTAATGAATACAACCATGGTCATGGTCCTCATATTACATCCTGCCTCTTTCTTTCTCCCTTCTCCCTTGTCTGGTGACCTCTAGAATGTTATGGCTTAATTTAAGGAAACGTGACGTGAACTTTGCCACTTTTCTGAAAACGTTTTGTGTTTATGATAAGTGTGTCAGTGTATGTGAAGATGTTGCAATGCACTGTCTCTCCACACAGTGTCTCACTCCATACACTTTGTCTGACATAATAGCCTATATCTGACCTGAATTGTTCCATGTTGCCATTGTACTCCTAAATCTACAACTGAATAAAAATGTTATGTATGTGCATTTATGCTCACTATGGCCTTTACATTATATATACAGTACCAGTTAAATGTGAAGGAAAAGCAGCCAACTAGTGCTCAGCAGATGTGGGAACTCCTACAAGACTGTTGGAAAAGCATTCCAGGTGAAGCTGGTTGAGAGAATGCCAAGCGTGTGCAAACCTGGATGGCATACCAGTGGAAGTATACCAAACATTTTTTGATATACTCAGAGGACCAATATTAGCAAGTTTTAATCACTCCTATATAAACAACAGATTATCGGACACGCAACAAGAACGTCTGATTTCATTATTACTGAAACAGGATCCAAGTGGTATATATAAAGATCCAGTCCATTTAAAAAATTGGAGGTCTTTTAAACTTCAGTGTTGTGATGGAAAAATTCTAGCTAAATGCTTGGCACATAGAATTTAAAAGGATTTTGTCAGATATTATTCATTTTAATCAGACAGATTTTTTACATGGACGATACATTGGAGATAATTTAAGACGAGTACTGGAAACAATAGAATACTATGGATTATCGGGGAAACCAGGCATGGTTTTGTCACTCCCTGACCTTAGAGATCCTTTTTATGTCTCTATTTTGGTTTGGTCAGGGCATGAGTTGGGGTGGGCATTCTATGTTTTGTGTTCTATGTTTTCTATTTCTGTGTGTTTGGCTGGGTGTGGTTCTCAATCAGAGGCAGCTGTCTATCGTTGTCTCCGATTGAGAACCATACTTAGGTAGCCTTTTCCCACCTGTGTTTTGTGGGTAGTTGTTTTCTGTTTTGTGTCTTTCTGCACATGACAGGACTGTTTTGGTTTTCGTTCATTCGCTTTGTTATTTTAGTTATTTCAGTGTTTAGTTCAAATAAAAGTATGAACATGTACCACACTGCGCTTTGGTCCACACCTTCTTCCACAGATGATCGTTACATAACTACCCACCACCAAAGGACCAAGCAGTGTGGCCAGGAGAGGCAGCCCCAATAATTTATTTTGGGGGGGCACACGGGACGGTCGGCGGAGCAGAGGATGGAACCAGAGCCAGTCAGGGTGAAATTGGAGGTGAGCGACGTCAGCAAAGCAGAAACAGTGAAGGAGTTGATGGGGAGATTGGAGGAGAGAGGAATGAGAGAGTTGCTGTGTTGGTGCATGAGGCACGACATCCACACGATGGAGCATGTCCTCGATTTGATGTCACCTGAGTCAGCTCTCCATTCTCGTCCTGAGGTGCGTGCTAGGGGTCTGGTGTGCCAGCCCCAAGCACCAGGCCTCCTGTGCTCCTCCCCAGCCCTGCACGTCTTGTGCCAGCTTGGCGCTACAGATCTCCAGTACGCGTTCTTAGCCCGGTGCTCTACATTCCAGCTCTCCGCATCTGCCGGACTAGGGTGAGGATCCAGCCAGGAGGATGGTGCCAGCCCTGCTCTCCAGACCTCCAGTGCGTGTCCTCGGGCCAGGATATCCCCCGCCGGCTCTAGGTACGGTTTCCCCAGTTCGCCAGGAGATCCCAGTGCAGCCTGTTCCAGCTCCCCGCACGTGCCGGGCTAGAGTGGGCATTCAGCCTGGAGGAGTGGTGTCAAGGCTACGCACCAGATCTCCAGTGCTACCCCACAGCCCGGTCTGTCCTGTGCCTCCTCCACGGACCAGCCCACGGACCAGCCCTCCTGTCCGGAGCTGCCAGAGTCGCCCTCCTGTCCGGAGCTGCCAGAGTCGCCCTCCTGTCCGGAGCTGCGCCGCTGCACTTTGGTCCACACCTTCTTCCACAGATGATAGTTACAGGTTTTCATAGCTGATTTTGAAAAGGCTTTTGATAAAGTACGACTTGAGTTTATGTATACAGTTGAAGTCGGAAGTATACATACACTTATGTTGGAGTCTTTAAAACTTGTTTTTCAACCACGTTCGAGAAGTGCAAATCAATCTCAGAACAACAGCAAAGGACCTTGTCAAGATGCTGGAGGAAACAAGGTACAAAAGTATCTATATCCACAGTAAAACGAGTCCTATATCGACATAAACTGAAAGGCTGCTCAGCAAGGAAGAAGCCACTCCTTCAAAACTCCCATTAAAAAAGCCAGACTACGGTTTGCAATTGCACATGGGGACAAACATCGTACTTTTTGGAGAAATGTCCTCTGGTCTGATGAAACAAAAATAGAACTATTTGGCCATAATAACCATCTTTATGTTTGGAGGAAAAATGGGGATGCTTGCAAGCCAAATAACCCCATTCCAACCGTGAAGCGCGGGGCTGGCAGCATCATGTTGTGGAGGTGCTTTGCTGTAGGAGGGACTGGTGCACTTCACAAAATAGATGGCATCATGAGGGAGGAAAATTATGTGGATATATTGAAGCAACATCTCAAGACATCAGTCAGGAAGTTAAAGTTTGGTCACAAATAGGTCTTCCGAATGGACATTGACCCCAAGCATACTTCCAAAGTTGTGGCAAAATGGCTTAAGGACAACAAAGTCATTGTATTGGAGGGGCCATCACAAAGCCCTGACCTCAATAGATAATTTGTGGGCAGAACTGAAAAAGCGCATGTGAGCAAGGAGGCCTACAAACCTGACCCAGTTACACCAGCTCTGTCAGGAGGAATGGGCCAAAATTCACCCAACTTATTGTGGGAAGCTTGTGGAATGCTACCCGTAACGTTTCAACCAAGTTAAACAATTTAAAGGCAATGCTACCAAATACTAATTGAGTGCATGTAAACTTCTGACTCACTGGGAATGTGAAGAAAGAAATAAGAGCTGAAATAAATCATTCTCTACTATTATTCTGACATTTCACATGAAAATAAAGTGGTGATCCTAACTGACAGAAGACAGGGAATTTTTACTCTGATTAAATGTCAGGAATTGTGAAAAACGGAGTTTAAATGTATTTGTCTAAGGTGTATTTAAACTTCTGACTTCAACTGTATATGTGTAAATGTCTGAATGCTTATGTGTGTGTGTATATATACATATATATATATATATGTATATATATATATTTACAAAAAAATGTATATGGTGGATAGGAAATGGTGCAGACAATTACATTGATGGAAGCAACAATCTATCAGCAATATTAAAGCTGATCCACCCCCTATTTTTTTTTTTACAAATAACAACAACAAAAAAGAGTGCAAACCTGTCATCAAGGCTAAGGGTGGCTACTTTGAAGAATCTCAAATATAAACTGTATTTTCATTTTTTTAACACTTTTTTGGTTACTACACGAATCCATATGTGTTATTTCATAGTTTTGATGTCTTCACTACTATTCTACAATGTAGAAAATAGTCAAATAAAGAAAAACCTTGAGTGAGTAGGTGTGTCCAAACTTTTGACTGGTACTGTATATCCTGTTAAGTCTATAGGGGCGCTATTTCATTATTGGATAAAAAAACGTGCCCGTTTTAAGCGCAATATTTTGTCACGAAAAGATGCTTGACTATGCATATAATTGACAGCTTTGGAAAGAAAACAGTCTAACGTTTCCAAAACTGCAAAGATATTATCTGTGAGTGTCACAGAACTCATTCTACAGGCGAAACCAAGATGAAACTTCAAACAGGAAATGAGCAGAATCTCTGAAGCTCTGTTTTCAAATGTCTCCTTATATGGCTGTGAATGCAGCAGGAACGAGCCTGTGCTTTCTGTCGTTTCTTCAAGAAGTCTGCAGCATTGTGATGTATTTGTAGGCATATCATTGGAAGATTGGCCATAAGAGACTACATTTTCCAGGGGTCCGCCCGGTGTCCTTTGTCTAAATTTGTGCGTAATCTTCAGTTGCGGTCATTTTCTCCTGGGATTCAGAACAGAAAGCACACTTCCACGAAGGATATATCATCAAAGAGATATGTGAAAAACACCTTGAGGATTGGTTCTAAACAACGTTTGCCATGTTTCAGTCGATATTATGGAGTTAATTTGGAAAAAAGTTTGGCGTTTTGAAGACTGAATTTTCAGGTTTTTTTGGTAGCCAAACGTGAAGCACCAAACGGAGCGATTTCTCCTAAACAAATAATCTTTCAGGAAAAACTGAGCATTTGCTATCTAACTGAGAGTCTCCTCATTGAAAACATCTGAAGTTCTTCAAAGGTAAGGATTTTATTTGAATGATTTTCTGGTTTTTGTGAAAATGTTGCCTGCTAATGCTAACGCTAAATGCTACGCTAGCTGCGCTTGCTTTGCTATGATTGAGAAGCATATTTTGAAAATCTAAGATGACAGTGTTGTTAACAAAAGGCTAAGCTTGAGAGCTAGCATATTCATTTCATTGAATTTGCGATTTTCATGAATAGTTAACGTTGTGTTATGCTAATGAGCTGCGGGGATATTTACACTCCTGGATACAGGTTTTTTTCGTAGCTAAACGTGACGCCCCAAACGGAGCGATTTCTCCTAAACAAATAATCTTTCAGGAAAAACTGAGCATTTGCTATCTAACTGAGAGTCTCCTCATTGAAAACATCTGAAGTTCTTCAAAGGTAAATGATTTTATTTGAATGATTTTCTGGTTTTTGTGAAAATGTTGCCTGCTGATGCTAACGCTAAATGCTACGCTAGCTGCGCTAGCTGTTACACAAATGCTTGTTTTGCTATGGTTGAGAAGCATATTTTGAAAATCTGAGATGACAGTGTTGTTAACAAAAGGCTAAGCTTGAGAGCTAGCATATTAATTTCATTTCATTTGCGATTTTCATGAATAGTTAACGTTGCGTTATGGTAATGAGCTTGAGGCTGTATTCACGATCCCGGATCCGGGATGGCTCGACGCAAGTCGATATACACTACTGTTCAAAAGTTTACTTGTTTTTGAAAGAAAAGCTATTTTTTTGTCCATTTAAATAACATTGAATTGATCAGATATACAGTGTAGACATTATTAATGTTGTAAATTACTTATGTTGCTCGAAATGGCAGATTTTTAATGGAATATCTACATAGGCGTACAGAGGCCCATTATCAGCAACTATCACTCCTGTGTTCCAATGGCACGTTGTGTTAGCTAATCTAAGTTCATAATTTTAAAAGGCTAATTGATCATTAGAAACCCTTTTGCAATTATGTTAGCACAGCTGAAAACTGTTATTATGATTAAATAAGCAATAAAACTGGCCTTCTTTAGACTAGTTACGTATCTGGAGCATCAGCATTTGTGGGTTCGATTACAGGCTCAAAATGGCCAGAAACAACAACAAAACAAGTCTGAAACTCGTCAGTCTGTTCTTGTTCTGAGAAATGAAGGCTATTTCATGCCAGAAATTGCCAAGAAACTGAAGATCTCGTACAACGCTGTGCACTACTGAGCAAGAGGACAAGTACATTAGAGTGTCTAATTTGAGAAACAGACGCCTCACACGTCCTTAACTGGCAGATTCATTAAATAGTACCCGCAAAACACCAGTCTCATCGTCAACAGTGAAGAGCCGACTCCAGGATGCTGGTCTTCTAGGCAGAGTTGCAAAAAAAAAGCCATATCTCAGACTGGCCAATAAAAAGAAAAGATCAAGATGGGCAAAATAACCTTGTCAACATCTTGACTATATTTCCTTTCATTTTGCAACTCATTTTATGTACGTTTTCATAGAAAACAAGGACATTTCTAAGTGACACCAAACTTTTGAACTAACACAATGTGCCATGTGTACTGTATATATTTTTTTGTTTTGTGCACACATACTTGATATCCTGTTTCATAAGCCCATACGGGCTGGGCACCAATTGGTGTACAACGCGGAAATAAAATAATTAAATTATCAGTGGAACACATTTTTAAACACTGCATTTCTCCTCATTCCTAGGTGATGTAGAACCTTGGGAGAGTTTGCGGATGTAGCCCTCATTCTCCACGATAAAGTGGATCCCAGCAGATGAGTTCATGACGGCCCGGACACAGCTGACACAGGTAAGCTGCAGCAGGGCATCTGTGATGCGGGAGCAGCCCCTCCCAGATAGCCTGTCCAGGGCCTCCAGCAGCAGGTCCAGCCCACTCAGCTCCAGGAACTGGACCATCCAGGACTCCTCGCTGCCCTCCAGACGACGCTTCAGCCCAGAGTAGTTGACCACACTGGGCACCTGGAGCATGCGGATGCACAGCTCTGGGTCGGCACTCTCCAGGTTGGCCTCCAGCTGGGTGTCTGAGTCCTGGGAGGAGCCCAGATGGCCCCTCACCGCCGCCCACTTCCTCTTCCCATCCGACTTCACTGACATGGTGATGGAGAGGGTCTGTGGACAGAAGTTAAGGTAGTTTAATTAATTAAGGGGGCAAGAGGTTCAGTTCAGCATCATAGTGAACATAAACCTGTTTACTATAAAGTGCTGAAAAGGGTGAAAAGTGAATTTTCTTTTGCCGTTCATAGTCAAACTGTTATTGGCATCGTTTTGTGCAAACAAGCCATTAACTATTTGACCTGCAGATGGACTTGTGCATAAATATGCAGGACAACTAGTCCCCATTAGAATTGTTTCAGGGCATTCCTGTCTAAAGGATGCAGGCCTTTATCACAACATAGCACATTCATAAGAAATGACAGCTCTGCACATTGTGGGACAAGTGAAGGATATGTCAGCAGTCCTGTCGTCATTAGTCCTGCCAAACATCCAAACTTAATCCTGCAGTGAAAGGGAAGCGACTCGCTGTCAGCTAATCAACAGCAAACACAAAGACAGGCATGACAAAGACTGTGCATATTTATGGGAGATATTATTCTGTGTATATACTCTATTTTCAATTACATCCAACTGTAAACAAGGTTTTGAGTAATAGTATCACTGTGAAGAGAAAAATACCACCCAGGATATTAATAAGCTCATCTGATCTCAGACCGTGAGTGGCACATTTTGATCACACAAGTGACCTTTTCTGGGATAGCCCCAGAACACTTCTCCCTCACAGTACCCTGCACCACTACCAGATACGCACAACATCTCTTGCAATGTGTAACCAGCAGAGGAGGCTGGTAAGAGGAGGATGGCTCATAATAATGAATAGAATGGAATTAATGGAACCAGGCGTTAGGTGTGTTTGAGACCATTCATTTTCCTCCCAAAATGCCTTTAATTATATCACACTTGCCAAGACTAACCTAAAGAGATGGTATTGGAGAGGATAAATATAAACAACCAAATTGCAGCTCTGCACGCAGCTCTCCAACACATGGCCTTAGCTAAGGAATCTGGGCTATGTAAATAATGTTTCTGTGTTGAGTTTAAAGGCTCTCAAACAATCTACACAGAATAACAAAGGGGTAAAAACACTGGGTACAGATGATAAGATTCCACCACAGTGGGAATTTAGATGGAACTCAAGTCAACCCTGAAATGTAAGAAACTGTAAACTCCTACAAATTGGATTTCCATTCAGTTCTCAAGTTCCCTATAATTCAACAGGCAAAAAAAGGAGCTGTTCTATTCCAGACACGTTTGTGGCGTGGCTGATTCCACCCCCGATTTGGGCTGCCAGTGTGACAATGTTACCATGGCAGCCAGGCCTTCTCATCCTCCGTCAAAAAGCTCTGTTCATTAGCTACAGAATGGGTGGAATGTCTCCTGCTTCACTGGCTGCTTTCTGATATCTAATGATATTTATACTCAAGCATTTGAACACCTTACAAGGATCTACAATCTATTCAACTGTACAAAGTGATGTACAGTAGGGTCCATGGTAAATAGAAGGGTTGTTTCACCAATTCTGTGCCTTTTCAGTTACATTTTTTATTTTTTATTTCACCAAATGTTACCATTCTGTCATAAAACGCACATGTTCAATAAAAAACGCATTTTCCCATATCAGTAACTGCCTATTAAGTGCCATATAAAGTAACAGAGTTGACGACTTAAATCATCCACAAATCCCCTTGTGACAGGGGGAATCGAAAAATGTATTATTATTTTATTTTATTTTTATGCTGCTGCAGTGGATAGTGGCCATTTTACGGGCTCCTGACCAATTCTGCTATTTCGTTTTTAATGCTAATCTTAACTTTTTTTTGTACATAATGTCTCTGCCATCACTTCCTATGACCCAAAACGGCTTCTGGACATCAGAACAGTGATCACTAACCTCGATTTGGATGAAGATTTCTACTTCAACGAGTTGACAGCTCTGGACGTTTACTCCAGACCAAGCTCTAATCCCCGGGACTCAAAAGAGGAGGCGGTAGCGAAAAAGAGGCAGGTGAGGCGGTCTCCTAACGAGATTAGTTCGGCAAACAAATAGACAGCCATTGACCTGTGTTCTGTTGTCGAATGTGCAGCCACTGGAGAACAAACTGGATGAACTCCGTTCGAGACAATCCTATCAACGGGACCTGAAGAACTGTAATATTATTTGTTTCTCTTGGCTGAACAAGGACATGGATAAAATATATCTTGCGGGTTTCTCCATGCATTGTCTAGACCAGACGGCAGCCTCGGGTAGGTAAGCATAATGGGGAGGGGTGTGTCTCTTTGTCAACAGCAGCTGGTGCACAATCTCTAATATTAAGGAAGCCTTGAGTTTTTGCTCGCCTGAGTTAGAATACCTCATTATAAGCTGCAGACCATATTACTCACCAATTTTTCGTAGCTGTCTATTTACCACCACAAACCGATGCTGGAACTAAGACCACACTCAACGAGCTGTATAGGACCATAAATAAACAAGACAATGCACACCCAGAGGCGACGCTTCTCATGGCCGGTGATTTTAATGCAGGGAAACTGCAGGGAAATGCAGGGAAATCATTTTTACCAGCATGTCAGCATCACCTTTACTCCACACACAGAAATGCATAAAAGGCTCTCCCTCACCCTCCATATGGCGAATCTGACCATAACTCTATCCTACTGATTCCTGCTTAAATTCAAAACAGGAAGTACCAGTGACACACTCAATTCGGAAATGGTCCGATGAAGCGGATGCTAAGCTACAGGACTGTTTCACTAGCACAGACTGGAATATGTTCCGGGATTCATCCAATAACATTGAGGAGTTTACCACATCAGTCACCTGCTTCATTAATGAGTGCATCGACGACATCTTGCCCACAGTGACCATACTTACATATCCAAAACTGAAGCCATGAATAACAGGCAACATCTGCACTGAGCTAAAGGCTAGAGCTTCCGCTTTCAAGCTGTGGGACATTAATCTGGATGCTTATAAGAAATCCCGCTACGACCTCCGACGAGCCATAAAAACAGGCAATGTGTCAATACAAGGCTAAGATAAAATCCTACTATGCCAGCTCTGACACTCGTTGGATATGGCAGGGCTCGCAAACTGTCATGGATTACAAAGGAAAACCCAGCCGCGAGCTGCCCGGTGACACTAGCCTACCAGACGAGTTAAATACCTTCTATGCTCTCTGAGGCAAGCAACACTGAACCATGCATGAGAGCACCAGCTGTTCCGTACGACTGTGTGATCTCACTCTCTGTAGCCAATGTGAGTAATACCTTTAAACAGGTTAACATTTACCGCGGGGACAGATGGATTACCAGGATGCATACTCAAAGCATATGCTGGTCAGCTGGCAAGTGTCTTCACTGACATTTTCAAACTGTCCCTGATCCAGTCTGTAATACCTACATGTTTAGAGCAGACTACCATGGTTCATGTGCCCAAGAACACCAAGGTAACATGTCTAAATTATTATCGCCCAGTAACACTCACATCTGTAGCCACTGTTGGGTTATGAGAATATGAAATATACTTATTTGTGTCACTGAGGGAGTGCTTAGGTTTAGAGGGTCTACACCAGAAGTTAATGGTTATCTGTAGGAGGAAGGTATATAGTGTGTGCAATTAAGCTTGGAATGTGCTGAGTGCATGGAAGCGATCACATGTGGCAGGCATTGATAAGGGAAGAGAGTCATAGATTAGTGATGAAGGGGGGTCGAGGTCAGGTCAGGTCACATTAAGTGAGAAAGAAAAGTTTATGGCCCAGATTATTTAGTGTCCTGCAAAGTAGTAAAGATACAATGTTTGTGCAGATGTGTAGGAGGTGATTCAGCCTAGGAGGAAGGGTTAAATATCAGTGCTTGTGTGAAAATGTTTTTGTCTAATGCAGCTGTATTAACCCTCTGGGATGAATAAACTTGGTCTAAAGCTTTCATAGTGCCCGTTGAGTTTTACTCTGAGAATTAGAACCTAACACCACGAAATGCTTTGAAAGTCTGATCATGGCTCACATCAACACCATCATACCAGACACCCTGGACCCACTCCAATTTGCATCGCGCCCCAACAGATCCATAGATGACACAATCTCTATTGCACCCCACACTACCCTCTCCAACCTGGAAAAAAGGAATACCTATGTGAGAATGTTGTTCATTGACTACAGCTCAGCGTTCAACATGACACTGCCCTCCAAGCTCACTAAGCTCAGGACCCTGGGACTGAACATCTCCCTCTGCAACTGGATTCAGGACTTCCTGACGGGCCACCCCCAGGTGGTCAGGCTAAGCAACAACACATCCACCACAATGACTCTCAACACGGGTGCCCCTCAGGGGTGTATGCTTAGTCCCCTCCTGTACTCCCTGTTCACCCACGACTGCGTGGCTGCGTACGACACCAACACCATCATTAAGTTTGGATGAGAAAGCCTTTAGGGAAGGAGGTCTTCCATTCAGATTTATAGAATTGTCCATGTGGTCTATAATAAAGGACACTTCATTTAATATAACAGACTTTTAAAATTCAATATTTGTGCACAATTTCTACTTAAAATATCAAATGAATGCAAAAGAAACTCATTTCTTGGAATGACCCAGAATGATTTAGTCTAGGTGAATTCCACAACATCAGTCATGAACACAGTCATGGACACATCAGAAATCCATGAACATCATGTAGGGTTCCCTAGATAAGTCAGCAGGACTTTCCAACATGGGTCATGCAGTTTTCAGTAGGAAATAGGAAGGAAGGGAATTTCCTGAGACAGGAAACACAAGAAAAACATGCTGCCACAGCAAGATTTGGTGTTCCTCTTTTTAAAATGTTGTTCCTCACACAATGCTGACCTGGTCTCAGTTTGAGAGAGAGAGAGCTTATGTTTATAAACATACATCTGGACCAGTTGTGGATCATCTAGATAAAAAGGGAGAAAGGGGCATTCTTTTTTAGCTTGTTGCTTCTGCACATTCTTTATGCTCAGTGACAGCTCCCACATAGCCACACTCACATTGGCTTACTCACTGCAGGTCAGGAATACACTCATACTGTACTCAAGGGAAGCAGCCTACATTAAAACAACTCAACCCACTATTCTACTGTAAAAACGATGTTCTATTATATAATAAAAGATTATCCCTATTGATTTCCTTGTAAGCACTCAGCTCATGCATACAGCGTAGATAAATCTGCCTGTATTTTCAAAGGAAAGATTTTGTTCTTATCACTTTGAGTGCAGGTATTTTTTGTGTAAGCCAAACAGAAGAAAGTAAATAAACTACAACATGGCTGGGGTAAGAATTGAGCCACATGAAGCCCAGTGTTTATGGAATTTATCGTATTTGTTGTCACTGGAATGCCAGACTTGACCATGAGTGACAGGCCCAGGTCATCTCAGAGCAAACATTGTTGCCTACAGTTCCTACTGTCGTGTTTCCATAATGCAGACTTAATCCACTAGAAAAGCTCATTCAAAAATATATAACTCTAAAAGATCAAGATGGATTACCTGGGATTATCTCTATGTTGTTTGAACATCTCCAATCAGCCTCCTCAACATAATTGTATCTGTGACTTATTTGCCCCCCCAAAAAAAATAATGTGTTGGCGATGTCCATCTCCTCACTTGCACTACTAGGAGTAGTAATGAGAGATTTCACATCTGGTATTAATTTTCTAGAACTAGTAGCCTGTAATAAATGTATCACTATCTTCATTGATGTTGCGAATTTGAAGAGGTTGAATTTAAACCTTGTTCATGTTATTGACTTCAATGTTAAGACCTGTGAGTTCAGAGCAGATGTCTGAAAGGAGGGGTAACAATCGTCTAGAATTCTTGATGAGCTGATACCGCAGGCGTTGTGTTGATAAAACTTTGGTAGCATTTTCCTCCGGTTTCCTTGATTAAAGTCCCCAAGCTACAATAAATATTGTCTCAGGATATGCGGTTTCCAGTTTGCACAAAGTCCAGTGTAGTTTCTTGAGAGCCATCGTGGTGTCGGCGTGAGGGGAAAGATACACGGTTGTGACGATAACCCGAAGAGAATGATCTGTTATGGCAATGCCAATGCCAAGCTATGTGAATACTATAGCAACCCACAGCTGTGAGGATGAGAGAGATTATAAGAATGCTGCTGACCTGCAAAATGACTAACCAAAATCTAAAACTGACCCTTTACCTAATTTTAACCAATTCTGAAATGAAATGTTGGTTTGCAGGTCAGGTCCATATAGCCTTTTCCTTTGAGGGTATGCTGTGAGTCACAAAGCCCTGAGTGGGCTGCTTTTGCTTAGTGGCAATTATACATAGTGATATTTCAGAGCCCTCTCATCCTGATTCTCAGGACTGGCGCTAGCTTTTTGGGGACCCTGAGATTTACTTGGAGGGTTCCCCACCTTGGAGGGTTCCCCACCTGCAATTCTACACATAATTGCTCTGGGGTGTAGAGAAAATGTTTCAGATTTAGAACACATTTTCTGCAATTCTACACATGTTGCAATGAGGCGGAGAGAAGACTTTGCAATTACATAACACCTTTCATGCAATTCTACTCATTTTGCCATGGGGCAGAGAGAGGAAATATGCAGTTTTATAGATCATTTCCTGCAATTCTACCAAATTTGCCATTTGGGGGTTATTTTTTCCCCTCCATTTCAAAGCAAATTTTCTGCAATTTCACACATTTTGTAATGACTTATGCCATGTTAATATAATATCTGTGTGGGAATGACGAACAAAATCAATGTGGGCCCTTTGGAGGTCAGGGCCCCTGTGCACGTGCCCTGTGTGCCTGGTCGGTATTCGGCCATGATTACTACAAGTTTAGATATCTGGCTAGACTAACTACCAATCTTAAAACTGTTAGCTGACATGGCTGATTAATTCAGTGACTGGCATAACACGAGAGAAACTGCTGATGCACAAGGAAATGTAATTCTATATTTATTTATATTATTTTGGTCAGGAACCCCCCCCCCCCTTATGCCTAGAACGGGCCATGCTGGTTATAATGATGAAGTTGAGCATGCCTTGCCTTGAACAATAAATTCATAGAGGTGCATACAACATTCCTGAGATCATGCTTGCCTTGAAAGTGCCACCAGAAGGTGATGTTAATAAGCAGAGCCTTATATAAACAGGGCTAAGGTCTCCAACTGAATTTGGACAGTGTATCCCAACCTGGTTACTGTTAAACAGTGCAATGCACAAAGCATGATTTTATTAGCTGGATGTGAATATGTTAAAAATGCATCATAGGCCATATGTAGACCACATCAGTCTGTGTTTCTGTCAAAAGGGACCAAAGGACTCCATTGATGTTACTTGACCTGCATCACCCACAAGCAGTCCTTGTGTCTATGGGAAACATTAAGGAGATGTTTGACAATTTCCAAAATGCATTATGTCAGGATATTCACTCTTGTAATCATCTGTTAAAAATAAATAAGGGATAATGGGGGATGTGATGTCCATTAGATGAATTGCCATCTGTTAAATCATTATCAATACAGGCAGGCTAGACTTATGTCAGTAATATTACTCTTTCGAACAGATGTGAAAATGTGTTTCTGTTTGATAATCAAGTGAAGTAAGTACTCTAGTGCTACGGATTCCAATGTTGTGGAATTGTCTTTATTTTGCGCTCTCGACTGCTCCCATTTTCATGGTGTCACTGGGAACATAACGGGAAAACCTATCACCTGCTTATAATTTCGAATTCAGATAATTTATCGTTTAAAAAATTAACTTCGTTGTCTGAAGTTCTCATAAATAGCCCACCGATGAGCTAAAAGACAATTCCCCTTAAATCGCGCGTTTCCAGCTGCGCTGCTTACCTGATCTTATGCCAAAATAACCACTTGAAGAATCGCGTCCTCCGATTGCGGACAGACAACGTATCTTTCCAGCTTCCAAGCGCCTTTTTTATTTCGTGCTTTACCAGGATACCTCTGTACAATGTATGTAGAGGTTAAGTGGAGAATGAGTGAGGATGGTTCGGGGAATTTCAGTTTGGTCGTGGACCTCATCGTTTACACATGAGCACAATGTGACGACGCTGCATGCACAACTGGATGGCCCCTCCCACGCCCTGCTCTATTGTGTCATGGGGTTTTAAGATAGGCAGACCTCACACAAATGTAGAATGCTTGGTCATTGTTATTACACAAGTGGAATAGAGACAAAAACAACCTTATACCAACAATTATTAGTGTTACTTAGAAAATAATATAATATTGGTATAAATTATCTGAAAACTCCAGAAAGCTTTCCATGCTTCTTTTCATCTCTTCGAAGTTACTGAGATTTTATTTGATCTAAAAGTCTCACTAAACTTGGTCCAAGCTCACGTATGTTGCGGTGGAAGAAAGGCTAGATACGGTGGCTGCCCTGCTCTTGCCCTTAGTTTGCCTCCTGCCCCTCCTATCGCCATGGGTAGACTTTCCTGAAAACAATGATACTATACTTTGCTTAAACCTATTTGTGGTGACTTCAAAATGAGGGGTGTTGTTGAAAGCAAAGTCATCAGACATTGGATCATCTCGAACAAATCAGAGTATTAAAGCCAATTCCGATTTAAAAAAAAAAACGTGTTATACCCATGTGTGTTCTGGCTCTGGCCCAACCCAACGGTTTCTGGGACTAGATGGTCTAAAATGGTTTTCCATTCTAGAAATCGTTGGGGAGGTACTCAAATCAAATCAAATCCAATTTTATTTGTCACATACACATGGTTAGCAGATGTTAATGCGAGTGTAGCGAAATGCTTGTGCTTCTAGTTCCGACAATGCAGTAATAACCAACAAGTAATCTAATTAACAATTCCAAAACTACTGTCTTGTACACAGTGTGAGGGGATAAAGAATATGTACATAAGGATATATGAATGAGTGATGGTACAGAGCAGCATAGGCAAGATACAGTAGATGGTATCGAGTACAGTATATACATATGAGATGAGTATGTAAACAAAGTGGCATAGTTAAAGTGGCTAGTGATACATGTATTACATAAGGATACAGTCGATGATATAGAGTACAGTATATACGTATGCATATGAGATGAATAATGTAGGGTAAGTAACATTATATAAGGTAGCATTGTTTAAAGTGGCTAGTGATATATTTACATCATTTCCCATCAATTCCCATTATTAAAGTGGCTGGAGTTGAGTCAGTGTCAGTGTGTTGGCAGCAGCCACTCAATGTTAGTGGTGGCTGTTTAACAGTCTGATGGCCTTGAGATAGAAGCTGTTTTTCAGTCTCTCGGTCCCAGCTTTGATGCACCTGTACTGACCTCGCCTTCTGGATGATAGCGGGGTGAACAGGCAGTGGCTTGGGTGGTTGATGTCCTTGATGATCTTTATGGCCTTCCTGTGACATCGGGTGGTGTAGGTGTCCTGGAGGGCAGGTAGTTTGCCCCCGGTGATGCGTTGTGCAGACCTCACTACCCTCTGGAGAGCCTTACGGTTGAGGGCGGAGCAGTTGCCGTACCAGGCGGTGATACAGCCCGCCAGGATGCTCTCGATTGTGCATCTGTAGAAGTTTTTGAGTGCTTTTTAGTGCTCAGATCCAGACTCATTACAGAGAACAAACTAACATCTGTGGTGTGGCATAGCGTTTGGCATAATGTTTGGCGGGAGCAAGGAGTTCGGGTAGCAAGGCTAATGGATTTAAGGACTGACCATCCATAAGATTAAAATACAAATGTCCACTATGTTTTAAAGCTATACAGCAGTCGTGTACCATTACATTGTTAACAAACAACAGAGTAAAAAAAAGCTTGTTTTGGGTTTGGATGGGGTATGACATTCAAACTAAAGTAATCAGTTCGATAAGTTCTATTCTTTAAGAATCAATGGGTATATATAATTAATTAAAAAGTCTGAAAATGTACATAGTTATTACAGATGGACCCTTTAAAGATTAGAATATTCCAATGCAGTTAGCCAAAAAGATGAGGGTTGCTATAAACCACATGAGGCTGGTGGCACCTTAATTGGGGAGGATGGGCTCGTGGTAATGGCTGGAGCGAAATAAGTGAAATAAGTGAAATGGTATTAAATACATCAAACACATGGTTTCCATGTGTTTAATGCCATTCCATGTGCTTCGTTCCAGACATTATTATGAGCCATCCTCCCTTTAGCAGCCTCCACTGCAATAAACAGTTATCCCACATTTCTGGTTAGTCAATAACTTGTTTCCTGCTTGAGGCAGGGCACATTTACAGCAACACAATCTCACACTCAATTTGTGTAAATATTTACAAAAATATTTCAGCAGATTTTGTGCGTTTCTGTTTGGCTTAATTCGTGTGAAAATACACACAATTTTGTGCAACTTAATTAGTAGAAAAATACATTTTGGGAGCAAACTTCAGAACAATCTTTTGAAAGTTATTGGATCAATGCATTTTGGGCAATGGTGTTCTACACTGCCTTTTTTGTGTCCCACATTTATTTATATCAAAAACAAAGATGTTAACAAGCCAATATTGTTAATGTCGTGGAAAATCCAAATCAAGTGAGAAAGACTTTGTCATTTCTTCCTCGAAAACAATCCTGTCTCGGAGCTCTACGGACAATTCCTTCAACCTCATGGTTTGGTTTTTGCTCTGACATGCACTGTCAACTGTGGGACATTATATAGACAGGTGTGTGTCTTTCCAAATCATGTCCAATCCATTGAATTTACCACAGGTGGACTCCAATCAAGTTGTAGAAACATCTCAAGGACGATCGATGGAAACAGGATGCACCTGAGATACATTTAGAGTCTTATAGCAAAGGGTTTGAATACTTATGAATACTTATGAGGTATTTCTGTTTTTTGTGTGTTTTTTAATAAATTTGCAAAAATGTATAAAAACCTGTGTTCCCTTTACCGTTATGGGGTAGGTAGATTGATGTGGGGGGAAAAAAAGGTGTAAGGGGGAAAAATAAGGCTGTAAGGTAAAATAATTTGGAAAATGTCAAGGGGTCCGAATACTTTCCCGAATGCTCTGTATATCAAATAACCTGACAATGATCCACATCATATGGGTAGACAAATAATGCAACTATTGCTGATCTAGGATGCAAACCAGTTATATGAATCACTGTTGATTCATCCTGTTTTGATCCAATGATATGGATGTAGGATTTTCTACGGCATAGAATTGATGCCTTTCACAGACATGAAGGATGAAGCTAAGCCACTCTTGGTTCTTATTGGCGAAGACTGAACTCAAGTTAAGGGTTATATGTTAGACTCTCCGATACCACTTTGCCCAACATGCAGAGGTTGTAAATAAACCCTTTTTTTTAAATGTTGTAATTTTTTTTATCCCGTTTTCTCCCCAATTTCGTGGTATCCAATTATTTAGTAGCTACTATCTTGTCTCATCGCTACAACTCCCGTACGGGCTCGGGAGAGACGAAGGTTGAAAGTCATGCGTCCTCCGATACACAACCCAACCGCACTGCTTCTTAACACAGCGCCATCCAACCCGGAAGCCAGCAGCACCTATGTGTTGGAGGAAACACCTGGCAACCTTGGTTAGCGCGCACTGCGCCCGGCCCGCCACAGGAGTCGCTGGTGCACAATGAGACAAGGATATCCCTACTGGCCAACCCCTCCCTAACCCGGACGACGCTAGGCCAATTGTGTGTCGCCCCATGGACCTCCGGGTCGCGGCCGGTTACGACAGAGCCTGGGCGCAAACACAGAGTCTCTGGTGGCACAGCTGCCGTTGCAGTACAGCGCCCTTAACCACTGCGCCACCCGGGAGGCCGTAAATAAACCCTTTTTAAGGTGATATAACTTGTATCATTATTATAGGGCTGTGAAACCCATTGCCGAATGGCCTTAGAATGAGCATTTCTTACTGGAACTTGCTGCTGACATTTAGCATAGCTTACTTAGGGTTACGGTATTTAATTAATTTCAGACTCTCCTATTCCACTATTCCCAACATCTTATGGTTGCAAATAAACCCTTTTAAGCTGATTTAACTTGTATCATTATTATAGGGCTGTGATATGTGATATGCTGTGATATGCATAAAAATGACTTCATAAAAATATATATTTCATCAGTGTATCATCATTTATCTACCTACACCATATTTGGCAGGACATCAAAACAACTTTTAAAACATTTTTCGCAGTTACTGCTCTTTGCTTTTCTAGGGCAGTATAGGCCTACACTACGAGCTGAATAATGAATTAATTTCAATGCATTCATAATCAAGGCAGATGGTCATATAGACTATGGTAGGCCTACAGTAAACAGAGGTTGAAAGAAAGGCAGTGGGGCTCATCACAATACAATGCCTGAGGCCAGTGATGCCCAGCTCGCTACCTGGATAGACACGAACAGAGCCTCTTGCATTTAAATACACATGGAATCTGATTCTATGGAATCAGATCAAATCAACTTTAATTTGTCACGTGCCGAATACAGCAGGTTTAGACTTTACTGTGAAATGCTTACTTACAAGAACTAAACCAGCAATGACGTTTTAAGAAAAATAAGTGTTAAGAAAATATTTACTAAATAAACTGAAGTGACATGCTATTAGGTACTATACTATTAGGTTACAATTACTCCTACATTAATTCTGTCATCTAAGGAAAGTTGGAGTGGACTTTCAGTCCATTACTACAAGACTGGGTTTTTAAACTATTCACTGGATGACTCTAAGAATTACATGTTAACTTTGAAGAGCATCCCTTGGGATTTTGGGCCTGAAAGAAGACTGCCAACATTTTCCCAAGGATGTTCCAAAGTATGTTCTGAAGTGTTTGAGGGTGCATGTTTGGGTTCTGTTCCAGAAAATGAGAGGTTATTGAAATGACTCTACCATGTCAGGACTAGTTCCTATTACACTAGCCCATATTAGACTCCTCTTATCACCTCTCAGCCACTCAGGAAATGCTGCAACAATGGGATTTTTACAGGAAAATGGATGCATTATCTTCCCCTGCAAGCCCACATCCGGATATACAAAAGTGAAACCAGAGCATATTATGCCATAATAAACCATATGAAATGTTCATGAATGTTCCCCCTCTGTTCGAAATCAAATGTTATTTGTCACATGCGCCTTGTGTTAAGTGTTAAGAAAGTATTTACGGAAATAAACTGAAGTAAAAAATAAAAATATATAATTAACAAATAATTATGGAGCAACAATAAAATAACAATAGCGAGTCTATATATAGGGGGTACAAGTACAGAGTCAATGTGCGGGGACATTGGTTAGTTGAGGTAATATGTATACTACCGCTAAAAAGTTTGGGGTCACTTAGAAATGTTCTTGTTTTTGAAAGAAAAGCACATTTCTAATTTTTTCCCCATTTTTTGTCCAGTTTCTTTAAATAGTACCCGCAAAACACCAGTCTCAATGTCAACAGTGAAGAGGCAACTCCGGGATGCTGGCCTTTTAGGCAGTTAGCAAACCATGCAACTGCATGCCCCGAAAGACCAAAGCTAGACAATCTCTGCCTCATTATAGCATGATCAACTGTATCAAAATGTCACAACCGTGTGTAGAGAAGGACCAAGGCGCAGCGAATGTTGAGTTCCACATCATTTATTAATAGTGAAACTTAACAAAACAATAAACGATCAACGACCTGTGACTACAGCGGTGCTACATACACTTACACAAAATACAATATCCCGCAAACACAGGTGGGAACAAACACTACTTAAATATGATCCCCAAATTAGAGACAACGATTGCCAGCTGCCTCTAATTGGGAATCATACAAATCACCAATATAGAAACATGAAAACTAGAACACACACATAGAAATAATAAACTAGACTAACCCCCCAGTCACGCCCTGACCTATTCCACCATAGGAAATAAGGACTCTCTATGGTCAGGACGTGACGCAAAAGCCTTAGCGACATAAATAAAAAGAGACACAGTGCTGTTTTTTGTCAAGAGCTTCAGTGATATCATTTAAAACCTTCATGGCTGCTGTAATTGTGTTATGCTTCTTCCTGAAGCCTGATTGGTACATTGATAAAATAGAGTAAGTATCTAAAAACTGTTAGCTGTTCGCTAACAAGAGTTTCACGTTTTTTTCGCCAGGGGTGAGTGCTTTGAGATTAGCCTATAATTATTTAAAAGAGTTGTATCCCCCTTTTTAAAAGAGGTAGGACAAATGCTGATTTTCAAATCTTTGGAATTTCATTACATTCCAGGGTTAGATTGAATAGACATGTAATTGGTTCAGCTATGAAATCAACTGCCAGTTTTAAAAAGCAGGGATCAAGAAGATCAGTATCTGCAGTCTTTCTCTGATCTAAGGATTTCAGGGCTTTATGTGTCTCCTGCACTGAGAATGGCAAAAAGCTAAACGTTTGACCAGCTCTTACTGGTTCATCCACACAGGGTTGTACAGAGACAGAGGACACTGAATCAAACAGCCTACCAGATGATACAAAGTGCTCATTAAAACAATTCAGCATTTCAGTTTTGTCATATACAGCAACAGTGTCCTTCAATACACACGATGGTAATTAATTAACATTGCTGTTACCAGACAGACTTAATAGCCTTCCAAAACGTTATAGGGTCATTCAGGTTATCAGTGGTAACAGACATAAAATATTGAGACTTGGCCTTCCTGAGAAGAAAATAACACTTGTTTCATAACTGCCTAAAAAGAAGCTAATCTGCATCAGAACATGATTTCCTTGCTTTAGCCCAGGCTAGACTACGTTTATGAATACTACTATGGTGTTGAACGCTGAGCTGTAGTTTTTATTTATTTTTATTTTATTTCACCTTTATTTAACCAGGTAGGCAAGTTGAGAACAAGTTCTCATTTACAATTGCGACCTGGCCAAGATAAAGCAAAGCAGTTCGACACATACAACAACACAGAGTTACACATGGAGTAAAACAAACATACAGTCAATAATACAGTAGAAAAATAAGTCTATATACAATGTGAGCAACTGAGGTGAGTTAAGGGAGGTAAAGGCAAAAAAAAGGCCATGGTGGCAAAATAAATACAATAAAGCAAGTAAAACACTGGAACGGTAGATTTGCAGTGGAATAATGTGCAAAGTAGAGATCGAAATAATGGGTTGCAAAGGAGCAAAATAAATAAATACAGTAGGGGGAGAGGTAGTTTAAGAGATTTTTGTAGTTTGTTCCAGTCATTGGCAGCATAGAACTGGAAGGAGAGGCGGACTAAGGAAGAATTGGTTTTGGGGGTGATCAGAGAGAAATACCTGCTGGAGCGCGTGCTACAGGTGGGTGATGCTATGGTGACCAGCGAACTGAGATAAGGAGGAACTTTACCTAGCAGAGTCTTGTAGATGACCTGGAGCCAGTGGGTTTGGCGACGAGTATGAAGCGAGGGCCAGCCAACGAGAGCGTACAGGTCGCAGTGGTGGGTAGTATATGGGCCTTTGGTGACAAAACGGATGGCACTGTGATAGACTGCATCGAATGTATTGAGTAGGGTATTGGAGCCTATTTTGTAAATGACATCGCCGAAGTCGAGGATCGGTAGGATGGTCAGTTTTACAAGGGTATGTTTGGCAGCATGAGTGAAGGATGCTTTGTTGCGAAATAGGAAGCCAATTCTAGATTTAACTTTGGATTGGAGATGTTTGATATGAGTCTGGAAGGAGAGTTTACAGTCTAACCAGACACCTAGGTATTTGTAGTTGTCCACATATTCTAAGTCAGAACCGTCCAGAGTAGTGATGTTGGACGGGCGGGCAGGTGCAGGTAGCGATCGGTTGAAGAGCATGCATTTAGTTTTACTTGTATTTCAGAGCAATTGGAGGCCACGGAAGGAGAGTTGTAGGGCATTGAAGCTCGTCTGGAGGATTGTTAACACAGTGTCCAAAGAAGGGCCAGAAGTATACAGAATGGTGTCGTCTGCGTAGAGATGGATCAGAGACTCACCAGCAGTAAGAGCGACATCATTGATGTATACAGTAGTCAATGAATAGCATTGTCACATAGGTGTTCCTTTTGTCCATGTGGGAAAGGGCAGTGTGAAGTGCAATAGAGATTGCATCATCTGTGGATCTGTTGGGGCGGTATTCAAATTGGAGTGGGACAAGGGTTTCTGGGATAATGGTGTTGATGTGAGCCATGACCAGCATTTGAAAGCACTTCAGGGCTACAGATGTGAGAGCTACGGGTCGGTAGTAATTTAGGCAGGTTACCTTGGTGTTCTTGGGCAAAGGGACTGGGGTTGCAAAGGGTCGGAAACTTTTTTCTATCATTTTTCTATACATTTTCCATGGGAAGTTAAGCCTGGGAATTTGGGTTATTTTACTTAAATTCATCAAAAACATTAGCTTATCACAGTGAACCTTTTTTTGGGGGATACTACACATAAGGCAATTCTAGGTCTTGTGGCATATATTTTGGTTAAACTATATCCAATTAAAATTGGAATTGCAACCCTTTGCATGCACAGTGTATTCTTCCATCACATGTACAGCTGGTTCTCAATATCTTGCACACTAATGAGAAGCTATTGAGCCCACACTACTACATTGTCTGAGCCAAGGACTACATGCTTTCTGGTAAGTTTTGATTACAATACTGGGTGGGGTGAATATATTTTATATGACATACATTATTTTTTGTTAACTAGTAAATAGTAGCCTACAACAAAGTGTGTTTAAATAATTTCTAACTTCTTAACAATTTCTACTAGTTCGTTTTTGCTACCATGTGGGTTTCAGCTTGCTTGAGCCTGCTAACTGAGGAGTGTTAATAGAAATGTTTCCATACATGTTCATTTTAAAACATTTATCTTACAAAGGAGTTGTTTAATCTAACTTCTTAACTATTTATCTGTACATGGAATTGTGTGTTTTTTTTTTTACACATTTCTTTCTAATCTTTACAGGAAAATACCACGGGCACTATCTGATGTGTGGAAACATTTCACTGCAGGTAATATAGAAGGAAAAGCTGTGTACATTTGCAAATACTGTGCCAAATCATATGTGAAGAATGCAATAAAGATGCAGAATCATCTGGCCAAGTGCATAAAGTTACCTCAGCGCTCACAACAAGCAACCTCTGACAAAAGTCCCTCTACTTCTATTCGAGGTGAAAATTATGAATCAGACACCTTATCGATAGCAACAGCTCATGGTCCTCCTGGAATCAGAAGTTTTGACTCAATGGAGGAACGTAGTCATAGACATGCTGATGAATGTCTTGCTCGAGTTGTGTATGCAACTGCTTCACCTCTGATGCGCACAGGCAATGTGCATTGGAAGAGATTTCTGAATTTTCTTCGCCTAGCATACACCCCTCCAACCAGACATGCTTTATCTACTCATTTGCTGGATGCAGAGTTCAACCGAGTTCAAGTGAAGGTCAGGCAAATCATAGAGAAAGCAGACTGTATTGCAATCATCTCTGATGGGTGGTCGAATGTTCGTGGGCAAGGAATAATTAACTACATCATCTCCACCCCTCAACCAGTATTCTACAAGAGCACAGACACAAGGGATAACAGACACACCGGTCTCTACATTGCAGATGAGCTGAAGGCAGTCATCAATGACCTTGGACCACAGAAGGTATTGCACTGGTGACATACAATGCTGCGAACATGAAGGCTGCTTGGTCTAAAGTGGAGGAGTCCTACCCTCACATCACATCCAATGTCTGTGCTGCTCATGCACTGCATCTGCTCATCAAGGACATCATGACACTGAAAACAATGGATACACTTTACAAGAGAGGCAAGGAAATGGTGAGGTATGTGAAGGGTCATCAAGTTATAGCAGCAATCTACCTCACCAAGCAAAGTGAGAAGAATAAGAGCACCACATTGAAGCTGCCCAGCAACACCCGTTGAGGTGGTGTTGTCATCATGTTTGACAGTCTCCTGGAGGGGAAGGAGTCTCTCCAAGAAGTGGCCATATCACAGTCTGCCGATATGGACAGCCCCATCAAGAGGATCCTCCTGGATGAGGTATTTTGGGAGAGAGTGGTAAGCAGCCTGAAACTCCTGAAACCTATAGCAGTAGCCATTGCATGGATTGAGGGAGACAATGCCATCCTGTCTGATGTTCAGCAGAGGAAACTGCAGATCTGAAATACATCAAAAAGCGTGAAGACTTCTGCCTTCACGCACATACACACCGCAGGGTACATGTTGGACCCCAAGTATGCTGGCAAGAGCCTCCTGTCTGTTGCAGAGATCAGCAAGGCCTATGGTATAATCACTACCGTGTCCTGCAACCTTGGCCTGGATGAGGGCCAGGTTCTTGGCAGTCTGGCAAAGTACACTTCCAAGCAAGGGCTTTTGGATGGAGATGCAATATTGCAGTCGTGCCAACATATCTCATCAGCCATGCTTCCATCTTCCAAATCCCACCTTCCAAATCCCACCAACATCAGCTGCCTCAGAGCGCATCTGGTCCTTGTTTGGGAACACACACACCAAAGCATGCAACAGGCTGACCAATACAAAGGTTGAGAAATTGGTGGCCATCTGGGCAAATTTGAGGCTTTGAGCCTGACAACGAGCCATTCTCAATAAGGTTGGAAAGTGACAGTGAAGATGAGGTCTCAGTCTGATGTTCAAGACGTGGACATTGAGGAGGTCCAGGGAGAAGACATGGAAGCCTGAGAGGAAGACAACCAAAGCTTTAGTTTCTAGGCTATCATTTTACAGATGTACAGTATTTTGAAAATGTTTTTGGGAGATGCGATGGATCTTTGGGGATCATTCAATATTCCCTTTCTTTTGTTGTAAATCATCCCATGTGAAGAGTTGACTTGTTTAATTAAAGTTCAATTCGTAACTAAATTGTTTTTAAAAATTTATATTGGAAGAATTTAATCATTTGCAATTATGTCTACTTATGATAAGGTAAAAGGTTTATGTTTCTGTCTCCATATGATATGGTAAATATATACAATGCAAAAAACATCTACATTTAAATGGTATCAATATGAATTTGCATATATTTCCATTAATTCCCATACATTCCCGTTAAAGTACATTTATTCCCGCTAATTCCCATGAAAAGTTTCCACCTCTGAATATTCCTCAAAATGTGCAACCCTAACAGAGACTATGGTGGTCTGCTTGAAACATGTTGATATTACAGACTCGGTCAGGGACAGGTTGAAAATGTCAGTGAAGACACTTGCCAGTTGGTCAGCGCATGCTCGGAGTACACGTCCTTGTAATCCTTCTGGCCCTGTGGCCTTGTGAATGTTGGCCTGTTTAAAGGTCTTACTCACATCGGCTAAGTAGAGTGTGATCACACAGTTGTCCGGAACAGCTGATTCTCTCATGCATGCTTCAGTGTTGCTTGCCTCGAAGCAAGCATAGTAGATATTTAGCTCGTCTGGTAGGCTTGTGTCACTGGGTAGCTCGTGGCTGTGTTTCCCTTTGTGGTCCGTAATAGTTTGCAAGCCCTGCCACATTGGATGAGCGTCGGAGTCGGTGTATTACAATTCAATCTTAGTCCTGTATTGACGCTTTGCCTGTTTGATGGTTTGTCGGAGGGCATAGCGGGATTTCTTATAAGCGTCCAGGTTAGAGTCCTGCTCCTTGAAAGCGGCAGCTCTACCCTTTAGCTCAGTGCGGATGTTGCCTGTAATCCATGACTTCTGGTTGTGGTATGTATGTACGGTCACTGTGGGGACGACGTCATCAATGCACTTATTGATGAAGCCAGTGACTGATGTGGTGTACTCCTCAATGCCATCTGAAGAATCCCAGAACTTATTCCAATCTGTGCTAGCAAAACAGTCCTGTAGCTTAGCATCTGCGTCATCTGACAACTTCCTTTTTGAGCGAGTCACTGGTACTTCCTGCTTTAGTTTTTGCTTGTAAGCAGGAATCAGGAGAGTAGAGTTATGGTCAGATTTGCCAAATGGAGGGCGAGGGAGAGCTTTGTACACGTCTCTGTCTGTGGAGTAAATGTGGTCTAGAGTTTTTTCCCCCTCATGTTGCACATGCTGGTAGAAATGAGGTAAAACGGATTCAAGTTTTCCTGCAATAAAGTCCCCGGCCACTTGGAGCGTCACCTCTAGATGAGCATTTTCTTGTTTGCTTATGGCCTTATACAGCTTGTTAGTGCCATCTTAGTGCCAGCATTGGTTTGTGGTGGTAAATATACAGCTACGAAAAATATAGATGAAAACTCTCTTGGTAAATAGTATGGTCTACTGCTTATCATGTGATACTCTACTTCAGGTGAGCAAAACCTTGGGACTTCCTTAATGTTAGATTTCATGCACCAGCTATTATTTACAAATAAAATAATAGCTGGTGAAATATTCTGCTTTTACAAACTGTTATGCTGTTTTCAAATGAAACACAATACCTTGCTCTTGTTAAAGCTTTTAGAATGTATTAGTTTTTGCTAAGATTCTTGTCTTACCGGAGGCAGCTGTTCTATCTTGCCGATGGATCGAAAACCCTGCCAGCTGTATGTTATCCATGTTGTCGTTCAGCCACGACTCGGTGAAACATAAGATATTACAGTTTTTAATATCCCATTAGTAGGATAGTCTTGATTGGAGCTCATCCATTGTGTTATCCAATTATTGCACGTTGGCTAATAGGACTGATGGTAGAGGGAAATTACTCACTTGCCGTCGGATACTTACTAGGCACCCCGACCTACGTCCCCGATATCTCTGTCTCTTCTTCATGCTGATGACGGGGATTTGGGCCTTGTCGGGTGTCTGAAGAAAATCCTTGACGTCCGACTCGTTAAAGAAAAAGTCTTTGTCCAGTACGAGGTGAGTAATCACTGTCCTGATATCCAGGAGCTATTTTCGGTCATAACAATTGGTGGCTTATTTTGTACTTATGTAAAAAAAAAAAAAAAAAAAAAACACACACACACACACACAATAGTACAATTGGTTATGAGCCCGGAAAACATCAGCCATCTCTTCTGGCGCCATCATTCTGTTACCGTTGTTTTACAGTTTTTTCAAATGTATGTTAATATAATATATGCCATTTAGTAGACACTTTTATCCAATGCAATTTACAGTCATTTGGCAAACATTTCACATTCAGGTGGTCCCTGGAATCGAAACCAATATCCTGGCATTGCAAGCACCATCTTCTACCAACTACCATACTGTACCAGACTGACCAATATAATATTACTATAATGGCCAGTCTGGTACAGTTTACATATAACACATTTTTTTTATTATTTTCAAAGTTTCCATATAACAATGATATCTGAAACTGATCACATTAATGTCAGGAAAATTATTTGAATATAACAAACTAAAAAACATATAATCAAAATGCTTGCAAAGGTCAAAACCTACAATTATATTTCACAATTATCATGCGAGTCCGTAATAAATTGTTTAGTGCACTTTAACTACATCTCCCATGATGCATTGTTTTCAGGAAGTGGATGCGTCCGAGTTGAAAGTTCAAAACGTCCAACCCAAATGCTACAACAACAAACATCTTCAAGACGTTGATATTACGTTTGTTTTGGCATTTTATTGTAATAAATAAAGATAAAATGACAGGAAATAAGGCGAAAGACCTTTTGCAGATGGACCTGTATGGTCTACTGGGTATAGAAGGCACAGCGACGGCGAAAGAGGTGAGTGATAGCTAGTTAACTTGCTAAGATTCTAACTACGCTAGCTAGCTAACGTAATTGAAAGTAAAACACGTAACTACACGTTAATCATTATACACAATGAGTAAAACGATAACTTGGCTATATACACGGGGTACCAGTACCGAGTCGATGTACAAGGTATATATGGTCATAAAACTAGGAATAAAGTGACAGATAATGAACAGTAGCAGCAGTCAAAATAGTTAGTGCTAAAATGGGTCGGTCAATGCAGATAGTCTGGGGTAGCTGTTTGGTTAACTATTTAGCAGTTTTATGGCTTGGGGTAGAAGCTATTCAGAGTCCTGTTGGTTCTAGACTTGGTGCATCGGTACAACTTGCCCTGTGTGTTCTACGAGTAAAATATCTTCGCATGGCCACTAAGTGGCAGCATAGTACCATTCACAATTGTATGTTTTTTAAATGTTAATTTTTATAAATTTTATTTTTAAATTCATTATACAAAAATCAACTTACATTGCTACATCAAACATGTCTAACAAAACAAAACACAGGTATTAACAAGAAAATACTCAAACATACAAAAAATGTCAATAATATAATACAAAAAAACTAAACAATTTTAGTGCAATTGTATTCACTCTGAAAAAATCTTATTATAATGATTCAGGAAGATGTTATTCTTGTTGTTATTAACTAGGGTTAATGTTTTAATAAGATAATTAAATTCAATCAGAAAAATGTGTCATTTTGGTATAGAATTTTGGAATTTTTATTTGTGTATGAAGTATTTGGCAACAAGAATAAAAAAAAATTAACAATCATTTCAGTGGTCTTGTTATCATTGCAATAGTAACATATTATATATTTCATGTCAAAAACATAGACAGTGTTCATAATGGTAAATAAGTATTTTGCAATGTTTTCCCAAAATTGGGAACAAGTGAGAACAAGTGAGAGATTCTCACCTTCTGTTTTTACAGAAAACGCAGATATCATCAATAGCCACAAATTTGGATATCATGGAATTTCATGGATATATCTTATGTAAAATTTTGAAGTGCATTTCCAGAACTTTGTTTGGTATACAGTATTTGTAAGGCCTTAACCATGCATTTTTCCAGACAATATCGGGAATAAGCATGTTCCAGAAAAACTTTCCTCTCTGTGTAAATTGGTTTTGTGAATGAAGAATTTGTCTTATATATTTATTACAACAAGATCTCTCAAGTAAGCCAACGCCTTCCAATCTGAGTTCTGGATAAACTTTGTGATCATTCCCAAAATTAAGTGTAGTTAGACCACTGGGAACGGCGTTGATCACAGAAATAAACTCTCTGAAAGGTATTGGAAACTCTTTCAATGTTATAAATTGTTAATATGTGAGAATATTACCCTTGTTATCGAAAATATCAAGAACAAAGTCAATATGCCAGCTGGGGTATAATAATGACTTATTCCTTACAGTTATGTCTGAATTATTCCACAAAAGAGCTTTATGTGGGGAAAGATTGTGCAGGAAACATATTTTCCAGGCCATTAAAGCTTGTTGGTGAAACCTAGCCAATTTAGCATGTAATCTTTCAGGAATATAATTACATTTCAGTAAAACTTGAAGACTTCCCAATTTATTAAACATATTATTTGAAATGAAATACCATATTGAATCAGCATTGATCAAACATTTTTTCAACCAGTTTATCTTGAAAGTGTTATTTATGTCAACAAAATCCAACACTTCTAGACCGCCTTCAGCTCTTTTGTTAGAAAGGACATATTTTTTTTAGTTTGAGACTTATTTTTCCAGATTAAGTCAAGAAAGGTCTTATTGATCTCTTTACAAGTAGCTGGATTTACACATAACGATAATGAGGGGTACACAAAACGAGGCGGTCCCTCTGCCTTGGACAGAAGTACTCTCCAAAATATAGAAAGATCTCTTTGTTGCCAATTATTAAATATATTTTGAGTTATCTTACATTTAGGAGATAAATTCAAATGTCTGACTAAGTGTTTTTTTGACAGATGTATTCCTAAATATTTAACACAGTCCTTTACAGGAATATTTTCTATTTCTTTATCACCAGAGTCAAATAAACATAAGATTTCACATTTAGAAACATTCAGCATTAATCCTGATGCAATAGAAAATGCAGTTATAGCATTAAGGGCATGGGCGACCTTGTCTATGTCTCTTAAAAACCTCTTAGGGCTGAGATCCCGTTAACGGGATCGATATGACAACAGCCAGTGAAAGTGCAGGGCGCCAAACAGAAATCTCATAATTAAAATTCCTCAAACATACAAGTATTTTATACCATTTTAAAGGTAATCTTGTTGTTTAATCCCACCACAATGTCCGATTTCAAATAGGCTTTACAGCGAAAGGACCACAAACGATTATGTTATGTCAGAGCCAAGTCACAGAAAAACACAGCCATTTTCCAGCCAAAGAGGGGAGTCACAAAAATCAGAAATAGAGATAGAATTAATCACTAACCTTTGATGATCTTCAGCAGATGACACTCGTAGGACTTCATGTTACACAATACATGTATGTTTTGTTCGATAAAGTTCATATTTATATAAAAAAATATGTTCAGTAGCTCCAAAAATATCTGGTGATTTTGCAGAGAGCCACATCAATTTACAGATACTCATTATAAATGTTGATGAAAAAACAAGTGTTATACATGGAACTTTAGATAAACTTCTCCTTAATGCAACCGCTGTGTCAGATTTCAAAAAAGCTTTACGGAAAAAGCAAACCATGCAATAATCTGAGTACGGCGCTCAGAGACGCAACAAGCCAAAAAGATATCCGCCATATTGTGCAGTCAACAGAAGTCAGAAATAACATTATAAATATTCACTTACCTTTGATGATCTTCATCAGAATGCACTCCAAGGAATCCCAGTTCCACAAGAAATGTTTGTTTTGTTCGATAATGTCCATCATTTATGTACAAATAGCTACTTTTGTTAGCGCGCTTTGTAAACAAATCCTAAGTCACGAAGCGCGTTCACTAGGAGCAGACGAAATGTCAAAAAGTTACGTTACAGTCCATAGAAACATGTCAAACGATGTATAGAATCAATCTTTAGGATGTTTTTAACATAAATCTTCAATAATGTTCCAACCGGAGAATTTCTTTGTCTTCAGAAATGCAATGGAATGGGAGCTACCTCTCACGTGAACGAGCGTCACGAGTTTATGGCACTCTACCAGAACACTGACTCAAAGAGCCCTTATAAGCCCCTCCTTTACAGTAGAAGCCTCAAACAAGTTTCTAAAGATGGTTGACATCTAGTGGAAGCCTTAGGAAGTGCAACATGACCAATATCCCACTATATCTTCAATAGGGAATGAGTTGAAAATCAACCAACCTCATATTTCCCACTTCCTGGTTAGATTTTTTTCTCAGGTTTTTGCCTGCCATATGAGTTATGTTATACTCACAGACATCATTCAAACAGTTCTAGAAACTTCTGAGTGTTTTCTATCCAAATATACTAATACTATGCATATAATAGCAACTGTGACTGAGTAGCAAAAGATTCAGTATCAACAGAAGTGTACGACAGGGATGCCCAATTTTGCCATTTTTATTCATTTTGGTTGGTCATTTTGGAACTAAGGGGCCTATCCCAAACCATGAAAAACAGCCCCAGACCATTATTCTTCCTCCACCAACTTTACCGTTGGCACTATGTATTCGGGCAGGTAACGTTCTCCTGGCATCTGCCAAACCCAGATTTGTCCGTCGGACTGCCAGATGGTGACGCGTGATTCATCACTCCAGATAACGCGTTTCCACTGCTCCAGAGTCCAATGGCGGTTAGCTTTACAGCACTCCAGTCGACGCATGCATTGCGCATGGTAATCTTAGGCTTGTGTGCAGCTGCTCAGCCATAGATACCCATTTCATGAAGCTCCTGACAAAGTTCTTATGTTGACGTTCCTTCCAGAGGCAGTTTGGAACTCGGTAGTGAGTGTTGAAACTGAGGAAAGATGATTTTTACGCACTAAGTGCTTCAGCAGTGGTCCCATTCTGTGAGCTTGTGTGGCCTATCACTTCACTTCACAGCACCTACAGTTGACCGGGACAGCTCTAGTACAGCAGAAATTTGACAAACTTACTTGTTGGAAAGGTGGCATAATATGACGATGCCATGTTGAAAGTCACTGGGCTCTTCAGTAAGGTCATTCTGCTGCCAAATCAAATTTGATTGGACACCTACATGTGATTAGCAGATGTTATTGTGGGTGTAGTGCAATGCTTGTGCTTCTAGCTCCGACAGTGCAGTAATATCTAACAAGTAATATCTAACAAATTATACAACATATACCCTATACACACATCTAAGTAGGAATGAATTAAGACTATATACATATGGACAAGTGATGTCAGAGCGGAACCAGACTAAGATACAGTAGAATAGAACACAGTATATACATATGAGATGAGTAATGCCAGACATGTAAACATTATTAAAGTGACTAGTTTTCCATTCCTTAAAGTGGCCAGTGATTTCTAGTGTATGCCTAATGGGTAGCTGCCTCTAATGTGCTAATGATTGCTGTTTAACAGGGGGGGGTGCAGCCTCTGCTGTTTCCTGAAGTCCACAATCATCTCCTTTGATTTGTTGACATTGAGTGAGAAGTTATTTTCCAGGCACCACACTCCCTGAGCAGCCCTCAGCACCCTCCTAGGCTGTCTCGTCATTGTTGGTAATCAAGCCTACTACTGTTGTCATCTGCTAACTTGATGACTGTGTTGAAGGTGTGCTTGGTCGCGCAGTCATTGGTGAACAGGGAGTACAGGAGGGGGCTGAGCACGCACCCTTGTGGGGCCCCAGTGTTGAGGATCAGCGGAGTGGAGGGGATGCTTCCTACCTTCACCACCTGGGGATCGGCCCGTCAGGAAGTTCAAAACCCAGTTGCACAGGGCCAAGTTCAGACCCAGGGCCTCGAGGCTAATGATGAGCTTGGAGGGTACTATGGTGTTGAATGCTGAGCTATAGTCGATGAACAGCATTCTTACATAGGTATTCCTCTTGTGCAGGTGGAATAGGGCAGTTTGCAGAGTGATGGCGATTGCATCATCTGTGGATCTATTGGGGCGATAAGAAAATCAAAGTGGGTCTAGGGTGGCAGGTAAGGTAGAGGTAATATGATCCTTGACTAGTCTCTCAAAGCACTTTGTGATGACAGAAGTGAGGGCTATGTGGCGATAGTCATTTTGTTCAGTTACCTTAGCTTTCTTGGGTACAGTAATAATGGTGGTCATCTTGAAGCATGTGGGGACAACAGACTGGGATAGAGATTGAATATGTCCGTAAACACACCAGCCAGCTGGTCTGCATATGCTCTGAGGACGCAGCTAGAGATGCCGTCTGGGCCAGCAGCCCTGCAAGGGTTTTACTCACATCTGTCACGGAGAAGGAGAGCCCACAGTCCTTGGTATCGGGCCGCATCGGGGGCACTGTACTATCCTCAAAGCGTGCAAATAATGTGTTTAGCCTGTCCAGAGGCAAGACGTCGGTCTCGGCGATGTGGCTGGTTTTCCTTTTGTAGTCCGTGATTGTCTGTAGTCCCTGCCACATATGTCTCGTTTCTGAGCCTTGCGACTCCACTTTATCTATATACTGACGTTTAGCTTGTTTGATTGCCTTGCGGGGTGAATAACTACAATGTTTATATTCTGCCATATTACCAGTCACCTTGACATAGTTAAATGCAGTGGTTCATGCTTTCCTTTTCATGCGAATGCTACCATCTATTCACGGTTTCTGCTTAGGGTAGGATTTAATTGTCACAGTGGGTACTACATCTTCTATACACTTCCTTATAAACTCAGTCATCGTATCTGTGTATGTGTCTAGATTATTTTTGCAAGCTACCTGGAACATATCCCAGTCCACGTGATCCAAACAATTCTGTGCCTTGGATTCCATTTGGTCAGACCAGTGTTGAATAGTTCGAAGCACGGGTACTTCCTGTTTGAGGTTCTCCCTATATGATGGGAGGACCAAGATGGAGATGTGGTCAGATTTGCCGAAAGGAGGTCGGGGGAGGGCCTTGTAAGCATTCCGGTGGTTACAAGCTGGTGGTTCCTTTTAACATGTCTTCAATAGTCCCAGGTAAGAAGTTTTAGGTTGTAGTTATTATAGTAATTATAGGACTATTTCTCTCTATACCATTTGTATTTCATTAACCTTTGACTATTGGATGTTCTTATAGGCACTTCAGTATTGCCAGTGTAACAGTATAGCTTCCGTCCCTCTCGCTGGGTTCGAACCAGGAACACAACGACAACAGCCACCCTCGAAGCAGCGTTACCCATGCAGAGCAAGGGGAACAACTACTCCAAGTCTCAGAGCGTGTGACGTTTGAAACGCTATTAGCACACACCCCGCTAACTTGCTAGCCATTTCACTTCGGTTACACCAGCCTCATCTTGGGAGTTGATAGGCTTGAAGTCATAAACAGCGCAATGCTTGACGCACAACGAAAAGCTGCTGGCAAAACGCACGACAGTGCTGTTTGAATGAATGCTTACGAGCCTGCTGCTGCCTACCACGCTCAGTCAGACTGCTCTATCAAATCATAGACTTAGTTATAACATAATAACACACAGAAATACGAGCCTTAGGTCATTAATATGGTCGAAACCAGAAACTATCATCTCGAAAACAAGACGTTTATTCTTTCAGTGAAATACGGAACCGTTCTGTATTTTATCTAAGGGGTGACATCCATTAGTCTAAATATTTCTGTTACATTGCACAACCTTCAATGTTATGTCATAATTACGTAAAATTCTGGTAAATTAGGCGGCCCAAACGGTTGCATATACCCTGACTCTGCGTGCAAAGAACGCAAGAGAAGTGACACAATTTCACCTGGTTAATATTGCCGGCTAACCTGGATTTCTTTTAGCCAAATATGCAGGTTTTAAAATATATACTTCTGTGTATCGATTTTAAGAAAGGCATTGATGTTCATGGTTAGGTACACATTAGAGCAACGATACGCACCGCATCAATTATATGCAACGCAGGACACGCTAGATAAACTAGTAATATCATCAACCATGTGTAGTTAACTAGTGATTATGATTTATTGATTGTTTTTTATAAGATAAGTTTAATGCTAGCTAGCATACTTACTTTGGCTTACTGCATTCGCGTAACAGGCAGTCTCCTCATGGAGTGCAATGAGAGGCAGGTGGTTAGAGCGTTGGACTAGTTAACTGTAAAGTTGCAAGATTGAATCCCCCGAGCTGACAAGGTGAAAATCTGTTGTTCTGCCCCAGAATGAGGCAGTTAACCCACCGTTCCTAGGCCGTCATTGAAAATAAGAATGTGTTCTTAACTGACTTGCCTAGTTAAATACAGATTAAATAAAGGTGTAAAAAAAAAAAAAAAAAATCTGCAAAATCGGTGTCCAAAAATACAGATTTTCCGATTGTTCTGAACTTGAAATCGGCCCTAATTAATCAGCCATTTCGATTAATCCGTCGACCTCTACACTCCACGTATCAAGCACTGTTTGAGGAGCATGGTCTCGCTGCCCAACTGTTGATATTCCGCCCAAACTCTGTATGTCATGAGCTTTCAAATCTTGTTCCTGCAGCTACCCAGTGCTTCATTTGGGAAACCAAGTGAAATCTGTTCGGGAACATCAATAGTAACAAGTTTTCGCAACTAAACATATTTCACTAAACTGTTTCAATCCGTCTGCGCGCTGAAGAAGGATATAAAGGAGCGAGAGGAGGAGATGGAAATGCATGGTGGTGAGATTCTGTATAGTTGAAGATAATGTGTCACTCAATTAATTCTGAAAATAAAATAAAAGTCCCTATTACTAGGCTACTCTAAATCAAATACAAATTTACTAATTGTAGTCTTAACAGTAAGCCACCCTGCATAATCCATAAACCAACAGCATCGCCTAGGGCCATGTCCTCTACCAGACTCATGGATAGACATTTTGGTGCACAAGGTAACCAGTCCATTCAGTATGCATAATAATGCAGTCCTCACTCAAAGGAGATGAGTCAAATTTGTTTAATTTTGGAGTATAGGCTAGACCAATTATAGACCAATGTTTTTCTTCCATGCATAATGTGCGGTAGGCTATGTATTGTATAATGGCACAATCATAGTATTAATTCAGTTTATTTTGGGCCTTGGGCTCATAAACCTTGCATATGCATAAGCTCTAATATGCATATGGATGTTTTTTTAAATTAATTATCACCTTAGAAAGCACTGTCTGTTGTTTTAGGCTTCGAAACAACATCCACAATAACCATGTTTTACACTGTTTCAAACTGCTGTTGAACTTCTTTCTTCAACTTGATTATCACAGTGAGGTGAGTTTAAAAAGTATGATAGGCCTACTGTTTTGATAATTGTTTGATGTGAATGTCCATTGCATTGATGTCAGAGTGCTTCCTTAGAGGGACAATAGAGCCCTGAGTACCAGACTTAGGACCTGATGGTAGTTAGCAAGTTGGGTACTACCAAAGCATGTCCAGAGTGCGCAGAAGGATATTATCATGACTCAATGGTAACGTGCGATTTTACTGTGGTCATGACTGCCGATGTGGGGGTAAGACACTCTCCGAAACAGCCTAAGGGACCTACCTGAATTTGTCCAATAGAAATGCTTGTTTTGCTGTTTGCTTTGTGAGCGGACCAAGTAATTGGGCGTCACTCTAAAGCAGGAAGGTGGAATAAACCAGTCAGGAGTAAGTTTTCTTGATTAAACACAGTTCTCTATTGAGGGCATTGGGTCAACACAAACACTCCAACATAATCAATGAAAATCCTCCAAGGAAAAACATACATCTTCTTCTCCAGATGAAACAAGAACATAATAGGATTATCTTTAAACTACAACAAAAAGTCACGGGATTGTCACCGTCTTAGTGGTTCTTCCTGGATAGCTCCTCTCTCTCGGTGGCCATCTTCCAGAGATAGTTTTCCCCTCCCTCTCTGCTGGTTCCATTCTCTCTCTTATAGAGGAAGGAGAGTATGTCATTAGTACCATCAGCTGTGCTTAATTGCCTCTGGTTACCTTGTCTCCCATGCCTTGTTGGGCTACTATCCATGATCACAGCCTGCCCTCTGGTGGTCTTTCCACAGCTTCCATTTGGTTCTTAAACGGTTTCCGTAATGAATACTCCCCTGGCATAGCATATGAAGGAAACATGCAGATGCAGGGCAACACCACCTGGACCAGATGTCTTTTGAAATAATAAATCATGCTTATAAACCTAGCCAATACATCATGTTGCCACTGTCTCTGGCAGCACTATTCTCTCAAGTGATTTCAAAACAGGACTGGTTGAGCCAGCATTTGGATCAATTCAAGAAACAAATGATCTGCCTCAATATCTTTTGTTTGCAGATCATAAATTGTACTGCAATCTGCATGTTCAACAAGTATCATGTTTGACTGCTTGCTCAAGCAAAAGGCTGCTCCACCCAATTGAAACAGAATGTAACAGGTTAGTCTGATTTTTATTTTTATGTGCAGACATGGGTATTGGGTTTACTCTGTGAAGATTCCCCTTCCCTTGTCCCATCTTAGCTGCTCAGATTCATGCTCCATGGGTGATAGGCCTACATGGGTGTCCCTAAATCCAGTAATTTTCACAACCACCTTCTTGTTAAGTTTCCAGCTCTCAAAATCCGCAGGCCAGAAGAAAATTAACATTGCTGCCAAATTGAGGGAAGAACTTAATTTCTTAATTGGATTTCAAAGTCCCATCCGCCCCAGAGGAGTATGTTGGGGAAGTTAGTGGTTGTGGCTTTGACAGAAAGAGTCCCCGAAATGGAGAGTTCTGTGAGGTCTACTGATGGTCAGGATAGATAGTTTGCTGTAGTGCGTACACAAGTGAGTGTGTGGAGACTGGAAGGCCTTAAAACTAAGTGGTGAAATCTATGAAGACAGCTACTTTGTCACAGTTGTTTTTGCCCAATGCTACACCAGCAGGGCTGCTGTTTATCATTGAGAGAGGAAATACCCCTCCAGGAACATGTTAATGTGGGCTTACCACAACTTGTAAACCATTCCCTGACGTATGCCGGCTTCCTGTTACTCCTCCTGGTTTGAATGATCTGTCGTTATCTCTGGTATCGAAATTCCTCTCATTTTGGGTTCCTGATATTATAGCCAGGGAGCTGGAGTTGGTAGCTCGGAACCTGTGGTTTATGAACATCACTGAGTGACTCGTTATCTGGAACCAGATTTAAAAAAAAAAAAAAGTTCTCCCTAGAATTAGTATATTACCGTAATGTTCTTCTGTTTGAGTGTCCCGTTTTCTGAGGGTTAGGATAATATTTCATCAATGTCCCACCACACATACACAGAACATGGTTGCCATGATCTTAGAATGGAACATATTAATGTTCTAGACACGTTTCATGGGAATGATGCAAGAACATTTCTGTGTATCAGTTGTCAGGACAATACCTGATGGTCCCAAAGACCAAAGTAACATGACTAACATGTCATTGTAGATTTGCAAGCACACAGAGATAATTTCACACAAGCACAGCTACATTTCGAGAGAGCGCAGGCAAGTATACCGAGAAATGGGAGATGCTGTGCTCTACACTTTACTTCTTGCTCTCAATTCCACTTTCTGGCCAATCAACATTTGTGTCTGAGCTCTCAACTATCTCTGTTCCTCAACATGATCCTCTGTGCCCTTAAGATTTTTATCTGAACTTAGAACCCTCTCCACCCGCGCTCAACATTATTTTCCATGTTCTTGACATGCCCCCATGCGAACTTCAAATTGTGAGACTGAAATGACACCATAGTTTTCGCCCACAAGACTGCCACTGACTGGATGTTTTTTGTTTGTCACCCCATTCTTGGTAAACCCTAGACACTGCCGTGCGTGAAAAGCCCAGGAGGGCAGCTGTTTCTGAGATACTGGATTGTTTTGCCCATTCTAACATTCAATCGAACAGTAACTGAATGCCTCGACGCCTGCTTTATATAACCAGCCACGTGACTCACTGTCTGTAGGAGCGATCCATTTTCGTGAATGGGGTGGTGTACCTAATAAACGGTCCGGTGAGTGTAAAGTGCTAAGAATGTGACAGTAGGGTGACTCCCCTAGCCTGTCTCGAACCCAGGCCACCAGCAACAATGACTAACGCCCTAACCACTTTCCCAAGGGAAATTCTAAATTGATATGGGAGAATCTAAAAAAGTTAACAGGGAAAGACCATAGTAACACTGCAAAAAGACTAGAAATCATGGTGAATAACAATCTAACACAGGATGCAGTCGAAATAGCAATAGCCTTCAATTCCTACTTTATTGACTCTGTCAGGGCACTGACACAGAACCCCTCCACTTGTTTCTTGGGCTCAGTGCTAGTGAATGACACTCAACCTGTCTTCATCATAAGGGAGGTTTCTGAGTCAAAGGTGAACAAGGTGATTAGCTCACTAAAGAACTCTAAAGCCAAAGATGTGTTTGGGATGGACTCTACCTTTCTTAAAAACTACAAAGAGTCACTCATTGGCCCCATCACTAAGGTCACCAACACATCTATTGGTCTCGGTGTGTTTCCAAGGGTATGGAAGTCGGCCATAATAACGGCCATCTTTAAATCAGGCGACCCTGCTGACGTGAGTAACTACAGGCCCATTAGTATACTACCTGTGGTGTCAAAGGTTGTTAAAGTGTGTAGCAGAACAACTGATTGCCCACCTCAACAACAGCCCCTTCACATTACACTCCATGCAGTTTGGCTTCAGAGCGAAACACTCCACAGAAACGGCCAACTGCTTTCTTCTGGAAAATGTGAAGTCCAAGATGGACAAAGGGGGTGCTGTTGGGGCTGTGTTTCTGGACCTAAGGAAGGCTTTTGATACTGTTAACCATGAGATTCTCATCACAAAATTGTCCAAGTTCAACTTTTCCCCTGATGCCTTGAGATGGATGAAATCATACCTTGAAGGCAGAACTCAGTGTGTCAGAGTGAGCAATGAGCTGTCGCCCACTCGTAGCTATGATGTGGGCGTGCCCCAAGGGTCAATACTGGGGCCCCTCCTGTTCAGCCTGTACATTAATGATCTGCCTTCTGTCTGTACTGGGTCTGAAGTTCAAATGTATGCAGATGATACAGTGATATATGTGCATGCAAAGAGCAAACAACAAGCTGCACAAGAACTCACTACTGTAATGGTCCAGGTTACAAAGTGGCTCAGTGACTCGTGTTTGCATCTCAATGTGAAAAAAACTGTTTGCATGTTCTTCACAAAGAGGGCAACAGATGCTACAGAGCCAGATGTCTATGTGTCAGGGGAGAAGCTCCAGGTGGTATCCGATTTTAAGTACCTTGGCATCATTCTTGATTCCAACCTCTCTTTTAAAAAGCATGTGAAAAAGGTAATTCAAATAACCAAATTCAACCTAGCTAATTTCCGATTTATACGAAATTGTTTGACTACAGAGGTAGCAAAAACTGTACTTCAAATCTATGATACTCCCCCACTTAACATACTGCTTGACTAGTTGGGCCCAAGCTTGCTGTACAACATTAAAACCTATTCAGTCTGTCTACAAACAGGCTCTCAAAGTGCTTGATAGGAAGCCCAATAGCCATCATCATTGTCACATTCTTAGAAAGCATGAGCTCTTGAGTTGGGAAAATCTTGTGCAATACACCGACGCATGTCTTGTATTCAAGATCCTTAATGGCCTGGCTCCCCCTCCACTCAATATTTTTGTTAAACAGAAAACCCAGACATATGGCAGCAGATCCACAAGGTCTGCCATGAGAGGTGGCTGTATAGTTCCCCTAAGGAAAAGCACCTTTAGTAAATCTGCATTCTCTGTGAGAGCTTCCCATGTCTGGAATACACTGCCATCAGACACACATAACTGCACCACATATCACACTTTCACAAAATGCTTGAAGACATGGCTAAAGGTCAATCAGATTTGTGAACATGGTCCCTAGCTGTGTGTTGCCGCTTTCCATGTTGTCTGTTGTCTGTAGCTTGTGAGGTGTGGAAACACTTTGTTGCTTTTATGAATTTTGTCTTGCTGCTTTTTGTTTGATGTTGCTCTGTCTGTATGCTACGTCTTGCTTGTCCTATGTTGCTCTGTATGTATGCTATGTCTTGCTTGTCCTATGTTGCTATGTCTTGCTTGTTCTATGCTGCTATTGTCTATATTGTAATTGTTTTTAATAACCTGCCCAGGGACTGCGGTTGAAAATTAGCCGGCTGGCTAAAACCGGCACTTTTACTGAAACGTTGATTTAATGTGCACTGTCCCTGTAAAAATAAAATAAATAAATGATATAAGGGATATCTCTAGGGCATGTGCTTATTAGGCCAGTATAGTTAGGCACTGTCCAGAAGAAACCCTAACCCCTCATCCTTGGGCACTTGTGTAGATGTGAAACAACTTGATAGATGTAAGTAATAGGGAAAATGCACTTTGAAGTGTACTTTTAACCGAGCTGAGATTTACTTAGGGAAATCTTTTATTTCTAATAGTGATTCAGGAGTATTATTAAAACAGGCTAATATGCCCCACCAACATTGGACAACTATACAGAATTCCCTTAAATTGCTGAAATAAGTGAATAAAATCAATGATGAGAGTATAGTCAGATTTAACTGATACCTTACATGGTGGCGTAGCAGGAAGTTCAGAGTACCATGTACCATGAACCAAGAGGTTGTGAGTTCACATCCCAGGCGAGGACATGTTGAATAATAATAATTGATTAATTGAACATGCAAAATGCAATCATGTATATCAAAATGTGTAAAATATGTCAATTGAAAACACTGTATATTAACCACTGTGTGTGAGAGTATCAATAAACCCTGCTAACATAAAATACTAATGATGATGGATCATTGGTTCACCAATCAGGGCTTTTATTGGCTCGGCAACAGTAACAAGACTGTGTGTGTGTGTGTGTGTGCATGCATACATACATACTACAGTTCAAAAGTTTCTGGTCACTTAGAAATGTCCTTGTTTTTGAAAGAAAATGACTTTTCTTGTGTCCATTAAAATAACATCACATTGATCAGAAATACAATGTAGACATTGTTAATGTTGTAAATTACTATTGTAGCTGGAAACGGCTGATATTTAATGGAATATCTACATAGGTGTACAGAGGCCCATTATTGGCAACCATCACTCCTGTGTTCCAATGGCTAATCCAAGTTTATAATTTTAAAAGGCTAATTGGTCATTAGAAAACCCTTTTTAGCACAGCTGAAAACTGTTGTTTCTGATTAAAAAAGCAATAAAACTGGCCTTCTTTAGACTAGTTGAGCATTAGCATTTGTGGGTTTGATTACAGGCTCAAAAGGACCAGAAACAAAGAACTTTCTTCTGAAACTCATCAGTCTATTCTTGTTCTGAGTAATGAAGGCTATTCCATGTGAGAAATTGCCAAGAAACTGAAGAACACCCTTCTCAACGTCAACAGTGAAGAGGCGACTCCGGGATGCAGAGTTCCTCTGTCCAGTGTCTGTGGTCTTTTGCCCATCTTAATCTTTTATTTTTATTGGCCAGTCTGAGATATAGCTTTTTCTTTGCAACTCTGCCTAGAAGGCGAGCATCCTGGAGTCACCTCTTCACAGTTGACGTTGAGACTGGTGTTTTGCGGGTATTATTTAATGAAGCTGCCATTTTGAGCCTGTAATCAAACCCACAATTGCTGATTATCCAGATACTCAACTAGGTCAAGAAGGTCAACTACTCAAGAAGATTTTCAGCTGTGCTAACACAATTGCAAGCGGGTTTTCTAATGATCAATTAGCCTTTTAAAATTATAAACTTGGATTAGCTAACACAACGTGCCATTGGAACACAGGAGTGATGGTTGCTGATAATTGGCTTCTGTACACCTTTGTAGATATTCCATAAAAAATCAGCCATTTCCAGCTTCAATAGTCATTTACATTAACAATGTCTACACTGTATTTCTGATCAATTTGATGTTATTTTAATGGACAAATTTGATTTTCTTTCAAAAACAAGAATTTCTAAGTGACCCCAAACTTTTGAACGGTAGTGTATATTTATTTATAAACATGCTTTTGCAACTTTCCCAAGAAATGTGTCTACAACGTTAATATCTTATGTTTTGAGAACATGGCAGCCATGTTCTGTTTGTGTTTGGTTGGACATTGATGGAATATTCTCCTAACCCTCAGAACTGGACACATGAATGTTCTTGCCATGTTCCCATGAAACGTGTCTAGATTTATTAGGATCCCCGTTAGCCGACGCCAATGGTGACAGCTAGTTAATATCTTAAGTTCTGAGAACATGTTAACCACGTTCTGGATCATTTAAATTGGACATTACGGGAATGGTCTCTTTTAAACATTCCTAGCACATCACCGGAACATTCCTATGAAATTGTTAATTAATGACCTAATGTGACTCTTAAGGGAACATTCTCTAAAGTTGTGGGAATGTTCGTTGTTAGCTTGGGAGTTCCTTTTGCGCCATCACTTTTCAGCCACATTGTCATGCATATCAGCAGGGATAAACATGTGGCTGTTTTACTTAGTAAGAGAGCAGAAGAAGGGAAAAGACTGGACCCATTTTAGGCACAAACAAATTCAATAAGATTTAGCTACTGTATGTGGCTTGCTGGTGCTATTTCTGTTGGCTAATAAAGCACAATATAGCGTGACTGTTTTATATGTGGACACAATCTTGCTGTCTGAGTTCTGTGCAGACATTCACCAGCAGATGTCTGTGGACGTTACCATGACACGCAGCGATTGCATGTGGAGCTCCTTCCTCTCATTCCTATCGCTTTTCGTGTCTGGCGCCCTGACTGGAGTAACATTTGGGCTCCATGGCACAAACATCTGTAACTCATGGTACTGTAGCGTAGCTAGCTGAGGGAGTGCGGGGGAATAGAGTGACACTTATCCTACCCTTGTGCTCTGCTGCCTGCATCCATGCAGAAGAAGACACCCACCCACCCACCCAAGGAAAGTAACTTAGCTGGCCCTTGGCAGGCCCCACTCACGCTAATTGTATCACTGTCCCAAACAAATGTTCCTGTCAGGCGAGCTATGCTCGCTCAGTGTGCATTTTGGGAGCTGAACTGCAATTATATCTTACTAGGCAGACGCACGCACGCACAGTTTCCACTTTATACCCCCATGCTCTATAGCTCTTATGTTGTTTTCTTTCTCCCTTGTACTCCTGCTCCTTCTTACCCTCCCTCTATCTTTTTCTATAGCTGATCATTTCATATAAAGGCCAGATCAGTGTAAATAAGGAGGATGGCCCCGTGGCAAAGCAGGCAGCTACCAAATCAACCACCCATGTGGGTTCTGTTGGGGCCCTCCTGGGGCAGTGCTGTGGTTGCTGGGGCCAGTTGTCAGCTGTAATAGTCACCACAGACTGGGGTAATGAGGACAAGGTGTGGGCATGCAGTAAAGACTGTGGCAGGCAGCGGGTGGCAGAGAGAGCTTGATTTCATCAGGCACCAACCATTGGGCTACTGTGTGCCTGCTGGTACTGCAAGTAAAGTACTGTAACCCACTGCTTAGGAGTGAGGGATGGGCTTGATTCTAGCCTGGGCCTCATTAGTCTTATGGTTCATTGGATCCTTTAAGAGGTCTTTCTCTCATAATTGATTTAGGATATCCAGCACTGGAAAAAACTGTAATGAGCTCTTAGTTGGCACAGTTATTGACCCTCCTCATTCAGGGAGGACCTGCCACTCAACCTGAGATTTCTACTCTCACTTAGCACTGAATTAGCAAACTCTAAACTTGGATCCTGGTTCTACCTCAATTAGGGCTTGCGTGTTACTGCATTGATGGGAGCAATCATGTATTATTTAACTAAATTCCGAGCTGGGGGAGCAGTATTCATGTGCCAGTGGTAGACGAGGGAAAGAGAGACGAGGCAGGGGGGGGGGGGGGGTACGCATTCACCAAATGGGCTGTTATTAATACAGAGGGGATCTCTTCCTCCCCCTCCCCCAGGGAGGTGAGGTAGCCACTCTCAGAGGGATTTGATTGACTGGCGGTGTTACAATTTCTAGCTTGAATGCTTTTCAGCATAGCGGCCTTGTTGACTGGTTGCACTTGTTTAAGAGCTCTTTAGATGTCCAGACAGCTGGAGAAACCTACTTTGACCTTACACAATGACAGAGACACGTAATCCTATTAAATTGGTCTGATGAAGGCAAACTCTGCTATGTGAGTTGAAGACACGACCTGACCTCTTCAGCTGGCCGGGTGTTTCTCTTGGGCAGTGGCAGTGCTGTGTAACTCAGGAGCTCCTCATGTCGCTAATCTCGCTGCTCAACAGGACATCTGCCGCTGACTCACTCCTCAGCTGAGGCAATGTGCTGAACTCTGAAACAGATTATGAGGAGAGGAGGGGGTGGTCGAAGAGAGGGGAAGAGACTAAAAAAAGGCAGCAGACCAGAAAGTGACTGACTGATTAGTAGAGGAAAGGAAAGGGAATTGTAACTGGAAGATAGAGCTGGGTGATATGGATGAAAATCTGTATCTCAATAAATTGTCTAAATTGATGAGATAATGATAAATAGAATAACTTTAAAAACATTAATTTGCATCTGTTTTTTTTAAATTGTATTATCCTTTAATTAAACTACTACTACTAGTTTGGCGGTTGTAGCCATCAATTGTCCCATTAACATCACACAAATTAGCAAATTTACTTAATTTCAAGCTTCACATTTCTCTAGTATAGGCTACTTATTGTAATGAATGATATCAGCAAAATGCCTGCGATAAGTGGTCGGTGTTGATAGTTTTCAGTTTATCCCAGTTTTACTGGAAGTCCAGAGTCAGAGGAGAGGGTGTAGGAGGCTGAGGGGGAAGTGTTGCTGCTTGAAATAGTTCCACAGACCTGCATATTACTGTATATAGTATGCTCTCCTGAATGAAGGGCTGTAAGAATGTGTGGCTTCACAACGCCATCCTACTGAACTGGTTCAAAAGTCACCATTAGGAGAGAGATGCACGTATGCTGTTCACTTTGTCAGCTCTGCCAGCTCTGCCCCCATCCACCTCTGGACAGCACACCAGGTCCAGGTCAAACCCAGACTACCTCAGGCCAGGGGAGGCTCATATCAGATAGTTAATAAAATGTCTTCTCTAACTGCTGATGTAAACTCAGCAAAAAAAGAAACGTCCCTTTTTCAGGACCCTGTCAAAGATAATTTGTAAAAATCCAAGTAACTTCACAGATATTAATTGTAAAGGGTTTAAACACTGTTTCCCATGCTCTTTCAATGAACCATAAACAATTAATGAACATGCACCTGTGGAACGGTCGTTAAGACACTAACAGCTTACAGAAGGTAGGCAATTAAGGTCACAGTTATGAAAACTTAGGACACTAAAGAGGCCTTTCTACGAACTCTGAAAAACACCAAAATAATGATGCCCAGGGTCCCTGCTCATCTGCGTGAACATGAAATAAATTGCAATGTCCGTACTGTGAGACGCCTAAGTGAGCGCTACAGGGAGAAGGGATGGACAGCTGATCATCTTCGCAGTGGCAGACCACGTGTAACAACACCTGCACGGGATCGGTACATCCAAACATCACCTGCGGGACAGGTACAGGATGGCAACAACAACTGCCTGAGTTACACCAGGAACGCGCAATCCCTACATCAGTGCTCAGACTGTTCGCAATAGGCTGAGAGAGACTGGACTGAGGCCTTGTAGGCCTGTTGTAAGGCAGGTCCTCACCAGACATCACCGGCAACAACAACGCCTATGGGCACAAACCCACCGTCACTGGACCAGACAGGACTGGCAAAAAGTGCTCTTCACTGACGAGTCGCGGTTTTGTCTCACCAGGGGTGATGGTCGGATTTGCGTTTTTCATCGAAGGAATGAACGTTATACCGAGGCCTGTACACTGGAGCGAGATCGATTTGGAGGTGGAGGGTCCGTCATGATCTTGGGCGGTGTGTCACAGCATCATTGGACTGAGCTTGTTGTTATTGCAGGCAATCTCAACGCTGTGCGTTACAGGGAAGACATCTTCTTCCCTCATGTGTTACCCTTCCAGTAGGCTCATCCTGACATGACCCTCCAGCATGACAAGAATGAACCTCGAGCAATACTGCTCGTTCTGTGCGTGATTTCATGCAAGACAAGAATGTCAGTGTTCTGTTATGGCCAGCGAAGAGCCTTGATCTCAATTCCATTGAGCACGTCTGGGACCTGTTGGATTGGAGGGACTAGGGCCATTCCCCCCCAGAAATGTCTGGGAACTTCCAGGTGCCTTGTACTCCTTCTCCTTCTTACCCTCCCTCTATCTTTTTCTCTAGCTGTTAATTTCCTAAGGCCAGATCAGTGTAATTAAGGAGGATGGTGGAAGAGTGGGGTAACATCTCACAGCAAGAACTGGCAAATCTGGTGCAGTCCATGAGGAGGAGATGTACTTAATGCAGCTGGTGGTCACACCATATACTGACTGTTGCTTTTGATTTTGACCCCCCCCCCCCCCCCCTTGTTCAGGGACACATTATTCCATTTCTGTTAGTCACATGTCTGTGGAACTTGTTCAGTTTATGTCTCAGTTGTTGAATCTTGTGTTCATACAAATATTTACACATGTTAAGTTTGCTGAAAATAAACGCAGTTGACTGTGAGAGGACTTTTCTTTTTTTGCTGAGTTTATTACCATATCCTTTTCAGTTCACTAACAGTCAGTCAGTCAGTTAGTCGGTCTGCACAGTATGTTCTGGCACATTCCTGTTAGTGCAAAACAATAGACACACAGGGAAATGTTGCATTTGCCAGAGTAGATGGCATCCAATGCAAAAGTTCCAGGCCTGCAGAACAGAAAGGAGTCCCTGCTCTATCCAGTTCCAATGGACGGGATCTGATTGATTGGCAGCAAGGGTGAGAGGAGGAGGAGGTGAAAGGGGGAGGTGAAAGCATGCAGAATGCTGACAGGGCTGATTACTAGTGAGGTCTGTACTGAGGATAGAGGAGTGGTTTGAAAAGCTGGGTGCTCTGCACTTCCTGTCTCTTCAGAGAGCTGCTCTCTCTCTCTCTCTCTCAATGTGCCCTACTTCCTCGCTGGAGGAGTAGACTTCGCCTAATGAAAAACATGTCATTAACTCGTGCAGAAGGGCCGAAGAAACGCGGTTAACATTCCTGAGAACAACAGAGTAAAAAAAAAAAAGGACTAAAACCTCACTTAAGATTGCAATGCTCCAAAGTATTGTTTTGTTTCCTAATTTGGTCGCTCATATTTGAACATGTTTTGGCTTGAGACCCAAGATATGAATGGCTGCCTTCCCAATTTCGTGATGACAATGGCACGCTGTTTGCATGTTATTGTAACTTTTTTTCCTGGCCCCAATGAAGCTAAGCTCATCCTCTCCTGTTGACACAGTCCACATTTATCCTTCTTGAAAAAGCATTGTCAGCATAAAGGTGACAGCAGTCAAGTCAATCTTTATTTACAGTACATTATCACAAGCACAGCAAAGGATGGGTGCAGATGGGGCCCCCCAGTGAAACTGAATCTAAACTCCCTATCAACCACTGAACACTTTTCCACCCCCTGTAGTTTTATCAATCTTTTACTATTTTTATTATGTTTCCAGGGGACCATAATTTTTATGCACATTTACGTTTCGTGCCAGTGATGGCATGCAAAAGAGTAATTGGTGTTGGAGATATATTTCAGCGATTCTAGATTGCCAAGCTGCATACAGCGGTTTAGAATATTCAGGAAAAACAACCCTGTAGGCGTTATTTTGAAACAACAACAGTATACAGTCGCTACCACAAAGTTCAACCAAGCTGAAAAAAATGAAGAACTAACTGTATGCATCTACAAAAATATTCATCCACTCTTGGGACAGTTTTTTTTGGCTGGAGGTTATTGGACAAGGGTGACTTGTTTTTTGACTGGAAAATTCACCACAGATAAACATTTTTATAGTTTCAATAGACATCTGAACATAGTGGACTGGGGCATTACAATGAGAATAATAATGTGCTGACCTAAGTCCATGCATACTGAAAAAGTAAATACTCGATAACTCTGATTTAACTTTCCCATTTTCTCCTGTAGATCAAGAAAGCCTACCGACAGAAAGCCTTGACATGCCATCCAGACAAGAACCCAGACAACCCAAAAGCAGGTTAGTGAAAAAGACATGGCACAAGTAAAGCTTAGGTACAATTCCCATTTCTCCTCACCTTGTATGTCAGCTTTCTTCCTCTGTAGATGATTGTAAAACCTGAACACCATCACCACCAGCCACATCCATGATTCTGACCAGACACCAATTGAGAGAATAGCGTGTGTTCAGTGTCTTGTATTACTAGGAGGTTAACATGGATATTCATGTCCTGTGTGCAGTGTCCCTGTCAACAGGGACCATGCTGAAGTCTCCTCTTTAAAGGCTCACCCTAAAGGTGAGCTTCATTTCGGCTGGTGCCTAGCCAAGCTCAGCAAACCGAATGACTCGTTTCCTTGCAGACTCCCTTAAAAGACCTTGCCTTGAAAAATGAGAAAAAAGTGGCAATAATAACGTTTGTCCAGTTTCAGATGCCGTAGCCAGTATACACTTCCTCAAAATAGTCAGAATTAATAACTCAATAAATCTGTTATTAATCTTGATGTTTTTTGATGAGATCTTGGTCGCGCAATTTTGCATCCAACTAGGATGTTTGGTGCAATATTTCTCAAGTGAAAAAATGTGCATGAAGATGAGTTGTCTCTTGTTGAATGACAACAAAGACTTAATTGAAGAATCCCTACCTTTTGACCAATCGCCGATAAGGGGGCTTAGACTTCGGCTACCGACCTTGGCTTAGCACAATAAAAAATGTAGTGTGCCCGAACGGCTGAAAAACCCTTTGTCGAAGTCCAAAACTAACAAAAAACACAAAATGTTGTCATAATATACAGTGCCTTCAGAAAGTATTCAGACAACTTTTCCCACATTTTGTTAGGTTACAGCTTATTTAAAATGGATTAAATTGTGTTTTGCCCTCATCAATCTACACACAATATCACAAAGAAAAAAATGTTTTTTAGAAATCTTTTCTAATTTATTAAAAATAAAAACTGAAATATCACATTTACGTAATTATTCAGACCCTTTTACTCAGTACATTTGTATGCACCTTTGGCAGCAATTACAGCCTTGAGTCTTCTTGGGTATGACACTACAATCTTGGCTCACCTGTATTTGGGGAGTTTCACCCATTCTTAGGCTCCACAGCTATTTTCTGGTCTTTCCAGAGATGTTCGATCGGGTTCAAGTCCGGACTCAAGGACATGCAGAGACTTGTCCCGAAGCCACTCCTGCTTTTTTTTTTTACCTTTTATTTTACTAGGCACGTCAGTTAAGAACAAATTCTTATTTTCAATGACGGCCTAGGAACAGTGGGTTAACTGCCTGTTCAGGGGCAGAACGACAGATTTGTACCATGTCAGCTCGGGGATTCGAACTTGCAACCTTTCGGTTACTAGTCCAACGCTCTAACCACTAGGCTACCCTGCCGCACACTTGGCTGTGTGCTTAGGGTCGTTGTCCTGTTGGAAAGTGAACCTTCGCCCCAGTCTGATGTCCTGAGCACTCTGGAGCATGTGTTCATCAAGGATCTCTCTGTACTTTGCTCCATTCATCTTTCCCTTGATCCTGATTAGTCTCCCAGTCCTTGCTGCTGAAAAATATCCCCAAAACATGATGCTGCCACCGACCATTCTTTACCGTAGGGATGGTGTCAAATTTCCTCTAGACGTGACGCTTGGCATTCAGGCCAATAGTTACATCTTGGTTTCATCAGACCAGAGAATCTTGTTTCTCATGGTCTGAGTGTCTTTAGGTGACTTTTGTTAAACCCCAAGCGAGCAGTCATGTGCCTTCTACTGAGGAGTAGCTTCCATCTGGCCACTCTAACATAAAGGCCTGATTGGTGAAGTGCTGCAGAGATGGTTGTCCTTCTGGAAGGTTCTCCCATCTCCACAGAGGAACTCTTGAGCTCTGTCAGAGTGACCATCGGGTACTTGTTCACCTCCCTGACCAAGGCCCTTCTCCCTCGATTGCTCAGTTTGGCCGGGTGGCCAACTCTAGGAAGAGTCTTGGTGGCTCCAAACTTCTTCCATTTTAAGAATGATTGAGGCTACTGTGTTCTTGGGGACATTCAATGCTGCAGACAATTTTTGCTTCCCTTCCCCAGATCTGTGCCTCTACATGATCCTATCTCTGAGCTCTACGGACAATTCCTTCGACCTCATGGCTTGGTTTTTGCTCTGACATGTACTGTCAAATGTAGGACCTTATATAGGCAGGTGGGACCTTATATAGGTAGCCTTTTCTAAATCATGTCCAATCAATTGAATTTACCACAGTTGGACTCCAAGTTGTAGAAACATCTCAAAGATGATCAATGGAAACCGGATGCATCTGAGCTCAATTTCGTGTCTCACAGCAAAGGGTCTGAATACTTATGTAAATACGTTATTTGTGTTTTCTAAAAACCTGTTTATGCTTTGTCAGTATGGGATATTGCTGAGGATTTTTAAATGTATCCATTTTAGAATATGTCTGTAACAAAATGTTAGTCAAGGGTCTGAATACTTTCCGAAGGCACTGTATGCACAAACTGTTCCGAACTATTTCGTTTGGGAAGCATGAGGACGCCTTAACCCTTGACTAGACTACGTAGGGCGGCAGGTAGTCTAGTGGTTAGAGTGTTGGACTTGTAACTGAAAGGTTGCAAGACCGAATCCCCGAGCTGACAAGGTAAAAATCTGTCGTTCCATGAACAAGGCAGTTAACCCACTGTTCCTAGGCCGTCATTGAAAATAAGAATTTGTTCTTAACTGATTTGCCTAGTTAAATAAAGGTCAAATAAAAAAAAACTCTACAGCCTGCTCCCCTCTGTGCCATGCTGCCAGACAGGCCGGCCACAGGCCTCTACAGACCGGCTAAGCAGAGCAGAGCCTTCCCACAAGCCCTCCAGCTACCCGGGCCAGTCCCAGCCAGACAGTATGACCAGTATGTTTGGGATCCAAATATATCCAATATCGCGATACTCGTTAGTTTTGTGACAAGGAAACAAAACACTTCGGATTTAACTTCTTTTAGAAAAACAGCCCTAAAAACAGCCCTAATGTTGGAAACAAACATTATGTTGTCATCCAAAGTCACATGTATTTTCCAAGCTATAGCACACTATTTTAAATACAGCAGGTTTTTAAAGGACCAAAAAGTTTTTCATTTATGCCATGGAAGAAGTATCGCAATACTGGTATCGTCCCAGCCCTAATGACCACCGTTTCCCCAGTCAGCCCCCTGGCCCATCGCAGCCTGTCACCAACAAACATGTCAACAATCAGTTTTGGAAATGTCTATATAATTCTGCGTCAGGTGAAAAAAGAAAGGCACCCTGGAAAAGGCCCATTTGTGAGGCATGTTTTCAAGTGAGGTTTGTGCGGTTGCTGGATGCCTTTTAACTCTTCCTGATTTAAGTTATAAACGGGAAACAATGGGGTAATAGGGGACTGAGTGGCATAAAATCGCTCTGTTTCACAGAAATGAAAAGTAGATGGTGAGGAATATGCACTTTCACATCACATGCAGTGATTTATCCACTCACATGAGAGGGTAAGAGCCCTGAGACTGTAGCCCGTAGTGGGATGGTGGGGGATGTTGAGGTGAGGTGGGGGTCATCTTCCATCCCCACCCTTATATATGCACCCTCTGTGCTGTGACAGTCTGAGCTGCACAGGCCAATGATTCAGCTAGCTCTATTCCATGTGCGTAGGTAAGTTGACCCGTCCACTTGCCACTTTCCTCACAGGGAGTAAAAGTATATGCCTGTTAGATAGAAGAAGAAAAAACTCCCATAAGTGAGTGATTAAGCTGGAGCAGTAGAGTGCGGTAATGGGGCCGGTTATGGGCTGGGGGTTTGCGGTTCTGGGGCTGGAAGGTTGGATAGAGGCGAGCACCGGAGGTTTGCGTGGTACTCTTGATGGGCCCCGTGTCCCCTTAGGGCTCCCTAATGGGAGATGGATTGAGAGGCCCGGGTGAGTTTGTGGGAAAAGTGCGGGTGGATCATTAGAGGAACCCGATTTCGTGAGACTCCAGGCACATTTTAATGCAGGAAATGTCTCCATTTATCTCAGACACCACACAGAGCACACGCTGGCTTGTTTCTTAACCCTGCCTCGTTTCCGTCCTTTCCTCCACACTCCACCAAGTCTCTCCCCCCTCTCCCCTCCTCTGACCTCCCCCTGCATGTTAGCACCTCACTAAGATATCATTACCTTGTATTGTTAGCCTTTATTCCATTTGGTTGTTGTTTTTAAAGCTAACATTCTACACATACACTACAGTCCCCTCGATCACGTCTTACCTTTAAGTCCTCACTGAGCAGGAATATGATATTGTATATGTTTCTATGAATAGGTAACTGACAAAATAAAGGAAACACCAAAAGTGTTTATATAGGGTGTTGTGCCACCACAAGCTGCCAGACCACATTCATGGGTGCCTTGAGGTAGATTCGACAAGTGTCTGGAACTCTTTTGGAGGGATGCGACAATTTTTTCCACAAGAAATTCCATAACTTGGTGTTTTGTTGATGGTGATGGAAAATGCTGTCTCAGGCGCTGCTTCAGAATCTCCCATCTCACACACACACACACACACACACACACACACACACACACACACACACACACACACACACACACACACACACACACACACACACACACACACACTCACAGTCACTGAGCTCTCTTTTTCTATCCAGTAATGGGTAACTAGCCATTTTTATGCATTACCCTAAGCATGATGGGATGTTAATTACTTAATTCATTCAGAAACCACACCTGTGTGGAAGCACATGCTTTTACTCATTTACTCAAGTGTGTCTTTTATTTTGGCAGTTATCTGTAAGTACAGCGCAGTATGTATAAATGAACATAGAAAGCAAAACAATCACTTATAAAAAGGTGGCTTTTCGAAAGTGATTTATGACAGTGTCCTTGGTGTTTCCTCCCCAGCTGATCTCTTCCACCAGCTGTCCCAGGCCCTAGAGGTGCTGACTGATGCTGCTGCCAGGGTAAGACTTCTGTCCTTTCTGTCTGTCTGACACACACACCATCCATACCATCACCAGACCCTCTTTCTCTCTTCTCTCCAACTGTTCATCACATCAAACTGTCCTCCTCTCCTCTGTGTCAGGCTGCTTACGATAAGATATGCGCTGCCAAGAAACAAGCGGAGGAGAGAAACAACAAGCTAGATGCTAAGAGGAAGAAGATCAAGCTAGGTGAGCCCTCAGACCTGTGCATACTACAACTCAACAACTCTTCCCCTAAAAACACAAGACTGGCTATCAGGATGATGCTAACTGTGTGTGTGTGTGTGTGTGTGTGTGTGTGTTACTGTGTGTGTACGATTTTCACAGACTTGGAGGCCAGGGAACGCCAGGCTGAGGCACATAGTGCAGAGCAGTTCCAAAACACCAGAACACTAGAGGAGGAGGTAAGAAAGACGCAACTTCACAGCATCCTAGTTTCCTACTCTGACCCCAGAACAGATCATACAGGCACGGTTCACTTTCAATGTCAATCCCTCAACCAGACACATGGGCCTAGAGCAGTGAGGTGGATAAAACCATTCCAGGCATCCTGGAGAATGGATAAAGTAGAACGGATGCTTAGCTCACCCTAACTCCAAAACGCTGCACAGACACACAGTCAGCCCTAGAGTACAACTGTTCCAATCACTGGCTTAGTGAAGGTAAGACATACACAGCCACCTCTACTCTCCTCGACCCTCTCACACAGCCACCTCTACTCTCCTCGACCCTCTCACACAGCCACCTCTACTCTCCTCGACCCTCTCACACAGCCACCTCTACTCTCCTCGACCCTCCTCACACAGCCACCTCTCCTCTCCTCGACCCTCACACTGCCACCACTACTCTCCTCAACCCTCTCACACAGCCACCTGCACTCTACTCTCCTCGACCCTCACACCCTCTCACACAGCCACCTCTACTCTCCTCGGCCCTCTCACACTGCCACCTCTACTCTCCTCGGCCCTCACACCCTCTCACACAGCCACCTCTACTCTCCTCGGCCCTCACACCCTCTCACACAGCCACCTCTACTCTCCTCGGCCCTCACACCCTCTCACACAGCCACCTCTACTCTCCTCGACCCTCACGCCCTCTCACACAGCCACCTCTACTCTCCTCGGCCCTCACACCCTCTCACACAGCCACCTCTACTCTCCTCGACCCTCACCCTCTCACACAGCCACCTCTACTCTCCTCGACCCTCACACCCTCTCACACAGCTACCTCTACTCTCCTCGACCCTCTCACAATGCCACCTCTACTCTATTCTCCTCGACCCTCACACCCTCTCACACAGCCACCTCTACTCTCCTCGGCCCTCACACCCTCTCACACTGCCACCTCTACTCTATTCTCCTCGACCCTCACACCCTCTCACACAGCCACCTCTACTCTCCTCGGCCCTCACACCCTCTCACACAGCCACCTCTACTCTCCTCGGCCCTCACACCCTCTCACACAGCCACCTCTACTCTCCTCGACCCTCACACCCTCTCACACAGCCACCTCTACTCTCCTCGGCCCTCACACCCTCTCACACAGCCACCTCTACTCTCCTCGACCCTCACCCTCTCACACAGCCACCTCTACTCTCCTCGACCCTCACACCCTCTCACACAGCCACCTCTACTCTCCTCGACCCTCACACCTTCTCACACAGCCACCTCTACTCTCCTCGACCCTCACACCCTCTCACATAGCCACCTCTACTCTCCTCGACCCGTCTCAGCCCTCAATTAACCTTTTATAACGCACGCTTTCACAGGTTTCCTTTGATTGACCTTGAAATTCACTAAAGATTCGAGCAAATAACGGCCAAATCGGAAATATAGGTAGGAGCAAGCCCATGTAATGCTTTGTAGGTTAGCAGTAAACCTTGAAATCAGCCCTTGCCTTAACAGGAAGCCAGTGTAGAGGTGTTAGCACTTGAGTAATATGATCAAATTTTTGTTGGTTCTAGATTCATTGCCATATCATTATTGATACACTTTGCTCGTGAAGTCAATGATAAATAAAAGGTTTGGGATGCTTTTCATTTGAGTCATGATGACTTGCATTCAACCTGTTAAATGCATGCAATTATGGACCATGTGTTGTGACTGACTGGGAGTGATCACCAGTGGGTGGCAGTATTCTATTCTAAGTATAGTAATGAGCTAGTGGTACTGCACATTGGCTGGTGTTACTGCAGTTCATATGGTTGTGGATTACTGTCCAACCAAGTAAAAGACCACGATCCTTAATAGGCATAGTAAAAGCGCTGATTCATTATGATTTAAAGGACAAAATTGATCCTAGATCACTACTCCTACTCCGAGACACTTTGTGAATACTGGCCCGGAACCTATCCTTGAGAGAAGGATGTTCCTTGTTGTTAACCATGAGGTAATTGTCCTGTCAGATTGCCCGTCTGCGAGAGGAGGGCTCCAGGCAGCTGCAGGAGGAACAGAGGCTGATCAAAGAACAGATCCGGAGGGAGAGCGAAGCACAGCTCCACCACACAGGCACAGCAGACTACACAGCTACAGGTACACTACTCAACCACACCAGTCACTCATCATCGCAGTACATTTTACTACCTTGTTACCCACGGAGTTTGGATTACAATGTTCATTCTACTTCTATGGCTGGCACACTTACCATATAACCGTGTAACCGACGGTTATGGATGAAGACTGTCATAAAATGATCAAATCAATATTTTTGTAACGAATAGCTGACCGAAGACGGGACGGCCGAGCATTCGTGCCGTTGAGTCCGTTTCTGGAATAACACTCTTAACAACATGATGAAACTTTGTTGCTCCTTGCTGAAACAAGCAAGGTGTTGTAGCAAATGATTAATAGAATGGGCTTGGAACCTCTCACCCTGGCAAGGGCCACCCACCAAAAAATACATTCTGTGACTAGGGCTGTTTCGGTGACCGTATTACCGACACACCGGAGGTCACAAGTCATGAAGGCAGTCAAATTCCACATGACTGTTTAGTCTCGGTAATTAGGCTTCTCCAAGCTCTGATTCTGCTGCTGGTCATTAGTAGCCTACCAAACTTGCTAACTGCCTGGTACTCAGCACTCTATTGTCCCTCTAATCACTCTGACATCAACCCAAATGTAATCTGAAATCTAATCAAACACTTCATGAGACCCCATGAGCTCATATTGCACAACATTTCTATAGGTTATGTAATTGTGGGAGAAAAGAGTGTGATGGCTGCTAATAAGAAAACGAGGATCTCATCAGCTTTCTATAGGCTAGGCCTACTATATTTATTTCTCAACTTTTCTAATATTAAGCACATTGCTTGTCTTTACAACATGAGTACAGCCTACCTGGCTAACATGAAAATAAACCATGGGGAAAAGCTTCCTCCATTTGCTATTTAAGTGCATATATTACATATTTTTCCCCCGCTGCCCCTGTTTTGATACAGGTGCATGATAATTGTCTATTCTAAATCAAAACAAATGTCACACATATATATTGTTTAGTGTATATATAAAGACCAGATTAAATCAAGAATAGTCGAATGGGTGACAATAATAGCAGATTATATACAGATTTGTACCTTGTCAGCTCGGGGATTTGAACTTGCAACCTTCCGGTTACTAGTCCAACACTCTAACCACTAGGCTACCCTGCCAAATCATATATTATCACTTGTGAATGATGCCCAGCATAAGAAACAAAGCCTTTTTTTTTCTCTCCCCGAATAGTAGTCGCACATCTCATGGAGCCTAGCCCATTTTCAAGTTTGGGGAAGATCATTTTCACCGTAAATGTTCCTTTTATAATAAAAGCATTACATGCATAATTGCATTTGTGGTCACTTTTGATAATGGTGTTTTCCTGCTAATGGAACATTCCCGCTTATAGCCTACTACCATGTGCGCATTGCTGCGCTTATAGTGTGAAGAAATAGCCTAATAGTTTATCAACATTTTATGCTAAACGTTCTGATCGGTTTCATCAACCACATTGCATGAAAAAGTTTTTGTTGATGCTAGTGGTTGTATTAATTTGGGATCTATCACATCCCACAACTGTCCCAGACTATGTTTGGAATATTTATTTCTCGCACAGAATAGAATAGGTCAACTTTTGTACTATGGGGGATTGTATATTGACATAGGCTAGTGCTTTTGCTGTTCTTTAGGCCTACTCATCTTGTTGACTGACAAAAAGTAAATGTGGACAGTTCTTCCAATATCTTCAATATGCACCTCAGAATTGGATAAAGACGTGTGCAGTTGGATCCCGGATGTGTCGGTCTTCACTTGTAGCCTGTGAGAGAGACCCGATCACATGACAGAGAGCCGTGTGAGTGAGAGACGTTTCTGATTGTGCAGCACACTCAGGGAAAAGGGCAAAATGCAGCACTCCGGGCCGCAAAAGGCATGGATTCTTTTAGGGTGCATTACGGCCACAAAGGGGATGCCGCCGTGAAAGTGTTTGTCAAATTGAATGAGAGACTATTGGAGTGTGTACAGCCTGCGCAAGAAACAAAGCAGGGCTCATGCCTTTTCAAGCAACTTTTTTTCAAAATGTTTTTGCTATTTGAACGGGGTTAAAAAAAAGGCCTGGGTTAAACAAAAGGCACGAATAAGAATTTGTTCTTAAACTGACTTGCTTAGTTATATAATTATTTAACTAAGCAAGTCAGTTTAAGATCAAATTCTTATTTGCAATGACGGCCTAGGAACAGTGGGGTAACTGCCTTGTTCAGGGGCAGAACAAAATATTTTTACCTTGTCAGCTCAGGGACTTGATCTAGCAACCTTTCAGTTACTAGTCCAACTCTAACCACCAAGCTACCTGCCATCAACCCCTTGAACGGCTATTACAGAGACCAAGGTAATTTGGCTGGCCAATTACTGTTATCCAAAATTCCATGACTATCACCGCCCTATCTACTACCTCTAATTATATGCTGTTGCACATGGTGCTGTCTATGAGACCCACTGCTAAGTCTGTCTACTGAACTAGGCCAGTCAACAGGGCAGTGAGCGGCCAGTTGGCCAGATATTACACAGTACACAGCTCGTCTGGACAGAACAACAATGGCATGTTCTTTGACTTTTTTAATGTTATGCTGCTTAGGAACACAACTGTTTGGACTATTTGTAGGAAAGGCCTATTTTTGTTCATTAGCAAAGAAATAACCTGGCTGCATAATACAGATCTGACAGACTCACATAGCGCTTCATCATCTGGTCCACAAGGTATCCTTTTACATCTTAATATCATATGCATTTGGGGGAAAAAGATGCTTGTTCTGGGCTGGAGCCATGAGAAACCATGGATGGTCTAGTAAAGGGTGATGGGAGTCAGCGTTGTGGGAGATGAGGTCTTGGCCTGGCCCCCCCATTGCTGCTGCACATTAAGTCAGGCAAGTTCAGCACGTCGTCACTGAGATCTTCTCTGCTCGCACGCTATTGGGCCTCTCCAGGCCTCTGCGGCGAGGCCTTCCTGGAACAACGCCCTGTTACGGCTCTCGAGACACCCGGCAGGTCTGCAGGCTTGGGGTCGGGGCGAGTACAGTACTGCGGAGAGATGAACAACCCAAGACTGATCATGTATGACCTGCGGTGATGCGAGACAACCGATCCTGTCCGTCTCCCAACGGAGAGACAACAATGTTTTGACCACTGTGACAGAGCCCTCCCCGTCCTCGACCAACTGCACGTCTCATTCGTCTTTTGAGATTTTTTGTCTGCTTGAATGAATAATTTTTTCTTTGTCTTTCTCTCTCTCTCCCTTTCCTTCACTGTCTTCCAGACGCAGCATTTGGAAGGCATTCCAAGAGCAATGTGACCCCCAAATTAAAAGTAAGTTCTAATATTGCTTTTAGTCAGGGGATTGGAAGAGGGGTCAGTATTTAGGGTAGAGATTTCTGGCGAAGGAACAAGAGAGTAGGGGGGAGGAGAGGGAGAAGAGTCTTCGTACTGGTTTCCTCCTGAGGAATCTCTGAAGTGAGTGGCTGGAATCTCCTAAGGTATTTAATTTGTAAGTGGTTTATGATGGAAACCAAGACATTTGAGATCTAATGGAGAGTACATACACTCCTCCTCCTCCACCCTGTTCCTCTCCTGTACTGTACAAATTGTATTCATGTACTGTGCATGTGAATATTATTCCATACATTACTCTGAGGGGCAGTTGTGTCTGTTAGCTGGTAACATGCAATAATGTCAATATCAAAGTCAGACTTCAGTTAGTAATGTTGTTATAGAACAATATTGCTAGATGTAAATGAATGACATCTGTGTCTTTTTTTAAGCTACAACATTCAAGCGGTATTGTTCCTGGCCCTAGAGCGTTGTTCTTTCCCTCAGTATTCTAATACAACAGGCTCAATTCTGGCTATGTTGTCAGTCCTTTATCTTTCAATCTGAGACGGAAAAAAATTGCTTCATATTTAAATTTCCCCACAACAGAAATGTAATAATTTTCGCTAATATTTTCGTATTTTATTTTGGGGTGGAATAAAGTCCAAAACTACTGGGGGACATTGACGCTTACGTTTCTAACGGTCCTCAAAGAGTAGATTTCAACAGTGCTATTTGGAAGTTGACCATACACCATTCTTGTCCTCCCCAGTGTGGGGAGAGGGAAATATGACCTCTGATTATGCATTGTTATTTTTTGTGTGAGGGTATTTGTTTTTGTTCTTACATCTTTAGTTATTTGTGGCTTGCAAGTGTGGGCATTAAATGTACCAGAGCAGTTGGGTACTGCCAGGGAACTCCAATCTCTTATAAGTTGTTTAGAATGCCAGTAACGTACACCGTAGCAACTTGCTGGAGCGGCCTGAACATTTGGGTATCACCCAAGATCTGCTCTGCCTTGTTAGAAGATTAATGGGGTACAAGGTTATTGTTGGGTAGAGGAGATTGGCCTTGGAAGGAGAAAGCACATTTTGGAAATAATTGTTAAAAAAAAGGTGTGGGTGGGGGGTGCAATTCCCAGAAAGGCTCTCCCTGACAGTGAACAGAGTTCTGCCCTGGTCCGGTTACTCGTTGCTTGCCATTTCTAATTCTGCTCCATTAGTTAGCGAGATACGGTCTTGACACTGCTGAGTTATGAATGAAATTAACCTGTTATGTAACATCTTACTCAGAGAGCTAGACACTGGGAAGAAGAACCATTTACAATTTAAATGCTGTAGAGTTAACTTTCAGCTGTCAGCCAACGTTAGAGATCATGGCTTTATTACATGGTATTGGCTAACCAGGAGTTTGCTCAGAATAACTCTCACATATTTCTGTGTGATTGAGTGACCCTCGCATTAGCTGCGTGCCACACGTATTTGTCTAGCAGCAGGTGAGTCAGTCTGGTGTCTTCGGTCCAGATCCCAGTCTGACCTGTCTTAATTGTAGCCCTCCCCTAAGCACGTAAAGCTGACTGGAAATTGACTGCAGGTCTCCCAGGTGGTGGTGGTGGGTATGCTCCAAGAGCTGAACAATGTCCCCCTGGAGCACTGCTCTGCTCCTCGGCCTGGCACGGGCTCAGTCCTGCTTAATCTGCGCTTGTCATCAGAACATATGTTTGTTTGTTTTTTTCTCCTGGGGGCTGCAGGAGTGTGTGCTACACCACTGACTATAAATGAAGTATAACTGTAAGAAATCTAAGATGTATCGGGAGCCCCGGATATATACCGTATATATCCAGTTCCGTGCTTCAGCATTGTTTTTAGTTTGCTTTTGTGCTAGCTAAGTGGCTAGATGTAAAGATCAAGTTTCTTGGTTATAGCAGAGATATTCAATCCCCTCTTGGATCAAGATCCCTGTTGCCCCAAAACGATTTTGTTAAAAAAAAAATGCGCCCCTTGTGTGCACTTCCGGTAATACCGTATACCCCGGTATGGTACAGAAACGATATGACAGTATGAAAATCTAGAGACCGCCCAACCCTATCCATAACCCAAGACTGGCAGCTTTGGAAAACATTAGTACAGACTTCATGTAAGTAGGATCCATAACCCAAGACTGGCAGCTTTGGAAAACATTAGTACAGACTTCATGTAAGTAGGATCCATAACCCTAGACTGGCAGCTTTGGAAAACATTAGTACAGACTCCATGTAAGTAGGATTCATAACCATAGACTGGCAGCTTTGGAAAACATTAGTACAGACCCCATGTAAGTAGGATCCATAACCCTAGATTGGCAGCTTTGGGGAACATTAATACAGACCCTATGTAAGTAGGATCCATAACCCTAGACTGGCAGCTTTGGGGAACATTAGTACAGACCCCATGTAAGTAGGATCCATAACCCTAGACTGGCAGCTTTGGGGAACATTAATACAGACCCCATGTAAGTAGGATCCATAACCCTAGACTGGCAGCTTTGGGGAACATTAGTACAGACCCCATGTAAGTAAGATCATAACCAAAGGTGGGTTATCTGTCTCTCTCGGTTTTTCTTTCCTAATTTTTTTTTTATTCTCTCTTTTCAGTTGAAGTGGAAGTGTAAAAAAGAGGATGACACCAACGGCGGCTACTCTCAAGACTTTATTTTTAGCCTTCTATCAAAGGTGGGTGCCTTGAACTTGAATCACCACTTGGCTATAATTCAAAAGGCCATCGCCATTAAGTTGGCACACAGTTTATTTCTGAGAGCAACAGTTTCTCACACCTGCATCTCTTGGAAGGAGCTAAGACTCCTACTGTATGTCTCCGATCAAATGTTCTTATTTGAATGTGTAATTTCGCAGAAGAGACACTGGTTATATAATCATACTTGTAGAATATAGCTCTCAAGCTATGTGGTGTAAGACTGTCTGTGAGGGCTTGTCCCCTGCTGCATCACAGACCTGTATCTGTCTGTGAGGGCTTGTCCCCTGCTGCATCACAGACCTGTATCTGTCTGTGAGGGCTTGTCCCCTGCTGCATCACAGACCTGTATCTGTCTGTGAGGGCTTGTCCCCTGCTGCATCACAGACCTGTATCTGTCTGTGAGGGCTTGTCCCCTGCTGCATCATAGACCTGTATCTGTCTGTGAGGGCTTGTCCCCTGCTGCATCACAGACCTGTATCTGTCTCCAACTCGCCTGTGATGAGACCTGCCTGGTGTCCAGCTCGCTTTTGAGCTCTGCATGACATCAGTGTTTTAGATGGTTTTATTTTTCCCTTTATACAAGCCCCATTAAGTTTTGTAGCAGTGAAAGGGCTTAGGGCAATGCAGTGCCCTCTTAGTGGTGCACGCCATTGTTAGTGTCCCTGCTACTGGGCGGGTTTAGCAGTGCCAGGGGAGTCGCTAGGAAATGTGCTCTTCTCATGCAACCGTGTACCACCTCGAACTGCAACCAGCTAATGGGAGTTTTGGTGGGGCGTAGGTCGTGCAGGAATGAGGATAGGTCAAGTCCAAGTGTCACTGACGTCAAACGGAAGGAAAGCTTTGAATTTCTCCTCCGCACGCACTCAATGTACAGTCAGGCGTGGGAGGCTGGGTCAGAGGATTGTGGGAAAAGGAGTGTTGTTGTTTTTGCTAAAGTAAAGAGTGACATTTAAAAAACAACTTAACGCTATTTGCAATGGCAAGCTTCTCCGATGAGTGGCAGGTAATGCTTGAGTAGGAGTAGCCGCCCATGTGTGGGAAAGGGGACTGTGTGTGTTTTGGACTCACGCAACCTTACGACTTCTCTGGAGGGGAGAAGAAATACATATTAAAATATTTGGATTTATGAAATAGGGGTCTACAGAGACTCCCGTTTGTCACTGTTGGCACGCTGTAGAGTGTCCACGTCCATTAGCATTCCTGGCCTGTCCTTTTCCCAGAGAAGCAGATTCCTGGTAATGGGATTCTCAGAGGCCTCCTTGCTGAGACTGCTCTCTAGAAGTGGGCTTAATGAGAGCGGCCCTGTATTTCAGGTGACATACTGTATGAGCCGTGGGCCCTGTCTCTGCTGCAGGCCTTTACCCAGAGGAGCCCAGCCTCCATCAACCTCAATCAGCCAAGAGCCTCTGTAATTATAAGTGCAGCTGAGAGAGATCAGCTTTTACTCCTGTCAGAGACCTAGTCCAAATCCTGTCTCCACTCTCCAGCTCCTCTCTCTGTCTTTGTCTCTCCGTGTGTGTGTGTCAGAGGTCAGTGGTTGACCCAGGCTGGACTGTTCCTCCCCTGTACTCCCCTGCATCTGACGTACTGGCAGGCAGCTGGACAAGGGCCTTGGCTAATTTCAGTTTATACCAAAACATGTTTTATAGAGTTTTCTCACCACACATAGAGTAGGCTTACTGAAGAAGTCCAGGATACTGTCTTGATACTAAGAACATGCTAAAAGTTGTTTATGTTGACGTGTCCCAGACATTTCTGCTGTGGTAGAATGTTACTGAGGTTGATCTTTTTCTGGAAATGAATCATAAAAAAAAAAACATTAGGGTTCATGTAATTTTTAAAATCACATTTAGGGATGATATGTTTCTCATTCCCTCTAACAGTATGGGTCCCTCTCACTATCTCTCAAGGGACCAAATCACAGGATGTCCTACGTATAGTTGTTATTGTGTAACTTGAAAACTCAGCCATTACAAGTGTGTACTCTAACATTGTCATTGGAGGTGGTGGTCCATAAACTGATGTGATGGGATTTAAGCTTTAGAGTCCTGTCTGGTCATCTGTTGGGTTTTTCTTGCTGGTTTTAATGATGCCCATTTTTCTGGTTCTGTGTTCTACTTTGGGAATACATTGTGTACTAACTGTCTGTGTTTCTGTGGCTGTTTCAGTATGGCGACGTTTTAAATGTTCTCATATCCAGGAAGAAGAGAGGAAGTGCTGTGGTAGAATTTGAAACCGTAAAAGCAGCTGTAAGTATTCTGGTTCATATATTATACACGCTCATCTCATTTCCTTTTGAAAAGTCACTGAAATCAACCAATACCCACCAGATTTTACTGATTGGCCATTTCTTTACCATTTGGTTTGCACTGAGCATTATGCGTCTCAACAACTTCCCAGCCCAAGGCCCCTAGTTTTCCACACACATGATGACATTCTCATCATCTTGTAGTGTGTGTCTGTTACAGAACAGAGGAGTTGACAGAACAGAGTGTTCTGATGGGAACCAGGAGGACAGAAGGGCTGAGCCGCCTCATTGTTCAGACCACCTGAGTCCTCTGCTCCTTTGCTGTCACATGCTGTTTTGTTGTGGGCTCTGGTGCGATGTGTGGTTCCCCTCAACAGAACATTTCTGCTGTCCCCTGGGGAGCCAGACTCTGGGCCTGCGGTCGCCTTCTTGCTGTCTGGAGATCTCGGGGTCCCTACACTGCTTGGGGGGGGTTGGGGTATCCAAAGTTCACCCCACATGTGCGTTTCAAATACACAAGGCAAAACCCCACACAACGGCTGGGGTGGAAGACACAACTAACTCTATAGAGCTGAGAGGAGTAGAGAGGTTGATGTAGCTCCATTAGTGGTGCTGGGGAAAAAATGGCCTGTCAGCAGATCGTGTCACACTGGGGCCTAACGTTACTCCGTTGTTTCTCTCCAGGAATTGGCATATAAGAACGAGAGTGGCCTTACAGCAAACCCACTGAAGATCTCTTGGCTTGAGGGACAGCCTGAAGTCATCACCCCAGTGGTGTCGCAGGTTCAGCAAACATCTGGACAGTACTTCCCACCTAAACAGGTATGTAACCAAGGGCAACCGCCACCACAAGTAGGGCAACCTCTCCCCAATGTGCTTAGTCCTAATTCTCCTTCACTCCCATCAATGATAATGTAAGCCCTATGTTGCCAAATATCTCCACGTTGTTGGCTTCCAATCCAAATAACATTTCCTAAACACCATCCCGCAAAGAGAGGTATGTAAACTTCTGCGGTTTTAATTTTGTATCAGCGAGAAAATATTGCCCATGCACTTGCACTCTCCTTATCTGGCCCAGAAAAATGTGTTTGGTTAAATGGTCTTAGGTTTGTTTGGCTTGGAGAAGCAGTGTGTTGGCCCGGCGATGGCCCGATCCCCTGGCCTGTCCCGCCTCTCATTAAGGCCTGACCCACCCGGGAGACCAATGGAATGCCTCACTCCATGAGAATCACACGGTAACCCAACATGACCAGCGTGCAGGCTGGCACGAGAGGGCTTTCTCTCTCTACCCAGAGTGGTACTCACCCCAGTCCGCCCACCTTTTTGCTAACCTCCTGGTCGGCTTTCATAACATGCATACTGGCAGTTTAGAGGCCTTTTCCAATCAGAATAATGTTGTAGCACAGTTGGGAAATGTAGGTGGACGATGAAGGTGATCTGAGTCAGTTTGAGGAGTACAGGAAGTTTAAGCTTCTCTCTGGTCATGAGCTAGACATGACTCAGTCTGTCTGTGTCCATAATCACCATTACTTAGTTTCACTGCTGTGGTCATTTAGGCCTAATAATAATAATAATAATAATAACGCTGACTTTGTTTATAAAGAGCTTTTCCATACATTTGGTCTCGGGTCTGCATGGATGGACTGTTTCACCTCAGCACAGTAACTCAGGCCCCTCGTCAGGGTTAGCACGCCATGCAGGGTTCACAGCCCGGCCCGCGCATTGGGACTTGTCAGAGTAATGTTATTATGGTAACCGGTTTTACTGGTTAAAGCTATCCGATGCAGATTGCTTCATCTCTCGCAGAGTTTTTCAGGGCAGGGAACGAAAACAAAATGATTATAGCAGTGTAATTTTCACATTAGCCCTCAGTGAGAATGCTTCTCACTAAAGAGGCCCACATGACATAATGGGGATCCAGTGAATATTGGTAATATTGTCCCACATCTGGCCTGGGGTCAGTGGATACTGGGGAGAACCATGGAGGTCCTGGGCAGACTGTCTGGCCTGGGGTCAGTGGATACCCCAGGCCTTGTACTGTTATCATGTAATCTCCACCCGGCACAGGCAGAAGAAGACTGCCCACCCCTCAGAGCCTGGTTCCTCTCTAGATTTCTTCTTAGGTTCCTGCCTTTCTAGGGACTTTTTCCTAGCCACCGTGCTTCTGCATGCTTGCTGTTTTGGGGTTTTAGGCTGGGTTTCTTTATAGCACTTTGTGACATCAGCTTATGTAAGAAGGGCTTTATAGATACAGTGCCTTGCGAAAGTATTCGGCCCCCTTGAACTTTGCGACCTTTTGCCACATTTCAGGCTTCAAACATGAAGATATAAAATTGTATTTTTTTGTGAAGAATCAACAACAAGTGAGACACAATCATGAAGTGGAACGACATTTATTGGATATTTCAAACTTTTTTAACAAATCAAAAACTGAAAAATTGGGCGTGCAAAATTATTCAGCCCCCTTAAGTTAATACTTTGTAGCGCCACCTTTTGCTGCGATTACAGCTGTAAGTCGCTTGGGGTATGTCTCTATCAGTTTTGCACATCGAGAGACTGAAATTTTTTCCCATTCCTCCTTGCAAAACAGCTCGAGCTCAGTGAGGTTGGATGGAGAGCATTTGTGAACAGCAGTTTTCAGTTCTTTCCACAGATTCTCGATTGGATTCAGGTCTGGACTTTGACTTGGCCATTCTAACACCTGGATATGTTTATTTTTGAACCATTCCATTGTAGATTTTGCTTTATGTTTTGGATCATTGTCTTGTTGGAAGACAAATCTCCGTCCCAGTCTCAGGTCTTTTGCAGACTCCATCAGGTTTTCTTCCAGAATGGTCCTGTATTTGGCTCCATCCATTTTCCCATCAATTTTAACCATCTTCCCTGTCCCTGCTGAAGAAAAGCAGGCCCAAACCATGATGCTGCCACCACCATGTTTGACAGTGGGGATGGTGTGTTCAGCTGTGTTGCTTTTACGCCAAACATAACGTTTTGCATTGTTGCCAAAAAGTTCAATTTTGGTTTCATCTGACCAGAGCACCTTCTTCCACATGTTTGGTGTGTCTCCCAGGTGGCTTGTGGCAAACTTTAAACGACACTTTTTATGGATATCTTTAAGAAATGGCTTTCTTCTTGCCACTCTTCGAAAAAGGCCAGATTTGTGCAATATACGACTGATTGTTGTCCTATGAACAGAGTCTCCCACCTCAGCTGTAGATCTCTGCAGTTCATCCAGAGTGATCATGGGCCTCTTGGCTGCATCTCTGATCAGTCTTCTCCTTGTATGAGCTGAAAGTTGAGGGACGGCCAGGTCTTGGTAGATTTGCAGTGGTCTGATACTCCTTCAATTTCAATATTATCGCTTGCACAGTGCTCCTTGGGATGTTTAAAGCTTGGGAAATCTTTTTGTATCCAAATCCGGCTTTAAACTTCTTCACAACAGTATCTCGGACCTGCCTGGTGTGTTCCTTGTTCTTCATGATGCTCTCTGCGCTTTTAACGGACCTCTGAGACTATCACAGTGCAGGTGCATTTATACGGTGACTTGATTACACACAGGTGGATTGTATTTATCATCATTAGTCATTTAGGTCAACATTGGATCATTCAGAGATCCTCACTGAACTTCTGGAGAGAGTTTGCTGCACTGAAAGTAAAGGGGCTGAATAATTTTGCACGCCCAATTTTTCAGTTTTTGATTTGTTAAAAAAGTTTGAAATATCCAATAAATGTCGTTCCACTTCATGATTGTGTCCCACTTGTTGTTGATTCTTCACAAAAAAATACAGTTTTATATCTTTATGTTTGAAGCCTGAAATATGGCAAAAGGTCGCAAAGTTCAAGGGGGCCGAATACTTTCGCAAGGCACTGTACATTTGATTGATTGGGGAGAACCATGGAGGTCCTGGGGAGACTGTCTGGGATCCAGAACACTACATCTCCCTCTTTCTCCCTCTATTTTTCACTCTGCTTCCTCTCCCTGTCTTTCTCCCTCTGCTGCCTCTTTCACCCTCCCCTCATTTTCTAATTTTCCCTCTCCCTCAGTGTGACCTGCTGCGATCACAGAGGAGCAGCAGTGCTGATACCTGCCTCTTTAACCTCCATCAATCCAGCCCCAGCAAAGCAGGGAGCCCAGGGACGCACACGCCTGACTTCACACTATGCGCCACTCTGTTTAACACTGGTCTGGGACCTGTTGCTGCACCTGGGCTCCCAAGTACCCACAGGCCCATGGAGATCCCTAGTATCACACACTGTAGCACATTTGGAGAGACATGGATGAGCCCTGTTGTACTCCTGTGCTGAGTGATTCTCTAAGTTTGTGAATCAAATCAAACCATTTGTCACGTAACGAATACAAGAAGTGTAGACCTTACCGTGAAATGCTTACTTACAAGCCCTTAACCAACAGTGCAGAGAAGAGTTAAGAAAATATTTACCAAATAAACAAAAGTATAACAATAACGAGGTTTTGTACAGTGGGTACCGAGTCAGTGTGCGGGGGTACAGTGGCAGAGAAAACAGTCTATGACTAGGGTGGCTGGAGTCTCTGAAAATTTTATGGGCTTTCCTCTGACACCGCCTATTATACAGGTCCTGGATGGCAGGAAGCCTGGCCCCAGTGATGTACTGGGCCGTACGAACTACCATCTGTAGCGTCTTATGTTCAGATGCCGAGCAGTTGCCATACCAGGCGGTGATGCAACCAGTCAGGATGCTCTCGATGGTGCAGCTGTAGAACTTTTTGATGATACAGGCCCTCTGTCAGACATGGGTGTGTTGGGTCAGGCGTTTCACCAGTTGGGACACCATGCAGAGACAATACTGTAGGGGTGGTGGTCCATTCACAACGTTCTTCTAAACATAAATAACCAAGCAGGGTAAGTAACAGAGGCCCTGTCCCAGCCGGGCCATGGTGCAGAGAATTGATCCCTATGCTCCAGACTAAACTCCCTTGTATTTCGATAGGATCTAGTTTCACCTCCTGAGTGTGCTATGTTTTGTATCACTGTACCGTGCCATAATAAATTATCATAATGAGAGGCTGTAAAATATGTATGGTAAATCATTCTGTGCTTGTGCTGTTTTTCAAACAGTCGGACTCTGTTGACATTTGATGTCAAGTTTTATTGAATGTCAGTGTGATGTACACAGTCAGCTGTGTGTCTGTTCCTGAAATACTGAGTGGATTACGTAATCTGTTAAGAATCGACTATACTGTCCCTACATAGATGGAATGGTGGTTTGCATGACAATGCGAAGTACACAGTTCAATTACGGTGGATGAGGTGTTCAAGCTGTCCCCCAGAACTCTTCACATTGCTGCCAGACTACATTCACACAGTGTCAATATGACTCATAGTTGTTAAGCCCTTACCTCACAGAATCTCTTGAGTTTGGGGTCCACATCCAACCATCTGTATCCTCCCTATCAGTAGAACCTGCAGCATAATCATGTCTTTGGAAGTCATAAGTCATTGCATCCCCAATTTAGAACAATCGTTTAGCATATTGTCTTTTTAGAGTATTTATTCTGATAAAGACGTATCGCAATATTTGATACGACTCTGTTTATTTCATCTTTGAGGAAACTTAGACTTGGAGCCTGTCACAACATGAACCGGATGTAGCTTGTCATCTGTTCTAGGATGTTTTTGACATCATATCGGACCGGCTAGCTTCTTTCTGCTAAAGAAAGAGCACGCTCACCTACAATAGCCCCCGAGTCTGACTGGGTCCTGGGATGCTGCGCATAGTCCTGCTACAGTTGGCAGCTGGCTGCAGCACTGTACTCTTTCTGGACGGAGATAACAACTTCTAGTGTTCTGACTTCCTGGAAGAGTCCGTTTAGCAGCGAAAGGACTAATGTAACAGATTGTTTAATTTACCGCTGTTGCCAGCTGTTATCGGCATCAATTAATTTAACTGGGCTTTAGCTTAGACAGGGAATAGAGAAGGTGGTAACAGGACTATCTTAACACGAGGTCTGGGAGCAATGGAGACCACTGCATTTTTCTTCATGGGACAGTTAGAAGGAGCAAAAGGCCATGGGAGACTGTTTTTACATTGCTGACTCAGTGTTTTTCCTCTGTGGACTGAAGTTGAATTGAATCTCCTCAGACTTTTGTGCTCCTCTTCGATCTACTGTAACACATTGCATATGAACTTGATCAAATAGCTTGCTAGTTTTAATCAGCGGATGTTAAACTTTTGAGATCTTTTGATGGTTTTGTCTTCTTCTCAAGGTTTTACGATGCCCAAGTGTATCATGGATATCATGCGAAGCAGTACTATTGTGAGCTACCTTGGCCCTAAATGTGTTTTTAAATGGGGGAGAAATGTGTGAACCGGTGGCTCTGTAATGTGTTCTGACACGATGTAGAGTTCCATAAACAATATCAGTTTCAGAAACGGAATGTCTCGCTTGTCAAAACAATATTTCCACCCCCCAAAAATGTCAGATTTATTTTTATTTTTATAAAAACCTCGTCTTTTGTAAGATGGCTTTCGTGGTATTCTGTATGATGGTGAGTTTGGAATTTGAGGGAAAAGTGGTCCCAGATATGATGGGGTACCTCACAGTTTAAAATGTTTTGCCAGTTGGCACTGTGCCAAGATAATTTGTCTTCCAATTACTCTTCTCACATCAGCCTTGTGAGTTTGGGCGCTTGTTGAGGATACATTTATGTGACTTCTCGTGTGGAGGAGCCCAGTGCAGACGATGGGGTGTCGTATGGTCCAAGGACAGTCTGCGTGTGGGTGCTCTGTAGTTCTGTCTCTGAGCTCTGTCTGGGACAGTGGGACATTAGTCCCACTGTTCCAGAGGCGTGTTATGTCATTGAGGAGAGTCTGGGTAAGCGGTAATGTAGATTTAGGCACCAGGTTGGACAATGAAGGTATGGATGCTGATGAAGCATACGAGGTGGGCTTTCATAGGATTAGGTGAAAGGTGGGAAAGGAAGAGCTATCTTTTCTGGGCTTTGACAAGAATAAGAAACCATCATGTATGGTCCTCCTTTCCTGTCCTGAGCAAATTATATCAAGACTCGTTAACCTAGAAAGCCAAGATGTCAATCTGATAAGGCCCAGGAAATCTGTCCGTTAACGTTCCTTATGAATGGATTACTTGTTCTGCTGGTTCAGGATAAGTGGGGAATAAAGGTTGACTTTATCAAGCCCAACTTCATCTATTTAATAACCTTGCTGTGATGCAGGTGTGGTCAACACTGTGCATCATAACCATTCAGTACTTCCCTCAAGCTCCAGTTCATTGTAATAGCAGTAACTTTCAAAGTGAAACCTGTGAATGAGTAGATGGTTGATTTGGCTTGGAATGTCTGTCCGTACGTGCCCATGTGTAAGTATCTAACATGGACTACTTTACCTCCAGCTGTCTCATGTAATGTCAGGGTGTAATTTCTCTTCAAACAGTAAGTGTAAAATGTGACAGACGGGGCTTTAATATGGCCTCTATGGCACCTCATGACTGTTAGAAAACCAAACATATGTCTGTCCATCAAAGTGTATAAGCAGTATTATACAAGCCATCTAAAATGTTGATGCGAACCACTGATCTTGGAATTTGACAAGAGTAAAATAAGTTAGTGTACACACTGGTCTAAAAGAGTGTTTCACAATGTGTTATTATTCTCATAAAACATACAATATACTGAAAGCCATAATTCGTTTTACTGAAAGATGCACAAAACATATGCAGTACAGATGTACCCACAAACATCAGTGACTCCATTAGATTAACATGCTATTGCTAACGCTGTTTAACTGTTTGTTAGCAGCAGGAAACTCATGGCTAGTGAATTTCTCTGTAACGCCTCAAGGATCCCTGGAATGTAACAGCTTTTAGCTTTGCCCCACTGCTTTCCTTTACTGACAGCCCCCTGCTGTGGTGCTGGCTGTGGCTTTCTCCCAGCTCCCCTTGCAGGTGGGTAAGTGGGCCCAGGACTGGGGGTGGTGGGCGGCGCATCAGGCCCTGTTTGTTAAGCAGGTAGTGTTTAAACCCTCATCAAGAGCCTTGCTGGTAATGAATGGCTGTGGTCCCCAGCCTTCTTGGCTCCAGCAGCACGTGGAAGGATCACATTACCCCTCGCCACCTTCCCCTCTCGCGCCACTCACCAGAGCGAGGGACTCCGATTAACATTTAAGAAAACCGCGCTGGGGTTTTGGGGCACGGACCTGTGGCCTGAGTTGCAGCCCTCCAACCACTGGCTTTATTGGAAGCAGAGCTAAGTGTTTGTTTTCATTGTGTTGTTGGAAAGAGAGACGGGGCTGCCTTCGTGCACCTTCAAGTGGGGCCTCTGAGATGCGTGCGGAAGAGAGATTGCCCTCCCCACACAACGGAATGGCAAGGACGCCAAGTCGTCACAGCTTCAGGACCTTGGAAAACTAAGCCCTCGTTCTTTTTTTCCCCTTTAACATAACATTCTTAAATTGAACAATCCTCTCGAGCTCTGTAGGAAGGAACTGGGTTTAAACTAAGGTGAAAAAGCAGCCAACTGAAAATGCCCACTTTACTTTGAACAGCTTGAGATAAAAAAAAGGTGCTAAATTATTAACTAGACTGTAACATTTTATCTAATGCTGCAACGGGTAATGCTAGAAGAACATGAACTTTGCCCTTTAAAGCGTATGCAGTTTAACCCTTCAGAGGGAAGAATTCCAACGTTAACTCTTTAACATCACATTAGATAATATACACTCATACGGATTCTATTGCTGTATAATAGAAACAACAGATGGATATGATCCAAAAAAATTCAACAAATTAGCGTATAACTCAAACATGACGTTCTGAAATGATAATCTACTGTAAATGAGAGAAGGGATAAGTTGAAACAGAAGTCCATGTGCTGGCTCTTATTGTCCATGGTTTAGATCAGTGTTTCCTAACCTTTTTTGGTTACTGTACCCCAAATCACATTTTGATCTGACCGGAAAACCCACAAAGTACCCCCTCGTGCATTTTACCAGTAGGCCAATGGTCCTTTGAGTCTTCCCCACGTACCCCCTGTGGATAGCCCAAGTACCCCGAAGGGTATACCGTGCATTCGGAAAGTATTCAGACCCCTTGACTTTTTCCACATTTTGTTACGTTACTCCCTTATTCTAAAATGGATCAAATAAAAAAAATGTCCTCATCAATCTACTCCCAATACCCCATAATGACAAAGCGAAAACAGTTTTATAGATTTCTTTGGGGGGGGGGCAAATTTATTAAAAATGAAAGACACATCTTATTCACAAGTATTCAGGCCCTTTGCTATGACACTTGAATTTGAGCTCAGGTGCATCCTGTTTCCATTGATCATCCATGATGATTCTACAACTTGACTGGAGTCCACCTGTGCTATAATTCAATTGATTCGACATGATTTGGAGAGGCACACACCTGTCTATATAAGGTCCCACAGTTGACAGTGCAGTCAGATCAAAAACCAAGCCATGAGGTTGAAGGAATTATCCATAGAGCTCAGAGACAGGATTGTGTCGAGGTACAGATCTGGGGAAGGCTACAACAAAAATTCTGCAGCATTGAAGGTCCCCAAGAACACAGTGGCCTCCATCATTCTTAAATGGAAGACGTTTGGAACCACCAAGACAGAGCTGGCCACAGTAAAAGGCACATGACACCACGCTTGGAATTTGCCAAAAGTCACCTAAAGACTCTCAGACCATGAGAAACAAGATTCTCTGGTCTGATGAAACCAAGATTGAACTCTTTGGCCTGAATGCCAAGCGTCACATCTGGAGGAAACCTGGCACTATCCCTACAGTGAAGCGTGGTCATGGCAGCATCATGCTGTGGGGATGTTTTCCAGCGGCAGGGACTGGGAGACTAGTAAGGATCAAGGGAAATATGAACAGAGCGATCCTTGATGAAAACCTGCTCCAGAGTGCTCAGGACCTCTGATTGGGGCTAAGGTTCACCTTCCAACAGGACAATGACCCTAAGCACACAGCCAAGACAACGCAGGAGTGGCTTATGGACAAGTCTCTGATCGAACATCTCTGGAGAGACCAGAAATAGCTGTGCAACGACGCTTCCCATTCATCCTGACAGAGCTTGAGAGGATCTGCAGAGAAGAATGGGAGACACTCCCCAAATATATGTGTGCCAAGCTTGTAGCGTCATACCCAAGAAGACTCAGCTGTAATCACTGCCAAAGGCGCTTCAACAAAGTACTAAGTAAAGGGTCTGAATACTTATGTAAATTTGATATTGGTTTATTTTTACATTTGCAGAATTTTCTAAAAACCTGTTTTTGCTTTCTCATTATGGGGTATTGTGTGTAGATTGAAGGGGGGGGATGATTTAATCCATGTTAGAATAAAGCTGTAACGTAACAAAATGTGGAAAAAGTCAAGGGGTCTGAATACTTTCCGAAAGCACTACGTACCTCAGGTTGGGAACCACTGGGTTAGATTACCTCACATGAAATGGAGGAGGATCTCTTTGTAGTTACAGTTCTGTCCACATCTCATCCATTACTCTTTGAGTCCATTGCATTTTATATAATTCAGCCACAGTCAGCTAATCCAAAGATTGAGATTATATCCCCATGGTGTTTCAAATGTTCTGACATTGTTTCTTTAAGTCAAGAGTTTTTTTTCATGTCAGCTGTTCATATCCTAGGACAGATTAGAGTGTTCTAATGCCAGTCACATATAATTATGTCAGTGAAGTCTCTTGCTGAGGACCCATGTTTGTCTGGCTGTTCCTCTAATAGTGGAGCCTGTCCATGACCTGCAGCACATCGTCCAGGATGGAGGGGCCCAGGTCCAGGCTGAAGGAGAAGCTGTTGTCCACCTCATCCAGCTGCAGTGTGTTCTCATGGCAGGTCTGAGTGGAATCTCCATCCCTGCCAGAGCTCAGACTGCCCCGGCCAGGACTGTGGCTACTGACCATGACCCCGTGGCTGGGGCTAACACTGGCCTCGATCGCCCCCTCGCCCTCCTCACTGTCCAGCATGGGCAAGGATCGGTACTCCTTCCTCCTCTCTGAGGCGCTGTGGCTCAAGTGGGCCCTGGTCCACTCTGGGATCTTTAGGGCCTCGGCCTCACCCAGGTTAAGTCGTGGGGGTTTGGGTGGAGGGTAGCAGGCCAGGAAGAGGTTATGTTCGCTCTGAGAGCTGTGCAGTATCAGGCTGTGGCCCCCCTTCAGAAAGGACAGGTCCCCGAAGCTGTCACTGCTGGCATTGTTCCCGATGTGGGCAACGTGGCAGAAGTCGGCCAATGGGAGGCTGATCATGTTGACAGAGAGCACCTCCCTGCGCTTCTGGGTCCTAGACCAGCGGGCCGAGGCTGGCTTACGGCACAGAGACATCTTCAGTGGCATCTTACCTGGTCCTGTTGATGTCCTTTGGTTCACTTCTGAGATTAAGCCTAAATGCAGTCTACCGTCTTAGAAAAAAGCTCTGTTTTGGAAAAGATAAGAAACAAAATAATTAATTTAAATGATTTCACTTTGAGGTTAGGTTCATGTCAGATCAAGTGGTTTCCCATCAAGAACATATCATACATCTCTGATATAAATGTCCAGGTTTACTTTCATCATTCTGCAGCATACAGGATGTGCACTATTTGTTTCCCTCTACTTTCCAACAACAGATGTAACCTTTGGATTATGTCAAGTTTGATGTGAAAAGGCAGCAGCTATTATTTAGAGAACGCACCTGCTCTGCTTGGTTTTGTATTAATACAATTCTTCAACATTTGGCTCCTGGGAAATAGTCCAACATGTGCTTTGAAGTGTTTGATTTTAAATGTTTACTTTTCAAATCCAGTTTATTCCCATAAATGCAGGTGTGGTCTGCTGAATGCACTAAAGGGATGTCTTAGCCTGATTCTGACTTTCAGTATCTGTGCACCAAATATGCACATTTTAGAGCAGACCCAACATCCTTTATAGAACTCGCCAGCTTGTAGTTCTAAAAAACGGAAATGAGTTAGCCATGGCTCGTTGGTCAAAGCCTATGTGGAAATTAATGGAGGTTTTTTCATAGAGTTTTTGGATAAACGTCCAAAATAAGGTCTGAGGTTAGCACAGGCTTAGGAGATCTGATACCTTTTGTTCTATGAGATAATATCATTCAGCTAACACCACCTTTATGAATTATTAACCTTTTAACATGTTTTGTGTGAAGAGGTGACTCCGGGATGCAGAGTTGCAAAGAAAAAGCCATATCTCAGACTGGCCAATAAAAATAAAAGATTAAGATGGGCAAAGGAACACAGACACTGGACAGAGGAACTCTGCCTAGAAGGCCAGCATCCTGGAGTCGCATTCTTCACTGTTGACGTTGAGACGGGTGTTTTGCGGATACTATTTTAATGAAGCTGCCAGTTGAGGACTTGAGGCGACACTCTAAACACTCTAATGTACTTGTCCTCTTGCTCAGTTGTGCACCAGGGCCTCCCACTCCTCTTCTATTCTGGTTAGCGCCAGTTAACTGTAAAGGGAGTAGTACATAGCGTTGTACGACATCTTCAGTTTCTTGGCAATTTCTTGCATGGAATAGCCATCAGGCAACTACAACTACAGGCTTCACTCTTACTTTTAATCAAGCGTTATTTTATGAATGGGGTGGAATTTGCTACATGTTGAGACAAAACCCAGATTCTTTCAGACACAGTATGCAAATTCATCTTGTTTTATTTCTCTTTAACTTTGGATCTGTTGAGCTGGTTTACTGGTCACAGACAGTTAGTCAGCCTTTCCTGTTAAACATGCTGGATCCAGAAGAGATCACATTCCGCAACTCTTATTTGAGAGAGGTGTGGCAATACCTGGCATGATTTGTTATGATGGTAATGTATGTAGAATTTAACTGGAATATGACTTTCACATACTGTAACTGGTGTCAAACTGGTGTCGATTTTGGTCATTTAGAAGTTAATCTGTACAGTTTCAATCTCAGTTAGCTGTAAATGTTGAGCCTTGAACAGCTACCACCCATTTAGAAAGCAAGGGCATAAAACCTTTTACCTAAGACAACTGAACACACTGAGGAAAGTGTGGCTCTGAAAAGATAAAGTCCATTATAGTTCATGTAAACTCTAGGCCCAAAGCGCAAAATAAAATGCTCCTTATTTTAATCTAGTTGAGTATGGTTCCAGTAACTTAGTCATTTTATTGAGTAACACAGAATGCAGTTCATCTCTGGCTTGTCAAATGGACAATCTCAGTGGTCTCTGTGATTTTACGGGCTCCTAACAGCTTTGCCCATATAATATCTGTGTTCGTGACTTGAAACACTCACTCTGTAAATTTGTAAGGCACTACGGCAAACATGTTTTGTTGGCCCATAAAGGTTTTACTGGCACTTTAGTAGCAGCGGGAGATGGGGAGAGTGTGGACACAACAGCATTCCTTTCCAAACATGTCAGTTGGACGAGGGCGTGTTAGAATTGTAGCGGTCATTATCACGCTAAGGAAACACTTATCTTCCAAGTCCAAATGAAAGAAGTAAAAACTGCTTTGCCATTTACAGTTACTAAATAATCTTTCTCGTCAAACTGCCTTTAGCCGAACACGTTTGATGGAGACTTTTTCAAATGAGTTGGCCACCTGTCCAAATGGAAATGCCTAATGTTCTCAAGAGCAGGTGTTGGTTAAGTCTCTTAAAACGAATACTTTTGATTGGTTGATCGATAGAGTTTGTAACAACATGTATGATAGATCTGTTAGCTCTTACCTGTACTGCTGTGTACACAGGGCATCTGTATCCCACACCCACACGTCTGTCTCTATCAGGAAGCCAGGCTAGGGCTGATACCTGTAGACTGTGACACTGTTTCTCCTGACATGATGAGGCTTGTTCAACTGCAGTGGGAGAAGCACTGTGAACAACCTTGAGAGAGCGAACTGGTGCCACTTCCCCAGAAAATTCTCTAAATCCTGGATTTAACAGCCTAGCTACTCTTGTCTCTTACCTGAGTCTTATAATCCTTATCAGTAGAGACCCTGTCAGGTTTGTTGGTTGAGAAAGTGTCCTCTGTAAGTAACCCAGGTGAGTGTAGAAGAGGGTTAAGACGAGCAGGTGGGGTTTTGTGGTTTTTCTCCCTACCTAACGGCAGAGAGTGTTTGCCCTCTGGTGATGTAACCCTTCCTGCTGTGTGAGTCTGAATCATGGGCGTAAATCCCGCTGGCTGCACCCACTACCTGAGGGAGAGGGCAGAACAGGAGCTGCCGGAGTCCCCACTGATTTACTGCTTGTAACATGGATGGAATTGAACTCGGGAAAGAGCACAGCACATTCCTCACACAGACAGGGCCACAGTGACGTGTGTGTGTGTGTGAGAGAGGGGGGGGCTACTCACACTCCGATGGGGTTAACCGATCACTAATCTCCATGGCATTGTCTCTACTCTACTGATTTCCTGTGCTCTGTTAGCTTGTGTAAAGCCCCGGGGCCAACGTAGGCCATTCTGGCTGAGTGGAGGCCAATAGGCGGTGATATCGGATGAAGCCACTGACTAGCATACAGATATGTATGTGTAGAATGGCTGAGTTGCACAAGATAACTTGTTGCCGTTCCAATTCTCACGCCTCTAGCTGCATGCTTGTTTTTGTTATTGGAATGTTGTAGGAATACTGTAGTCATAGTAGAATATGAATTGGCTTCTCAGTATTGCTAGCCTCCAGTCAATGCCACCATAGGCCCAAATGTAATTGTCTTGCTTGTAGTGTCTGTGTGTATTTTTGGCCTCCTTAGATGTCTACTGTAGTGTTCTGTAATTTAACCATTATGCTTATTGATAATCACTGTTTGTATGCTGTGGGCTTATGCTATTGACAGACTTACTTTTCCCTTCAGAGATAAAGCTTTAGCAGTGGCCAGAGGCCTACACCCCACTCTGCTCAGCTTCTAGCTAGTGTATACATGTCTCTGGTATGGTCTACATCTGGTCTCAGCAGCAGTCATACTCTGTGCTCCACACCAGCATCCTCCCAATCATTGTGCCTCGTCTTTGACCTTGAGGAAACGTTAGTGGCCATCTGTTTGTCTCCAGACAACACAACACTCTGCTCCAGGGTTTCTGAGATGAAACATCCTGTAAAACAACACATTTCACTGCACTTATCCAGTGTATGTGACAAAAATAATTATGTATAGATAGATGGATTTATATACAGTGGCTTCGGAAAGTATTCACACCCCTTGACTTTTTCCACATTTTGTTTTGTTATAGCCTTATTCTAAAATGGATAAAACAAACAAACAAATCCTCAGCAATCTACACACATTACACCCATAATGACAAAGCGAAAACTGTCCAACTCATCCCAAACCATCTCAATTGGGTTGAGGTCGGGTGATTGTGGAGGCCAGGTCATCTGATGCAGCACTCCATCACTCTCCTTCTTGGTTAAATAGCACTTACTCAGCCTTGAGGTGTTGGGTCACTGTCCTGTTGAAAAACAAATGATAGTCCCACCTAAGCGCAAACCAGATGGAATGGCGTATTGCTGCAGAATGCTGTGGTAGCCATGCTGGTTAAGTGTGCCTTGAATTCTAAATAAATCACAGACAGTGTCTCCAGCAAAGCACCCCCACACCATCACACCTCCTCCATGCTTCACGGTGGGAACCACACATGCGGAGATCATCCGTTCACCTACTCTGCGTCTCACAAAGACACAGCAGTTGGAAACAAAAGTCTCAAATTTGGACCAAAGGACAGATTTCCACTGTTCTAATGTCCATTGCTAGTGTGTGTTGGTCCAAGTAAGTCTCTTCTTCTTATTGGTGTCCTTTAGTAGTGGTTTCTTTGCAGTCTCCTCTGAACAGTTGATGTTGAGATGTCTGTTACTTGAACTCTGAAGCATTTATTTGGGCTGCAATCTGAGGTGCAGCTAAATCTAATGAACTTATCCTCTGCAGCAGAGGTAACTCTGGGTCTTCCTGTGGCAGTCCTCATGAGAGCCTGTTTCATCATAGCGCTTGATGGTTTTTGCGACTGCACTTGAAGAAACTTTCAAAGTTCTTGACATTTTCTGGGTTGACTGACCTTCATGTCTTAAAGTAATGATGGACTGTTGTTTCTCTTTGCTTATTTGAGCTGTTCTTGCCATAATATGGACTTGGTCTTTTATCAAATAGGGCAATATTCTGTATACCACCCCTACCTTGTCACAACACAACTGATAGGCTCAAACGCATTAAGAAGGAAAGAAATTCCACAAATTAACTTTTAAGAAGGCACATCTGTTAATTGAAAAACACTCTCGGTGACTACCTCATGAAGCTGGTTGAGAGAATGGCATTAGTGTGCAAAGGTGTCATCAAGGCAAAGGGTGGCTACTTTGAAGAATCTCAAATATAAAATATATTTTAATTTGTTTAATACTTTATTGGACACTACATGATTCCATATGTGCTATTTCATAGTTTTGAAAAACCCTTGATTGAGTGTGCGTCCAAACTTTTGACTCGTACTGTATATACTGAATTCGGTCTCTAAGATTACTTTACTGATCAGATCTTTTAAAATGGCTCCAATAAACAAATTCCTGCCACCCTTCCTTCCCCATTAACTCCCTAACGCCAGAACAGACCTTTAACAGATGCAATTACTCACGCAGATATACTAACTGCCTTATCATAACATTTATCCAAGACTGGAACTGAAAATTTAAATAACTCCCAATTCAGTATTGTTTTTCTCCACCCCTACCCCATCCACTATTTTGTTTTGTTGGGAAGCCATGGTTTCATGCAAGCAGACCGTCAAGGGAGAGGATAGCGTGCTTTATCTGTGGTGATGTGGTCACACAGGGCTTGGCTTGCATAATTCTGGGAACTTTCAATAAATTCCCTGGGGTTCCAGGAAACCTGGTTGGAGGTTTCCAGATTTTCTGCTTGTTCCCTCCTCATTCTAGGATCCCCCAACCAGGACTTTGTGAAAACCTGGGAATTTATTGAAAGTTACAGGAATTTTGCAACCCTACACAGAGCTCACCATTAGACCAGGGGTTTGAGGTGTGTTTACTCTCATGTTTGTGTTTAGTACATTGTCCAGACTGGGGTGATTACCATAAAATTACCATTGTCCATAAGAGCAGAATGGTGTCTGACTGCCTTCTTCTCAATCTCTCCCTTCTCAGAGCAGTGTTGGTACTGTGGTCTTTCTGGACCGACTATGTTCTCCCACAAACCTAGGATGCTGCTTGTTTTTGTAATAGGAAAAAGTGCTTACAGGTACTGCTTTGACTGGCTCTATAAAGCAAAATTGAGGCTTTTGTGGATATTCATTTGGGCCTTTTGTTGTGTGTTCTTGTCTTGTGAACCACAGACAGAGCAGTGTTTCACAGTGTTAAGATGTTTCCTCTCACATGGAATACACAGCAGTTCGGTTGTGGCCCTGATATAGTGTGTGATGAAGATCTGTACAGGATTGAAACAATGGATGCAAACCAGTAAAATCCATCACTAGACAGTGAGAGAGCCTGTGTCGTAACTGTCGCTCTACAATGATGAGTGAGTCAGATAGACAGTGATGAGCTTTGTGGCAGAGCTCCAACTGAAACTCACCTGACTGAATGGATAGACCTCTGTCCCTCAGGATAGGCAGTTTAGTTGCATCTGAAGAAGTTTCATTGTGTAACATGACAAAGTTCTCTTGTCTTCATGTACAGTTGTGGACCAAATTCCAGGGGTGGTCTTATACCATCCCATACATTTTACCTAGGCAATCTTAACAGATACGTGACGTGAATTACATCATGTCCTCTAATAAAACAGTCTGTTCCATTTCAAATCCTTGTGTATTGTTATGATTGGAACACACACAGACTTTTTCCCCACTGTGAGATTTGTAGAAGTAAAGCTTCATTGCCGTGTTTGCAGACTAGCAGACCAGACGTGTGTGTGTGTGCCGTTCTCCGTGGGAGGTCAGGGAAGTCTGAGAATGTTTACCTGCTTGTGTCTCCTGGCAGTGAATTATTTGTAATTATTAAATGAAGGGTTTGATATTTAGGGTTCTTTGAATGTCTGGGCTCTGAAGTAAACAGTGTGTGGACTGCTGCATTCCAGTTGCTGTTTGTTCAGCACATTAAGCAGATAAGGAACCATAACACATGCTCAAAGCAGCAGTACAGACCTCTCATCAGGCAGCACACCAGACACACACAAACCACCAGCTTACTCAGACGCACGCACACACAGTAAGAAATGTTTTATGTGTATTTGTACTTTAACCTTCCTTTCACTTAATTTTTTGTCATGTCTCTTTTGGGATATTGAGGGTTTCAATTCTACATTGTTGCTGGTTTAGTGGCCCCAGTGTTTTAAAATCAAATCTGTTGCAATCAGGGGGCTTTTCCCGGAAGGCCCTGATGTGAAAGACATCATTCTGGTATTACAAAGATGTATTGTTGGATATTACATAGCTGAACAGCCCTCTCCCCATCTCTCTGTCATAGAAACCCCCAACACATCCATCATACAGGGAAATGCCAGAGCACAGGGAGTTCACGTCTCAACTTCCATTTCTCTTTCATTTTGTTTATTTCCTTTATGGGTTTTCAAATGCACCCTCTATCCAGCAGGCTCAAATCCAGCCCTCTACAGCCCCCCGAATCCAGTGCTGACTGGCTCTTCCTTCACACTTTACACTATTCACGGACCAGAGCTTTCACCTAGACACCAATACCTCTTCATTTAGCCACCTGCACACAGCTTACTCAGTCCGTTGTCACATGCTGCTACAGTAGGTTTTAGTAGTTATTGCGTGGTTTGGCCCTGTCAAGGCTGTTAAACCTTATTCGCTACATTTCAGCAGTTATTAGGGCATTACATAAATACAGTATGTTCCTGTTTCTATAGGTTAGCTTTCCTTCTCAGGGAAAAGGGCCTTTGCCTGTGAATGGCATCCATAAACCATGTTTTCAGGACTAATTGTGGAAATTGCTGAACAACACAGGAAGTAGACTTGGAGCCTATTTCAATAGCTGTTATTGCAGTATTATGAGTTAGTATTTGTTCCATCATTACAAGGAGTCGGTCTGTAGATCGTTTTGTCTGTCCTCAAAAAAATTATTGATCTTCTCCCTGAATTTACTCTTGTGAGGAATCTTAGTTTGGCTGTGGCATATGCGATCCTCCTGCCCAGTGTGTTATTTTTAGTTAGCGGGAGCATCTGGGCATACACTCGCACATATCAAACACACCCCTAATGATCTCTAAATAAGTGTTTGGCTCCTATAAATCACCGGCTCCATAACCCACTGACACACACACACACACACACACACACACTCGGACACACTGCAGAGAAATGGCCTCTTGATTAGTTTCATCAGACGGCAGTACCGTCTGTATTATTGTAGACCTAGCAGTAATTTACCTGGACAACCACTATGGTTTGGTAGAAGTACCCTAGTCTATAGGAGGAGCTGTTGTAAAGAAGATAGCGTTTAAACCTATTTGTCTCAGACACCTTGGAGCAGGATGTCTCGTTGCTTGCAGTGGATCTTGGTGAGAGGGGGAAAGCAAACTGGAGCTAGGCGATGTGGATCAGATTGTTCTGCAAGAAGGTGATGGCTTAAAGTCCTTTTCAGGCTTGTCTAAATCATTGAAATACTTCTATGTTTATCAGTACTGTACACAAACACAATAACTCCTTTTAAATCTCTATTTAAGGTTAATGAGGGCTGATGGCTCCTAGTCTGTTTCTGGACAGGCAGTTAGGCGTGCAGACCAGCTCCGTCTCAGGTCCATGACACATAATAGGCCTTCATGACATCATCAGGTCCTCATAGCCCCCGGGAGACTTACTTCTGTCATGAGCTGGGGAGAGAGTGATTTTACAAGGGGGAGAAGAAGAGCTGGAAGTCTCTCTTTCTCTCTTATCACCCCCATGCTAGCTGTGCATTGGCCACCTGACTGGGGATGTAGATAAAGGGCCTCATTGCCAAAATCTTGAACTATCACTTTAAGGGGCGGCAGGGTAGCCTAGTGGTTAGAGCGTTGGACTAGTAACCGGAAGCTGACGAGGTACAAATCTGTCGTTCTGCCCCTGAACAGGCAGTTAACCCACTGTTCCTAGGCCGTCATTGAAAATAAGAATTTGTTATTAACTAATTAATTACTTGCCTAGTTAAATAAAGGTAAAATAAAAAGGAAGGAATACAGTCCTTGTATGATCATTTGCCAGATCAGATACTACTTTTCAACAAAAGTGAGAGAACTGTGTGTAACTCAAGACAAACACACACAGAGAGACAGGTGGGTCTAATGTAGAGCAGATCTCCTGATCCCATCTGTCTGTGGGGGAAAATACTGTGCCTGGCCACCTGCAGCATAGCCTGCCGTCTGCTGTGGAGCACCCTGACTCACCGCCCTGCCTGGCGTATGGTGCTGATGTTACGGCTGGCCTGGTGTCAGGTTGTAGCATGCTGTTGGGAGGCTCCGGGCCGTGAGTGATATCAGTGCTGTTAGTCAGCCCTGAGCGAACGAGCATGGAATGGAGCTGTGTGTGTGTGTTTGTCATCCTGCCTCTGTGCTGGCCTGGTCCTCTTTGTTGTGGGCCTCATTGTTTATCTTATGTGGTTTCCCTAGTCTCTCTCCAGCCGCTGGTGTGTTTATGGAGCAACACACACACGCACACAAACACACCTCCCCAAGTGTTAAGTTAGTCAGGGATGCACAGACTAAACGCGTACGTTGAGTGTGAGCCCACCAGGCAAGGAAACGGCTCTCATCTATGGAGAACTGTGTCACTCTCCTTAGACCCCTGTTTGTGTTCAGAGCTCACCTCCTACATGGGAAGTGAACCAATATAATCTCTATTAACCTTACATGGGAAATAAATAGAGACATACAGTATTAGTGTCCATATAAGCCTAGTTTTTCATATAAGCATTTCAGAGAATGGCCAGTAGAGGTCTGTGTGGAGTAAAGGTGTATGGTGGGTGGAAGGGGGGGCTGCAATTCCCTCCGGCCCACAGTTACACCCTTTGTTTTGTTTAATTGAAGATGCAACAGTTGTTTATTTACTTAAGTGAGCTTGCGTGATATTTCATGGTTACATCTTAGACAAGAACTTGATCTCACATTACTGGAATGATAATCACAGCTGTCTATCCAACAGCATGGAGAGGGAGCCTGCCTCCCCACGCCATCCCTATTTCTCCTCCTCTCTTCCTACCCCTCTCTCTCGTACACACGGGTGGATGCTGGAGTCCCAGTGATCTTTTCCAGATGGTTTACCTCACCGAGCCACTCTCTAACCCTTCTTCATTCTCTACACTTTCTCTCTCTCCCCCTTTCTCTTCTGTGTCCCACTCTGTCTCTCTCACATTCACACACTCACTTCTCTCTGCTCACTGGCTTGTTAGGGAGACACTTCCTTGGCACAGCAGACTTCCTCCATCTAATCCTATAAAACAGGTTTATTCTGTGGACACTCCGCCTCCCCCCCTCCATTGAGGATTAGGGGCGGTGCGTGTGTCTGACTGACTGTGTGTGTGTGCACATGCATCAAATCAAATTGTATTTGTCACATCCGCCAAACACCACTGGTAAGCGTGTCTTTGCATACTTGTGTGTGTCAGCCCCTAGTGCTTACCGTGCAGCCTAGTGCTTACCGTGCAGCCTAGTGCTTACTGTGTGTCTCTCTGTCTGTCTCTGTCTGTGAGACTGATCAACAACTACAGGAAGCATTTGGTTGCAGTCATTGCAGCTAAAGGTGGCACAACCAGTTATTGAGTGTAAGGGGGCAATTACTTTTTCACACAGGGGAATTGGATGTTACTTATTTTATTTATTTAATAAAAAAGTATGCATCTTTTTGGGAGTAAACTCAGGTTTCGGTTGAAGATCATAACATTCAGTATCAAAAATAGAGAATCAGAGAGGGGGCAAACTTTTTGGCACTGTATGTCTGAAACGGTCCTCCCTCCCACACACCTGTCCGGTTCTCTCCTCCCTTCCTTTCCCTTCACCTGTCCTGTCCTCTCTTCCCTTCCCCTCACCTGTCCTGTCCTCTCCTCCCTTCCCCTCACCTGTCCTCTCCTCCCTTCCCCTCACCTGTCCTCTCCTCCCTTCCCCTCACCTGTCCTGTCCTCTCCTCCCTTCCCCTCACCTGTCGTCTCCTCTCTCTGGTCCTGTGGCTGCTGTCTTTTTTTCACGACGAGTGACAGACAGTAATCATTTGGTCCATGCTCTGTTGCACACCTATGTCACATGTAGAGCTTGTTTTTGTATTTGCACTGTGTTATCCCATTATTAATGCAATGGCTTAGCATGGTTTGCTTCTTCATATTGACCGTTTTACACTGGTAACTAAGGTAAAGGTGGTGAAATGACTATGGTAAAGATCACTGGTTGTAACTGCTTTGTACCTGTCCTCTGCCTGCCTGTCCCTGTTGATCTGACTGTTTGTCTACCCTTACAGGGCGCCCTGAGCAGTGAGCGGGACTATGAGAGCGTGGTGCTGATGAATATGAGACAAGCATCAGAGAGACAGAGACTCATAGAGGAGATGCAGAGAGAGGACGAGGAGGATGCAGCATAGTACCAGCCCAGATCCAGTCTCAGACCGGGATTCAATCCAAGGTGTGTTTTCTGTAAGCGTGCGGTGCTTGACATTTGAAGGTCATTTCCGTTTGAGCTGACATCTGCACCCTATACTGTGAATGCCATCTCCGCGCTTCAATGTACCTTTGAATGAATCCTGGCCCCAGACCCAGTCCAGCTCTTCCTAGCCACAACTAAACTACAGTTTACTATACACCTGATGCTTTAGTTTCATAAATCACATCTCATTTGTGTTTAAACATTTTTGTAAAATATCTGTTGAATAAACATCTTTTTTAAAGAACGGGTGTGTTTCTGGTTTGTCATTTACTGAATTACTACCAGCTACTATTCTAATGTAAACTGAACCAGTGTACTTTTTCATCCAAACCACTTGTAAGATGAACAGGGGAACAAGAAGTTTCTACTAACAAGGAATGTTATCATAACGTATTGCAAAAGACCCCAAAGAGATGGGCCATCCAACACTGCTATACCACATCTAAATGATGCAATCATGTAATTTGCATCTGTCAGTATCACTTTCTCAAACTGTAAAAAGTTAGGGTAATGAACAATCTTTGCAGCAAAGAGACTGAGTCGTTTCCCTTTAATGCAATGTTGTCTTCCAACAGTGTAAACCACAGACCATGTGAAAAGAAGATGGGGAAATCATGGCTATTACATTTTTAACTGTCAATCAGCCTGGGATGGGAGTGGTAGTACTGTAGGCATGTTTTCAAGGGAATGTTTGTGGGCCCATGTGATGAAATGGGAATATACTCTAGAGGCCCTTTATTACAGCAGTGGTGGTTATGATTGTTTTGAGTTTTGTATATCGAAGGTACTGTACAACTTCAAGGCTGATACTTGATCTGAAGACTTTAGTACCACCCTGCACTGAACTTTTACATTGTAGTTAGCGTTCAAAATATGCCTATTCTAAGTGCGATTCACCCTTGTCTCCTCTGTCAAATCCTGTTTACTGGTTGTGCTACAATAAATACATCTGTTCCTTGAAAGTATCATGAAGAGATAATCTGATGACTAGTTGGTCATCCCAGTGAAAACAACTGAACTGAAGATCAAATGTACACGTCCCGTAAGTCGTTGGCATTCATGAAAGATATATTCATACAGTATCATGACCGTTCCTCTCTTGCCTGAATGTTGTGGTTTCAGATGAGTTTCCCAATAGAGGCTGTTAAAGGAGTTGCTCATGGAGGAAGAGGTCTCCTGATGTCACTGCCGAATGCTGGGATGTCTGGGCCACTTCCATTTAGGACCTGACACACTGAGCTAGGCTACAGTCACTCTGACCAGAGAAACAAACAGTTGTAACAGTGTCCCCTCCGTGGGACATCCAAAAACAAAATAGATGTATGTTGTCCCTCAGGGGACTATGGTATAATGTAGTCTATTCCTGGGGCTGTGTGAAGTTTCTTCCTGTCATCGTGTTATTTTGGAGACTCATAGCCAGCTGGTTGGTCCAACCCAGTGATCCATCTCCCCGGCACTCCCAGCCTGCCGCAGCTCTCTTACACAACGGCCAGCTGTGGTGTGGTGTGAGCCATCGTATCCCTCCCTACACTTCTCTCCCCACACTCTCCTCTCCTACTGCAATATACACTAATCAGATGGTTTTATTTATGCATTTGATGGACGGCCTGTCGTACCCCGAGAGAAAAAAGCTGAACATTGAGTCCAAATTACAAGAGGGAATACAATTACAGTTCCAGGAACACATCCTGACCGTGCCCAGTGCCAGCGGATTGTGCTGCATGCAAATGAAACAGGAAGATGTGGCGTCCCAACAAAAGCCATCCAATCAACAGGAGAAGACTCCGGCGGCATCTTCACAGCATCCTCTTCCTCAGATCCTCTGTCCGTGTGGAAGCTGGCAGCTCCTCAGATGCCAGCAGAACCTGGAACTGACCACAGTTGCGCCCGCATGTAGAAATTAGGGGCCCTTTTGATATTTGGGTGTAAATTGTGGCCAAGTCACGGCAGCAGGCCTGGCGAAGGCTTGGTGATCTGGGGTTAGCCTCAGACATGCACTGGCAGCCCAGAGACTAATGAAACCACCCAGTAGCAGCAGAAGTGCTGGCTCAGATGGTCTCCACCAGGCATGCCTGCAGCACACTTGTCACACTTACAGGACCCGACTAACTTCCCCCCATGTACTGAGGTCTCACTGGCCCACTAAAAACCACTGCAGACGTGCCATATTTCCCCTCAACCTGAGGCGTGAAGGCACAGTTCCAAGGGCTTGTTTAGAGCTTTTTTTTTAAGAGAGCATGAGACATTTGTCCAACAAATGTCATGCTTACCATATTGTACTGACAGATGGCACACAGGGAGATCAGACTTCCAACCTGTCCTTTTAAGTATACTCTACCTCCTTGAGAGTTGGGACATGCCACGGAACAAATATCAAATCACCTTTATTATAATTTCTTCACATGCATCTAATTATATTACCAATGATATGAAAACTAACATTCTCACACAGCTCCTTTTTGCACCAACTTTTGACAGTTTTATCTGTCACTTATTTCTTAGTTGTATGTACATATCTACCTCAATTACCTCATAACCCTGTACATTGTACTGGTACCTCTTGTATATAGCCAAGTTATCATTACTCATTGTGTATTTATTACTTTTCTATTTTCTTTCTCTCTGCAATGTTGGGAATGGCCCATAATTAAGCAGTTCACTGTTAAATCGACAACTGTTTACAGAGCATTTGAGAAAATGGAATAGGATTCAGGATAGAGGAATATTTGCATGCTAGGAAAAGTAATATTTGCTTGGCCTAAAGGCAATGTAAAACTTTGGAACTGATTCAACATCATACTCTTGACATTCAGATTCAGTTTGTAAACCCATTGCTATGATAGATTATGAACACACATTTGGTAACTGCTCCATCACATTGGAGTGAGTTTGAATGGGAGTACAAAAGATTCTGGACAAGTAGTGTCATTATACAAATTCACACATTTGCTAACGGGGCAAATAACGATCTGGAGAATTGATCATTCGAAATTCGGTAATCGGCACCCCTTGCTAAAAAATAAATAAATGGAATACAAAGGACCATTACATCACAAAGAACAGTAGCAAAATGAATGTATAGAATCCATCCTTGATTTTTTTATGTAATACCTACAATATAGGTTTTTAGCTCTTGCTCCTCATTGGACAGAACACTACCACCACAACCTTGTGGCCCAAGACACACTATCAGTGTCATTGATCCACAGTCAGGTCACTCAGTCTCCTTGTGCATGCACCACACCAGCGTTTGTCCCACACCTGTCATTGTCACCATGCGGAAGCCAATCTTCTCCAACTTGTCCAACACCAAACGCGGAGGTTCGTCCACGTGGTACTCCGAGCTGCAAGGGGCAGAAAGTTTAGTTTTTTCTCAGATGTAAAATGTCAAACTCATTCTGTGAACTCTGTCAGGAGTGCGAACACATGCAGGAGAACTCCGCTAAATGAGCCAGGATTGTGTTTGTGATTATTCCCTCCACACCTTGGTTCATTTCCCAAAAGCACTTGTGGCAGATCCGCAATGACAACACTTCCCTGTTGTTCGATCAACTCTGCTTGTCTGCTCCCAAACTACAGAGCAACAGCCTATGTCCTGCTCTGGTTCAACTTATACCACTACTACACCATTCTTCCGTCGCTCAGAGGTTTGTCATAATCTTGGCCGTAAGGATGGAGACATACAATGAGATATACTCAACACTCACAAATTGTTCCCCAGCATGGTGGTTTTCCTGGCTCCCAGGTAGTTCATTATTGCTGGGTCAGAGTATACATCTCCTACCATGGTTGGCCCAGTCTCCTGAAAAACAGATATTCAGGTGTGTGCACAAATGCTATATGCAGAGTGTACAAAACATTAACACATTACTAATATTGATACACAATATTAGGAAGGACCTTTCTTGATACACACAGGAAACAGTTCAGTGTGAAAAACCCAGCAGCGTTGCAGTTCTTGACCCAAACCAGTGTGCTCAAAGGCACTTAAATCTTTTGTCTTGCCCATTCACCCTCAATGGCACACACATACAATCCATGTCTCAAGATTTAAAAATCCTTCTTTAACCTGTCTCCTCCCCTTCATCTGCACTGATTGAAGTGGAATTAACAAGTGACATTAATAAGGGATCATAGCTTTCACCTGGATTCGCCTGGTCAGTTTGTCATGGAACGAGCATCTGTTTTTAATGTTTTGTACACTCCGTTGCATTCTTGAAATAAATTGACAAACACCGAAAATATGCATGGCATGCCATCCACAATCTCTATAACAATTTACCAATTATGCACAGAAATAGGCCTACATACTTTATCTGACTGAGCAGTGAACGTGTTTTTAATTTGGTGTACTGTAGAAAAAGAAACGAGACGCGAGCTGCTATGCACTAGTTCGAATTTGTTTCGCTTCCATGTTTGCAAATGTTACAATGTTGCAAACATGGACATAGCTGATACCTATGTAATAAGCTACACGTCAAAATCGGCGACATTGTTGCAGAGCCTTCCTTTACAAAGTCTTTAGTCTATAACATTTCGGCGTGCGCGTCAACCGCAAGGATGCAGTCTGTATGCTATGACGGGAAGAAGAATACTAACCAGCCGGATCTGAGTACTAACGAATACATAGGGCATCCTGGATCTCAACCGTTTAACGGGTAGTTCCCCGGGAATGGATGATAAGATAGTTACTTATGAGACACGACAGTGCGCTTTCCAAGTTACACTCGCACTGACAGCTCACAACAGAATGCGGAAACACCCATCGCAATGGACCAATCATAGCTCTCTCAGCTACTTGTCAACAATGCTGGTGCATGCACAGTGCGCGTGCTTGTCCAATATTATAGTAAAAGAAAAAGCTATTCATTTAGGCACACAATATTGCTTATTTTACGCATCAAACTGGACAGAATGTGAACATGTTTCATATTAAAGGCATATCTGATGTCATATGTATGGCTTTTTTGTCAGACCTATTAAAATCAGGGCCACTCATAAATGTAGCAGCACTGTTTGTTTAAAGAGTATACACTCCCCTCTGTTTGTATTTGGACAGTATAACTAACCTTTTTAATTTGCCTATACTCCAGATTTTTTTGGGGATAAAATGTTACAAATGAGGCGAGAGTACAGAACGTCACCTTTATTTGAGGGTATTTTCATATCTGCTTTACCGTTTAGAAAGCACTTTATGCATATAGTCCCCCCCATTTTAAGAAGTCATATGTATTTGGACTAGTTCACTTATAGTGTATTAAAGTAGTCAAAAGTTTAGTATTTGGTCCCATAATCCTTGCACGCAATGACATTATCAAGCTTGTGACTGCAAATTTGTTGGATGCATTTGCAGTTTTTGGTTGTGTTTCAGAGGATGTTTTGCCCGATAGGAACTAAATGGTGAATAATATATTGTCATCTTGGAGTCACTTTTATTGTAAATAAGAATAGAAGATGTTTCTGAACACTTCTACATTAAGTTGGATGCTACCATGATTATGGATAATCATGAATGAATCATGAGAAAGTCACAGAGGCACAAAGATCATACCTCACCCACAATGCTAACCTTCCCTGTTATTGGTAATGGTGAGAGGTTAGCATTTTTTGTTGTAGTAATTTTCTCACTCGTTATCCGGATTAATTTAGAAGTGTTCAGAAACATCTCATCGGCTCACTTAGAAAGAAAATGACTCCAGTCATCATTCACCATTCAGTTAAAATTGGGCAAATCATAACCCAAAACACATACTAAACCTTTGGCTACTTTAATACACCATTAGTGAGGGGGGGGGGGGGGGGCTGCTTTCATTTCTGAACAGTAAAACATATGTATGATAAATACCCTCAAAGAAATGCTGACATGCTGTTGTTTTGCCTCATATTCATAATTGAATCTCAAATGTGAACTGTTGGAGTACAGAGCCAAAAGTAAAGAAAATGCTTTACGTCCAATCTCCATTGTGTATAGTGGCTTGAATATTTGCCATGTTCATGGTTTTCTCGGTTCGGCTCAGGTTTATCTTTTCATTATGTGGCTTTGAAACTGTCCATTATGTCCACTGAGGTTTCAGCCAAAACGCGGATGTGTAGCAATCTTACATATGTGAAGAGATTGAAGAGCTTCTATAGGCTACAAGTAAGTTATCTCAAATAACTCAAATAAAAACCTTGTCTGTCAAACTTGTAAGCGGTTGACCGAGTTCTTCTGTTTTTTTTGTGTGTTTTTTTTTTACCTCTGTCTCTCGTGATTTTTGGCTTTTTTATATTGGGAAACATTCCATGGTCAAACACTCATTATCGCGATAGACTTACTGCTTTCAGTATCCCATCACTGTATTGATGAATGGTGACAGTATTTCCTGGTGCTAAGTATGGGCTATTATGTTGCCTTTCCAGTTTTGTTACAAATGACTTGGATTCAACCCACATCACGTGTTAATACACAGTCCTATAGTATATACTGTGATTTTGTATGCATGCAGAACTCAACCATATTTTTACAGTCTGGAACTATGATTTCCTTTTCTGAGATGTATTAATTTCCCTTTCAGTGCAGCAAAAACTCATTTGGATTAGTCTTTTGAGGCTGTAGGGGAAATGAAAGACATAACCCATATCCTAACAACAATGGAGGGGACATTGATTAAATCAGCAATATGAATTTAATGTCCTTTTGATGCCAAAGAGGACTTGACAGACAATCAGTTTGGCTTTGCATGTTATGCTCAGTGGGGCTGGTAATTTATAGTGTGATCACAGCTTGATATTGCTCTGATGGGAAGAGATATGGGAGTAAACCAGACCTTACTCATGGTACACAAAACCCATTCCATGCACTTTGATACACCAGAGTTGCAGACAATTTGTTTATGTGGTTTGGAAGTTCTTATTGTGAAACACATACATACATACATACATTCAATTGATCAGATAACTCATTTTGGTTTCTGATGTGATTCCTGGAAATACATTTTATTAGCATGTGTCACTTGTATGGTACATCAATCCCAAATTATAATCTTGCTGTTAAATAACGACTGTCTTTCTCAAGCATAATTTATGTCTTTACCAAATCATGTTTTCTACGCTGCATTACAAAGTCATACAAACTCTAAAAAGCTGATAAGTACAGGCTATGCGTTCCCATTGACACAGGTGGGAGGTTTGGTGAGAAGATTGCCACCTGCTGGCTTTGTAGACCAATGTCACCAGTAGGCTTCTTACCCACTCATCCGCACAAAGGAAGTAAAAAAATAAATGTAAAAAAGTAAGGGTAGTTTCCCAGAAAATGTATTTTTCATATTTGTAGCGCCACCCAAAGAGCACAGGAGACATGATTCAGGAAAGAAAACAGGAAACCAGTGGAGCTGTCGCTGCTGTATTCCAAAAACAAATGAAATACCACTTCTGCCAAAAAAACACTCTCTTAGAATGTATTCCTGGGGCCCTCGGAACATCCTGTGGTCCTCTGAGGAACTTCCTGATCTAGCTCATCTGCTGTGCATTATTAGAGCCCCAGGTCGCCTTTACAGTAACCTGGAGGGACAGCAGGGCTCATCCCCGGAGCAGTCAACCCAGCCACAGGAAGCAGTTCGCTGCTGTGACAAGGGCCTCTCCTTCACCTCACCACTGAGAATTAGTGATGAGGGGAGATATACTATTTATTGTCTGAAGAGTACTTCCCCACAGACAGCAGTAAGAACACATACTGCCACATGATGGGAAATGCAAGGATGCCCTTGACCCTGTCGGGCTTCAGCAACAGGGAGTTTAATTGATCAAAACAGCAGTAGCTCAGTCAATTTCTGAATACTACACACTCACACACACACACATTCTCACTCACACACACTCAATTATGTTTTATTTTCTGAATGCACTGGAAATCCATATGCCACCTACAGTTCCAGTTTCTAAATGTGTGCCTGGGCTATGGTCGCAAAACACACATTTATGTTTTCCACCACAAAAAAATAAATACACCTCTGTCCTTTGCGGAAGTGTGATTTATACACAAGGCATTGCAATGATAATCGGTTGATAGTTGATTGCCTGCCGTTTTATAGTGTTTGGTTATAAGTATTGTATTGAATTAGCTAAACAGCCACTCATACCCAATTTATCATTAGATTGTTATCGCTATGTAAAATAATTGTAATAAATGCCTATTAGAATGCTCCTTCAGATTCCTGCTTTGCCTTGGACCCTAAGACGTCTCCAAATGACAGCCACAAGGATTGGATATAGGGAGCACTTCTATATTTTCCGAACCTACCTACAGACCTAACACAAAGGAATGTTGTTTCTTTCAGAAGCCTTCACTGATCATTGTTCACCAGTCTAGGGGACATGGAGGAATAGTACTCTTTTGTATGAGTTTAACAGTTATCTTTAATTGATTTCCTTCATCCTGGCATCTTCCTTTGGACAGAGGTCCCAGCAACCCACAAAAGGTATTGAGCAATGCATGAAGTCAATGGCCGAGGGATTTATTTGCTGTGAGAATTAGTGGGAGAGGACCAGAGACGAAGGTAAAATACAAGAATTAGCTGCTAAAGCAATCTCTTTAAATCATGGAAGTATAGTGTGGGCTGGATGAATTATGGAAGACGTACACTAAGTTCTTACAGAAAGAGAAATCAAATAGTAAGCAATAAGAATCGAGCTGCCAGATAAGATATTGAGTTATGGTTGAAACAACTATGCTACCACAAAAATCTATGTGATGATGTTGAATCAACATGGAAAACTCATTGGGTTTGCAAAAAGTCATCAACGTAAGAAAATTTCATATTTACTTCACCCAACTTTTAACCTACATGTTTTGTTAATTTCACTTTTAATTCACTTTAGTTGACAACTCAACCAAGTGTTAATCAAAATGAAATGTTTAATTGACATCTGTGCCCAGTGGGGAGAGTACATAAGCAGGCAATCCTCCAGATGTATGGTGATACTCCCATAATTGGAGTAAAATAATGGACAACAATACGTAGGCTTATATTGACAGCTAATACATACTACAGTTGAAGTCGGAAGTTTACATACACCTTAGCCAAACACGTTTAAACTCAGTTTTTCACAATTCCTGACATTTAATCTCAGTAAAAATGCCCTGTTTTAGGTCAGATAGGATCACCACTTTATTTTAAGAATGTGAAATGTCAGAATAATAGTAGAGAGCTTTTATTTCTTTCATCACATTCCCAGTGGGTCAGACGTTTACATACACTCAATTAGTATTTGGTAGCATTGCCTTTAAATTGTTTAACTTTGGTCAAATGTTTCGGGTAGCCTTCCACAATCTTCCCACAATAAGTTGGGTGAATTTTGGCCCATTCCTCCTGACAGAGCTTGTGTAACTGAGTCATGTTTGTAGGCCTCCTTGCCCGCACACGCTTTTTCAGTTCTGCCCACAACTTTTCTATGGGATTGAGGTCAGGGCTTTGTGATGGCCACTCCAATACCTTGACTTTGTTGTCCTTAAGCCATTTTGCCCAAAATTTGGACGTATGCTTGGGGGCATTGTCCATTTGGAAGACCGATTTGTGACCAATATTTAAATTCCTGACTGATGTCTTGAGATGTTGCTTCAATATATCCACCAATTTTTCCCCCCTCATGAAGCCATCTATTTTGTGAAGTTCACCAGTCCCTCCTGCAGCAAAGCACCCCCACAACATGATGCTGCCACCCCCATGCTACACGGTTGGGATAGTGTTCTTTGGCTTGCAAGCATCCACTTTTTCCTCTAAACATAACGATGGTCCTTATGGTCAAACAGTTCTATTTTTATTTCATCAGACCAGAGGACATTTCTCCAAAAAGTACGATCTTTGTCCCCATGTGCAGTTGCAAACCGTAGTCTGGCTTTTTTATGGCGGTTTTGAAACAGTGGATTCTTCCTTGCTGAGCGGCCTTTCAGGTTATGTCTATATAGGACTCATTTTTACTGTGGATAAGGATACTTTTGTACCTGTTTCCTCCAGAATCTTCTCAAGGTCCTTTGCTGATGTTCTGGGATTGATTTGCACTTTTCGCACCAAAGTATGCTCATCTCTAGGAGACGGAACGCGTCTCCTTCCTGAGCGGTATGACGGCTGCGTGGTCCCATGGTGTTTATACTTACGCACTATTGTTTGTACAGATGAACGTGGTCCCTTCAGGCATTTGGAAATTGCTCCCAATGATGAACCAGACTTGTGGAGGTCTACAATTCTTTTCTGAGGTCTTGGCTGATTTCTTTAGATTTTCCCATGATGTCAAGCATAGAGGCACGGAGTTTGAAGGTAGGCCTTGAAGTACATCCACAGGTACACCTCCAATTGACTGAAATTATGTCAATTAGCCTATCAAAAGCCATTACATAATTTTCTGGAATTTTCCAAGCTGTTTAAAGGCACAGTCAACTTAGTGTATGTAAACTTCTGACCTACTGGAATTGTGATACATTGAATTATAAGTGAAATAATCTGTTTGTAAACAATTGTTGGAAAAATGACTTGTGTCATGCACAAAGTAGATGTCCTAACCGTCTTACCAAAATTTGAAAAATTAGTTTTAATCACTCCAACCTAAATGTATGTAAACTTCCGACTTCAACTGTATATACATTTTATATTAGTTTTCTATTCTTGTTTTTTTTTGTTTCTTGTTTTTAGTCCCACCCTACAGCTACCCTCAACCACTCCCATTTATCTCTGAAAGCCATCCAGTTTTGATTTCTAATTAAGTGATAATGCCCGAGAATCCGGTGTTTAGAGGATATATTGGCCCAGTTGTTGTTGAGCCCAAGACGAAGTCAATATATCCTCCAAAAACTGACTTTGAAGGCATTATCACTTTTATACAACGGGATACTAACATATTCAAATAGTGATTTACATATTTTAATTAAAAACTTTATTTTGCTGAATTATTTTTACAATTTCATCCTTCCACAAGATATAGTCCCAATACGAATCTTGGGTTGCCACCAAAGTCGGCGGGTCGTTCGTTCTATCGGTTCGGTTGCTAGAGATGCGACCCAGTCATTCAGGCTTTTTGTTCTGTATCTATGGACGCGACCCAGTAGTTCGTTCTACATGTTTCATTACCATACTGGCTGGCAACGTTCTTACCCCTTGCTTGCTAGCTAGCCAACTAATAACAGCAAAGTAGCTGCATTTGCATAAGCTGTTTTCTCGTGACATTTATTTGGATACATCCGTAACCATGAGCTAATGATGCGCAAGTTCGCCTGGCATGGAAAATGTGCTCACTCGTCAGGACACTGTTGTTCAGAGGAGCTAGCCAACAACACAGCTAACACAATCACTTCAAACTGAAGCTGGAAAGACTGCAAACTAGCTACACTTCGTTTAGTTTTACCTCTTTGCAATTTACATTTCTTTGTATATATCCATAAAAATGATGCCAGCTGATTCATGATTTCTGAGAAACGCTGCCTGTCTGTCTCCTCCCAATTCCTGACATGTTCATTACCATGAGACAGCTGGAGATCGAATTTGAATATTGAAACAATGTTGCAAATGTCGGAGAGACAGACAGCAAGGTTTATACAAATCTCCGCTGTTGAAAACGAAATGTTAATCTAAAAGAAATGTGAGATAATGTCTAGATGCTTTTTATAGTGGAGATCAAGATTATAAAGTGCCTGGCTGAGCTGAAGAGACAGTGGATTGCACAGTCAGATGGAACAGAGTAAATAGGCATTTTAACATCATAAATGGAAGATTTAGCTGGTGATAACTTGTGGAATCGACACCGTCTGGAATGTGGTTTTAACCAATCGACATTTGGGATTATACCGTTGTATAATTAGCATATATTGTTCAACTGTGCTGTAATGTTTCACAAAAGTTCTGAACCTTTCTATTCTCATAGTTTCTATAGATTGTAAATGAAAGATTTAATATTTTTACTAGAAGTATTATTAAATTATTGATAGATTGACTATGGCTTTTCAAGTGCTTTTTGCAGTGCTTTTTGCAGAGTTAGCTCCAGGTAAATGTTGCAATTCTTGAACATTCCTGAACCTGCAGCCAAACACAAGCTACATATGGGCAGTACCAAAACAAGTGATCTGATGATTCTGTCTCTTCGCAGCCTTCCGAAAGTATTTAGACCCCTTGACTTTTTGTTACATTATAGCCTTATTCTAAAAATACATATTTTTTTAAATCCTCAGAAATCTTTGCACAATAGCCCATAATGACAAAGTGAAAACAGGGTTTTTACACTTTTTGCTAATTTATACCTGACAGAGCTTGAGAGGATCTGCTGAGAAGAATGGGAGCAACTACCCAAATACAGGTGTGCCAAGCTTGTTGCGTCATACCCAAGAAGACTCGAGGTTGTAGTCGCTGTCAAAGGTGCTTCAACAAAGTACTGAGAAAAGGGTCTGAATACTTATTAGCAAACATTTCTAAAAACCTGTTTTAAATCTGTCATTTTTTTCCCCCTCCACCTTTGTTTAACTAGGTAGACTAGTTGAGAACAAGTTGTCATTTACAACTGCGACCTGGCCAAGATAAAGCATAGCAGTGTGAACAGACAACAACACAGAGTTACACATGGAGTAAACAATAAACAAGTCAATAACACAGTAGAAAAAAGAAAAAAAAGAGTCTATATACATTGTGTGCAAAAGGCATGAGGAGGTAGGCGAATAATTACAATTTAGCAGATTAACACTGGAGTGATAAATGATCAGATGGTCAGGAGCAGGTAGAGATACTGGTGTGCAAAAGAGCAGAAAAGTAAATAAATAAAAATAGTGTGGGGATGAGGTAGGTAAATTGGGTGGGCTATTTACCGATGGACTATATACAGCTGCAGCGATCGGTTAGCTTCTCAGATAGCAGATGTTTAAAGTTGGTGAGGGAGATAAAAGTCTCCAACTTCAACGATTTTTGCAATTCGTTCCAGTCACAGGCAGCAGAGAACTGGAAGGAAAGGCGGCCAAATGAGGTGTTGGCTTTAGGGATGATCAGTGAGATACACCTGCTGGAGTGCGTGCTACGGATGGGTGTTGCCATCGTGACCAGTGAACTGAGATAAGGCGGAGCTTTACGAAGCATGGACTTGTAGATGACCTGGAGCCAGTGGGTCTGGCGACGAATATGTAGCGAGCTGTTGGCTGAGGTTGGAGTAGCCAGGAGGAAGGCATGGCAAGCCGTTGAGAAATGCTTGTTGAAGTTTTTGATTATCATGGATTTATCAGTGGTGACCGTGTTACCTAGCCTCAGTGCAGTGGGCAGTTGGGAGGAGGTGCTCTTCAGTGCACAACACATCAGCTGTCTGTGACAAGGCAAATTTCCAAGCCAAACCTTCATATCATGACCACTAACCGCTACACACAGCCTACCTTCTCAACATACTAGAACTAACACGTTAGTGAACTCGCTACAATCATGCAGTACAGTTTACAGTCAGAAAGCAGTTTAGCAGTTACACCGGCAGGCCAGTGGCAATATGATAGTAAAACCAAAAGCTTACCTTCACTCTGAAGAGTTCCACGTGTTGGATGGCCATAGCCAGCTAGCTAACAAAACATCCCTCTCTGTTTAAGCTGGGTGTTTGAGTAGGCTAGACTAGCTAGCTGAATTCAGTAGCTAAGTGAAATTGAAAGTTTCGCCACAAAGATACAGTCTGGCCACGATCAGATTCAAACCATTTGAGCTCCTCCCTTCCATCCACCGTATGGTCTGACCAATCAGCGTCCTCTTATAATCTGTGGGGGTGGTTTAATTGATAATGACAACGAGAAGCGCATGTACTGTGCGCAGAAGAAAAAAATATAGCAGCAGTTACATTATTAGAGGGCATAACTTTATTGAAAGAACAGCAAATAACTGCATTGAAGTCTTTTCTCGAAGGAGAAGATGTTTTCACTCTTTTCATGACTGGGGTTCACCAAAGAGCCTGATTTACCAGATGGCTCTGCTGGTAGTCAAGAAAATGGGAAGGATCTAGTGTCGCCGTTGGTCGCCCTCATGGAGTTTCACGTGACATACACATGGTAAATATAACAAAAAATCGGCCTAACATTACAACGTTACGGACAGTAATGGACAGTATGGTGACTTCTGTTTGCAAGTCCATAACTATGGATGTTATTGTTGCAGTATTCTTTCTGATCTAGACTTAAGAATATATAACTACTTGGGCGAGCAATGTCAGAGCAGCATAGACTAAGATACAGTATAGGATAGAATAGGATAGAATACAGTATATACATGTGAGATGACTAATGCAAAATATGTTAACATTATTAAAGTGGCTAGTGTTTCATTATTAAAGTGGCCGGTGATGATTTCTAGTCTATGTAAATAGGGCAGCAACCTCTAATGTGCTAGTGATGGCTATTTAACAGTCTGATGAACAGGCAGTGGCTCGAGTGGCTGTTGTCCTTGATGATCTTTTTGGTCTTCCTGTGACATCGGGTGCTGTAGGTGTCCTGGAGGACAGGTAGTTTGCCCCCGGTGATGCGTTGGGTAGACTGCACCACCCTCTGGTGAGCCCTGTGGTTGCGGGCAGTGCAGTTGCTGTTCTAGGCAGTGATACAGCCAGACAGGATGCTCTCAGTTGTGCATCTGTAAAAGTTTGTGTGGGTTTTAGGTGTCAAGGAAACTTCTTCAGCCTTCTGAGGTTGGTGAGGCGTCAGTGATGTGTATGCAGAGGAACTTGAAGCTTTCCACCTTCTCCACTGCAGTCCAGTCGATGTGGATAGGGGGGTGCTTCCTCTGCGGTTTCCTCAAGTCCACGATCAAATCAATTGCAAATAAATTCATTAAAAATCCTACAATGTGATTTTTCAGCCCCAAAGCATGATGTTTCCACCCCCATGCTTCACAGTAGGTATGGTGTTCTTTGGATGCAACTCAGCATTCTTTGTCCTCCAAACACGACGAGTTGAGTTTTTACCAAAAAGTTATATTTTGGTTTGATCTGACCATATGACATTCTTCCAATCTTCTTCTGGATCATCCAAATGCTCTCTAGCAAACTTCAGACGGGCCTGGACATGTACTGGCTTAAGCAGGGGGATACGTCTGGCACATTTTTGCTCACCGTTCCTGTGATCATTTTGACCCCACGGGGTGAGATCTTGCATGGAGCCCCAGATCGAGGGAGATTATCAGTGGTCTTGGATGTCTTCCATTTCCTAATAATTGCTCCCACAGTTGATTTCTTCAAACCAAGCTGCTTACCTATTGCAGATTCAGTCTTCCCAGCCTGGTGCAGGTCTACAATTTTGTTTCTGGTGTCCTTTGACAGCTCTTTGTACTTGGCCATAGTGGAGTTTGGAGTGTGACTGTTTGAGGTTGTGGACAGGTGTCTTTTATACTGATAACAAGTTCAAACAGGTGCCATTAATACAGTGGAGGACAGAGGAGCCTCTTAAAGAAGAAGTTACAGGTCTGTGAGAGCCAGAAATCTTGCTTGTTTGTAGGTGACCAAATACTTATTTTCCACCATAATTTGCAAATAAATTCATTAAAAATCATACAATGTGATTTTCTGGATTTTTTTTCTCATTTTGTCTGTCATAGTTGAAGTGTACCTATGATGCAAATTACAGGCCTCTCTCATCTTTTTAAGTGGGAGAACTTGCACAATTGGTGGCTGACTAAATACTTTTTTGCCCCACTGTAGGTGCCGATGTGCGGTCTCCCAAACATGCCCACTCCGTCGAAACAACTCATTGACGGCAGGCACAGTTCCGGGCTCTGTCTACCATGGGAACACGGGGAGGGGGGTTTGGTATTCGAGGATACACTGAAAAGGAGTGAGATGTAGTGAGGAATACACCAGGGAGTTCCGTGCATATTCGGCCCAGGCTAGATAGCGACTCCACTCGTGTGGTTGGTGGGTGTGTGGTTGGTGGGTGCAGTGTTGGTGAAGGTACGTCCCTATTTCCTGATTCAGGCGTTCCGTCTGCCCATTGGTTTGGGAATGGTATCCGGAGGATAGGCTGATGGAGACCCCCCAATCGGTCGCAGAAAGCTCGCCACTCCCTGGAGAAGAACTGGGGTCCCCGATCCGAAACGATGTCTTTCGGGATCCCATACACAAGAAACACCTGTTGGAACATGCACTCGGCCATTTCCAAGGCATTAGGTAGATGTGGAAGGAGGATGAGTTGGCACATCTTGGAGAACCGGTCCACTACAACTAAAATAGTAGTGAAGCCCGAAGAGTCTGGCAGATCAGTGAGGAAATCCATGGCGATGTGGGACCATGGTCTGTGTGGTGTGGGTAAAGACTCGAGCTTACCGGTAGGTAGTTGGCGAGGGCTCTTTGCCCATGCACGGACAGGACAGGAAAGTACGTAATCTCGGATGTCTGCTGTTAGGGTCGACCACCATTAGTTGGGGTCTGACGGAATCTGGAATGTAGGTCTTACCTGTAGGGGTGTCGGGAAGTGCTGGGTTGTGGCATAGGGCCTCTTCGACTGCTGTTTGGATTTCCCACTGTATGGGTCCCACGACACAAGACGGAGGCAGGATGGTCTCGGGAGCAGGGTTAGAGGAAGGGGAGTCAAATAGATGGGATAAGGAATCAACCTTCACATTTTTCTTGTCGGGCAGATAGGTGGTGGTGAAATTGAAGCGGGTGAAGAAGAGTGCCCAGCAAGCCAGTCTGGGGTTGAGCTTCTTAGCACTTAAGTACTCCAAATTCCGGTGATCGGTAAGGACAAGGAATGGATGATGAGCTCCCTCTAACCAGTGGCGCCACTTTTCGATAGCCAGCTTAATTGCGAGGAGCTCTCGGTTCCCGACATCCTAGTTCCTCTCAGCGGGTGACAGTTTCTTGGAAAAGAAGCCACATGGGTATAATTTGGGAGGTGTCCCTACCTGCTGAGAGAGAACCCCTCCTACGCTGACCTCAGATGCATCAACCTCCAGAACAAAAGGAAGCGCCCAAGGATGGGTGAAGAGGTGTTTCAAGGTCTCAAATGCAGTAAGGTCGGTGTCGGTCCATTGGAGGGTACAGGTTTTTCGACTGGTGAGAGCTGAGAGGGGAGTGGTTTTGCTGCTGCAGTTTCAGATGAACCGGTGGTAGTAGTTGGAAAATCCTATGAAACATTGTAGTTCCTTTACTATGGTAGGTTTGGGCCAGTTAAGCGCGGCCGTGACTTTGTCTTCGTCCACCTTGGCCCCTCCTGGTGTTAACACAAAACCTAGGACGGTTACCATAGTAACGTGAAAGGCGCTCTTCTCAGCCTTGACAAAGATGGTGGTCCTGTAGCCGTTGGAGGACCTGTTGCACATGCTGTACATGTTCTGCAATGGTGTGAGAGTATATCAAGATAATGTACATGATGAGGAACTGGTTGATCATCTCCCTGAAAACTTAATTCATGAAGGACTGGAAGACTGCAGGAGCATTGGTGAGTCCATAGGGCATAACCAAGTATTTGTAGTGACTCCTAGCAGTGATGAACGCCGTCTTCCACTCATCCCCACTTCGGATACGGACCAGGTTGTAAGCACTACGTAGGTCCAGTTTGGAGTAGATGGTAGCCTGTCCAAGTAGTTCTTGTGCGGCCGGAATCGGAGGAAGAGGGAAGCGATTCTTGTTCGTAAGGTCATTGAGGGGTCGGTAATCTATGCAGGGACGGAGATTACCACCCTTTTTTTCACAAAAAAGAAACTGGATGCAGCCGGAGACATGGATGAATCCTATGTCGAGGGCCTCTTCAATATAGGTGACCATAGCCTCATTCACTGGGATGGACAAGGGTAGATCTGACCCTTAGGGGGCGATAACCCAGGAAGGAGGTCAATCGCATAGTCCCCCAGGCGATGAGGGGACAGAATGGATGCCTTTTTCTTGCTGAAGACACTCTGGAACTGGGCATATACAGGTGGGATGGAAGGGCAGACTCCGATCCTTCTATAGAGGTGGCTCGACAGGGTAGATTGAAGCAGTTCTTAAAACAGGCGGGAGACCATGGCAGCAGTTCCCCTTGCCGCCAGGAGGTGGTAGGGTCGTGATGGCTTAGCCAGGGGTGACCGAGGAGAAGGGGTTCTTTAGATGAAGACAACACCATTAACTGAATGACCTCAGAGTGAAGGAAGCCAATCTGAAGGGTGATACTTTCGGTCATGCAAGTCACCAGACCAGTTCTGAGGTGTTGTCCGTCCAGCACATTAATCCTAAGGGGAGGATTAACAGCAATTAGTTTAACTCTTAACTGTTGTGCCAATTGTTCATCAATGAAATTACCTGCGGGCCGAGTCCGCAGGCCAGTTCGGTCTGTAACTCCTGATTTAAGATCCCTCCGGTAGACAAGGAGAGCTGGTTCACTCCATCCACTGCCGGCAGCCATGGTGCGGAACTCAAGGGCATGCTCAGTGGTGGAGCAACGGCCCTGTCGCAGCTCACATAACAGGTCCCCGGTGTGACGACCTGAAACTGAATGGTCAAACCTCCTTGAAGAGGGCATGGAAACGAGATCAGAACTTTGAGTGGCCCACAGGGCTGTGACCATATCCAGAGCTTGGGCGATAACAAAGTCCACCCTGTCTTTGTCAGAGGTGAAGTCAGCGGGGTGATGGTCTATGTCCAGGTTACATTGCATGAGAAGTCCTGGACATTTCCCTGGGGAGCCGTCATATTTATTAGGCATGGATATGGGTAGATGAACGAGAGGAGACTGTGGCACCTGATATCGGGCTAGATGTAGCTGCAGCTCCGCTGAATCCATCTGTTGTTTTTGGTGAGGTATTCTGTAATGTACACGATGAGAGACAGAGAGCTGGTTTCAAGTGCAGGGCGCAGCAGGTGTTTATTTGTAAAGGACCACAGGAGGAGGCAGGTAGCTGGGTCCAGGCAGAAGGTCATACACAGGGGGTCCAAAAACGCAACAGTACAGGCAGGGAAAAGGCTAGTAAAGTCATCCAGGAGATCAGGCAATAGGTTGATAACAGGACATCTAATAGGCTAAGGTACAGGCAGGGAATAGGCAAAAGGCATCGTTAGTGAGGCAGGCAAAAACTATCATACACGGGAGGATTACATTACGGGAAAAGCAGGGCTCCGAATAGAAGTGTCTCACAAAACAAACAATACCTTACAATGATGGGGTACAAAGAACTGAACTAAATTGTGTGTGATAATGGCATACAGGTGTGTGAACAGGTGATCAAAATTCAGGTGATTGGGATCTGGATAGTGAGCTGCATTCAGGGGATCTATGTGTTGGAGGGTGTGAGTTGGAAGCAGACATTACAGTACTATTCTACTTTATAACCCTCAACAGTAAATTCAGACCCCGACTGAGTTCCTTAAAAATGTAATAATAATAGAGTATTTATACCTATTATTTTTTTAGGTTTATTTTTTGGGGTCTATGGGACCAGTTATGTCGCATATGCTTAGGGAAATAATTTTTATAAAATCAACCCTCCTTCATTGGAATACAGTTACGGTATTGGGAATAATGGCTGGCTTAACTACTGTATTTGGAGAACTGGTGAAGGTGTATAGTATCATTCTCTTCCTTCAGAATCTGTTCCCTCAGTATTCTGTGCCTATGTCTGACCACGAGTCTGGTCTGCATTCAGCAGGATTAATTATCAACAGTCTGCTGGCCCGAGGTGGTTCTGGATGCTTCTGAGAGCACAGAGCACTGCTAAGATCCTCTTTATTATTTAAACACAACAGTCCCAGCAACCACTTCCTACTAATTCATTAGTTTTTATTTCCCCTCAAAAGTACAGAATGACGGCGTTGCTTCGCAGAAGGCAATTATTAAACAGAAAGGACACATTTTAAAGCAAGACATATTTTTTTGCAATGATAGTTTGAAAAAAAGGGAAAATTAAACAAAAAATAGGCCAATAATGTATGGACAAGTAAAAATGTTCCTTTCCTTAATTGCCTTAAAATCACAATACATTTTAATTTAGAGGGCTTTATTAGGAACAGTTGGTTTCCTTGAAGGCTAGGAAGTGGACTCAGTCTGTCCTCCACATTTGACAGTTGAGGATTGTGAATGGGTGTTAGTATAACACATTTAACAAGCTGATTAGCCTGAAGTACCTCTTCAACACCTCAGCATGCCCAAGAGGAGATAAAAAACAAGTGCCACTAAGTGGTGAAGTCTTTATTCAAAGTTACTTAGCCACCACAGGATATTGGCATTGGGCTTCAGTTTGTTGAAGAGAGGAAAAAATTGCTTCTCATAGGAAGCCTTTGATTCAGGAAATACCAGGGAGCACATGACCGTTTGACAGGTGTGTGTTGACAGCGGGAAACGGTCCAGGCCTCTCAGCCTCTTGGTGAAGTTCTGACCCTGTAGCGCTCTAGTTTAGCTTCTCCTCCATCAAGGAGCAGATGAGACACAGGGACAGAGGAGGAAGCCGGTCAACCTGGACACAAAGTGCTGGGGTTTACATCTTGGTTTTTATTACAGTGCAGCATGCGGTTGTTGTTTATGAACAACCCTGCAGAGTAAATCTGTTCAGTGTATCGTCTCTGGATAAAAAATAGACAACAACAACAACAATCTGTAGAAAAACCCATAGCGACAGCTTGATTTTGTTAAACATATAACAACAAGACAGCAAAATAGTTGTCCAGATACCCGCCCTTCCACAGCACAGGAAGCAGGGAGAGGTCCGATGGTTTACAGTAAAATATGGCTGGCTGGCCACTGTGAGGTGTTTTTACATGATGCCATTTTGGACAACAGCTGGAGCAACTCTGCTCCAACACAGCGTGAGAAGAGGAACAGTAGTTTGAACAGAGGACCAAATAAATAGAGGTTATAGAGGCAAAAGGGGGACAAAAAGTATTCTATCTTTGTGGGAAACCTCTTGTCTGGGGACGTCATCCGACCAAATGGTGTAATAGTCTAGTTACTTATGTCTGTGATAAAGTCTAGCTTCCCCTTGCGAGAGTAAGTGTTTGTGATTTATTAAGACAGATAAACCCTGAACTGATCTGCCAGCTACAGAGGCTGACATAAAATGGTTGTGCTCAACATGGCCTGCCCTTATTTTCCTTTAATAAATCATTGCAATCTGGAGCCCATTTAAATAATTGGCCTCTGGTTCATCTTCACTTAACAAAGACACCATTCAGTCTAAAAGTGACCTCATGGGAAAACAGTGGTGGTTGGTGAACCTAGATACCTGTGGCCCTGCACTGTGTGACAAATCAGATCTGTACAGAGTGAGAGAGAAGCTCACAGCAGCAGACTTTATTATGAGGTGAAAAAAGGCTTTCTAGCTTCAGCTCTCCACTTAGATGCTGAGAGGATGAGGTGAGAGTCAATTATATGACAATGATGTCATTGGACTACTGGCTTTGATGAAGTCCATATGTCTGGGGGGTTCCCATGGAGTTAGTTCTCTCTGGTACCTTTCAAATAAAACACGTGTTCTTCCCCATCTAGAGAGATCCAAGAGAATGTGACCACAGCATTACTGGAGAGAACCAACAGACCATTACCATAACCTCTGACCTCTGACCTCTCAACATGATACATATCTTTATGAGATTAGGTTAGAATATGCAGGTGGTAGAATTTCATAGACATGAGATGTTTAGATTGCGCTACTACATTGTGTAGAATAGCAGCTCCATTCTGCATTACACAATACCGTAGGCTGGGATTACCGACAATGACAATCTGTAAATCTGGTTCATTAAGTTTTTGTGGTGGGTAGGGTCGTGTTTTTGGCTATGCCGGATTAAGCGATATGACATGCTATTCTGTAAAATCATTTCTCTGTAATTAATATTACCTGATTAAGCTACTCAGGTAAATAATTAACTAGAACGTTGGGGCACCACGAAATAATGTTTATAGAGCTGTTATCTTCCGAATAAACTTTGAAAGATCTGGTCATCTTTTACGTTAGTAGCAGTCAATATTTAATCCTCACCTTATTTACAAAAAGCAGAGAATTTACCATTTACTGGGAATTTATTCCTTCACATGGTAAATTTAGGGATTTAGGGGTCTCATCGGAAAGTTGTACATTCTTGGTTATCTTCTTATGGCTGCATACAGCCATTTACCAAAGAAGGAGAGGTGTCACAAAACTCAGAAATAGCGTTATAAATATTCACTTAACTTTGATGATTTTCACCGGAATGCACTCCCAGGAATCCCAGTTCCACAATAAATGGTTGTTTTGATCGATAAAGTCCATCATTTATGTCCAAATTCCTCCTTTTTGTTCACGTGTTTAGCCCAGTAATCCAAAAGCATAGTGCGGGAGCACTTAGTTCAGACGAAAAGTCAAAAAAGTTTTATTACAGTTCGTAGAAACATGTCAAACTATGTATAGAATCAATCTTTAGGATGTTTTTAACATAAATCTTCAATCATGTTTCAACCGGACAATTCCTTTGTCTTTAGAAATGAAAAGGAACGCAGCTAGCTCTCACGGTCGCGCGCCTGCCTGAGCTCATGGCATTCTGCCAGACCCCTGACTCTTATTCTCTCCCCCTTCACAGTAGAAGCCTGAAACAAGGTTCTAAAGACTGTTGACATTTAGTGGAAGCCTTAGGAAGTGCAATATGACCCCATAGACACTGTGTATTGGATAGGCAAAGACTTGAAAAACTACAAACCTTAGATATTCCACTTCCTGGCTGGATTCTCCGGATTCTACGGTTTCTGCCTGCCATATGAGTTCTGTTATACTCACAGACATCATTCAAACAGTTTTAGAAACTTCAGAGTGTTTTCTACCCAAATCTACTAATTACAGTGGGGAGAACAAGTATTTGATTCACTGCCGATTTTGCGGGTTTTCCTACTCACAAAGCATGTAGAGATCTGTCATTTGTATCATAGGTACACTTCAACTGTGAGAGACGGAATCTAAAACAAAAATCCAGAAAATCACATTGTATGGTTTATAAATAATTAATTTGCATTTTATTGCATGACATAAGTATTTGATCACCTACCAACCAGTATGAATTCCGGCTCTCACAGACCTGTTAAGAAGCCCTCCTGTTCTCCACTCATTACCTGTATTAACTGCACCTGTTTGAACTCGTTACCTGTATAAAAGACACCTGTCCACACACTCAATCAAACAAACTCCAACCTCTCCACAATGGCCAAGACCAGAGAGCAGTGTAAGGACATCAGGGTTAAAATTGTAGACCTGCACAAGGCTGGGATGGGCTACAGGACAAAAGGCAAGCAGCTTGGTGAGAAGGCAACAACTGTTGGTGCAATTATTAGAAAATGGAAGAAGTTCAAGATGACGGTCAATCACCCTCGGTCTGGGGCTCCATGCAAGATCTCACCTCGTGGGGCATCAATGATCATGAACTACATGGCTGGACCTGGTCAATGCCCTGAAGAGAGCTGGAACCACAGTCTCAAAGAAAACCATTAATAACACACTATGCCGTCATGGATTAAAATCCTGCAGCGCACGCAAGGTCCCCCTGCTCAAGCCAGCGCATGTCCAGGCCCGTCTGAAGTTTGCCAATGACCATCTGGATGATCCAGAGGAGGAATGGGAGAAGGTCATGTGGTCTGATGAGACAAAAATAGAGCTTTTTGGTCTAAACTCCACTCGCCGTTTTTGGAGGAAGAAGAAGGATGAGTACAACCCCAAGAACACCATCCCAACTGTGAAGCATGGAGGTGGAAACATAATTCTTTGGGGATGCTTTTCAGCAAAGGGGACAGGACGACTGCACCGTACTGATGGGAGGATGGATGGGGCCATGTATCGCGAGATCTTGGCCAACAACCTCCTTCCCTCAGTAAGAGCATTGAAGATGGGTCGTGGCTGGGTCTTCCAGCATGACAACGACCCGAAACACACAGCCAGGCCAACTAAGGAGTAAGAAGCATCTCAAGGTCCTGGAGTGGCCTAGCCAGTCTCCAGATCTGACCCCAATAGAAAATCTTTGGAGGGAGCTGAAAGTCTATATTGCCCAGTGACAGCCCCGAAACATGAAGGATCTGGAGAAGGTCTGTATGGAGGAGTGGGCCAAAGTCCCTGCTACAGTGTGTGCAAACCTGGTCAAGAACTACAGGAAACGTATGATCTCTGTAATTGCAAACAAAGGTTTCTGTACCAAATATTAAGTTCTGCTTTTCTGATGTATCAAATACTTATGTCATGCAATAAAATGCAAATGAATTACTTAAAATTCATACAATGTGATTTTCTGGATTTTTGTTTTAGATTCCGTCTCTCACAGTTGAAATGTACCTATGATAAAAATTACAGACCTCTACATGCTTTGTAAGTTGGAAAACCTGCAAAATTGGCAGTGTATCAAATACTTGTTCACCCCACTGTATATGCATATTCTAGCTTTTGGGCCTGAGTAGCAGGCTGTTTACTCTGGGCACCTTATTCATCCAAGCTACTCAATACTGCCCCCGTTCCCAAAAAAGTTAACTTCTTAGGTCTGCAATCCCGTTAACGGGATTGATATGACAACAGCCAGTGAAAGTGCAGAGCGCCAAATTCAAATAACAGAAATTTCATAATATAAATTCCTTTAAAACCATTTTAAAGGTAATCTTGTTGTTAATCCCACCAAAGTGTCAGATTTCAAATAGACTTTACAGCGAAAGCAACACAAACTATTATTTTAGGTCACCGCCACGTCACAGAAAAATTCAGTCACAAAAAGCACAAATAAAGATACAATTAATCACTAACCTTTGATGATCTTCATCAGATGACACTCATAGGACTTCATGTTACACAATACATGTATGTTTTGTTCGATAAAGTGCATACTTATATAAAAAAAACTCAATATACATTGGCGTGTTATGTTCACTAGTTCCAAAAACATCCGGTGATATTGCAGAGAGCCACATCAGTTTACAGAAATACTCAATATAAATGTTGATGAAAATATAAGTGTTAGACATGGACATATAGATAAACTTCTCCTTATCTTCACGAAAATCAGATAATATACCATTTACTGGGAATTTATTCCTTCACACGGAATTTATTCCTCACACGGTAAATTTAGGGATTTAGGGGTCTCATCTGAAAGTTGTAAATTCTTGGTTATCTTCACAAACCCTGGCTAACAAGTTTAATCAGCAATACAAATATGGTTTCATTATTTATTTACTAAATACCTAACTAATCACACAGAATTACATATACACAGAGTGAATCATACATCGATGGACCTGGTGAACGGAACCAGTATAGCGGCTGGTTACACAAATAAAAGGGGGTGTGGGTTTTTGAGTGAAAGAGCGAGCAGACTGAGGAACAAAGGAAGAAGCTATGCTATCATAAATACAGTATCTTATGCATTCTAAATGCCCATTTGAAAAAGGAGAATGCAATAAATATTTACTCTGAGCTGCGCTTCGGTAGATTGGTCGTCGATGGACGGTTTGTCCTTTGAAGAATGTCTCTTGGTGAACTGGAGCGCGGTAGAATGGATACTCTGTCCGTCCGCTCCTAGCCCACGTTTAGTGGGCGGAGGGGGTAGCACTTCTTTAGTGAATAAGAGTTCAAAGTTCAGACCAAGTTGCTATACTTTTAAGCTCATGCTATATTCTGGCTGGTAGAGTCGAAATTCATCCTTCCGGCATGTAGGTCGTCACCTTCACGTTGAAATTCGATGCCAATTTCGTTAGTTTCTTGCTGAGGTTGGCTTAGTTCTGTAGGTGGTCTTTGTCCTTTCAACGTGGGGATGGTAAGTCCTCACGTCCTTGGAACAGAAAGTTACATTTTCATCAAGGGGCTTATATAGGATTGGGAGGGAGGGCCGTGTTTCATGGTTTAAACCCAGTGTCTGTTCACATGGGCGGGGCCTCTGAGTGAGTAGAGTGGTGTTCTTCTGACAAACTGTTCTCTCATTAAGAAGCTAAAATTACATTTAATCTTTTCACAAATAGTTTCATTTTTAAACATTTCAATTGCACAACAATTCCATGTGAATCTCATAACTAGAATGTGTCGACTTTCCAAGATACAGTTATGTCATCCTGTCATTAGTAATAATGTCTCAGACATAATGTCTCTGAGATCATATTCATTAAGTACCAACGCAAATTTTCAACTGGTTCGATTACCAAAATATGGTTCCGTTTCCCATTTTTTGTTGTCACCAGACTCTCCATGTTAACAAAGGGATTTTCAATAGTCACATCGGTAGAGTAGAGAGAGGAAAAAGGAGAAAGGTATTTATGGAGGTCATAAACCTCCCCCATCAAGCCATCGTCATGACAGTAGATATGATTTATTTTTGCAATATTGTCGTGACAAACACATTTGCGATCTGACCATTAAAACACCCTAGAGTCAATGTCCATGCCCCCGTGAAAATCAAATTAGCACAATTAAAAAATTCCCATAAAAATATGTCAGTTTAAGATAGGCATATGTTTTTTTTTGCATTAGATGTGTCTCAATCCAATGTATCCCTCAAGGTGACAGAGCTAGAGCGGTGTTTGTCAGACCATGAGAAATCCCAAAAATCGGTCTTCTCACAAAATTGTATGTAGTGTCACAATCTCAGATAACAGTGTTGGGAGGACTGCGCGGTCCCAACTGATCCAAGACCAATACCTCACTGACACTTATCTAGTTCACAATTTGCTCCCATTTTACAAACTCTAAGTGAGGTGCAAGGTCATGGAGAACACACACACACACACACACACACACACACGAACACACGAACACACACACACACACACACACACACACACACACACACACACACACACACACACACACACACACACACACACACACACACACACATACACTATTGTAATGTGTAGAGACTGGGGAGGTGGAGTAATGAAGATCACGATATTTAACCTCCATTTCTTATCTCAGCCTGTCCTCCTCTTTTCCCTCTCTCTCCTCGTAGGTATCACCTTCTACATTTCACTCATGGGAGAGACCACTTTGTCTTTAACACATAATGGTCCTCTTGTTGTTTCAGACAGCAATGCATTCCATTGTGTCATCATTCAAATGCTACTCCTTGTCCTTGCTCCATTTCAGTGCATGCTGTCTGAGGTGAGCAAGTACACAAGTATTCACATACCCCCACACCCTTTATAACGGGAACCTATGGTTGATTAAATAACCACCATGCCTCCACAAAGCCTAAAGCCAGAAATTGTTTTGGCCTACAGTATCTGTTGTCCTGACCAGCAACAACTGTGGGCCCACGGGCCATAGAGCCTGAAGTTCTTCCTGATCAGATAATGTGGTGAGGTAAAACTCCTGTTCCTGTGTTAATGCAGCATGCTGAGTATTCCTGTGGTTTTCCAGGAAAGACGAGTCTGTCCCTGAGCGTGGAGAGAGCTGTTATGTAGTTGACTCAGCGCCATAGTGGCCCCCTCCCCTCCTTCCCATCCCTCCTTTCCTCTATCCCTCACTTCCCATCCACTCGTCACAGAACACACACTCCACATGCACCAGCCTGGGGTGAGCGGCTGGTTCTGATTCTCAGTAATGGCGATCCAACCTAGGCCACAGCCTAATGAATCATTTCCTCCAACATACGGTGAGAATATCACTTTCAGAGTTGTCGGTTAGGGGACTGATTCAGCGTGTAGTGCTCTCCTCTCTTCTCCTCCTCCTCGCCTTCCTGTGAGGATTAGCCAATCAGCATATCATGTGGTGAGATGCAATACAGTTCCAACAAAGCAGAGGAGGTCATCTAATGTCCTTTCGTGTGCTGTGTTGTCCCTTTGATGGCACAAACTTGTTAAATACGGTACTCAAAAACCAAATGAGCATGCGAGTGTGATGTAATTTTTTTCCTTCTGTCCTCTCTAATGGTGTGCCTCCCCCTTCTAGCCCCCCTCACACCCTCCTACAACAAACACACATGCACCCTCCACACACCACTCTCCCTCCCTCCCTCCCACACCTCTCCCTCCCCTCCCTCCCTCACACACACACACACACACACACACACACATACACACACACACACACACACACACACACACACACACACACACACACACACAGCAGCCTGCTTTCTGTCACGTACCATCTCCCCCTGGGCTCCTGGACCTCCCTGCTGCTCAAGCTGTGTGACTTGGCAGCTCTCTCTCTCTCTCCACATAACACAGCACCCGGGAGGTCACCATGTGTGTGCGTGAGTGGTGGTGGGAGGATGGTGGGGCTACACACTATAAAGTATGCCGCCGAAATGCGTACATTTGTTTTGACCTCTGCTGCTAAAAAATAAGATATTAAAACATATTAATATTTCAGTGAGTGCGGGTTTTTCCTTTCTTCCAGTATACGCCCTTTGAACCCAGCACCCAAAGATTTTTTGGGACTACAAATATTTTGAGCTGAGCATGCCAATTTCTCTTTCTATGGCTACACGCCACAACACAGCTCCATGACACAGGTATGCTGTACATCAGTGTGTAACCAGGCTCTAACTCCCAGTGCTGGGGAATATTCCTGAACATTCTGATTCTCTCCTCAGATTCTCATTAATGCTGTAGTGGTCCCTGTTCCCCTATTGTCCATGTTAACTCCCCTCCACAGCCATGTATTGGTTCCTCACACACAGTCCCTTACAGGGGCCTTGTCCTCTGCCTCTCTTGGCTGTTTGGCTTGGCAGCCTGCCCTTTCCTGATCTGTGCAGTTGTGTCCCAGTCATCACAGTAAATTGTTAGGACTATTTATGTTGAAGCTCTGGAATCCCTCATTTACAACCCCCAGCCCACTTTTCTAACTCTGTCTCAATGTAGTCCATGGAAGGCAGCTGCGCCTAATGGATGAGGCAAATGTGAAACTGAATCCCACAACAAGAGATTTGCTTAATCCTGCTGTCCTGTTGCTTACACTGGCCAGGACCTGGACCCTACTGCTCCAGTCAGAGAGTCAATGTCATCATGGTCCACCAGTAAAATGGGTCTGTAATTATCGCACTTCAGTCCAACAACCAACCAGATGACTTAACCTTATCAAGTAACTGACACACATTTATATATCTGTTTCAGTAGAAAAAAGGCAAGCATATTTTCCTCTACATTTGTATGACTATATCAAAATTATAGCATTTTTTACTAAAAACTTGAAAGTAAGTATATGGCTGTATTCAAGGCATTTTGGATTTTGATCCAAACACAACAGCAGACCAGCAAAACCTCCTGGAATTTGCTGTGCAATTGTTAACTTAACTGCCAGCTACTGAAGATCACTGCATATTTCTGCTGCTTTTTGAGCATTCCTACATTACTAATATGAAGATCTGCCAACATGTGTGCTTCAAGTTTCTTTATTTTCCCCCTTGCAAGCGAGCGTTCCTCCCATGCCCTGTGCCACAATTCGCTGCCTAGTCAATTACTAGTTTTGGCACCACACTCCTGTTCTGGCAGCGAACTTACCTTGTATTCAGCCTGGTCACCTCCAATAGTAAATGTCCTCAGCACACATGGGAGACCATCAATAACAGGGCCATTTCCTCAATCTGTGTATACCATTTACCATGGGGGCTGGCACAGCTGACAGATAGCTCTCCTTACTTCAAATTAGCACCCAGAGGCTTTGTTATAAACTAGGTTCAATCACAGCCCCCCCTAGTGAGGGTGTGTCATTTCCGTATGCAGGCCCAGCTGTGGATTCTCTCTCTCTCTCTCTCTCTCTCTCTCTCTCTCTCTCTCTCTCTCTCTCTCGCCAACACACAGTTATTATGAAATGTCTGTGTTTTCCTTTGATTGATTGTCCCCATGCCCATATTTCACTACTTTTCACTCTCAGATCCTTCTTTATCCAGGAATCAGTCCTGGTAAAGAACGCTTCTCATGTCGTCCTGTTGGAAACGTCTCCAGAACTAACAGAGAGAAGGCCATGAGTCTAGATGATGAAAAGATTGTTAGAATGTTTTTTGATTGGTCACCACCATTATGGGTTATGTAAGTGTTCATATTCCCTTGTAGGGGCCCTAAAGTGCCATCTAACCATGTATTTTTATCTTTCTCCTCCTCCTCTTCTCTCTCTTGTAGGGGCCATAAACTGTACCATCTCTTTTCATCCATATCTCTACTACTCTTCTCTCTTGCATCTCCCTTTCTCTCATTTCTCTTGTATTCTCTCTCTCCTTATATCTCTATTCTCTCTGTGGCCAGGGACAGCAGCTGGCTGCACTTTGCTCTTAAGCGACCGTGAGTGTGGACAGGTGACATCACTGGGCTTCCGGGGGAGATATCTTTGAACAAGATCAGCAGGCAAAACATTACGGGCTTAATGCCCTCATTACCATGCACGTGGGATCACGATGCAGTCAGGGTCACTCAGAGGTCTTTTGTGTCTTTTATCTACCTCTTCTTTTCCGTTATCCTCTGTTATCATCTAATCCCCCTAACTATGTTCCCTGAAGTCCAAATCTTGGATTTCTACCGCAATTCTGCACTTGGAGCAACAATCAGGCGTGTGCTGGGGGATTCTGTGTGTGTGTGTGTGGTGTGTGTGTGTGTGTGTGTGTGTGTGTGTGTGTGTGTGTGTGTGTGTGTGTGTGTGTGTGTGTGTGTGTGTGTGTGTGCGCGCGCGTGTGCATGTGCGCATGTGTGCGTGTAAGCTGCATTTATGTGTGTGAATAGGTTGGTGCAGGGCTCCAATGTAACTTTTACTCTCTAATCTTTATTGTCTTCAAATCTTTTCCCCTAATTCTGTATAAATTTACAGTATGAGCGTCACTTCTAATTGACAAAGTTTGGGATAGGAATGCGTAGACAACTTGATCTCACTCAAGACATTGGATTACTGTAGATTGGATATAACAGTAGCCACCAAGAGGAAGATGGTTGCGTTTTCTTATATAGTCACAGAGATCCCTCTTTCCTCTTTGTTAAAGTATCCTCCGCATGCTACAGGTGTTACTGTGTGAATTACCTTCCACCCCAGTGTCATGACTGTCCTGTGAGGATCCAAATAGGTCAGATCAGCTTTGCAATAAATAACTTCAACCAGACCCCCTCTCACCCACAGTGATTCATGTGGAACTATTCTACTACTCTTTTCAAACCATTGTATTCCGCTACTCTCATCACCCCCCTGGGAACCATCGACACGGCTGGCTAGCCTGTCTTTAAAGAAGCATCTTGGAAGTAGAATAAGAAGCAAATGGAAGAACAACGGTAGTAGACGGGGGGGGGGGGGGGGGGGGGGGGGTTTCTTACTCCAAGCGGGTGGCGGTTCGTGTGCAAAGTATAAGTGAGAGTAGTCTCTGTCCCTCTCTCTTTCTCGCCCTCTCCATGTCTTTTTGTAACAAGCAGCCATATTGTTGTCAATCCGCTAGGAGCCTGTTTCTAATATATTAAGTGTGAATGTTTATCCTGTGTTACAATTGAGTTAGCTAGTAAATACATTATTAAACAAATGTGTATAGTACTGAATCATAAGTAAGGCTCGGGTTTTGCAGATGCAATGTTACGACTGTTCAGAATGATGATATGATACGAGGTTATGATTAATAAGTTGACTGTTTATGGATGTGATTGGTAAAGACCTTTAGAGTTTAATTCGGGAGATGGTAACTCTTTAAAGAACCACTCTCGTGATGCCCCAAATCCTAATGAGTTAATTGTTACATGATTCATTTAATCGGGGTAATAATTACACACAGTTAGTTGATTAGATAAATAACAGTCATCAGATTAATGAAAGTCAAGTCACGACACCAGGTATAGTTTGCTTCCTATGAAACCACGGCACATATTATTCCCCAGTCCGTCACATTTATATTGACCTCTCAAGGTCAGTTTGACCACACGTTAACCATGCTAGATCAGCCATAGCCCACAGTACTAAAGCCGATGACTTGTCATATATCATACAATGCTAAATTACATACTTAAACACAGCCCCCGGAGGGTTGCGTGAGGAAGGTGTGATGTCAACTTAAGGACATGCCAAACCGAAGTAGTGCTGTGGGATATGAGCTCTAGGGCTCTAAATGCTGCTGTTCGGAGTCGGATGCGCATCACGCAGTGGAGCGTCAGGAGTGTTTTCTCAGCTGTTTGAGTCAGGAGGAGGATGCCGCTAGCGCTCTGTGCACTCTGAGATATGCACGTTCTCAATAATGGGTCAGGTTTCACATGAACGCCACTAAGCCTCTCCAAACAGACAGTACTGGTGGTATACACATAGCCTGCTACAGGCCCACACACACATCCATGCACACCTACACACACACACTAGCTTACATGCAAGTGAATCCTCTAAACCAGATCAAAGCACGTACAGTGTGCTCTGTGTGCAAACACACTGTTCTAAGCACGCTCCTCATTTTCAGTGACTTGCACAAATCAGGCACGTAGAGACAGTAAAGTAGTGAAGCATGGCTCTTCAAGAGACTAGGAGGTAAACTGTCTGTATCCAACCAAACATCTTTCATAGGCCTTTTACAATGATGCAATGTCATATGCCAGATTTGTAAGTGGATTTTGCACTTTTTAATAGTAAAGTTACTCAGTCGATATAAAAGTCTATAAAGTTTACAACCCTTAAAAAGCCAAACATTATGTTGAAGTAATGATAGATCAGTGATTGAGCTCATGGTTAGAGTCTTAGTTATGCTGATAAACCGGTTGGGTAGCAGGATGCCAGATACCAAACAGTAACAGCCATCCATCCAAAAACCATCATGTTACTATGAAAGCATGCCACAAGGGTGTGTTGTGTTGGTGTGTGTATATGGGGGGGGGGGGGGGGGGGGGGGGGGGGGGGGGGGGCTGAGCAAGGACACCCCAGAGCCCATTTAAATCCCAATTTCCAACAAAAGAACAATAAACGCAACAAGTGGTCTGCTCCAGTGTGTACATAGTAACTTATCTTGGCGTGCACACATTTCCTCTAAAACTGGCATAAATGTTCTTGGGTAAAGTAAATCTTGGCCTGAGAGAGGAAAAAAGGACAAAACAGAGTGTAGCTGTTGGCAGTAGCCCCTGGCAGGCCGTGATGCAGGTCGGCTTTAGTAGAAAAGTGAGAGAGAGGGAAGGGGCTAGCTGGGTTTATTTATACTGGCATAGAGGAGAAGTTCTACCTTGGAGGTGGTGGGCTGTGGTGGCCTATACATCCTGGCAGCCAAGCTTGCGGGGGATGCAGTGCTGTGTAGGGGGAGACTGGTGAGAGAGGAGGGAGGTGTGGTGGAGTTAGTGGGGGGTATGCTGAAGGGAAAGGGGCCTACTCTGCTGGGGAGTCAGCCAAAGTGCAGGCCTCCCTTAATGGGTTCTCCACTGCTATGTGATCCCAGTTCTGAGAATTGGAGCAGACACCCTGACTCCTGTCTTCCCTGCTCTCTCTATGGAGCGATGGACTGTGTGTGTGAGAGGGGGCGACAGTCATCCTTGCCTTTTGGTGCCTCCGACATGAGGAAAGGTGATGGTGACTAAACCACAGACACCAGTGGTTCTTCAGTGTGATTGAAGACACACACTTGGTATAGCATACTCACAGAACAAGTAGGGAGGGCTTCTTGATCATTGGAACAATCTTCTCAGTGAGAAAACTGACCTGTGAGTCACTTTAACTGGATTTGCACCTGAGCCTGAAACGTCCTGATAAAGACAAGCACAGTCAGTATTGGGTTAATGCTCACCATCTCTCTCGTCTTTAACTCAGTCAGAGAAAAGTACTGTAGTCCTTGTGCCATATTGCTCTGTCGTGTCAGAGAAAGAATCGTTCATGCTATTCCTGGAAGTGGAAATATGGTAAAATTGTTTTATCATAATCCCACAATCCAACTGTCACTGGGCCTCAGCCCCAGTCTACACCCCGGGGCAAAAGGTATGGCTCTCATCGAAGGACCTGCCATTGGATTGAAGGTGGCATCAAAGAAAATGTCCCCCCGATTCAATGGCCCCTTTAAAAATGACCGCGTCATCAACCCCTCGGCGGGGTGCCTGAAACTCCCAGCCTCTCTCAGGATCCATCCTACCTTCCACGTATCCCTGTCTCCTCCTGCTGCAGCTCCTCCACCCCCTTGGCTCATCGATGACCATCCTGCCTATACTGTCCAGCGGCTTCTGGACGTGCGCCTTCGGGGTTGTGGCTGGCAGTACCTAGTGGACTGGGAGTGATCCTGGCCAAAGGAGTGTTGCTGGGTGCTCTGCCGCCACATTCGGGACCCATCCCACTTACAGGATTTCTATATCTCACACCCAGATAAGCCTGGTCGGGCGCCAGGTGGCACCCGTAGAGGGGGGGGTACTGTTACATCTGCTCCTGCAACGCCCTCTACTGCTCATCCTGTGTCTCTTTGACCTGCCGCTTCCCCTAGTGCTCTTTCCCTCGCTCTGTGTGTGATTGTGTGGGAGCGGAGACAGGTGTGCTGGAGCCAGAGTAGATTCCCACCAGCTGCAAACTGTTCCATAATCAAGACCTCTACAAGTACTCAGTCCTGCCACGTCCACACTGCCAGATTGCCATCTCTGCTCAGTCAGTCTACGCTTCTAGCTATTTGTTTCTATTCAGATCATGTTACCCTGCTGTGCCTGTTTCCCTGCTGACGCTGTTTTCCTGTTGAGACCCCTCTCGCTCCAGCCTCAGCACCTGGTCTCCAGCGACCCGCCCGAGCTTCCCCTGACCTGCACTTCATCTTCCCCCTATGTTCCAATAAATACCTTGCTTACTTCACCCCTATCTCCATGTCTGAGTCTGCTCTTGGGTTCACCCGTTCCGCTCTGCCTAACAAGTGCACAATGATTAACACATGGGATGAGACCCGTAATCATCTGCGCAATCCACAATGGCACAAAATCCAAAACACAAAGCACAGGCACTCACACTCACCAACAGACATTGTAACAATAAATCGACAGCACCATGGTGAACACTCCCCCCCCCCCCCCCCCCCACCCCCCCGACGTGCTGCATTAGTAGCACAACGACACCAGGCTCGAGGACGATCACCAGAATGCAATGCGGGTCGTTCAGGACACGATGCAGCTGCCGAAGTAGTGTTGTCGTCGGACAGGCCAGTTGCCGCTGCCAAAGTTGCGGCGCCGTCGGGGGGGACCAGTAGCAGTGACGTCGGACGGATTGGTTGTGGCGGCATCGGACGGGCCAGTTGTGGCTGCTGAAGTGGGGTCATCGGACAGACCCGTTGCGGCGATGCTGGACAGACAAGTCGCAGCGTCGGCTGACGGGCCATTCCCGCTTTCTCCCTTAATGATCGATTATTCTGTCACGTTTGCATAATGGATTCGGGAGATAGAGGCAGGAATGTGTATTATTTTTTTTATTTAGCCCAAATGACGCGTGCCGTGTAAAGGCACGGTGATGAAGACCAAACAAACACGTAACAAAAACCCAGGGTTGAAACCCAAAACAAAAGAGCGAGGAGTACCTCGGATAAATAACACAAGCGCACAATGGTTAACACATGGGAAGAGACCCGTAATCATCTGCGCAATCCACAATGACACAAAATCCAAAAAACACAGCACAGGTACTCACACTCACCAACAGACATTGTAACAATAATTGACAGCACCATGGTGAACAAAGTGCACATATATACAAATACAATCAGTGGGAATAGGGGCCAGGTGTGCACAATGAAAGTTCCAGAAGGATCTGTGACATTCCTGTGTCAGATCAGCTTCTACTTCTCCTCTGCATCCCACTCATTCCCTGTACGACACAGTGACTCCTACAGTATTATCATGGAGAAGAACTGCAGTCCAAGTCCCTTAAGGAGTAAACGGTGTCTCCGGACCCCTGTGTTAGCCAGGGCCGTTCCCGTAGGCACCCTTCATCCTGCGCTGTTCTTCTTTACCATCTGCACCTTCGCATTGGCTCAGCCTGCCTTCGAGGGCCCCCCTCTCTGTCCCCAGGCGACCCCTGGATTCACTCAGACCCTTTATTATAGCAGCACCCCTCGACGTCCGCCGCAAGTAGGCTTACCTTACTTACTGTACACTAAAACACTACACTACACAATATTCCACTACACTACATAATACTATACTACACTACACTACACTCAAACACACGGTCCTATACTCCACTATGCTACACTACACTACACTACACTATGCTACACTACACTCACTATACTATACTACACTATACTGCACTACAATATACTATACTGCATTACACTATACCACACTATGCTACACTATACTAAAACACACTACACTACATTAGCTGTAGCACATACTCATAGAGAGACACTATACTAGTACAAGCAGACATGTAAGCAACTACACACTCATGAATATACATTCACCCACTGACTGACTGACAGACAGACAGCTTGTGTTGTTGTGTGTTGATGTTGACCCCACCTGTTCCATGTCACCTGCTTGTCAGGCTAAGCGGGGGGCCCTGCTGGCACTCAGTGTGCTGTCATAAAGCCAATGACTGTTGAATAAAGCATGGGGCACATTGTGTCCCTAAATGGGGACAGAGCTGCCTGAAAAGAAGCGAAAAGAAAACACCAGGTACTGTACACTGCACTGACTCTGGCTGACATGACATAAATATGAATCTGCTGCTGCCGGCCCAGCCAAAGGAACAAAGTGTTGACTTGCTGAAATGTTTATCAGACCTGTAGCCAATGTTCACCAGGGAGTTTGTGTTTGCAGAATAAACCCTAGACTGAACCTTGAAGAAGAAAGAGGGTTGACAGCATGGGCTCTACTGTGAAACAGATTGCTTGACTCTGTACACAACTGTCACACCCTGACCATAGTTTGCTTTGTATGTTTCTATGTTTTGTTTGGTCAGGGTGTGATCTGAGTGGGCATTCTATGTTGTGTGTCTAGTTTGTCTATTTCTATGTTTGGCCTGCTATGGTTCTCAATCAGAGGCAGGTGTTAGTGATTGTCTCTGATTGGGAACCATATTTAGGTAGCCTGTTTGGTGTTGGGTTTTTGTGGGTGATTGTTCCTGTCTCTGTGTTTGCACCAGATAGGGCTGGTTTGGTTTTTTTTTTCTTCACATTTCTTGTTTTGTTAGTTTATTCATGTATAGTGTCTATATTAAAGAACCATGAATAACCACCATGCTGCGTTTTGGTCTGCCTCTCCTTCACCTCAAGAAAACAGTTACAACAGCACAGGGATGGAGTGACTATGGACCAAGTATCTGTCTGTAAAAAATCACTCAACACATTGCAATGTTCAGATCCCCAAATATAATGTCAAAATGTATATTTTTCAGTGTTTAGTGATCAGTTCAAGAGACTAAGACTTAGGGTTAGTTGTGTTTAAATAGAACTAGGAGGGAGTCAGTCCCTGATAGGAGCAATCAGACCCACCTACAAACAGAGAATGTAAAAACTACTGAAAATGAATCCCTGCGAACACAAATCCCTGCGAACACAAATGTATTAGTAAATTTGATCATTGCCAAGAAAATAAATGGCTTGAAGTGGGATGGAGGGTGGTGCAGTTCATGGGGCAGTGCAGGGGAGAGATGAAACCGTTGGCCTCTTGTTACAATTGTTACTGAGAAAATGACCTATCCTGAGCAGAGGACTGCCAAAACATGCAAGTACAGTACAGAAAGTCTGTGGATGAATGTCTGGAAGACAAATATACACTCTTAAAAAATGTGCTACAGTATCTAGTCCCTTAAAGGGTTCTTCGGCTGTCCCCATAGGAGAAACCTTTGAAGAACCCTTTTGGTTCCAGTTACAACTCTTTTGTGATCCATCTAGAACCCTTTCTACAGAGGGTTCTACATGGAACCGAAAAGGGTTCGACCAGGAATAAAAAATGGTTCTCCTATGGGGACAGCCGTAGAATCCTTTTGGAACCGTTTTTGTTGTTGTCTAGACCGGGGTTGGTTGTTTCACGGGTGGGTTGTCACAGTGTTAATTACCCCCAATCTAAATGGCCCTATGTCATTTTCTCAAGGTTAAAACGTGTGACTTCTTCGAAAGAACTCATCCTCCTGGTTAATTCATGTTAGCATGACACATCATTGAGGTGAGGGGAATTTATGTTTTTCATAGTTGGAAGTTAAAAATGTATTATTGGTATTTTTCTTGTAAATGTTTGAATTATGGGAGTATCCATGAAAAAATATGTTTGTTGAAAAGAGGAAAGGGAGATGGTTGTCACATAGAATGTGGGGTTGGTTGTCACTATCAACATTGCCACTGCCAGTATTAAAATAAATCCCAAGCTATTTTGTGCTTGTGCTATAAAGAGCTCTCTTCGTTGCCTCTCTCACACACATATATTACGCACGCATACACGCACAACTTTCATCAAAATGTTATACGATATTAACAAGGCCTAAAATGCGGAATTTTGTTACGATTTGTTTCACTTCCTGTTACAAAAGGAATAAGCTACTAGCAAACATTGTGACCATCAACCCAATACCAACCCCGCAATGGAGCTGGTTGTCACAAGTGGACAGAGTGTGTTTGATGGCTAATAACTCCATGTTGGAATAAGATATGAGGATAAAAAGGGTCGCGATTTCAATCCAATACCTTGGTATTTCTCCTAATATTGAAAAGTCTTGTAAGATATACTGCTCCTGAGTAAAAGGTGTGACAACCAACCCTGGTCTCCCCTACATTCTATTCTATGGTTATGCAACAAAACAACATTTCTGTAGTTTCTCTTTACTACCATTCACTGTGTTTTACTGAGTTGAAAACTCAACAAAATGTAAATCAAAACTAGACGTTTAACTGATGTCTGTGCCCAGTTGGTTGTCTTATGCTAACGGGTTTCATGCTGTAGGCTCAAAATCAGTGCCTGACCTCACTAATGCTCTTGTGGTTGAATGGAAGCAAGTCCCCGCAGCAATGTTACAACATCTAGTGGAAAGCCTACCCAGAAGAGTGGCGGCTGTTATAGCAACAACTCCATATTAATGCCCATGATTTTGGAAATAGATGTTCGACAAGGGAGGGACAGGGGACAGTGCACAAAGCACCGCCCAACATAAGTTGTAGTCTATCAGAGACTGGAAAAATGTGTCTGCTTGTATATTTAGCAATGAATCCACTGATAGGAATATTGCTGAAAGACGTCCAATGGTTCTATCGAACAAGGATAAGCATATCTACGTGCACAAAACGTACAGTTTAATCAGTTTAACATAGAGTTTTCGCAAAATGTCACAAAGCTGGAATATATTTATTTTAAGATCTTGTCCCCCCATCAATACACCGGAAGCCGTCAAGGGTGTATCATTCAGTGTACGAAGCCCTGACTTGCCTTCCTCCTGGGCAATTATATGTGAAACACAATTCACTGTCCTAGAAATGCCTGGGACGTGATGAAAACAAACCCAGATTCCCCCAGGGTGAAATTCCCCTTTAAACCTTTAACATGACTCACTAACACTAGCCCCTAGCCTAGCTAACGTTAGCATTAGCCACCTAGTCACCTAGCTCATGTTGGAATTCGTAACATATCATACGTTTAGCAAATTCGTAACACGTTGTAAAAATTGCAATTCGTAACAAATTGTACAAATTGTCATTTTGTAACATGTCATACGAAACAGATGGTGGACATCCACAAATGAAAACATACCATACGAAACATAATATATCATACTAATTGGAGTGACATTTACTATTTTACATCTACCTCTGCTTAGATATGCAGAAAAATAGACATATTTTTTTTACATAGAATTAAGCATAAGGATAATGGCTCTAAATTGCATGAAAAAGCTGTTTCAGGTGTTTAAAAAAATGCTAAAATCTCCAACTTCCGGACCACCCCCCCAACCATCCTTATGTACTTTGTGCCCACTCAGATTTTTGTGGTGCATGATGTCTCTGGCTTTGTTGTTACCCCGCTTAACCTTTTCCTTGTGGAAATGCTCCCATTATTTTGAGTTAATTGATGAGAAAGAGAGCAACAATTTAGTCAAATCGTGAGCTTGGGACTATAAGGTCCTATTTGCATTTTTTGTCAAAACGTTGTTATTGACATAGCCTTAACCGTTTAATTCTACCTATACTGTACTTTAAATATCCCAATTTGTGTTGTTAAGTTCAAAATAATACTAGATACAATTAAACAATTCAAACCAATGAGGTTTCGAACTTTAAAGTAAATTATCTCAGAATCATCTTTTTGCAGACAGAACCTTATAGTCCAAGCTCTCAAAGTGCAAACTCTGCAAAGGCAGTATTGTTCTCTTTGCCCAGAAGCACCAAATGTAACATGAAAAGCATCTAGAACATTAATATCTTATGTTTCGAAAACATGGCAATCATGTTATTTATATGTTTGGTAGGACCTTGATGAAATATTCTCCTAACCCACAGAACTGGACACATGAATGTTCTTGTAAAGTTCTCATTTAACGTGTCTAGCTCGTTAATATAGTATATTCTGAAAACATGGCAACCATTTTCCGTGTATGTTTGGTGCGCAGGAGGTTGGTGGCACCTTAATTAGGGAGGACGGGCTCATGGTAATGGCTGGAGCAGCATACCACACTTCATCACACTGCTGGCCTGCTTCTGAAGCTAAGCAGGGTTGGTCCTGGTTGTTCCCTGAATGGTCCCTGACCAGATGCCGCTGTAAGTGGTGTTGGAGGGCCAGTAGGAGACACCCTTTCCACTGGTCAAAAAAAAAGATATCCCAATACCCCAGAGCAGTGATTGGGGACACTTCTCTTTGTAGGGTGCTATCTTTTGGATGGGATGTTAAAAGGGTGTCCTGATTCTCTGTTGTCACTAAAGATCATATTTATTGTAAGATTAGTGGTGTGAACCCCAGTGTCCTGGCTAAATTCCCAACCTGGCCCTCATACCATCACAGTCACCTATTCATCCCCAGCTTACAATTGACTCATTCATCTCCTTTCCACTGTAACTATTCCCCAGGTTGTTGTTGTAAATGAGAATGTGTTCTCAGTCAACCTACCTGGTAAAATAATGGTTAAAAAAATTGATGATGTGGTATCAAACACAGTTTCCATGTCTTTGATGCTATTCCATTCGCTCTGTTCCATTATTATGAGCCGTCCTCCCCTCAGCAACTTTCTGTGATTTGGTGGAACATTGACAGAATATTCTCATAACCAACAGAAAACTGGACACAAATGTTTTTGCCATGTTCCCATGAAATGTGTCAAGAACATTAATATCTCATGTTCTGAGAACACGGAAACCATTTTCTGTGTATGTTTGGTGGGACATTGATGGAATATTCTCCTAACCAACAGAAAACTGGACACATTAATGTTCTTGCAACCTTCTCATTTAATGTGTCTAGTACTTTCATATCTTAAATTCTGAGAACATTGCAACCATGTTCTTTGTAAGTTTGGTGGGACAGTTAGAGATGTTCTCCTAACCCACAGAAAACTGGACACATTAATGTTCTTGCAACCTTCTCATTTGATGTGTCTAGTACTTTCATATCTTACATTCTGAGAACATTGCAACCATGTTCTTTGTAAGTTTGGTGGGACAATTAGGGACTATTATCCTACCCAATAGAAAACTGGACACATTAATGTTTTTCCAATGTTCCCATGAAACGTGTCTAGGACATTCATATCTTAAGTTCTGAGAACACGGTAACCACGTTCTGGGTAAATTCTATTTGACATTAAGGGAATTGATTCTTGGAAACATTCCTTGCACATCACAGGAGCATTCCTATGAAAACGTTAGTTAATGACCTAATGAGACTCTTAAGGGAATGTTCTCTAATGTTTTGGGAATGTTTGTTGTTAGCTGGGAAGCACCTCTCAATGCCCCTCAGTTGTGGCCACAATCAATCAGCAGAACTGTGGACCAGGGCTTTGCGGCCTGGTTTATTAGGACACGCTCAGTTGGGAAAAGTGCATAATGCTAACAAGCTAATGATGGTATTCCCTTTAATTCCAGGAATATCCTTAATCTGCTTGTGTTTATATTGTTGTTATGATTTTCCATGCAAGCCGAGGAGTTAAGCCCATGCTTCTACCAGACGCAGAGGCTTACATCACCATAGTAACAGGCTAGTTTGCTCAATGGGCCTAATTATATGAATAGCTGCCGTGCGTGCATCCACACTAAATATAGTGTGTCTCTTGCCAAGAGCACATGGCTGGGCAAGGTCTGCCACAGCATGTGCCATCTCCTTTTCTGTTTTTCTCTCTTCCCATAGCACCACGGGCCGGGCTGGAAGTTTAGGGAGGGTTCAATGTTATGGAGTAGGCTGAGGATAGTTATTTTCAATCCACTCAAATGGGGTACATTAGGCTACAGTATGTCACGTCACATTATATTATTCCCAAGCAGCTGTGCTGATGATGAATCTCCTCCTCCATTTGTGACGGTCACTGTCTTGTCAAGTATCAGCTATCGACAGATTGAGCTATAGCGCCTAAAAACTAAGCAATATGCTTCTGTATTCCTTTTAGTTGTGTTTTTGCAGTAAAAGACAATCCTTTAATTCAATTTGAAGATCTGTGCGTTTGATATCTGAGAAGCTATTGTTTTTTCCCTCTGATATCTTACCCATATGTGGGATAGCACACTCTCTTGTGCTTCCAACCTTCTCTTGTTACTTGAAAAAATATACACAGCAATAATACAATTTATTTCCCCATTAAAAACATAATAGATCTGTCTGCTTCTCAAAGACAGTTCCATTTGGGGTGCTTAAGAGTGGTGCCAGCGGATTCTTTTGTCTGAGCAGTTACGTCCTGTGAGACTGCTTGACGCTTCTATATCTGACACTACACAAGTTTTATAGTCTCCTGGGGCCGCCTGACTTACAGCATGAATTACCCAGCTCTTCCTCTTCCTGAGAAGTTACATGGGGACACACATCCATCATGACCCAACACAGTCCAGAAAACAACAGTTAAAATACTCTGTTCTAAACTTGGCGATGCACTCTTTACTTGCTCCAGTTTATTGAGTTTTATCCCTACTGTACAACTTTTTGAAACTACGATTTATTTGTCATTAGAGTTCATTTGCAGAAGACCATGACAACAGCATGGTGATTCCAATAAAAGAGTCAGTGGTTGGCCATCTGGGTAGTGATGATCTCGTGTGAATGGTCCCTCTATGGTGTGCTGGCCTAACCTTCACAGCCGCCCGCGCCACACGTCACCGTCTGCCTACCGGGGAAATGCACTGGGGAGGGTCTATGTAGTAAATCCTGACAGAACTTCTGCCTTTTCTTTTGACAGACCTCTATGATGTAATGAATGTCTGCAATAGTCTGGAGGAAGCATTAGAAGCCCCAGAAAACTGCAGGACTGAAGGTCCAATGGTTCTGGGGGAAACAATTGAGACACGCTCATGGGAGAAGTCTGGACTTTGTCAAATCAGAGACTAGACTGTTACCTCAGCTCTCACAGTCACTGCTTCACCTAGAAACCCCTGTATGTGTGTGCATGTGTGTTTCTCTTGAATATTTTGTTCTAACATTTTGTTCATTTTAATAAATTATGTTTTCCAACAATTGCTAAGTTCACATAAACATTTGACCAAACCATGTGCTTGCAGTTTGTTGCATGTGCATTTCACCTATGCAGATGTATTCATATTTTGTTTCCTGAAAATAACATTTTGTTATGTGAAGGAAATTTGGAAATTGGAATTAAGTCCCCAAAACTACTTATAATTACACAACAATGACCTACAACAATGACCTTTAGTGATGAAGGTCAGGTCACATAATATGGAATGAATGTTTATTTATTTATTTTTGTTATTATTGCGGCCCTTTCCGCTCATAGCCCCTGTCATCCCATATACTGTTTGAAAATGGTAGACATTATCACTGATAAGTGCCGGAATTGGAACGCAGTGACTGGTCAGTAACCAGTCACTGCGACAAGAAGACACCCCCATCCCTCCCTCTAATTGAGCTACTTTTGCGCATTTGTTGTTGTTAGGGAAATGCTGTAAATAGGCAGGAGTTGATGTGTTCTGAAAGATGAGATGTTGAGGATTGTAATAAATGCCACGTTGATGTCATACAAATAAACCACACACCGAGTACAAATGTGCACTTCACATTTCCATATTTGGAAATTAATGTCATTTACAGTATCAATGTTTATGATCGCTATGTTTCATCCACAGTTACAAGGATGACATGTGTTATACCATGCGTTGTCCTGAATAGAGTGAGAATATGTTAATTGTATTGTGAAGAAAATTTGTCGCGGAACACGTACTTGAATGCAAGCTCCTGACTCCATCATGACTCCTTCTCATGACACCATCATCTTCCAATCTGTTAGGCTTTCGAAAAGCACTTCAGACAAAAATGGTAAGATCGCATTTTATAACTTAGCTAGCCATGTTGGCAATAGACTAAGATGACCAGATTTCTGAAATGAAAACCGGGGACATTTCCAGTTCGGCTGTCAATATATAATTAAAATATCCAATGTTATTATCTATAAAATGAAAAAGGGGGACAATTCCGGTTTCATGTATTTAGTCTAACAGGCACATTGTGATAGAGAAAACAACTATACTACAGAAACACTCCAGATAAGACAGAACTGTCTGATCTGAACAGCCATTCAGTGGTCCTGGTAGTCTGGGTAGAACTGATCTGAACAGTCATTCAGTGGTCCTGGTAGTCTGGGCAGAACTGATCTGAACAGCCATTCAGTGGTCCTGGTAGTCTGGGCAGAACTGATCTGAACAGCCATTCAGTGGTCCTGGTAGTCTGGGCAGAACTGATCTGAACAGCCATTCAGTGGTCCTGGTAGTCTGGGCAGAACTGATCTGAACAGCCATTCAGTGGTCCTGGTAGTCTGGGCAGAACTGATCTGAACAGCCATTCAGTGGTCCTGGTAGTCTGGGCAGAACTGATCTGAACAGCCATTCAGTGGTCCTGGTAGTCTGGGCAGAACTGATCTGAACAGCCATTCAGTGGTCCTGGTAGTCTGGGCAGAACTGATCTGAACAGCCATTCAGTGGTCCTGGTAGTCTGGGCAGAACTGATCTGAACAGCCATTCAGTGGTCCTGGTAGTCTGGGCAGAACTGATCTGAACAGCCATTCAGTGGTCCTGGTAGTCTGGGCAGAACTGATCTGAACAGCCATTCAGTGGTCCTGGTAGTCTGGGTAGAACTGATCTGAACAGCCATTCAGTGGTCCTGGTAGTCTGGGTAGAACTGATCTGAACAGCCATTCAGTGGTCCTGGTAGTCTGGGCAGAACTGATCTGAACAGCCATTCAGTGGTCCTGGTAGTCTGGGTAGAACTGATCTGAACAGCCATTCAGTGGTCCTGGTAGTCTGGGCAGAACTGATCTGAACAGCCATTCAGTGGTCCTGGTAGTCTGGGCAGAACTGATCTGAACAGCCATTCAGTGGTCCTGGTAGTCTGGGCAGAACTGATCTGAACAGCCATTCAGTGGTCCTGGTAGTCTGGGCAGAACTGATCTGAACAGCCATTCAGTGGTCCTGGTAGTCTGGGCAGAACTGATCTGAACAGCCATTCAGTGGTCCTGGTAGTCTGGGCAGAACTGATCTGAACAGCCATTCAGTGGTCCTGGTAGTCTGGGCAGAACTGATCTGAACAGCCATTCAGTGGTCCTGGTAGTCTGGGCAGAACTGATCTGAACAGCCATTCAGTGGTCCTGGTAGTCTGGGCAGAACTGATCTGAACAGCCATTCAGTGGTCCTGGTAGTCTGGGCAGAACTGATCTTAACAGCCATTCAGTGGTCCTGGTAGTCTGGGTAGAATAAGAGCAGAAGAGAACATTAGCAAAATTGAAAGAACAGACAATAGTATATGTGAAATACTTAACAACATAATAAAGAAATAAGACGATGATGAGGTTGGTACCTACATTGTATCCTTATACCAAAACCTAATCTGTATATTTCTCAGAAGAATGTATCTTCTTCAGGATTGCTCTGTCTTTGGCCAGCTTCTCCATGAACTCCTGGCAGGGAAGGTTGAAGTTTGTCTTCACAATAAGCATGGCCTTGATGGTAGGAACAGTGAACCTATTTCTTGCTGCTGTCCATAGATCATTCATTTGGGAGAACACTCTCTCGACCGGTGCATTACTTCCAGGTAAGCACATGACAACAGACGCTAATCTAGCCAGGTTAGTGATTGGGATGTCATTCTCTTTGAAGTGGGTAACCACCGTGCTCCATCTCTGACTAAGCGGTGTCTCAGATGTTTTCCATTCTTCAAGCGATCCCCCCTTTAGGAACTCTTGCAGGCCAGTAACCTCGTCAAACAATGCATCCTCATTGATGGTCACATTGGGGCATTTTTCCTGCAGTATGCCTGCTGCCTTCTGGATCTCTTCACGCTGAGGTTGCCTTTTTAAAAGGAGACAATGTCAATCTTTTAGATTATCTGTGTGCTTTCCCCATGCTTGCAAGTAGTTCACAGCCTTAGTGAAGAATGTGAGAAATCTCTCTTTAGACATGGCTCCATTTTCCTCTAGCTCTCAGAAGTCCTCTGACCAAAACTGGAATGAAGTTGTCATCACGTCTTGCAGTCAATTTTGCCTCAATGTTTCTCAGAATTGCAGCGGACTCCACAGCACAGCGGTCCTGGCCTTCAAGCATCTTGATCGTGTCACTGAATACAGTCAAGTTTCCATGGACAAAGGCCAGCCAAAGTTCAGACAGTGGATCTACGAACATCGCAGGGCATTTGTCTTCAGAAATAAAAAAGGATTTCAATGGCACATACATTTTCAGCACTCTTTCTAGAGCAGGGAGCATGGACAGCCAGCGAACATTGCTGTGTCCTAAAATGTTATGGTACTCCTGGCCAACAAAATCGCAAAAGCTCTTCAGTCTTTCTACTCTGACGGTGAAAATATGCAAATATCTTTGTGAGCAGGTACTCAACATCAAGGGGAATCATATCCAAAGCTGTTCTGGCCGTGTTATGAATGATGTGGGCAGGACAACCTAAGCCAATCACCTCCCGCTGCAGAGCATTTTTAACTTTGGTATGGACATTGACCCTTCCCAGCCTATTCAGTCCACCAAAGTTGGTATTTGTGTTGTCGGCAGAGAATGCCACGACTTTGTTTTCCAGGTTACATTTTTGGATGACCGCCAGGACCTCAGTTGCAATTTCCTCTGCTGTTTCTCCTTTCAATTCAACAAAATCAAGCAGTTTTGTTTCCACAGATGTGCTGCCATCATATATCTTGCAATATCTAACTAGTATTGGCAGCAGCTTTACATGTCCATGATTGGACGCATCAACGGACAGGGACACAAATTCAACCTGGTCTAGGTCCTGTGTTACCAACGTAGTTGCCCATGGTGCTAACACGTTACTATGGCTTCACATTTTGTCCTAGCATGAGTAAACTTTGACTCATAAAGCTTCCTTGTGAGTTGTGCTGTGCAGTCCATAGATCTGTATCTATGATTGTGTCGCATAGTGTGGTATGCAAAGACACCCTCCTGCACAGCTAAATCATATTCTTCTTGGGAAGGCTCTACCTTCTTGAAGAATGTGGTGACAGAGGGCATACCCACACGGCCAATCAGACAGGCTTTATGCTTTTTCGTCTGTTGATGTTCTACCACTGCCGTTCTTCCCCCGCTGCCAATTGAAAAATAAGAATTACAAAGGGTGCAGTTAACCATTCTATCGTCTTGACCTGAGTGTATAAAGGGAAATTCTCTCATCATGTTGTCGTTAACACGGCATTTCCGTTTATTGGAAAGAGCCATTGTACCTCCTCTCTCTGCTCTTCTTCACTCTCTTTGTGTCACTCTTCTTACTCTCTTAACTTTTTCTTCTCCTCCAATCTTTCTCCTCCTCTTTTCTTCACTCGTCTTCCTGCTCTTTCTTCCTTTCCTTCTCTTTACCTTTCCACCTCACTCTTCCACACTCTCCTTGCTTCACTCTTTTTACTCCCTTAATTTTTCCTTCTCCTTCCTCTCCAATCTTTAATAATAAAAAGTACACTATTATATAAAAAACTTTGGTTAACAGATTCCCATTGCTTGCATCATTTTTGTATTTTATCTCAAAAACATTGTTTGGAATAATAAATTGGCAGGCTCTGCAATCATATCTTTACCTTTCCTCCTCTATCTCTTTCACTCTTCTTCCTATCCAGTCTTCCTCCTCTCCACTCTAACAGATAACATTATGCTAATGTTATCCATGAACATTTCGAAATATATTTTCACACTACTTATAATGCCTAACCATTAAAATTGTAATATACAAATAAATATTCTCAGAATTATGCATTCATTTAATATAATCATATTTTCAAAATAGCCCGTCCACTGCATGTTTACAGGTGAACGTTTTTTAACCTAGCTACCATGAAAGTAGCTAGTTAACCTTGCTAGATAATGTTAACTTAGTCGACATAGCTAATGTTAGCTAGCATAACCTATTTAAAACCTTATCGTAGCATATCATCTATCTATATAATAAATTGTGACATTATAACATCATTAACTAGTATCTTAAACAATTGTAATTTACCTGGCTTGAAAAGCTGTTTGTGGTGATGTGGATTAACTTGACACTTGCTAGCTTCTGGCTGAGTTTTCCACAGCAGTTTTCTCTAAAACTAGCGCGAGCAAGTAGTCAGTAGACGAGATAATGAAGCTGCTATAGCGAGTAGCCCCCTCTGCTGGACAAAACAAGTGCAACGTGATTGAGATGTCAACCGGTAGTCTCTGCTGCCCGGTCTTTCTTGCCACGTAAAATATTATTTCACTTTGCAGTCTGTTTTTAATGCACAGTTAAAAACAGGGACATTTCCACCAAAAACGGGGACTGTCCCTGGAAAACGGGCACGTCTGGTCACCCTACAATAGACTACGTTTTCAAATTATGCCCACCTGAACTAGATTACGATTTACATTTTGGATTGCGTAAACAAGAGCAGATATTGTGTGATGGTGGGGACGCAGGGCTGTGTTCCTAAGAAAACCCCACAAGTGTGCTTGCTTAAGTTCATCAATGGCAAAGCTAGGAGAGCTCAAAAGAGCACTTAATAGTTGAAGGCTTTTTCCTTGAGTAATAAAAGTGCATTGAAATTACTTAGGAACTGTGCACAGTTTGGAGAGGTGTGTCGGCACTTGAAGAGACCAGATAGACATTTCACTCAAACCCCTTGTAATAGTTTATTCTTATCTTGCACCTATTCCAAAATGTCAATTAATATTATTATTAGGTACTAAATGTATCCAGAGTATTTTCAGATTCTGTTGTTGACAAATGCTGTGAAAAGTACAGTAAATGTAAAATGCACATAAAATGAACAGTGTAATGTTTGGATTCAGTATTGAGTAAGGTGAACTATTTTTTTCTCACTTTTGTTCCTGATAATTTCCCCATAATCTCCAAATTGTTCTCTATCATTATTGCTACCATGGTCATGCATATGTTTTTTATATTTCTGCTGTTAGAAACATTTCAATTAGCCAATTTCCACGAGTGTAAGGGCTTAACCTTAATTTTAACAGGGAAATCCCATTGAGACCAAGGCCTCTTTTGCAAGTACACACTAAAAATAATCTAGTTGTTTCAACTAAATATTATTCAGTAACTGGTTTCACAGCCTTTCTTTAGTTTACACGACTTTTCGGTCAAAGTGTTACGTTAATATAACATTTTTAGCTGGCCCAAAATTAGCTCCAACGTGAGAAAACTCAGATTCAAATTCAGTCAACTTAGAATGATGTGTTCTATCAAATTGTCTCATTCAGTATGGTCATTCAATACAAATTATTACTTGGGCATCTTACCTTTAAAAAAAATGCTTTGGACATAGTTACACACACGCACACATGCACACACACACAAATCTAAATATATTTGTTTTTCCAGCAGTCCGTGTCCTTTTTTCGCTACCTCATATTCACGGAGGGAGTGGAAATGGGGAGCAAAGCAGCCCAGCGATTCTTGGGGTTCACCAACTATTTCAGGAGGTTCATCCGGGGATTCAACACGTGGCTTCCATCGCCTGCCTGACTGAGAAGTACTGGTGATCCACCCAAAACGTTTGACATGTTTCTACAAACTTTACAGATACTATTTGGAATTCTCGTCTGCCTGGTCGTGACCGCTTGAGCCTGTGGATTTCTGAACATAACGCGCCAACCAAATGGAGGTATTTGGGATATAAAAATAATTGTTATGGAACAAAAGGAACATTTATTGTGTAACTGGGAGTCTTATGAGTGCAAACATCCGAAGATCATCAAAGGTAATTGTTTTCTGACTTTCGTGACCAATCTACTTGGCTGCTAGCTGTTTGTAATGTTTTGTCTACTGAGAGAGATGTCCTTACATAAACGCTTGGTATGCTTTTGCCGAAAATATTTTTTGAAATCTGACACGCCATGTGGATTAACCTCTAGCACTTAGCCATCCTGGATCCGGGATCGTGAATACAGCCTCAAGCTCATTACCATAACGCAACGTTAACTATTCATGAAAATCGCAAATGAAATGAAATAAATATGCTAGCTCTCAAGCTTAGCCTTTTGTTAACAACACTGTCATCTCAGATTTTCAAAATATGCTTCTCAACCATAGGAAAACAATCATTTGTGTAACAGTAGCTAGCTAGCATAGCATTTAGCATTAGCGTTAGCATTCAGCAGGCAACATTTTCACAAAAACCAGAAAAGCATTCAAATAAAATAATTTACCTTTGAAGAACTTCAGATGTTTTCAATGAGGAGACTCTGTTAGATAGCAAATGTTCAGTTTTTCCTGAAAGATTATTTGTTTAGGAGAAATCGATGCGTTTGGTGCGTCACGTTTGGCTACCAAAAAAACCCGAAAATCCAGTCATCAAAACGCCGAACTTTTTTCCAAATTAACTCCATAATATCGACTGAAACATGGCAAACGTTGTTTAGAACCAATCCTCAAGGTGTTTTTCACATATCTCTTCGATGATATATCATTCGTGGAAGTGTGCTTTCTCTCCTGAATCCCAGGAGAAAATGCCCGCACCTGAAGATTACGCACCAATTTAGACAAAGGACACCGGGCGGACCCCTGGAAAATGTAGTCTCTTATGGCCAATCTTCCAATGATATGCCTACAAATACGTCACAATGCTGTAGACATCTTGAAGAAACGACAGAAAGGGCAGGCTCGTTCGTGGTGCATTCACAGCCATATAAGGAGACAATGGAAAACAGAGCTTCAGAAATTCTGCTCATTTCCTGTTTGAAGTTTAATCTTGGTTTCGCCTGTAGCATGAGTTCTGTGGCACTCACAGATGATATCTTTGCAGTTTTGGAAACGTCAGACTGTTTTCTTTCCAAAGCTGTCAAATATATGCATAGTCGAGCATCTTTTCGTGACAAAATATTGCGCTTAAAACGGGCACGTTTTTTTATCCAATAATGAAATAGCGCCCCCATAGACTCAACTGATTAACAACAGGCTAAGCTGCGTTTTGCTATATTGCACTTGTGATTTCATGAAAATTAAATATTTTTAGTAATTTAATTTGAATTTGGCGCTGTGCAATTCAGCGGATGTTGACAAATGATCCCGCTAACGAGATGGGTGCGTCAAGAAGTTAATGACCTCCAACCTAAGTGTCTGTAATCTTCCGACTTCAACTGTATGTGATAGTTGGCTTCTAAACATGTTGGACAAAGTGGGTTTGGTGTCAGTATGTATTAGTTTGGTATCAGAATGATATTTTATTTTCTGACAGACGCTGACTTGATGGCTGACCTTTGTCCGTTTGCAATAAGTTTAAAAAGTGATGAACCATCACCAAATTGACAGACTGAAATCAACACCTATGAGCGATGGAGAGGCACCACTATCATTGCCCACTATCATTGCAGTATATTAGAGCATGTTACATTCGTGATGGTAAATGCCCATTGTAAGACATTGCAGTACATTTCACATGTTTTTAATGATGGATTTACCATCACCAAATGGATGTTGTAATGAATGTCGTCGGGAGAAGGAGAAGAGGACCAAGGTGCAGCGTGGTAAGTATTCATCTTGCGTTTAATAAATACGAACACTTGAACAAAATCAACAAACGAACAGTTCTGCAAGGTGCAATACACAAAACACAAAACAGAAAACAACTACCCACAAACACAGGTGGGAACAGGCTACCTAAGTATGGTTCTCAATCAGAGACGATTGACAGCTGCCTCTGATTGGGAACCATACCAGGCCAAACACATAGAAATACAACACACAGAACAAAACATAGAAATGAAAAACATAGAATGCCCACCCCAACTCACACCCTGACCAAACCAAAATAGAGACATAAAAAAGGAACTAAGGTCAGGACGTGACAGATGTGCTGAAATCAATACCAATGAGCGATGGAGAGGAACCACTATCACTGACCGGCAATCCCGAGTTCAAAGGGCCAGTCAATTGGACATTTCTGCAGTAAATTAGAGCATGTCAAATTTGTGATGGTAAATGCCCATTGTAAGACATTGCAGCCGTGCACCTTGTTACCTGAACAGTTCACTAGTAGCACATTTGAAAATGTTTTTTAAAGCCTTTAGGGGGGTACAAGGGGTCCATGGCCGGGTAGGGAGCACACCCCACCAGTGCCCAACCAATAGAGGGGCGCCCCTGGTCATTTTGGAAGTTTTTCAAAAATCTTTTAAGTCCCACTTCTCTCTCATTGAACCAAATTCTTACTTCCCATGATTTCCTATGATCAACATGACAAATAGACCTTCTAGGTTGATTCAGGGCTTAACATAGTGACATATATAATTTGGTCAGTATAAATACCAATTGGGCATTTCTTATGCCATTTGGACATGGTTTACTGACTTTTGGGTTCGGAAGCCGACTTCCTATGATCATATATGGCAAATGGACATAACATCCTGATTTGGTACTTTCAATACTTATGCATGGCATTTGGACATTTCTTATGCCGGTTCCCCTCTCTCCACTGATTTGGTACTTTCAATACTTATGCATGGCATTTGGATATTTCTTATGCCGGTTCCCCTCTCTCCACTGGGATTCTCTGCCTCTAACCCTATTACAGGGGCTGAGTCACTGGCTTACTGGGGCTCTTCCATGCCGTCCCGGTCCAGATTTTGCAGCACTTACAGAACATCAGCTATCTGGATTTGGGTTTCGGAAAAGTAGGGGAGGCTTGGGAAAGTTGCTGTGAGGAGTGGAGAGCTGTTGACCGGGGTAGGGGTAGCCAGGTGGAAAGCATGGCCAGCCATAGAAAAATGCTTATTGAAATTCTCGATTATTGTAGATGTATCGTGGTGACATTGTTTCCTAGCCTCAGTGCAGTGGGCAGCTGGGAGGAGGTGCTTTTATTCTCCATGGACTTTACATTGTCCCAGAACTTTTTCGAGTTTGTGCTACATGATGCCTTTGCTTTCCTAACTGCCTGTGTATATTGGTCCCTAACTTTCCGGAAAAGTTGGATATCGTGGGGGCTATTCAATGATAATGCAGTACGCCACAGGATGTTTTTGTGCTGGTCAAGGGCAGTCAAGTCTGGAGTGAACCAAGGGCTATATCTGTTCTTAGTTCTAAACTTTTAAGATGGTGAGGAAAGCACTTTTAAAGAATAACCAGGCATCCTCTACTGACAGGATGAGGCTAATATCCTTCCAGGATACCCGGGCCAGGTCGATTAGAAGGGCCTGCTCGCTGAAGTGTTTTAGGGAGCGTTTGACAGTGATGAGGGGTGGTCGTTTGACAGCAGACCCATTATCCTGGTTGAAGACAGCAGAGGTGTATTTAGAGACAGGTTGGTCAGGATGATATCTATATCTTGAGAGACTTATTTCTGGAAAGTTGGATTTTTAAAAGTAGGAGCTCTAATTGTTTGGGCACAGACCTGGATAGCATGACAGATCTCTGCAGACTATCTCTGCAGTAAATTGCAATTCCATGATTACATTGTGCATGTGCTTTTGTACAGTAATACATATTCAGTGCACAAATTATACAACATTTACATTTACAAATACAACGTAATAAAACATACAATATTTATAAGCAATTTAAGAAAAGCTATCACATTCCTCAACAAGGAGGTCCTCCATCAACAACCTGAACTGCCCTAGAAGTAACAGAACATCTATGTGCAGAGAGCTCCCCATTTGGCGCAAACTGGATAAATCAACATTGTTTCAACATTTTTCAATGTTATTTGTCAAAGTATTTTAATGTGGAATCTATGTGGAAAAAAACATTGTATTTGAAAAAAGTCATCTATTGTTTTGAGGGTGAAATTTCATCCACGGGCTTGTATAATCCTTGTCTAAAATATGTTGAATATGTACCTTTGAAACAATGTCAGAACTTCAACATAAAAAAAATGGTCTGGGCAGCACGTCCTATTGGAGAATTGATCTATCTACAGCTATCCCATTCGTCTCCCACCCAGGGTTTTGACCAGGCACAGTCCTGCTTAGCTTTGATATTTGACACGGACTATTACCAATGTGCTATTCAGAGAATGATTTTTAGAAATATCCCATTAATTGATACACTGTTGCTATCAAAGTCATTCCAAATGATAGGTTTAACAGAGAAAATTAAATGTAGTCTAACCATATATCATCAATAATGCTACTTAGGCCTATATAGCATTTGGGAAGCTATTCTTTAAACACTAGGGATAGGCGTCCCGTCAACTGGGTAGTTGTAAATCATGCAGCGCTGTGTGTCACGATCACAGATTTTAGAGAAACAACAACTGTCTGTACATATACGTGTCTTATATAGGCTGAAAGCTTAAATTCTTGTTAATATAACTGCACTGTCCAATTTACAGTAGCTATTACTGCAAAATAATGCAATGCTATTGTTTGAGGAGAGCTCCTAACAACAAAACACTTTTTTTCACCGCGATAGGTTTGATAAATTCACCTCTGAAGGTGAAATGTGTACGTACAGTCAACCAGTTAAAGTACATTCGTATTTTTTCCTCAGAGATTAAAGAACGTAACTAGACTTCACTATATCATTAGGAGTGTAGCATATCCTATAGGACACCAAATTTGTTCAGAGAGCGACGCCTTCATGGTGCGCCGATGACACGGGCGGTCTTCACTTGATTGACTGTAACTTTGTCAAATAAGCACCAATTGGGGTCAAACTAAGCTAGCTAGATGGCCAAGAGCTGGGATTTATGGGAGTATATGGAAACTGTCACGCCCTGACCTTAGAGATCCTTTTTATGTCTCTAATTTGGTTTGGTCAGGGCGTGAGTTGGGGTGGGCATTCTATGTTCTTTTTTCTATGTTTTTGTATTTCTTGGTTTTTGGCCGGGTATGGTTCTCAATCAGGGAGAGCTGTCTATCATTGTCTCTGATTGGGAACCATACTTAGGTAGCTCTTGCCCACATGGGTTTTGTGGGTAGTTGTTTTCTGTATTTCTGTGTTTCCTGACAGAACTGTTCGTTTTCCTCTTTGTTATTTTTGGTTCTAGTGTTCTGATTTTAATAAAATATCATGAACACGTCTCACGCTGCGCTTTGGGATAGTCATTCACAGGAAGAGGATCGTTACAGAAACTCCGTATCTGTCGCAAAATTTGACTGCTAACCTTGTGCGACAGCAAGCCTTTTCCTTTTGGAGAGTTATGAAGTTATAAAAACTGGGTGTTTTGCAAATGTTGAACTTACAATATGGTTCCTAATACTGGAAAAGCTAAATCAAAGTCCAAGTATACAGATTTATACAGATACTATATTCTTGCAGAAAAATGTAATGTAAATGTGTCCTTCATGATTTGCCCATACTAGCTTACTCATTCTTCAATTATCAGTCTGAAACTTTGCACATACACTGCTGCCCTCTTGTGGACACCATCGGAATTACAACCCGAGTGATGGATATATTTGGGACCTTTCTGTTGCATTTCAAAGATGGTGGTAGAAAGAAAATACAAAAAAAAGTTTATTTTTTTCTTTGTATTTTGTTCTACCGGATCTATTGTGTTATAATCTTCTACATTCAATTCACATTTCCAGAAACTTCGAAGTGTTTCCTTTCAAATGGTACCAATAATATGCATATCCTTGCTTATGTTTGGGTAAATCTTTTTTGGCAAACATTTTTAAAAAGCGGACTATCCCTTAATACAGCCCAGGATTCAACTAAAACTAGACAATACCTACAGGCCTAGAGTTTCAAACTTTGGTTGATTTCAAATGGAATCTGCAAGGTAATTATAAATATGTTGGATTCACATCTTCACCTCAACCAAAACATTTAAAAAAAGTTAAAGAATTGGACTAAATCAAATCAAACTGTATTTAAAGTCCATTTAATGTTTGATTTGATTTAGTCCTATTCTTTAACTTTTTAAAAAACAATTTGGTTGAGATGGAGATGTGAATCCAACATATTAATTATTCATTTGTAGACAAACTGTAGACTAAGTCAGTGGCATAGATGGAACTATCCAAGCAGAAGATCTCTCACTTTTTGAGTGGGTGAAAATAGGTTGGAATCTCATTGATCAACGTCCACCAAATATTACCCAATTTTCCACGTTGAAATGACGTGTTGTGCCCAGTGGGTCTGCAGATTACTCCATACACGGACACAAAAAAACTGAATACAGATTTAAATTATTCTGTTGAGATCAACGGGGCATCTAGAGTAAGCCATCCATGTGATCGGGTCTGAGGTGGTAGCCAGGACCACAAAGCTACGTTTCAATGATTGTTGGGATTTACTTCAAGCATTAATTTGTTTTATTATATCCTCTACGTAGCAAGGCATTAAACGTAAACTCATTTTGCACTCATTATAATGTCAACTGGAACAATATCCTGACTCCTGCACAGTGCTTATGGCTATGTCATAAGATAGATTTTCAAATGAAGGGAAACACATTTTGGGTTAACCAGAAAAACCAATGGAACGTCACAGACCATCTCTGGAATATATTAGACTGAATTAGAATGCAAATTAGAACTCTTTCCATTTTGGATTGAACACAACTAAATTCTTTGCATGCTATGAAGTGTTCTGATGACAGACTGACATTCTCTAATAAATGGTGGATAAGTTAAAGGAAGGATCATGCTTATTAAACTGACAGGCAGAAGGTGATGATTTCCACTCTGGGTCCAAAAGTGACAGCCAGATAATCTTTGGGAAAGAAAGTCCCTGTTTATCTGAATGGGACCAATACTTCCAGCAATATTCTAAGACCATGGCAAACTGTTGTGGAGACTTGAAGTGTATGTTTGATATTTTCAACCTCATAACAACACTTGTTATATTTATAGGCATTTTTAGAATGTCACCTTTCATTCAATGTTTCAGACAGTTTGGTGTCTTTACTTCATGGGAAAGTTCACTCATTGTCCACTTTAGACGTGTATTTTCCTTCGATTTGACATGTACTTTCCTTTTTGTTCAACAAAACTTTTTGTTGAACGTACTAAAGCTATGCGGCGGTGCTTCACTTTGGTTAACTCTGGTATTCAGGAGTGTCTCCGTTGGAAAGACTGAACCTCCCAGGCTTTCTGAAGCCAAAGCTCAGACACAATGTTCCACTGTATTTCCAGGGATGGCACTTGACAGTAGAACATTTACTTTACGTATTACATCTGTCTGCTCAATCTCTCCGACGGCTTCTGTCTACAGTCACTATGGTTACTACTTCATCTAATAAACAGTCTTTTTAACATGCCTCTCAGGACTCTGGCAGAGGGAATGAGATTCTTTACAGCACAGAGCTGTAGCTGGTGGCAGAGTGGAGGGAGGGCCCGAGCTGAAGAACCCAAGCTGAAAAAAACGTTGGTTGGTGTGAGTTTTGTCTTCCTGTCCGAAATACAATTCAGCAGGTCTGGGTCCTTGGGCTAGGGGGAATAGCTACTCTCTGTATCCTTGCATGCGCCCCCCCCCCCCCCCCCCCCCCCCCACCCACACCCGATCCAAGTTCCCCATAGTGTCAGAGCAGAGAAAGACTATAGCAGTACAGAACGTCTACAGCCTGCTCTGAATTAACCCATGTGAAAACAAGCCTCCCTCAGAGTTCACCCACAGTGCTCATTCATGCAGGCTCCGGACCAGCTTGGGGAGGGTTACACACACCACTGGCTGTGGGAAAGGTGTACAAAGGGGAAAGGAAAAATAGTGGAGGGGAAACACAACTGTCTATACAGATACAATGCATTCGGAAGGTATTCAGAGCCCTTGACCTTATCCACAATTTGTTACATTAGATCCTTATTCTAAAATGGATTAAATGTGTTTTTCCCTCATCAAGCTACACACAATAAAAAAATGCAAATGTTTTACAAATTAAAAAAATGAAATATTACATTTGCATGTATTCAGACCATTTACTCAGTACTTTGTTGAAGCACTTTGAGTCTTCTTAGGTATGATAACCCATGTATTTGAGGAGTTTCTCCCATCCTTCTCTACAGATCCTCTCAAGCTCTGGCAGGTTAGATGGGGAGATGTTGGATCGGGTTCAAGTCCGAGCTCTGGCTGGGCCACTCAAGGACATTCAGAGACTGCGTCCTGAAGCCACTCCTGCGTTGTCTTGGCTGTGTGCTTAGGGTCATTGTCCTGTGGGAAGGTCATCCTTCACCCCAGTCTGAGCGCTCTGGAACAGGTTTTCAAGGATCTCTCTGTACTTTGTGCTGTTCATCTTCCCCTCTATCCTGACTAGTCTCAGAGTAACTACTGTTGAAAAACATCCCCACAGCACGATGCTGCCCGCAACATGATGCATGCTTCACAGTAGGGATGGCGCCAGGTTTCCTCCAGACTTGACGCTTGGCATTCAGGCCAAAGAATCCAATCTTGGTTTCATCATACCAGAGAAGCTTGTTTCGCGTGGTCTGAGAGTCTTTTAGGTGCCTTTTGGCAAACTCCAATCGGGCTGTCATGTGCCTTTTACTTAAGAGTGGGTTCTGTCCACTTTACCATAAAGGCCTGATTTGTGGAGTGCTACAGAAATGGTTGTCCTTCTGGAAAGCTCTCCCATCTCCACAGAGAAGCTCTGGAGCTCTGTAAGACTGATCATTGGGTTATTGGTCACCATCCTGACCAAGGCCCTTCTAACCCGATTGCTCAGTTTGGCCGGGCGGCCAGCTCTAGGAAGAATCTTGGTGGTTCAAAACTTTTTACTTTTAAGAATGATGGAGGCCACTGTGTTCTTGGGGACATGCAATTGTGCAAACATTGGTAGCCATCCCCTGATCTGAGCCTCTGATCTGAGCTCCTGTCTCGGAGCTCTACTGACATTTCCTTCAACCTCATGACTTGTTTTTTTGCTCTGACATGCACTGTCAACTATGGGACATTTAATAGACAGATGTGTGCCTTTCCAACGCATGTCCAATCAATTGAATTTACCACAGTACTCAAATGAAGTTGTAGAAACACCTCATGGATGATCAATGGAAACAGGATGCACCCGAGCTCAATTTCGAGTCTCATAGTAAAGGGTCTCAATACCTACGTAAATAATGTTTTTCCGGTTTTAATCTGTAATAGATTTGCAAACTTTCTAAAAACCTATTTTTGCTTTGTCATTATGGTGTATTGTGTGTAGATTGATGAGGATTTATTTTTAATTAATCCATTTTAGAATAAGGCTGTGAAGTAAAAAAAGATCTGGAGAAAGGGAAGGGGTCTGAATACTTTTCAAAAGGGAAAGGGGGCTACCTAGTCAGTTGCACACCTAGTGAGCTGCACAACTGAATGCATTCAACTGAAATGTGTCTTCTGCATTTAGCCCAACCCCTCTGAATCAGAATCTTTCAAGCTGCCTTAATCAACATCCACGTCATCAGCGCCCAGGTGTTAACTGCCTTGCTCAGGGGCAGAACAACAGATATTTACAGTACCTTGTCAGCTCGGGGATTCGATCCAGCAACCTTTCATTTACTGGCCCGACACTCCTACCCGCCAAGCACTGTAGACAGGTGTGTGCCTTTCCAAAGCATGTCCAATCCATTGAATTCACCACAGGTGGACTCCAATCAAGTTGAAGAAACATCTCAAGGATGATTAAAAGAAACATGGTGCACCTGCATTTTGAGACTCATAGCAAAGGGTCTGAACATTTGTTTTCTTTTTGCAAATATTTCTAAAAACCTGTTTTCACTTTGTCATTATGGGCTATTGTGTGTAGATCGATGAGGATTTTTCCCCCCTTTAATCCATTGTAGAATAAGGCTGTAAAGTTAAAAAAAATGTGGAAAAAGTCAAGGGGTCTGAATACTTTCCGAATGCACCGTATAATAACTTCATTTGAGCAAGTTTGCTACATTAGGTAAATCATCCTGGAACAACAGGAAATGGAAACTATTATGTGGATTATAATTTGTCCTTTTTTTCTAGAGTTTATATCTTTTTCGTCAAGTTTGACATTTTAAAGTGGAAATTACAAACTTTAGAAGCCTTTTTATACCTTGAATACACATCTACATTTCCTGCTGTGCAGAAAAATTCTCAGCAACGAAAGAGTGATCAAATTAAGATCCTACATCTGTAACAACTTGTATGTGAAATGTAGATATTTATTTATGTCTATCAGTATTTTGTAGCTGTAAGGAGGTGAGAAGAATCACTATGGCCTACAGAGTTACAGTAGTAGTTACGGAGAAGAAATAGAAGACGTCCAAGGGTTGTCTAATTCTCATATATACTCGAAACATTTTCCTAGAGTAATTTCCTGTGTAAACGTGACATATCTGTCTTACATCAGAGCAAATATACTGTGTTCCTATCCTTGTCTTTCAAGAAATGTTTTATGTTTTACATCCACTTTTATATATACAATACATTTGAGGTTTCAGAGCGAGATATACAGTATAGCTACATTCAAAGTTATCTTTTGGATGGCATTGAGATGGATGGCAGATGCAGTAGATGGCACTCTCTTGAAATACCAGCTCTCACAGTCTCACATCAGAATTAGACGTTCATCCATGTTTCTCAAACGTCAAATTTAGAAATAGTTTCAAATGTCAAATTTCTAAGAAATATCTCAAGGATGATTAAAAGAAACATGAGCTCAATTTTGAGACTCATAGCAAAGGGTCTGAATATTTGTTTAGGCATTAACTACGAAATTATAAAGTAAAGGTTAAGATCAGGCATAAACTAAAAATTCTTAAAAAGGTTAGGCATGGATGGTTAATGGTTAAGGTAAGTGTTAAGGTTTGGGATAGGCTTAAAACGAATGTATCAAAAACACATTTCTATCACTGGATTCGAACATGATTCCAGCCAGAGGCAGATGCTTATACTCTTCCCATAACACCCTAGCACAGGGCTGCCAAACCCTTTTCCTGGATATCTACCGTCCTGTGGGTTTTCAGTCCAACCCTAATTTAACACACCTGATTCTACTAATTAGCTGTGCAACAAGACCTTAACTAGCTGAACCTGATATGCTAAATTAGGGTTGGACTGAAAACCTAAAGAACAGTAGATCTCCAGGAAAAGGGTTGAGCAGCCCTGCCCTAGCAAATCTGCACTCACTTTTCCCCCTAGTGGCCGGTTTCCACGTCATTTCTCAACGTCCTCAGACAGGGACGGACGTCGAATACTGACTTGTATCATGGGTGACCTGGCTTCTCCTGAATCAGAGTGTGTGGGTTAAATAGGGATTACAGCCCAAGTACAGAGTGCCCTGGGTGAAATATTGATGAGTGGGGCCTGTGGCTGGGGTTGTGACTGCATGTGCCCTACCAGACCCAGGGTGTTGGGGTCTGGAGGCAGAGCATGTGTGCTGCTAACACCCAAGGTCCGCATCAATCTTTCATGGCAACACACAGCCTTGACATCATGATCTATTATTATCTCTTTGACCTCGCTGCATTGTCTTGTTCATAGCATTTGTGCTCTCCTAAGACTGAGATACGCCACAGACAGGGCTGAGAAGGAGTATAGGATTTATTGCATGGAGCTCAGGCACTATGGATATCATACACTACATGTTTATGACCCAACCAGAACATAATACATCATAATACAATGGAATTATGTAAGTGCACCAAAACTTCTGAAAATGTATAATTGTTATTACAGTATGTACTTATGCAGATACAAACACCATGAATACATATCTGAATGGGTCAGAGGATGTATCATTCTTCAGATATCTCAACATGGGCAACACAACACATGATTTCTCCACATCACTGCAACAACCAAGCACTTGCAGTAAAATCCATTCATGACCACCAGTTTATATGCCAATTTGGGGTGGCCAAACTAAATACCCTCATATATAACAAAAGATACTTAAGATGTATTACAAACTGTGACTTTGGGCTGCCACATCATAGTAATTTAAATTCTTACATATCACTTGTGTAGCAATCTGCACACATCTAAGTTATTTTTGTATTAATTTATCTTGTAGATTAAATTCTACTTTGACATAATACTTTGATGGAGTGAAATTGTTCATAAAACTCAAATATCATGTGTTTCCAATTTTTACGAGAATTTAGAAGGTATGTTTTGTAACATGAATTGCTACAACATCTATTTTCCTAAATTTGGAGGGATAACATATTTTGATTCCAAATGTCAGGAATTTCAATAAAATTATAGAAATACAAAACATGATTCAGTTATCTGTCACAAAAAGTGATTTATACAATCAACAATCAGATTAGCTAATGATAATAATAATAGTAAAATATGAATATAAATCTTATGGTTGGTACCTACAGTATTAAAGCATAAACATTCACTGTTGTGTACATGCCTTTTATATTACATTGGATTACTGCACTCCATTAATGGGTGCTCTGTTTGAAAACACAAAGAACAAGATTTTATGCCCCAGTAAGTAATTCTCCTCTGAGCTTGGCAGAGATCTTGTAGTTCAGGGGCTTCAATGTTAACCCATAGGAGCAGTCTAAGGAGAGGTCCTGACTTGGATTATTTTCAAATGTGCACTGGTGAATCAAAATAGCAGAAAATAAAAAGACCTCCACTTTGGCTATCTGGTCACCGATACATCGCCTCTTTCCTGCTGAGAATATCATCACACTGCTGGTCAGATCCTTGTCAAGGGCACCATTTTCATCTAGAAACCGTGAAGGGTCAAAGAGATGTGGGTCCTTCCACTGTAAAGGGTCGTGGTTGACAGACCACTGGTTGATGAAGACCACTGTGTCTTTGGGGATGTGGAAGCCTTCGATGGTAACATCTGAGGTGGTGGAGTGTGGGATGGTGAGGGGTACAAAGCTGGTGTAGCGCATGGTCTCATAGATAACGGCATCTAGGTAAGCCAGGTTGGCTTTGTCCTCAATACAGGGCAGCCTGTCACGGCCTACCACTTTGTCAATCTGCTCCTGCAGTCTGGTTTGGATGTTGGGGTATTTCACCAATAAAAGGAGCATCCAATGAAGGCAAGTGGACACAGTATCCAGTCCTGCACCAATCAGATCAGACACTGTCCCTTCTGTGTGGGCCTCCGTCAACCCGGTATCACTGTCCGCCTTGTCAATGACCCCAATAATGGCATCACTCATGTCCCGGGTCACTTCAGGGTCAAATGTCTCCCTGTGCTCCACAACCTTGTCTCTCACAAAGGTGAAAAACTCTTTATTGAGGTCTTTGAAGCTCTGGTAGACCCTGCGGACAGGATTTGGGAAATACTGAAGCCAGGGCATGACATCCACCAAGCTGCCAGCCCCCACCGTCTCTCCAAACTTGTCCACGCTGCCCAGAAGGGTTCTAAACTCAATGTCATCATGTCCATAACGTTTTCCAAAGCACAGGGCACAGATTACATTGGCAGCAGCTACTGTCAGTTCATGAGCAGGGTTGAAAAACTGTCCCTCAGCATTGAGTTTGAGGAAAGCTTCAATGAGCTCAGTGGCCTCTGCCACAACGTGCTGTTCAAATGCTTTTTTGGTCTGGCTGTTGGCAGAGGAGAAAGCTCTAATGGTGGTCTGAGCGATCTTCCGGTGCGTCCTCCACTGTTTGCTGTAGTTAGTGAATGTCATGCTGTTACCACCAGACACTGACTGAAAAGACACAAAGTTGGGTCTGCCTGCAAACTCTGTGCTGTGTTGAACCAATGCTTCTCGTATTGATGCATCTCCATTAAGCACCACTATGTTGTTGCAGCCCAGTCTTATCTGATACACGTTGCCGTACTTCTTTGCCAGCTTGGAGAAGGTGATATGAGGCATCTGCCCCAGCTGCATGGCATTGCCCACCACCGGCCAGGCAAAAGGTCCTGGTAGCCTTCTCTTGAGTCTGAGATTCCTGACCCACAGACAGGCTTCCAGACAGAAGAGGAAAACCAAGGAGGCGACCAGCGCTGGCTGGACCTGTCCACTCCACTCCCTGATGATGCTGCTGCCTTTCACCTCAAAGTCTGTTTCCAGCAGTGCCATGGTTCTAAGATATTCTATTTCTGTTGTTCAATTCTTCAAATTTTGAGAGATTACACTTTTTCTTTGTTGAACGTTATTCCTGGTAACCGTATAATTCAAATGGATCCTCCTCTCACCTCAATTCCCCCAAAAATACAAAAATAAGTAGTCTTTTTTAAAGTATGGTCTGTCCTACATTATGATCTGAAAATGTAGGAAATGAATCGAGACAATGAAGAAGGTTTTCAGCACCTCTTACACTACAGTCTCTGTCTCCTCCTCCTCCTCCTCCGTGCTGGCTTGTGAACAGGCTCGATCAGGTTGAGTGGTTAGCAGTGGTGCATTTGGTGTCCGTCTTCAGATGACCACATTAGAGGAATGAAGATTTCAGCTTTGACACTCCCTTATATATCTTCTTAGTGGGTGGGAGGGGTCAGGGACTCAGGTTTTTTATTATCTCTCCCCTCCCATTGTGACCACAGAGCAGGCATTAAAACTCCTATTCATTTCTTTTAGCACCATGTCGCTCATTCCAGCTGAGTGTCAGTTCTTTCTTATACCTAACACTCAACCCATGGTAAGACAAGGAGGAAAGCAGCAAGCAGTCAGGCCTGCCAGCCAAGGGCTAAAACAGAAAGAGTTTAGATTTAGCAGGCCAGAGGACCTGAAAGATTGGGCTGCACTACCTTTAAACACAATACAGGTACCACAGGGGATCATTTTAGATGGTTTCTATAAATGGTGTAGTAGTTAGGGTTCCAGATTTCAGTCACAAAGACCACCGCAGCTAAACTCACCCCAACTAAACTCACTGGACACTGATTGGTCCTGTTATATTCTGGATTGTGGAAATCGCTTGATTACCTCTCTAAGGCGGCAGGAAACTTGGCGGTTAAGCACGATGGCAAGTAACCAAAAGATCAATGGTTTGAATCCCTGAGCTGATTAGGTAAACTATCTATTGATGTGCCATTGAGCAAGGCACATAACCCTAATTGTGCTGGATAAAACCGTCTGCTAAATTACTAGAACATATGTAGGATTTTTTCCTGACAGAAATACAGCAAAATAAAATAAATAAATAAATCAAAAGTCTCAGTGAAGTACCCAGGCTAAGGGAGGACTGCTTGTAACTTTTAAATATTCGGTTGAGCTTTCTTCTGTGGATTATAAACCAATGTATGCATTTTTAATTACATCATTTTTTGATCTGTTATTTTCAGAGCATGTTCTGTTAACTCTAAACACCACTAGGAATAGAATCCAACATATGACTATGAAAGCTCTGGGTTTTGCATCTGGACACAGAACAGAAACGAACAATACACTAGTATATGTTTTATAAAAGTCTACATTTACAAGAGCTTTTGTTAGCATAAGGGTCCTTTTATATTTATAAACTAAATAATATAACTCTTAGGCTTGAGGCTTTATCAAAATAGTTCAAAAGTTATTTCAAAACAGGGACCTCTGACAATTACACTAGTAATAAAGCTATGGAGATAAACAAATAACTTTTAGAAAGTAGACCTACTGGGGGTTCAATGCTGTTCAGCAGGAATTCATCTACTATGGAATTCTGTGCTCTGATGGTGATGCTTGCTGCAAGGAGAGATTCCTCTGTTATATGATGTATTGTTGCCAAACCAGATCACAATTCAAATACATTTGATGTGTTTTAACAGTTTTGATGAGATCAAACATGCAGGACTGGTGTAGACTAGCTGTAAAACATAATGATTGTAACCAGTGATAAACACTTGTTGACAGTTGTATTATAATTGATTAAGTATTGTATTATACAATGTACCTTAGAGTGTGAATCCCCATAATAATTGTTACTTTGTCATTTTTTATGCACCACCTCATTCATGTTCATTCCGCTGTACATGGAGTGTGTTACTACAAAGAACAACACATGGAGAGGAGAATGCAATCCTTCCGGTGATGAGGTATTTTTAATGAGTTAATCAATGACAAACGAGAGAGAAGCAGAATCAGTCACTATCAGCCCCTGATTGATTTAAACATTGCTTTATTAATTCCAGATGTAGCTTATTTTTCAATTATATAAAACAAACAAACAAAACAACATATTTTCAATCATTAATCCCTGCATGGACATTCAACACATGTTGTAGTTGAGTTTCTTGGTTTGAGAGAGGCAGATATTCTGAACGATATTTAATACATTTCTGAAAACATGTTCTTTGACAAAGGTGACATTACATCTACAGATTTCAGAGCCTTGAGGTTTAAACATGCATGCATTTTTGAAAAGTAGTAATATTGTATTTAGTGTCAGTTGGTTTGGATATGAAGGGATGGGTTGTGTAGCTGGAGTGCCTGTTCAGTAAAGTAGATTTCTGAGAAGATCAATAGGGTCCGTGTTTAGAATTGGTCCTGTCCCAACTGCTCATCAGCATTATCAGTACCATACTTCTAGACTCCAGTAGAAACCCACCTCACCATTGAAACACCTCCAAATATTGTTGGAGACACTGAGCGTGAAGTTGCACAGAGGCAACAGTACTGTTAACGCTGAATTGTCTTCACACGGTAGGCTATGGAAAATACATATCGTGATTTTCCTTTAGCAGTTCGTCAGCATCTGTCAACAGTATTCAATGTGCTCATATGCATGGTGTACAGTAGATAGTGGATTTGATTATAATACTTAACAAATATTGTTCATACCTGAAATATATATATAAAAAAAAAATTGTGACAGCTTTATGTGAAAAAGATAAATACATTGAAACATCACCATGTTAATAACAGACATCCACAAAGTCCTCAAGGCAACAAACTGTGGTCCTTCAGGTGTGACTACAACATTCACAAACACTCACAGGCATATTACACTGTGATATAACCTTCCATTGACTGTTGAGGAATATTCTAGTTTCCTGCACATATTTTCATATGTTCACATGCTGAATACTGTATATGATGTACGCTCAAAACTCAAAATGTATATGAAACAAAAGTATACTTAATTAAAGAAAATGATCAAGTACATAGTTTGAGAACCTGTTCAAATTGATTGACCCCATGACCCCTGGCCCCCAACACAGGAGAAAAAGCTATACCTAGCAAACTTTCCATCACTGTAATCATACTTTCAATCCTGTATCAACAACAATGCAACATATTAAATTGTGATCAGATATTAATTAAATACTAAATATGAAATATTACACTCAACAACAACATTCAGTGCATGTTTACTAATACTCACTGTAAAATATCATTGCTTGGCAAACTTGTAGTTTCTGCTGGCCTTGAGTCACAATATTGGGATGAGATTTTTATGCAGGTGACACCAGACCGAGCAGCTTCCCCCTGAGCTTGGTTGTGATGGTGTAGTACAGGGGCTTCAGTGCGAGCCCATAGGAACAACCAAGGGTCAGGGTCTCTGAGGGGTTGCTCTCAAAGGTACACTGGTGAAGCAAGATGGCTGTAAATAAAAAGATTTCCACTTTGGCAATCTGGTCGCCAATACATCGCCTCTTACCAGTGGAGAAGATCATGACGCTGTTAGTTAGGTCCTTGTCAAGAGCACCGCTTTCATCTAGGAAACGTGAAGGGTCAAAGAGATGTGGGTCCTTCCACTGTAAAGGGTCGTGGTTGACAGACCACTGGTTGATGAAGACCACTGTGTCTTTGGGGATGTGGAAGCCTTCGATGGTAACATCTGAGGTGGTGGAATGGGGGATGGTGAGGGGTACAAAGCTGGTGTAGCGCATGGTCTCATAGATAACGGCATCTAGGTAAGCCAGGTTGGCTTTGTCCTCAATACAGGGCAGCCTGTCATGGCCTACCACTTTGTCAATCTGCTCCTGCAGTTTGGTTTGGATGATGGGGTATTTGATCAAAAGCAGGAGAATCCATTGTAAAATGGTTGACATTGTGTCTTGGCCGGCTCCAATAAGGTCTGTGACTGTTCCTTCTGTGAAGTCTTTGGTCAGTCCACTGTCCTTTCCGTGCTCAATCACATTAATGATAGCATCACTTATGTCCCGGGTCACATCAGGGTTGAAGGTTTCTCTGTGCTGCACCACTTTGTCTTTCACAAAGGTAAAAAACTCCTCATTTATGTGTTTGAAATTCTGGTAGACGCTGCGGACAGGATTTGGGAAATTCTGAAGCCAGGGCATGACATCCACCAAGCTGCCAGCCCCCACCGTCTCTCCAAACTTGTCCATTCTGCCTAGGAGAGTTCTAAACTCAATATCATCATGGCCATAACGTTTTCCAAAGCACAGGGCACAGATTACATTGGCAGCAGCGACTGTAAATTCATGAGCGGGATTAAAATATCGTCCATCTGCACTCATTCTCAGAAATACCTGCACAAGATCCATAGATTCTCCTAAAACGTGCTGCTCAAATGCTTTCTTGGTCTGGCTGTTTGCTGAGGAGAAAGCTCTAATGGTAGATTGTGCAATTCTCCGGTGCATTTTCCACTGTTTGCTGTAGTTAGTGAATGTCATGCTCCTGCCTCCTGAAATCATCCGAAAAGACACAAAGTCAGGTCTGCCTGCAAACTCTGTGCTGTGCTGAACCAAGGCTTCTCGTATTGCTGTGTCTCCATTAAGCACCACTATGTTGTTGCAGCCCAGTCTTATCTGATACACGTTGCCGTACTTCTTTGCCAGCTTGGAGAAGGTGATATGAGGCATCTGCCCCAGCTGCATGGCATTGCCCACCACCGGCCAGGCAAAAGGTCCTGGCAGCCTTCTCTTGAGTCTGAGATTCCTGACCCACAGACAGGCTTCCAGACAGAAGAGGAAAACTAAGGAGGCGACCAGCGCTGGCTGGACCTGTCCACTCCACTCCGTGATGATGCTGCTGCTGCCCTTCACCTCAAACTCTGTGTCCAGCAGTGCCATGGTTCTAGATGATTTATTACCTATTCCTGGAGACAGATATTGTGAATAGAAAAGAACAGTACAAAAAAGTTCCACTTTTTTCAGCACTCTCAGTCAGTTTTAGTCCAGCTTACTTTTCAAAGGTGATTTTGTGATATTCAATTTCAATGAATCCATCTAATATAAAACTAGTTCACTTAGTTTAAAGTCCAAAGTGTCCTGCTGAGACCATGTTGACAGTCTCAGTACTTCTTGGGAAATTATCTCAGATTAAGCTTGGTGAGTTATGGTGAAGTTGTTCTCTAGTCACACTTTTCAGCAAGATGTAAGACCTTAGTGACTAGTTTTGCTTCAGCACGGTGTCTTATATGTTTGCAGTCTGTGGGCAGGGCTCAGCATTATTTTCATACTCCTCCCATTGTGATAGCCCTGCAGACCCCACTATATATGATCTTTCTGCTGTTGGACCTCGACGCGCGCCGCGCACTAGGAAACAGAGCGCGCAAGAGCAACCGCTGTCCCCGGAGGTGAGCTCCAGTAACTAGTGACAAGTTTAGGAGGAAAGTGACGATTATTTTACAAACTCGAATAGTGACAGACGATCCCATTTTAAATTGTTATACTTACTTATACTTAGAAAACTCAATGGCGCAGTTTGGTACAGAAAAGCGTATAGCGGTTTGTTTATCATATAGTCGATAACGTATGGTTTGCTTTTGAGCGCGTCTGCATGGACATTCTATTCTCTCCATAATTAGCCTAACTGAAACTCTGTTTAGTCTCTCTCATAAAATTATGAATGTTCTCATGGTGCCATGTATCCTAATACATGTATTTAAAAAGCATGGGTTTTCATTAAGTTTGACTACTTTTCAGGTACTGTGCAACGCGTTGTTGCATATTGCGTTCTTTTAGTGCTGCATATAGCAAGTTGTATATCTTTGTGATAGTATTTTCAATCACTCAACTATCTCGTGTTTCAAATCGAACTCTGAAGGTCAGTGAAAGTTGCGTATGAGCCTACCGGAGTCCGAAGGTTTCCATAATATTGCGCAGAAGATGAAACAAATAATATTTGTAATAATACAATTATGTTAGATCTTCCATCATTGTCTGAATTTCCTTTCTTGAATAGCCTAAATTACATTTAGCTTATTGAACTAGGGATGGGTAACTATCAGAAGTGTTTAAATTAAATTAACCCCCATCTTGATAAGTGGCTCTTACACACCTGTCTAGTGATATAAAATTAAAATAACCCATAGTTCACATGGATGCAACTAAAATAATTATCCAAGTGTGGATTGAAATATTGTTTATAGACTATATATAGACTGTTTATTTTGCCATTATGAAGAACTTCCTGCCTGTGTAAAACTATCAGGTTATTTAAAAATGATAAATACAATGTTGCATTTGCAATACAGGTAAATAGACTAACTTGCCTTACATAAGTATGCTTATACAAACACCTCTAAACATAAAGCCCGAAATCTTATCAGAGAAAATCCATGAAAAATTCATATTCATATTTTCAGCAGATCTCATGCTACAGCATTTCTTCAAGCCTTTACAAAGCATAAAAGTGGCTGTAGTTCTGCGTGAGAGCCATGTTTCAGATATGAGCCAGCAACCTGGTCTCAGAGCCTTTCATATTATTCTGTACATAATCCGAGACACTCCATTTAGTATGGTATGTTATGTTTCGTATATTTGCATAGGACAGATGGTTACTTAAGGCAAAAACCAAAAGGTTGAGAGTTTGAATCTTTAGCATTTTAGATAATTAGCAACTTTTCAACTACTTACTGTTTTCTAGCTACTTTGAAACAAAATCCCCTGCCCTTAATCTTAACCCTTTTAGCTAACCCTTCCCCTAACCCTAACCTTAAGCCTTTTAGCTAACCCTTACCCTAAACCTAAAGTCTAGCAACCCCAAAGTTTGCGGGTTTGAATTTAATCACAGACAACTTTAGCATTTTAGCTAATTAGCAACTTTTCAACTACTTACTACTTTTTAGCTACTTTGCAACTACTTCCCCTTCTCCTAACCTCAACCGTAACACTTTTAGTTAACCCTTCCCCTAACCCTACTTTAACTCCTACTCTTAACCCTAACCTTAACCCTAACCCTGGGCTACCGAGTGGGGCAGTGGTCTAAGGCACGGCATCTCAGTGCAAGTGGCATCACCACAGTCCATGATTCAAATCCAGGCTGTATCAGATCCAGTTGTGATTGGGAATCCCATAGGGTGGCGCACAATTGGTCCGGGGTAGGCGTTCTTAATGTGTTCTTAACTGGCTTGCCTAGTTAAATATTTTCTTGTATAAACTTAACCCCTAGCCTAGCTAATGTTAACCAGCTAGCTAATGTTAGCCACCTAGCTAGAATTTGTAACATATCATATGTTTTGCAAATTTGTAACATACATGGGCAAGAAAAAGTATGTGAACCCTTTGGAATTATCTGGATTTCTGCATCAATTGGTCATAAAATTTGATCTGATCTTCATCTAACTTAAATTAATAACACACAAACAATTATATGTTTTCATGTCTTTATTGAACGCACCATGTAAACATTCACAGTGCAGGGTGGGAAAAGTATGTGAACTTTTGGATTTAATAACAGGTTGACTCTCCTTTGGCAGCAATAAACCCAACCAAACATTTTCCGTAGTTGCGAATCAGACCTGTACAACGGCCAAGAGGAATTTTGGACCATTCATCTTTACAAAACTGTTTCAGTTCAGCAATATTTTTAGGATGTCTGGTGTGAACCGCTCTCGAGGTCATGTCACAGCATTTTAAATCAGGTTGCAAAGCAGCCCCAAACCATGATGCTCCCTCCATCATACTTTACAGTTGGGCTGAGGTTTTGATGTAGGTGTGCTGTGCCTTTTTTTCTCAACACAAAGTGTTGTGTGTTTCTTCCAAACAAATCAACTTTATTTTCATCTGTCCACAGAACATTTTGCCAGAAGTGCTGTGGAACATCCAAGGGACTATTTTGCGAACTTCAGACTTGCAGCAATGTTTTTTTGGACAGCAGTGGCTTCTTCCGTGGTGTCCTCCCATGAACACCATTCTTGTTTAGTGTTTTACGTATCGTAGACTCGTCAACAGAGATGTTAACATGTTCCAGAGATTTCTGTAAGTCTTTAGCTGACACTCCAGGATTCTTCTTACCTCATTGAGCATTCTTCACTGTGCTCTTGCAGTCATCTTTGCAGGACAGCCACTCCTAGGGAGAGTAGCAACAGTGCTGAACTTTCTCCATTTATAGACAATGTGTCTTACCGTGGACTGATGAACATTAAGGCTTTTAGAGATACTTTTATAACCCTTTCCAGCTTTATGCAAGTCAACAATTCTTAATCTTAGGTCTTCTGAAATCTATTTTGTTTGAGGCATGGTTCATATCAGGCAATGCTTCTTGTGAATAGCAAACTCAAATTTTGTGAGTGTTTTTTATAGGGCAGGACAGCTCAAACCAACATCTTCAATCTCGTCTCATTGATTGGACTCCAATTAGCTTTTGGAAAAGTCATTAGCCTAGGGGATCACATACTTTTCCCAACCTACACTGTGAATATTGAAATTATCTATTCAATTCAGACAAGAAAAATAAAATAATTTGTATTTTATTAGTTTAAGCACACTGTTTGTCTATTGATGTAGTTTGTCTATTGACTTAGTTGAAGATCAGATCAAACTGTATGACTAATTTATGCAGAAATACAGGTCATTCCAAAGGGTTCACATACTTTTTTCTTGCCAATGTATAATATGAATTGTAATTAGTACCATATCATAGGAAATGGGTGATGAACAACCACAAATGAATACATACCATACGAAACTTAACATATCATGCGAAATGGAGTGTCTTGGAATTACGTACAGAATAATACGAAATGCTCTGAGACCAGCTTAGAGCCATCCAATGGCAGCTTTCTTTATATAATTTCACAATACACCTCAGGTGCCCTCTGGGTGCTCTCTGAAGTGGCTCTTGAGTGCCAAAGAGTTAGGAGGAAACTTTTCAGGAGATCAAAAGGGTTGAATGACATTCTGATCCCTCGAAAGGTGCAGGTGGAAGGTGACACTAAAGATGTCGGTTTTGGTACCTGAAATACAGTATATCATGCTTTCATGCCTGGTAGCACACATCATGGTCAACCTGAGCACTGTCCTTGGCATGCATTACAAAGTACAGTTTATTCTTTATTGAAATCAAAGTTGAATTTTAGTTCCAGAGGCAAACCCCCCCCCCCCCCCCCCCCCCCTCAGTGTCAAAGAAGATATTTTGTGTTTCTAGTTCTCTCACCAACTGTGAAGTTTATTTTTGCAGGTAGCTAATGACCCTAATTGAAGGCACTAACATTTTCTAAATGTGAGGCAGTAAGTTAGGGGGACAGAGACTTCAGTAATACTCCAGCACAGTCACTCATTATTGGGGCATGAGGAAACGGGAAAGGGGGAGGGGGAATTCTCGTTATGGGTGTTACAGATTTTTTTTCTATGTTTTGGTCTAGATTATTTAATCATTGCATAGCCTATTTTCATAGCTGAGGTTAAATAATAGTAATTAAAGACATGCTCCGACTACTAAGTATTTTTAAACCTCCCACTTTGGGCTGGATGTGTCAATGTGTAGTTCATACATGCATAATCTATTACCTCACATAGCCAGTTTGAAAGCCACTGTTTTCTGGAAGCTGTGTGATGGCATTTCCCATACATTAACCGTCACGTGGGCCAGCCCCCTAGCAATTCAAGTTTCAGCCAATGAGCTTCAGCCCCTCGGCATTTGAGTGACCGCCAGCAAAACGCACACACAGTAGAGCGAGAGAGCCAGCAATGACGTGGTGCACATATCTGCACATTTGTGAAGTAGTACGCAATATCCTGGGAGCCCTTTTGGCTCCTGAGCACTACTGGCTAAAAAGTATACAAAAGTACCGGAGAATATCTTTAAGAGATCAATCTGCCAAGCCTTTCTTGAGTTGATTCAAATATTATTTGAGCTGAGTTTTTATTTAAAAAGTCCTCATTACATGCAGGGTTGGGTAGGTTACTTTCAAAATGTTACTAGTTGCCTGTCCAGAATTGTAATCAGTAACGTAACTTTTGGATCACCCAAGATCAGTAACATAATCTGATTACTTTCCCCTTGGGAGGCATTAGAAGACAAAAAGGATCCATCAAACACATTTGGTGTGTCATCATAGTGGTCTCTGACTTGTAGACAGACTCGCTCAGGTGGAACAAACTTAAACTTTCCCCTTTTTTCAATGGTGAATTGAATGTCATTGGGAAAACATGGTGAAAAATTATATATATTTTTTTAGCAATCATCCTTTCTGAATTGAGCAATCTTTACATTAAACATTGACATAAGCCAAAATATGTATTATTATTCTAAGGTATGACTGTACAGTAATGTACAGTAACTGTACAGTAATGTTGAAAGTGGGAAGAAAGGATGCTTTCAACATAAAAAATGTTAAAACTACATAAATAACAACAGAAAAGGTTTTAAGGGTAAAAAAACCTTTGTGTTTTTTTTTATTGTCTTGTTCCTCTGAGACTTGAAATGGAATACAGGTAAAATCACGAAATGTAGAGCATTGCTCAAACGTCAGAAGGTACATTAAACATGCTCTGCATGTGTATGTTTTACTACTAGGTTTAATTGGTTGTGTCTTTTAATTGGTTGAGAGAAATGTGAAAAGACATAATTATTCCATAGTTTGGATACAATTGAAGCCACAATCTGTAATTCTGCATATTATACCTGAGGTAAAGTTTTGTTTGACCCTCTGTACTTCAAAATGAAATTGGTCTCCCTTTTCTGTTTTTGATAGTTATCCAACTTCATTACTATGTCTAGAAGCTGTTCACTTCCCTCTCCCTGTTTTGTCAGCAGAAATGTGGTGTTTCTGAAAACACGAAAGCATCCAGCATGATTCCTCGGTTAACCAGACACAGCAATGTCAAATCAAATCAAATTGTATTGGTCACATACACATATTTAGCAGATGTTATTACGGGTGTAGGGAAATGCTTGTGATCCTAGCTCGAACAGTGTAGTAGTATCTAACAGTTCACAACAATACACACTAATCTAAAAGTAAAAGAATGGAATTAAGAAACATATAAATATTAGATGGAGCAATGTCGGAGTGGCATTGACTAAACTACAGTAGAACAGATACAGTCTATACATAGGAGATTAGTAAAGCAGTATGTCAACATTATTTAAACATTATTAAAGTGACTAGTGTTCCATTATTAAAGTGGCCAGTGATTCCAATTCTATGTACAGTGGGGCAAAAAAGTATTTAGTCAGCCACCAATTGTGCAAGTTCTCCCACTTAAAAAGATGAAAGAGACCTATAATTTTCATCATAGGTACACTTCAACTATGACAGACAAAATGAGAAAAAAAATCCAGAAAATCACATTGTAGGATTTTTAATGAATTTATTTACAAATTATGGTGGAAAATAAGTATTTGGTCAATAACAAAAGTTTATCTCAATACTTTGTTATATACCCTTTGTTGGCAATGACAGAGGTCAAACATTTTCTGTAAGTCTTCACAAGGTTTTCATTTTTTCCAAAAATATTATTTGTGTAGACGAAATAGCTCCGTTGTGTTCATCACGTTTGGTTAAGAAAAATACTGGAAAATACAGTCACTTACAACGCCAACATTTTTTCCAAATTAGCTCCATAATATCGACAGAAACATGGCAAACGTTGTTTGGAATCAATCCTCAAGGTGTTTTTCACATATCTATTCGATAATCTATCAGTGGTGGCAGCTGGCTTCTCAACAGAAGCAAACGGAAAAATACTGCAGCTGGAGATTACGCAGTAATTGCAACGGAGGACACCAAGCGACCACCTGGTAGATGTAGTCTCTTATGGTCAATCTTCCAATGATATGCCTACAAATACGTCACAATGCTGTAGACACCTTGGGGAAAACGTGGAAAACGTAAGCTGACTCCTAGCTCCTTCACAGCCATATAAGGAGTCATTGGAATGAGGCGGTTTCAAAAAATGCAGCACTTCCTGATTGGACTTTTATCTGGGTTTCGCCTGTAACATTAGTTCTGTGGCACTCACAGACAATATCTTTGCAGTTTTGGAAACGTCAGAGTGTTTTCTTTCCAAAGCTGTCAATTATATGCATAGTTGAGCATCTTTTCATCTTTTCGCCCCCTATATCGAAGAAGTTAAGCAGGGGGACATGTCTGGCACTGCAGGATTTGAGTCCCTGGCGGCGTAGTGTGTTACTGATGCTAGGCTTTGTTTCTTTGGTCCCAGCTCTCTGCAGGTCATTCACGAGGTCCCCTCGTGTGGTTCTGGGATTTTTGCTCACTGATCATTTTGACTCCACGGGGTGAGATCTTGCGTGGAGCCCCAGATCAAGGGAGATTATCAGTGGTCTTGTATGTCTTCCATTTCCTAATAATTGCTCCCACAGTTGATTTCTTCAAACCAAGCTGCTTACCTATTGCAGATTCAGTCTTCCCAGCCTGGTGCAGGTTTACAATTTTGTTTCTGGTGTCCTTTAACAGCTCTTTGGTCTTGGCCATAGTGGAGATTGGAGTGTGACTGTTTGAGGTTGAGGACAGGTGTCTTTTATACTGATAACAAGTTCAAACAGGTGCCATTAATACAGGTAACGAGTGGAGGACAGAGGAGCCTCTTAAAGAAGAAGTTACAGGTCTGTGAGAACCAGAAATCTTGCTTGTTTGTAGGTGACCAAATACTTATTTTCCACCATAATTTGCAAATAAATTCATAAAAAATCCTACAATGTGATTTTCTGGATTTTTTTTCTCATTTTGTCTGTCATAGTTGAAGTGTACCTATGATGAAAATTACAGGCCTCTCTCATCTTTTTAAGTGGGAGAACTTGCACAATTGGTGGCTGACTAAATACTTTTTTGCCCCACTGTATATAGGGCAGCAGCCTCTAAGGTGCAGGGTTACGTAATCGGGAGGAAGCCAGCTAGTGATGGCTATTTAATTAACAGTCTGACGGCCTTGAGATAGAAGCAATTTTTCAGTCTCTCAGTCCCAGCTTTGATGCACCTGCACTGACCTCACCTTGTGGATGATAGCGGGGTGAACAGGTAGTGGCATGGGTGGTTGATGTCCTTGCTGATCTTTTTGGCCTTCCTGTGACATTGGGTGCTGTAGGTGTCTCAGAACAGAAGACACCGCTTCACTTGGATGACTATTTCTCGCTTGTCTCATTGTGCTATCGCTACAGGGTTCTTTTGTGTGTGTAACACTACACCATAACTGACCTTCTCCTCCTCCTGCTCTCCTTCATACACATGTGGCCACACGCAGGCGGGGGCTCATGTGTGTTCTTTTTGTGTGTGGCTGCCGTGTTTGCCTGTGATTATCTCCTGTAACCTGGCTGTGAAAGTTTGTCCCTGACCCCAAGCTGACTCTGCCGGGGTGGGGAGAAGAGTGGTGGGAAGGGACTGGGGATGGGAAGGGGCTTGGAGGGCTTCATGTTGCATATAATGCTCTGGCGGCAGGCGCGGGGAGACAGGACCCACGGTAGACCAGGCTGCCCCAGCCCTGCAGCTAATCATTGTTTACTAGTCTAATTTCCACTTCTCAGTGAGCTACTGTCACGCACAGCACCGACAGGCAGGAAGGAGGGGGGCATAGAGGAGAGGAAAGCCAGGGGTCCAACAGGCAGTTGCTGAGCCGGTGGGACTTGGGAAAGGGGAAGAGCAAAGGGGAATGCAGGAATTTCAGTGTAGATTAGGCTTTAGAAAGAACATGGGTGAGCCAATATCGAAAACTAGACTGCCAAAAAATCCCAGACAAACCAGTAAACAGACCAACCAAAACATCCCCTGGGCCTTGGCCATCCGAGCCAGCCAAGGAGGTAACCACCGGACATTGCTAGTTTGAGATGCTGAAGTTTGAGATGACTGCATTTTTTCAGGGCTGGCCATGTACGGTATGAGGTCACAAAGACAGACACTCCTCACTGGGCACACACTGGTGAATCAACATTGTTTCCACATAATTTCAATGAAATTACATTGATCAAATGTGGAATAGACGTTGAATTGGTATCTGTGCCCAGTGGCTCACAGCTCAAACATGGCCACCGTCTTGACTGCTGTATAAAAGGAGGACTTAAAAAGGAACATTTAGGCATCATTCACTTTAGTGGAATGATAACATCCTGACACAGTAGTTGGGGAAAAGTAGAGCTGACACGTAATGTGCACAAAGATAAACAACACTTGTTGTAAATCTTGAAGTGTATAAATAGCCTAGCTCTTGGCCTGTGCAATGACGCCACCTTTTCACACGAGAGCCATGATGGCCAATGTGCGGCCAAAATCTGTTGAACCTTTTTAATTAGCATGAAAATGCTGTTCAACTAAGTGTCATTGAATTACTGAAACCTTTTCACATGTTGAGGACATTTTCCCTGCATTCAAGGCCTGTATATCCTCGTAGCATGCATGCTATAAAGAGTGTTGCAATCTATTCATAATTCAAGACAAAGAGTGACATAAATTACTAATGGTTAACAAAGAGAATAATATACATAAAAATGAGTGTGGCATGAATATGGGATGAGTTTACAGTGAAATTGCTTGTCATGCAGAACGTTCGCCCCATGTACTTCGCTCAGTGATCTGAGTGGCATGATCATAACAGCCTGGTTGTGTTTAAAAATATATATTTCATTTTTTTTACGTGGTAAATCAGATTTAATATTACAGATATATTGTGGCTTCTATGAATGTAATTGTTTGCATAATTTACAATCGCCCATATATATATATATAATATATAATAATATTTTAAGTGAAAAGTTTGCACACACCTACTCATTCCAGGGTTTTTCTTTATTTTTTTTACTATTTTCTACCTTGTAGAATAATAGCGAAGACAAAAAATTATGAAATAACACATATGGAATCACGTAGTAACCAAAAAACTGTTAAACAAATCCAAATATATTTTATATTTGAGATTCTTCAAAGTAGCCACCCTTTGCCTTGATGACAGCTTTGCACACTCTTGGCATTCTCTCAACCAGCTTCATGAGGTTTTAGAATTCAAGGCACACAGTCACCTGGAATGCATTTCAATTAACAGGTGTGCCTTGTTAAAAGTTCACTTGTGGAATTTCTTTAATTTCTTAATGCGTTTGAGCCAATCAGTTGTTTTGTGATAAGGTAGGGGTGGTATACAGAAGATAGCCCTATTTGGTAAAATACAAAGTCCATATTATGGCAAGAACAGCACAAGTAAGCAAAGAGAAACAACAGTCCATCATGACTTTAAGACATGATGGTCAGATGAAACTGGCTCTCACGAGGATAAGGATAAGTTCATTAGAGTTACTAGCCTCAGAAATTGCAACCCAAATAAATTCCTCACAGAGTTCAAGTGACAGACACATCTCAACATTCACTGTTCAGAGGAGACTGTGTGAATCAGGCCTTCATGGTCGAATTGCTGCAAGGAAACCACTACTAAAGGACACCAATAAGAAGAGACTTGCTTGGGCCAAGAAACACGAGCAATGGACATTAGACTGGTGGAAATCTGTCCCTTGGTCTGATGAGTTCAAATGTGAGATTTTTGGTTCCAACCGCTGTGTCTTTGTGAGACACAGAGTAGGTGAACTGATGATCTCTGCATGTGTAGTTCCCACCGTGAAGAATGGAGGAGGAGGTGTGATGGTGTGGGGGTGCTTTTCTGTTGACACTGTCTGTGATTTATTTAGAATTCAAGGCACACTTAACTAGAATGTCACGGGTGTTGTTGGATGTGGACCAAAGTGCAGCGTCGTGAGCGTACAGTTCTCTTTTTATTTAAGGAATGTCGCCAACAAAACAAGATAAACAACCGTGAAGCTTACAGGGCTAAGTGCCACTAACAAAGTTAACTACCCACACTGAAAGGAGGGAAAAAGGGCTACCCAAGTATGATTCCCAATCAGAGACAACGATAGACAGCTGTCCCTGATTGAGAACCATACCCGGCCAAAACATAGAAATAAAGAAACCTAGAAAACAAAAAATAGAATGCCCACCCCACATCACACCCTGACCTAACCAAATAGAGAAATAAAACGGCTCTCTAAGGTCAGGGCGTGACACAGCATTGCTACCACAGCATTCTGCAGTGATATGCCATCCCATCTGGTTTGTGCTTTGTTGGACTATAATTTGTTTTTCAACAGAACAATGACCCAACACATCTCCAGGCTGTGTAAGGGCTATTTGACCAAGAAGGAGAGTGATGGAGTGCTGCATCAGAGGACCTGGCCTCCGCAATCACCCTACCTCAACTCAATTGAGATGGTTTGGGATTATTTGGGCCGCAGACTGAAGGAAAAGCAGCCAACAAGTGCTCAGCATATGTGGGAACTCCTATAAGACTGTTGGAAAAGCATTCCAGGTGGATTTGGTTGAGAGAATGCCAAGATTGTGCAAAGCTGTCATCAAGGCAAATGGTGGATACTTTGAATAATCTCAAATCTAAAATATATTTTGATTTGTTTCTCACTTTTTTGGTTACTACTTGATTTCATATGTGTTCTTTCATAGTTGTGATGTCTTCGCTATTATTCTACAATGTAGAAAATAGTAAAAATAAAGAAAAACCCTTGAATGAGTAGGTGTGTCCAAACATTTGACTGGCACTGTATATATTTTTTTGAATATATATTTTCCTTTATTGTTTTCCCCTAACCCTACCCCACCTCCCCTAATTGGAGTAAACTCATGGATAACAACACTTACACTTACACCTACAGCTTATACATAATTTTACAGACACAACGTATTTTACAACAGTTATCTTTTGTTTGTTTTTAGTTCCATCCTTCAGCTACCCTCAACCCCTCCAATCAATCTCTGAAGTCCATTCGGTTTTGTTTCTATTAGCCATATATTCTTAAACTGTGCTGTGATGTTTGACAAAAGTTCTGAACCTTTCTATTCTCGTAGTTTTTACAGATTGTAAATGAAAGATAAGAAGAAATTCTAAGAGTATTATTATATTATTAACTCTGCAAATAGCACTGCTGGGTGATTAAATCAAGAACAAATTCAATTAAATTAAGAACAAATTCTTATTTACAATGACGGCCTACCATGGCCAAACCCAGACGATGCTGGGCCAATTGGAAAGCAGCTGCGGTCATCCCCCTCTTCAAAGGGGGGGACACTCTTGACCCAAACTGCTACAGACCTATATCTATCCTACCATGCCTTTCTAAGGTCTTCGAAAGCCAAGTCAACAAACAGATTACCGACCATTTTGAATCTCACCATACCTTCTCTGCTATGCAATCTGGTTTCAGAGCTGGTCATGGGTGCACCTCAGCCACGCTCAAGGTCCTAAACGATATCTTAACCGCCATCGATAAGAAACATTACTGTGCAGCCGTATTCATTGATCTGGCCAAGGCTTTCGACTCTGTCAATCACCACATCCTCATCGGCAGACTCAACAGCCTTGGTTTCTCAAATGATTGCCTCGCCTGGTTCACCAACTACTTCTCTGATAGAGTTCAGTGTGTCAAATCTGAGGGTCTGTTGTCCGGACCTCTGGCAGTCTCTATGGGGGTGCCACAGGGTTCAATTCTTGGACCGACTCTCTTCTCTGTATACATCAATGAGGTCGCTCTTGCTGCTGGTGAGTCTCTGATCCACCTCTACGCAGACGACACCATTCTGTATACTTCCGGCCCTTCTTTGGACACTGTGTTAACAACCCTCCAGGCAAGCTTCAATGCCATACAACTCTCCTTCCGTGGCCTCCAACTGCTCTTAAATACAAGTAAAACTAAATGCATGCTCTTCAACCGATCACTACCTGCACCTACCCGCCTGTCCAACATCACTACTCTGGACGGCTCTGACTTAGAATACGTGGACAACTACAAATACTTAGGTGTCTGGTTAGACTGTAAACTCTCCTTCCAGACCCATATCAAACATCTCCAATCCAAAGTTAAATCTAGAATTGGCTTCCTATTTCGCAACAAAGCATCCTTCACTCATGCTGCCAAACATACCCTTGTAAAACTGACCATCCTACCAATCCTCGACTTTGGCGATGTAATTTACAAAATAGCCTCCAATACCCTACTCAACAAACTGGATGCAGTCTATCACAGTGCAATCCGTTTTGTCACCAAAGCCCCATACACTACCCACCATTGCGACCTGTACGCTCTCGTTGGCTGGCCCTCGCTTCATACTCGTCGCCAAACCCACTGGCTCCATGTCATCTACAAGACCCTGCTAGGTAAAGTCCCCCCTTATCTCAGCTCGCTGGTCACCATAGCATCTCCCACCTGTAGCACACGCTCCAGCAGGTATATCTCTCTAGTCACCCCCAAAACCAATTCTTTCTTTGGCCGCCTCTCTTTCCAGTTCTCTGCTGCCAATGACTGGAACGAACTACAAAAATCTCTGAAACTGGAAACACTTATCTCCCTCACTAGCTTTAAGCACCAACTGTCAGAGCAGCTCACAGATTACTGCACCTGTACATAGCCCACATATAATTTAGCCCTATCAACTACCTCTTTCCCAACTGTATTTAATTAATTTATTTATTTTGCTCCTTTGCACCCCATTATTTTTATTTCTACTTTGCACATTCTTCCATTGCAAAACTACCATTCCAGTGTTTTACTTTCTATATTGTATTTACCTTGCCACCAAGGCCTTTTTTTTGCCTTTACCTCCCTTCTCACCTCATTTGCTCACATTGTATATAGACTTGTTTATACTTTATTATTGACTGTATGTTTGTTTTACTCCATGTGTAACTCTGTGTTGTTGTATCTGTCGAACTGCTTTGCTTTATCTTGGCCAGGTCGCAATTGTAAATGAGAACTTGTTCTCAACTTGCCTACCTGGTTAAATAAAGGTAAAATAAAAATAAAATAAAATAAAAAATTGTGCGCTGCCCTATGGGACTCCCAATCACGGCCAGTTGTGATACAGTCTGGAATTGAACCAGGGTCTGTAGTGATGCCTCTAGCACTGTGATGCAGTGCCTTAGACTGCTTCACCACTCGGGAGCCCTTATTTTACCAATAGGTGCCCTTATTTGTGGGGCATTGGAAAATCTCCACAATATTTGTGGTTGTATCCATGTTTGAAATTCACTGCTTGACTGAGAGACCTTACAGATAATTGTATGTGTGGGGTCCAAAAATCATTTTAAACACTATTATTGCACACAGAGTGAGTCCATGCATCTTATTATATGATTTTGTTAAGCACATTTTTACGCCTGGACTTATTTAGACTTGTCATAACAAAGGGGTTGAATACTTATTGACTCAAGATAGTTCAGATTTCCAATTTGTATTAATTACATTTTTTTGAAAACCATAATTCCACTTTAACATTACGGGGTATTGTTTGTACTTTCCAAATGCTCTGTATATCCAATGATGACCTCTTAAACTGAGGTGAGGTGAGGACATACTGCTCTGGTGAGCAGGGGTGCAACTTTCACTGGGGATGGACATGTCTCCCCCACATTCTGAAATTACATTTTTGTCCCCCCCAGTTTTATCATTGGAATGTGATACAAATCAAAGCAACGATGTGCTTTAGGACCATGCGGACACCTCCGAGCGGTCGGGTTTGGAGTGTTAATCCGACTGGATAAAAAAAATGTAGAATAATAATAACTATGTCTCCCCCACTTCTAAAACCAACGTTGTGCCCCTGCTGGTGAGTCTAATTTCTGTTAATACAGAAATATTAACTTCTGGACATAGGATGTTTTCCACTGGACTCTTTGTTCAAAGACAGCCATTGAAAAGCATAACATTTCAATCTTATTTGAAGTATTTTTGTTCATGATACACATGCAAAAGCTAAACGCTTTCATTGATTTGGAATGGACAAAAGGGGGGAGGGATATAGGCTACATTTATAAAACGGCATCATGTATTTACGTTAACCTAAACACAATTGGGTTAAGTTATTTTTAATGTTTGATGAACCTCAATGATTTGTTTTACTTATGTCTGATTACTTATGCCTGATAGTACTTTTCATGTCAACTAAATGCTTTCTTTCTGATGCATAGGACTAAAATGTTTATTTTTCCTCATTAGAGTATTGCAAGGTTATTGTTATTTTCCTCTTGGCACTCTTTGTTATGTCTAAGCCCTGATTAGCAAGCATTCCCATCCTGTGGTTATTGTTGAAGGGCCAAATTACCTGTAGTTAGGCTACTTCGGCCGCCGAATTGCAGCTGATACTATTTTTGTGCACTCTGTAGGCCTACGTGCCTCTCGCAGCCTCTGTTTGCATAACCTGTTGAACTAGGGACAAGTCAATTCTAAATGACAAAATCAAAGCTGGAACAGAAAGCAATTACATCAAACCCTTCCTGAGGAAATGATAGGGTTTGCTCACCTCGGATGCAGAATGTCTGTCACTGAATGCCCTTGCGTGTAGACCTAATGTGTGCAGGATTGATGGTTGTGAATCCACTGACAGTTGGGTTGCGGTCAATAACCTCAAAGATATGTAAATAACGAGATTATGAGAAACAATTGACTAGGCCTACTATTCTGTGTGAAAAGAGCACATTGTAGGCCAAGTTTGATTAGTTGTCTTATTACACATGTTCAATATATGTTCGTTTCTCATATGCGTTTATAAGAGTGTAAAAAAACATGTTATAAGGATGTAATAACACAATATCTCCGTGATAGGCCTAGTTTGGAGGATAATAAACTTGCCTAAATATTCACAGAATTAATTTCTATGGGCTACTCTATTATCACTGAAAGCTTACATCCAAATTTAAACAGGAAAAGTGTCGCATGTCCTCACCCTTCACGATGGTCTGCGTGACATATTTTTACTTTAGGTGGCACTGATTCGAAGCCATGCATTATGTACAGTTATTTGTTTTTCTCATTTGAGTTTTTGCGTGCTAAGGAACGGAGCAGAGATGAGCTTGCGTGCCATGCCGGCCTAGCGTGCGCGGAGCTTGGTCACTGAGCCCCAGACTCCCCAGGGAGCAGGGGGTGGAGATTCTACTAAGAGATTAAAATGAGCAGGAGAAGGGAAAAAGTGCAAGTAGAAATGCCTTCCAGATGACCCCGATTTTGTTAGCTCATCTGTGGCTGTCTGACGGACCCGTATTAGGGTACAGTTTAATTACGCATTCCTCACCCTGGGTGCCTGATGCGTAATGATGACTCCACTAGTACTCCAGATAACGAATGTTCATTGCTAAGGTTTTCTTTGAATTACCCCTACTGCGCAACTCACTGGTCAGATCCCATTTTCAGGTACCTGAATTAGATATTTGTGAGAATATTTGCATATCATAATTTAGTTATTCAAATAGTTCCATGTACCTTAGTGAGTAGTCATACTCTTCTCAGGAACATGAGCTTAATTAAAGCAATAGAACATAGGATCATTTTTATCCCAAATTGGTTAAAATGTTCTCTTATTTCCTTCCTAAATAATCACAGTTTATAGTTTACTGGATTACTAATTATCACTGTCATCAATTATTTGGGATGAGCAGCCAACAAAATCAATGTACTGTATGTTTAATTTTGATCTCATTTTGGAATGTCACAGTTTATACTTGTCTACTCCATTTAATTTGTTAAATTACAAAATGTTTCCAAAAACTGGAGATGGAATGTGCTGTGGCTTTGCAGCAAATTGTCTATTGTGTAATTAAGGGGTCATTTGTAAAAATGAAGAGGAAATTAAGAGCCGGGGCCAAGGCCCAGTTCTTGTATTTACTGGGAAAGCCACAACACTCCCTTCATCATCCTGTATTATTATCTCTATCTTGGCATTCAGCAAGTCTTCAGCATTCTAGAAACTGTATCACTCTATAAGCTTTACATTTGTACATTTTACCAGGAGCTGTATGGAAAAGTTTTAATGATTGGTACCTTTATAAATTGTACATTCCCCAGCAAGAAACCAAAAATTGTCTCTCAAACAGAAGGGGGAACTAACAAAATGTCACTGACAACAAACAAAACGAAACAGGTGGTGTTCAGGAGGTGTTTTGAAAGACACTCATGGGAGCGTCCACTGAAAGTTGACTAGCAACAACAAACAACTGGGACCTAAAAGACAGCCGCCATGAGTGGGCACTATATTTGCCCAAGAAGAGGCAAACAAAATTAAAACCCACATCAAACTTATAGAAAACTTAAATGTGGAGCAAAACTGAAACAAGGAATATCGGATGAAGAATTGCGTCTTAGATATCAAATAGGGAGCGACAACTAAAGGTGTTAGCCCTCCACATCTCTCAAGATCACTGGAGCACTGGGCAAGCAACTCTTAAATATCAGCACAGGTGAAATCACTTCTGACTAACGAGATGACAAGCCAGCACAGGTGTAAAACATATTGACTGACAGTGGCGTGTATTCATGGATGCCAAGGGAAGCCAGGCTTCCACAAATACACTACATGACCAAAAGTATGTGGACCCCTGCTCATCGAACATCTTATTCCAAAATCCAAAAGCATTAATATGGAGTTGGTCCCCCCCCCCCCTCCCCTCCTGTTGCTGCATGGAAAACCATTTCAAGAAGCTCCCGACAAACAGTTCTTGCAGTTCTGACGTTGCTTCCAGAGGCAGTTTGGAACTCGGTAGTGAGTGTTGCAAACAAGGACAGACAATATTTTACGTGCTACGCACTTCAGTACTTGGGGGTCCCATTCTATGAGCTTATGTGGCCTACCACTTTGCGACTGAGCCGTTGTTGCTCCTGAACGTTTCCACTTCACAATAACAGCACCTACAGTTGACCGGGACAGCTCTAGCAGGGCAGAAATTTGACAAACTGACTTGTTGGAAAGGTGGCATCCTATGACTGTGGCAACTTTGAAAGTCACTGTGCTCTTCAGAAAGGCCATTCCACTGCAAATGTTACTTATGGAGATTGCATGGCGGTGTGCTAAATTTTACACACCTGTCAGCAACGGGTACACAGTTGAAGTCGGAAGTTTACATAGACTTAGGTTGGAGTCGTTAAAACTCGTTTTTCAGCCACTCCACACATTTCTTGTTATACAAACTATAGTTTTGGCAAGTTGGTTAGGACAATTGTTTCCAACAATTGTTTACAGACAGATTATTTCACTTATAATTCACTGTATCACAATTCCAGTGGGTCAGAAGTTTACTTACACTAAGTTGACTGTGCCTTTAAACAGCTTGGAAAATTCCAGAAAATTATGTCATGGCTTTAGAAGCTTCTGTTAAGTTAATTGACACCATTTGAGTCAATCGAAGGTGTACCTGTGGATGTATTTCAAGGCCTACCTTCAAACTCAGTGCCTCTTGCTTGACATCATGGGAAACCTAAAGAAATCAGCCAAGGTTCATCCTTGGGAGCAATTTCCAAATGCCTGAAGGTACCACGTTCATCCGTACAAACAATAGTGCGCAAGTATAAACAACATGGGACTACGCAGCCGTCCTACCGCTCAGGAAGGAGATGCGTTCTGTCTCCTAGAGATGAACGTCCTTTGGTGCGAAAAGTGCAAATCAATCCCAGAACAACAGCAAAGGACCTTGCGAAGATGCTGAAGGAAACAAGTACAAAAGTATCTATGTCCACAATAAAACAAGTCTTATATCGACATAACCTGAAAGGCCGCTCAGCAAGGAAGAAGCCACTGCTCCAAAACCGCCATAAAAAAGCCAGACAACGGTTTGCAACTGCACATGGGGACAAAGATCATACATTTTGGAGAAATGTCCTCTGGTCTGATGAAACAAAAATAGAACTGTTTGGCTATAACGATCATCATTATGTTTGGAGGAAAAACGGGGAGGCTTGCAAGCCGAAGAACACCATCCCAACCGTGAGGCACAGGGGTGGGAGCATCATGTTGCTGGGGTGCTTTGCTGCAGGAGGGACTAATGCACTTCACAAAATAGATGGCATCATGAGGCAGGATAAGTATGTGGATATATTGAAGCAACATCTCAAGGCATCAGTAAGGAAGTTAAAGCTTGGTCACAAATGGTCTTCCAAATGGACATTGACCCCAAGCATACTTACAAAGTTGTGGGAAAATGGCTTAAGGACAACAAAGTCAAGGTATTGGAGTGGCCATCACAAAGCCCTGGCCTCAATCCCATAGAAACGTTGTGGGCAGAACTGAAAAAGTGTGTGCGAGCAAGGAGGCCTTCCAACCTGACTCAGTTACACCAGCTCTGTCAGGAGGAATGGGTCAAAATTCACCCAACTTATTGTGGGAAGCTTGTGGAAGGCTACCCAAAACATTTGACCCAAGTTAAACAATTTAAAGGCAATGCTACCAAATACTAATTGAGTGTATGTAAACTTTTGACCCACTGGGAATGTGATGAAAGAAATAAAAGCTGAAATAAATCATTCTCTCTACTATTATTCTGATATTTCATGTTCTTAAAATAAAGTGGAGATCCTAACTGACATAAGACAGGGGCTTTTTACTAGGATTAAATGTCAGAATTGTGAAAAACTAAGTTTAAATGTATTTGGCTAAGGTGTATGTAAACTTCCGACTTCAACTGTAGCTGAAAAGAGCTGAATTCACTAATTTGAAGGAATTGTGAAACATACTTTTGTATGTATAGTGTATATGACCAATAAATACATACAAATTATTAATTAATATCTCTCTCTGTGTTTTCATAATTTTCTATCATTTCGCAAGTGGCTGAATCTCACCACAGAAAGCTTGGCTTCCTCATTGATTTTACCCACGCACCGCTACAGCTGACTAATGAGGTGACACCAGTCTGTGTACCCAACTTGCTAACATGCTAATGTCCAACCTCAAAATATAAATGGAAAAACCAAAGCCTGTAACAATGTTAGTAAGTGATGTTTTGTTATTTTTCTTTTCTGCTTTCTGGGCCATACATGTTTGTAAAGGGAAAAATATTCAGTAAACGACAACATCACCTTTGACCATCAGCATGACAAGATATCACCTGGACACAGGCTACAGTATAAGCTGAGTGTGCCAACACCAATACCTTCTAAACAACACATGACTGAACAGATTGTATACAACATCTCCTGCAAAAACATCTTGTGAAAAAAACACATCTCCTGTGTCCTGGTGCCCAAAATCAGATCATCTGCACAGCATCTGTGCTATTCTGTGTAATAGGACATGAAGCAGGCTGCTTCTCTTTTTTCTCTAGCTCTCACCTCTAAGGAAAAGGCTCATAAATGTATGATCTGTGTTTTCTCTGCTCCAGCCCCCCATTCTGTCCCAGACAAGGCTCCCTGCAGGTGGGATACTGAGCGGGGCCGGGACCGGGGCCAGTGTCTCCAACACAGACACATTGAACATTATGTGCAGTGTGGATGCTGCCAGCAGGTCACTCTTCTCATTGTGTAATTAGGCGGATAATGTTCCGTGATTCCCTGTCTTTTGCACCTCCATATGTTCCGCTTGAGCAGCTCTGTGCTTTTTAGTATCCTGAAAATGAAGCCGGGTCAAGGAACGGTCGGGTTACCCCCCTTTGGTGTTCAAATTTGTCAGATGAGCTGGTCCCCCTCACTGGAGCAACCAGGCCAGAGTTCATTCACAACGTTCTGGGCCCCGGCTCAGTCTCAGGCTCGCTGGCGGCCCTGTTGTTGTTTACACTGGAACAAAATGCTATTTTTCTGTTCATCAACAGAAAGTTCATCAAGTTCATCAACTTCGCTCCCTGGGCTGTCAAATCAATATTGTGTTCAAGAAAGAAACACACTATTTGGCAGACACAAAGAGTGAAGTAAATATTTTCTTCATAAATCACAAAATTACAAATATTTCTGTGTAACGGCTAAGAACCTGGAAAGCTGTTAAAGTCATTGCGAGTCATAGTGGAAACATACAGTCCTGTGTGAGGAGGAGAGTGTAAAGTGTGGGTGGCTTTATGGAGGCCTGGGTAAGTTTTCTGCAGCATACCACAGTTGAACATGGCAGCCATCTATCTGCATGTGGGGCTGTTATCCCCTATCTGTTTCCTTCCTTGCCTAACATGTAGTAAAGTATTAGCCAAAGTTCAGACTGCAGCCCACTCTGTGGCCCACGATGATATGATGTGAGAAGCAGTGGAGGAAGTTTTAGGGCTCCTCGTAGATAATTTAGACAATGCAGTAAAATACCTGCCTGCCTGCCTGCCTGCCTGCCTGCCTGCCTGCCTGCCTGCCTGCCTGCCTGCCTGCTTGCCTGCCTGCCTGCCTGCCTGCCTGCCTGCCTGCCTGCTTGCCTGCCTGCCTCTAGCACACACACATGCAAGCAAGGACGTAAGCACGCACCCCCTCCCCCTACACATTCACTCCACTTTATCACAGTCACACACACATGCGTGCCAGATCGTGTAACCATTACCAGCACGTCAACAGCATACATATCATCTTGCCTGTCCTCCTCAAACCTTTAGTTTGCGTGACTTGTCTCAAAGTCGTCAAGTGTGAATTTAGGTTGACCTTCAGCGTAAAAACACACATCAAGAGTGCAAGCCTATGGTGGAATGTTGGTTATTTTATGGCACCAGTGGAGCATCACATCTCTACGTCAGTCAGAGCCTTTAGCTACCGTAGGTTTCTTTGGTCACAGTGGCTTTAGGTGACAGACTGGAACCATTTCCCTGCTAATGAGAGCCTTACTGAACAGCTCTCAGACCCAGAAGCAACTTGAAAGACAAAGGTTAATAACAGCTAATGAGCCAGCCACTTAAGGGATATGAATAGTAAACACAGTCTGTTATAGACATCAGTCCTTCACCCTGTGGACATATCACAGACAACATGAAATACTGCTATCGAATTTTCTCCTCATAAGGAATGGATGAGGTTTTTCTTGTGCTGAGGTCATTGGTAATGTCTTGTAAACACAAATCACTGATTAACCATTTAGTGGTTTTGTATTCACGGTTTGTGTGGAAACAAGTTTAAGGCAGACAGACTGTGCAGATCAGGGATACACTTCAAACGTTTTAGAAAGGAAGGTTTGATGTAATGTAGAAGAATTGTAGACTTACAGTATAGGAAGTAGAGAGGCATGTTCCCCTCCTCCATGGGAGATTTTGCGCTGCATGACGTGGAACAACATCCATAATTTCCAATGTTTCCCCTCTCTCACATCATATAATCCTGTTAACAAGACTTTTCTTCACTTCACCTCATATCTTCCTCCATTATCTCCTTTGTGTGTGTGTGTGTACATACATGTGTGTGTGTGTGTGTGTGTGTGTGTGTGTGTGTGTGTGTGTGTGTGTGTGTGAACATACGTGTGTGTGTGTGTGTGTACATACGTGTGTAGGTTTGTGTGTGTGTCTGCCTACTGCGATGGGGGGCAGGTGGGGCGGGGCTCTGAGGACTGTAGAAGAGTCCTTTCAATTGACAGAACAAAACCGATGAAAACTGTGTGCTATTTGGAGGAGCCTCCAGGCCCTGCTGGAGAGAGATGTGCTCTGTTTGGGAACAATTTCACAGGCATGTGAAATGAATTCAGATGTTGGCCATCAATTTCATAGAGGATGATTTGCCTTTTTTTCTCTATTTGATATGCTTAGGTAATTAATTGAAATAATTGTACCAATCTCAGGGATCAGCGTTTGGAGCTGTATGTATACATCTGGAGAGCCATTCTCTCTGTACACACTGTCACTTGTTATAACTATTATCTTCACAGAAAATATACAGACAGTGTTAGAAATCTCACTGGGTGAAGGTAAATAAAGAAAGCTCGTCCCTCCAAACCCTGGGTCAGGTCAGTGATGGGACAGGGCCCTCTGTGGGTCATAGACCCCAGCCTCCCTATGGAGGCAGAACCAGACAGGAAGCCAGCCTTTAAATGGACCCCGTCCCTCCTCCACCCAACATGATGTATTTCTCAATCCCAGGGCTTCCAGAGAGAAGGGGGTTGCCTCACCAGCCAAATAGAGTGTTCAGCCTCAGAGGAGTCCAGAACACACAATGTATTCCATATGGTCCTGTAGAGGCGGAGAGGCACCCTGCACATCTGGCTCAGACCACCTACTGTCTACTACATCCTCTCTGCCGAGCTCTGTTCTGACCGTCTCACTGGGGATTAGCTGCTGCTGAGCTATTTTTCATTAACAATTTGGGTCACTCTGAGCTTTGTTGTCGAAAATGAATGGGACGGCAAATTATGTAATAAAGAAATTGCATATCTCAATTGCTTCATTTTTTATTCTTAAAGGGATATTTCACCGATATACACGTAAGTGACATGCGGTCAGGGTGAAAATCAATGAAAAAATAAATAAATATACATTTTTATCAATAATTATTTTGTCATCTTCGTGTTTTTTCTGCATGATAAAATTCTGAACTAGTACTTCCCAAATTCGCGGTGCTGTGGTACAAAATGCACAAGGACGCCAGGGGAAAAGCAGCCTAGCAGTGTGCCTTTCTGTAGCCTTTCAAACTCCAAACTCAATGCAAGGCATTGCCATGACTTGCGCATTTGTGTTTTTACCTCATACTGCCAGCTGACGGACCCCTAAATGCAGGCAGAAAGCTTCACTACCTTTCATGTGTCAATATATCCCATTCAGTTTCATTGAACTCAAATAATAAATGCATATGTGTATTAGCGTGAAAAATGTAATGGGATAAACAGGAGGATAGGCAGGAGGATTTTTATTTTATTTTACCTTTATTTAACCAGGTAGGCTAGTTGAGAACAAGTTCTCATTTACAACTGCGACCTGGCCAAGAAAAAGCAAAGCAATTCGACACATACAACAACACAGAGTTACACATGGAATAAACAAACATACAGTCAATAATACAGTAGAAAAAAAAGAAGTATATATGCAGTGTGTGCAAATGAGGTAAGATAAGGGAGGTAAGGCAATAAAATAGGCCATAGTGGCGAGGTAATTACGATATAGCAATTAAACACTGGAGTGATAGATGTGCAGAAGATGAATGTGCAAGTAGAGATACTGGGGTGCAAAGGAGCAAAATAAATAAATAAATACAGTATGGGGATGAGGTAGTTGGATGGACTTTTTAAAGATGGGCTATGTACAGGTGCAATGAACTGTGAGCTGCTCTGACAGCTGGTGCATGAAGTTATTGAGGGAGATATGAGTCTCCAGCTTCAGCGATTTTTGCAGTTCGTTCCAGTCATTGGCAGTAGAGAACTGGAAGGAAAGGCGGGCAAAGGAGGAATTGGCTTTGGGGGTGACCAGTGAAATATACCTGCTGCTATGGTGACCAGTGAACTGAGATAAGGCGGGTTTTACCTAGCAAAGACTTGTAGATGACCTGGAGCCAGTGGGTTTGGCGATGAGTATGAAACGAGGGCCAGCCAACTAGAGCATACAGGTATGCTGGTCGCAGTGGTAGGTAGTATATGGCAGTATATGGGGCTTTAGTGACACACGGGATGGCACTGGGATAGACTACATCCAATTTGTTGAGTAGAGTGTAGGAGGCTATTTTGTAATTGACATCGCTGAAGTCGAAGATCGGTAGGATAGTCAGTTTTACGAGGGTATGTTTGGCAGCATGAGTGAAGGATGCTTTGTTGCGAAATAGGAAGCCGATTCTAGATTTAATTTTGGATTGGAGATGCTTAATGTGGGTCTGGAGGGAGAGTTACAGTCTAACCAGACACCTAGATATTTGTAGTTGTCCACATATTCTAGGTCAGAACCATCCAGAGTAGTGATGCTGGACGGCCTAGGAACAGTGGGTTAACTGCATTGTTCAGGGGCAGAACGACATATTTGTACCTTGTCAACTTGGGGATTTGAACTTGCAACCGATTACTAGCCCAACGCTCTAACCACTAGGCTACCCTGCCGGCCCATATTCCTTAGAAGCCTCCCAAACTTGCTAACTGCCTGGTACTCAGCACTCTATTGTTCTTCTAATCACTCTGACATCAATGCAAATGTATTTGAAAATCTAATCAAACACTTCATGAGAGCCCATGAGCTCATGTTGCACAACATTTCTATAGGCTATGCAGTGGAGACCCGCCATTCAGGGCAGGTGGGTTACCCTAACCCTTACTTAGGGCTAGACATCCCACTAGTGGGACAACTTCCGGTGAAACTGGAATTCAAATAAATAATAATACAAATTATGGATATTAAACATTTAGGTACATATATAGGTACATATATCTTATATCGGTTGAAAGCTTAAATTATTGTTTATCTAACTGCACTGTCTGATTTACAGTAGCTATTACGGCAAAAACATTCCATGCGATTGTTTGAGGACGGCGCCCGACATTAAAATAGTTTTCCACTGGCACAGGTTTCATAAATTCACAAATACCGATTAACCTCCGTAGGGTATGTGGGACGCTAGCGTCCCATCTGGCCAACATCCAGTGAGGTTGCAGAGCGCCAAATTCATATACAGAAATGCTCATTAAAAAAATTCAGAAAACAAAACATATTTGACATAGGTTTAAAGATTAACTTCTTGGCAGGTTAGCCTAGTGGTTAGAGCGTTGGACTAGTAGCCGGAAGGTTGCAAGTTCAAACCCCGGAGCTGACAAGGTACAAATCTGTCGTCTGCCCCTGAACAGACAGTTAACCCACTGTTCCTAGGCCGTCATTGAAAATAAGAATTTGTTCTTAACTGACTTGCCTAGTTAAATAAAGGTTAAACCAACCACAGTGTCATATTTATAAAATGCTTTTCGGCGAAAAGCCAGAACATAGCCCAGTTGACAAATTATTGCAAACAGTAACCAGCCAAGCAGAAGCGTTACAAAACTCATGTAACCGTCCCGTCGCCCATACCCAGGCGCGAACCAGGGACCCACTGCACACATCAACAACAGTTACCCATCGCTCCACGAAAGCCACGGCCCTTGCAGAGCAACTGGTTACTAGCAACCACTACTTCAAAGTCTCAGAGCAAGTGACGTCACCGATTGAAACGCTATTTAGCGCGCACCACCGCTAACTAAGCTAGCCGTTTCACATCCGTTACACTCACCCCCCTTTTGACCTCCTCCTTTTCCGCAGCAACCAGTGATTTTTTTTCTTTTTTTTTCACCTTTATTTAACCAGGTAGGCAAGTTGAGAACAAGTTCTCATTTACAATTGCGACCTGGCCAAGATAAAGCAAAGCAGTTCGACACATACAACGACACACATGGAGTAAAACGAACATACAGTCAATAATACAGTATAAACAAGTTTATATTTACGATGTGAGCAAATGAGGTGAGATAAGGGAGGTAAAGGCAAAAAAAAGGCCATGGTGGCAAAGTAAATACAATATAGCAAGTAAAACACTGGAATGGTAGATTTGCAGTGGAAGAATGTAGAAATAAAAATAATGGGGTGCAAAGGAGCAAAATAAATAAATAAATAGAGTAGGGAAAGAGGTAGTTGTTTGGGCTAAATTATAGGTGGGCTATGTACAGGTGCAGTAATCTGTGAGCTGCTCTGACAGTTGGTGCTTAAAGCTAGTGAGAGAGATAAGTGTTTCCAGTTTCAGAGATTTTTGTAGTTCGTTCCAGTCATTGGCAGCAGAGAACTGGAAGGAGAGGCGGCCAAAGAAATAATTGGTTTTGGGGGTGACCAGAGAGATATACCTGCTGGAGCGCGTGCTACAGGTGGGTGATGCTATGGTGACCAGCGAGCTGGGATAAGGGGGGACTTTACCTAGCAGGGTCTTGTAGATGACATGGAGCTAGTGGGTTTGGCGACGAGTATGAAGCGAGGGCCAGCCAACGAGAGCGTACAGGTCGCAATGGTGGGTAGTATATGGGGCTTTGGTGACAAAACGGATTGCACTGTGATAGACTGCATCCAATTTGTTGAGTAGGGTATTGGAGGCTATTTTGTAAATAACATCGCCGAAGTCGAGGATAGGTAGGATGGTCAATTTTACAAGGGTATGTTTGGCAGCATGAGTGAAGGATGCTTTGTTGCGAAATAGGAAGCCAATTCTAGATTTAACTTTGGATTGGTCCTGTATTTGGCTCCATCCATCTTCCCATCAATTTTAACCATCTTCCCTGTCCCTGCTGAAGAAAAGCAGGCCCAAACCATGATGCTGCCACCACCATGTTTGACAGTGGGGACGGTGTGTTCAGCTGTGTTGCTTTTACGCCAAACATAACGTTTTGCATTGTTGCCAAAAAGTTCAATTTTGGTTTCATCTGACCAGAGCACCTTCTTCCACATGTTTGGTGTGTCTCCCAGGTGGCTTGTGGCAAACTTTAAACAACACTTTTTATGGATATCTTTAAGAAATGGCTTTCTTCTTGCCACTCTTCCATAAAGGCCAGATTTGTGCAATATACAACTGATTGTTGTCCTATGGACAGAGTCTCCCACCTCAGCTGTAGATCTCTGCAGTTCATCCAGAGTGATCATGGGCCTCTTGGCTGCATCTCTGATCAGTCTTCTCCTTGTATGAGCTGAAAGTTTAGAGGGACGGCCAGGTCTTGGTAGATTTGCAGTGGTCTGATACTCCTTCCATTTCAATATTATCGCTTGCACAGTGCTCCTTGGGATGTTTAAAGCTTGGGAAATCTTTTTGTATCCAAATCCGGCTTTAAACTTCTTCACAACAGTATCTCGGACCTGCCTGGTGTGTTCCTTGTTCTTCATGATGCTCTCTGCGCTTTTAACGGACATCTGAGACTATCACAGTGCAGGTGCATTTATACGGAGTCTTGATTACACACAGGTGGATTGTATTTATCATCATTAGTCATTTAGGTCAACATTGGATCATTCAGAGATCCTCACTGAACTTCTGGAGAGAGTTTGCTGCACTGAAAGTAAAGGGGCTGAATAATTTTGCACGCCCAATTTTTCAGTTTTTGATTTGTTAAAAAAGTTTGAAATATCCAATAAATGTCGTTCCACTTCATGATTGTGTCCCACTTGTTGTTGATTCTTCACAAAAAAATACAGTTTTATATCTTTATGTTTGAAGCCTGAAATGTGGCAAAAGGTCGCAAAGTTCAAGGGGGCCGAATACTTTCGCAAGGCACTGTATATATTTTTTCCATGCCCCTGTTCCGAGACAGGGCATGATAATGGTCCATTATAAATCCATTATAAATCACACATATCTCTTTATGTATATGTTAAGACAATATTAAATAGAGAATAGTCTGATGGGTGACAATATTAGCCTTTCACTTGTGAATGGTGTAATATCACTTGTGAATGATACCCAATTTGTGTAATCCTGTTGTGACTAGGGGGCAGTATTTTCATTTTTGGGAAAAAAAAAACGTTCCCATAGTAAACGGGATATTTTGTCAGGACAAGATGCTAGAATATGCATATAATTGACAGCTTAGGATAGAAAACACTCTAACGTTTCCAAAACTGTAAAAATATTGTCTGTGAGTATAACAGAACTGATGTTGCAGGCGAAAGCCTGAGAAAAATCCAATCCGGAAGTGCCCCATGTTTTGAAAGCGCTGCGTTCAAATGAGTCCCTATTGAGCAGTGAATGGGCTATCAACCAGATTACTCTTTCTCCGTATTCCCGAAGGTGTCTACAGCATTGTGACGTAGTTTTACGCATTTATGTTGAAGAATACCCGTAAGCGGCTACATTGCGCAAGCGGTCACCTGATGCTGCCAGAGAGATTATCGTGTAAAATACAGAGGTAGCCATTACTCCAATCGGATATTATCGAATAGATATTTGAAAAACACCTTGAGGATTGATTATAAACAATGTTTGCCATGTTTCTGTCGATATTATGGAGCTAATTTGGAATATTTTTCGCAGTTTTTTTCTAGGAAGCTCTTTCTTCATATCATGTTTCTTTAGACCTGTCTAAAAGAAATAATGGATTTATTGTGATTGTGTAGGCTATATTAAATGGATTTATTCGACTTTTAAAATGTAGATGTTCCAAAGGTCTGCATCGGTGGCTTGTAGGCTATGCGTGGAAGCCAGGAGATGCCAAACGTGGTTATGCAAATGAACTGTGAATTACCGTGACACCGGCAGTTATTTATTTTGACCAGCAGATATTTATCACCGGCTGACAAAATTTCAAGACTGCCACAGCCCTATCTGAAACTGTTTTCAAAGTTGGATTATCTAGGGGTGACAAGGGATGGAACACAAACACCTGAGTTTAGTGACCTAGATCAAAGCAAGGGACAGAAAGTAACATGATAATTTCAATCTGAGTGGTATCAACAGACAGACTTGCTCTGTGACTGCGTTGCTAGCAGCTGACTATTGCTTCCCCTGTCTGCTGTCTTCCATCAGCACCAGCGTGTAGACAAGAACCGGCTACTGTGACAACTTACCTATAGCACTCAACAAGCATGAGAAATCTGTGTCTCACATCCAAAGCCAGATAGCTCTTAAGACATTTGGCAGCTCACGGATAGATAAGCATGCACAATGCAAAGGTAAAATAGAACTGTGAGATTTTGAAAGACCGAGCTAATTCGTGCTACATGCTACCTAGGTAAACAGGAGTTTCATGGAATGGACGAGAGTGCCAACTCATCAAACATGCCCTGGGGCAACTATGTGGAACTATTACATGCTTTTGTTGAAAATAATGAACAGTTAGTAACCCATTTAGAGAAGCCACCATGTTTGCATTTTTGCATGGACTATGATATAATTTTGAATGAAACTGACACTCTCTTCCGTGTTATGCAGAACAAAGTGATATGTGTTTCGGCCGTACCTGTATCAGCGACACAATGAAAGCACTGGAACTGCGGCGATAAGACTTTGATATTTTCTTTGAGCGACTCAAGCAGAAATGCAATGCACTGTGCCTGAAAGAAAGCAAAACTCATATTAAACAGCCAATCAGAGTAGAGAGGGGGCGAATCTACTACAAACTACTGGACAATATCAATGTTGGTTTGACCACTTTGGTGAACTTAATTTCCTTGGCTTTTAATTAATTAATACATTTTTATTTCACCTTTATTTAACCAGGTAGGCTAGTTGAGAACAAGTTCTCATTTGCAACTGCGACATGGCCAAGATAAAGCATAGCAATTCGACACATACAACAACACAGAGTTACACATGGAATAAACAAAACGTAGTCAATAATACAGCAGAACAAAAGAAAACAAAAAGTCTATATACAGTGAGTGCAAATGAGGTAAGATAACGGAGTTAAGGCAATAAATAGGCCATGGTGGCGAAGTAATTACAATATAGCAATTTAAACCCTGGAATGGTAGATGTGCAGAAGATGAATGTGCAAGTAAAGATACTGGGGTGCAAAGGAGCAAGATAAATAAATAAATACTGTCTGGGGATGAGGTAGGTAGATAGATGGGCTGTTTACAGATGGCCTATGTACAGGTGCAATGATCTGTGAGCTGCTCTGACAGCTGGTGCATTAAGTTATTGAGGGAGATATGAGTCTCCAGCTTCAGCGATTTTTGCAGTTCGTTCCGGTCATTGGCAGTAGAGTACTGAAAGGAAAGGCGGGCAAAGGAGGAATTGGCTTTGGGGGTGACCAGTGAGATATACCTGCTGGAGAGCGTGCTACGAGTGGGTGCTGCTATGGTGACCAGTGAGCTGAGATAAGGCGGGGCTTTACCTAGCAGAGACTTGTAGATAACCTGTAGCCAGTGGGTTTGGCGATGAGTATGAAGTGAGGGTCGACCAACAAGAGCGTACAGGTCGCAATGGTGGGTAGTGTATGGGGCTTTGGTGACAAAACGGATGGCACTGTGATAGACTGCATCCAGTTTGTTGAGTAGAGTGTTGGAGACTATTTTATAGATGACATCACCGAAGTTGAGGATCGATAGGATGGTCAGTTTTACGAGGGTATGTTTGGCAGCATGAGTGAAGGATGCTTTGTTGCGATATAGGAAGCCAATTCTAGATTTAATTTTGGATTGGAGATGCTTAATGTGAGTCTGGAAGGAGAGTTTACAGTCTAACCAGACACCTAGGTATTTGTAGTTGTCCACGTATTCTAAGTCAGAGCCGTCCAGAGTAGTGATGCTGGACGGGTTAGCAGCTGCGGTCAGGGATCGGTTGAATAGCATGCATTTAGTTTTCCCTGCGTTTAAGAGCAGTTTGAGGCCAAGGAAGGAGAGTTGTATGGCATTGAAGCGTGTCTGGAGGTTAGTTAACACAGTGTCCAAAGAGGGGCCAGAAGTATACAGAATGGTGTCGTCTGCATAGAGGTGTATAAGAGAATCACCAGCAGCAAGAGCGACATCATTGATGTATACAGAGAAGAGAGTCTGCCCTCCGTTTGAACCCTGTGGCACCCCCATAGAGATTGCCAGAAGTCCGGACAACAGGCCCTCTGATTTGACATACTGAACTCTATCAGAGAAGTAGTTGGTAAACCAGGCGAGGCAATAATTTGAGAAACCAAGGCTGTCGAGTTTGCCAATAAGAATGTGGTGATTGACAGAGTCGAAAGCCTTGGCCAGGTCGATGAATACGGCTGCACAGTAATGTCTATTATCGACGGCGGTTATGATGTTGTTTAGGACCTTGAGCGTGGCTGAGGTGCACCCATGACCAGCTCTGAAACCAGATTGTATAATGGAGAAGGTTCGGTGGGATTCGAAATGGTCGGTAATCTGTTTGTTAACTTGGCTTTCGAAGACCTTAGAAAGACAGGGTAGGATAGATATAGGTCTGTAGCAGTTTGGGTCTAGAGTGTCACCCCCTTTGTAGAGGGGGATGACTGCGGCAGCTTTCCAATCTTTGGGAATCTCAGACGATACGAAATAGAGATTGAGCAGGCTAGAAATAGGGGTTGTAACAATTTCGGCAGATCATTTTAGAAAGAGAGGGTCCAGACTGTCTAGCCCGGCTGATTTGTGGGGATCCAGATTTTGCAGCTCTTTCAGAACATCAGCTATCTGGATTTAGGTAAAGGAGAAATGGTGGGGGCTTTAGCGGGTTGCTGTGAAGGGCACCGGGCAGTTGACCGGGGTAGGGGTAGCCAGGTGGAAAGCATGGCCAGCCATAGAGAAATGCCCATTGAAATTCTCAATTATAGTGGATTTATCGGTGGTGACAGTGTTTCCTTGCCTCAGAGCAGTGGGCAGCTGGGAGGAGGTGCTCTTATTTTCCATGGACTTTACAGTGTCCCAGACCTTTTTTGAGTTAGTACTACAGGATACAAATTTCTGTTTGAGAAAGCTAGCCTTAGCTTTCCTAACTGCCTGTGTATATTTGTTCCTAACTTCCCTGAAAAGTTGCATATCACGGGGGCTATTCGAAGCTAATGCAGAACACCACAGGATGTTTTTGTGCTGGTCAAGGGCAGACAGGTCTGGAGTGAACCAAGGACTATATCTATTCCTAGTTCTAAATTGTTTGAATGCATGCTTATTTAAGATAGTGAGGAAGGCACTTTTAAAGAATAGCCAGGCATGTCATTCCAGGATACCCCGGCCAGGTCAATTAGAAAGGCCTGCTCGCAGAAGTGTTTTAGGGAGCATTTGACAGTGATGAAGGGTGGTTGTTTGGTCGCAGACACATTACGAATGCAGGCAATGAGGCAGTGATCGCTGAGATCTTCATTGAAAACAGCAGAGGTGTATTTGGAGGGCGAGTTAGTTAGGATGACATCTATGAGGGTGCCCGTGTTTACGGATTTGGAGTTGTACCTGGTAGGTTCATTGATAATTTGTGTGAGATTGAGGGCATCAATCTTGGATTGTAGGATGGCCGGTGTTAAGCATGTCCCAGTTTAGGTCACCTAGTAGCACCAGCTCATAAGATAGATGGGGGGGGGGGGGGGGGGGGGGGGCAATCATATCACATATGGTATCAAGGGCACAGCTGGGGGCAGAGGGAGATCTATAGCAAGCGGCAACATTGAGAGACTTGTTTCTGTTTTGGCTTAGGGGACTGCAAAACATTTGAAACAATGTCACGAAAGTTTGACACCAATAACGAGAGCCTGTCAAAATATGTAAATATAACTTCTTAAGGTATAGGGGGCAGCATTTTCACTTTTGGATAAATAGCGTACCCAATTTCAACTTCCTGCTACTCATGGCAAGAATATAAGATATGCATATTATTAGTAGATTTGGATAGAAAACATTCTGAAGTTTCTAAAACTGTTTGAATCATGTCTGTGAGTATAATAGAACTTATGTAGCAGGCAAAACCCAGAGGACTAACCATTCAGAATTGTTTTATTTTGAGTTCTCATTGGCAAACGATATTTCTTGGGAACTTGTTTTCAGTTGCTACCGCTTCCACTGGATGTCACCATTCTTTGTAATTTGGTTGAGGTTATTCATTTGTACAATGAAGAAGTAGGGCCAACTAGGAACTGCGCAACACTGTTGAGAGTTGCGCAAGACTTGAAAAGTAGCTTGGTTTATTGTGTTCCTGTATTGAACACAGATAGACCCGTCTTCAATTTGATCGATTATTAACATTTAAAAATACCTAAAGTTGTATTACAAAAGTAGTTTGAAATATTTTGGCAAAGTTTATAGGCAAATCTTGATATTTGCACATTTTGGAAGCTGTTTTTTTCTGGATCAAACACACCAAATAAATTGACATTTTGGATATATATGGACGGAATTAATTGAACAAAAAGGACCAATTGTGAAGTTTAGGGGACATATTGGAGTGCCAACAAAAGAAGCTCGTCAAAGGTAAGGCATGTTTTATATTTTATTTCTGTGTTTTGTGTAGCACCTGCAGGGTTGAAATATGCTACCCTCTTTGTTTACTGTTGTGCTATCATCAGATAATAGCTTCTTATGCTTTCGCCGAAAAGTCTTTTTAAAATCTGACATGTTGGGTGGATTCACAACGAGTGTAGCTTTAATTGAGTATCTTACATGTGTGATTTAATGAAAGTTAGATTTTTATATCAATTTATTTGAATTTGCCGTGCTGCATTTTCGCTATACCATAAGAAGTTAAGGCTGATCTTGTCGGATTGTACAGTTCACAAATGGTACGAGACATATCACCTGGGCTGTGTTTTCCAAAACCACTAAAATCATCTTAATTCCATTGAAACGAAATGAACGAAGGTGATCTTAGAGCTAAAATGCTTTTGGGAAATCCAGCCCTGAACAGCTCTTCAGGGTTTTCTTCCAGCATGACCTCGCAGACTGTCCCGAGGTGGCAAATTTAATGCGGCTGGTGATGTCTTTACCCAGAAGGATAGACGGTTGGATTCGTTTACAAGTAAAAGTAAATGCAAGTGTTTATTTACAGTAGCGCCATCTACTATTATTACATTTCATGTCTATTGTGTAAGTATTCACTCACCGGCCAATTTTAGATACACCACCGCGTTCATGAAAATGGATCACACTTACAGACAGTGAGTCACGTGGCCATGGCTTGCTATATACAGTAGGCAGACAGGCATTGAGGAAATCAGATACTGTTTGATTGAATGTTAGAATAGGCAAAACGAGTGGCCTAAGCGACCTTGAGCATGGTATGATCGTCGGTACCAGGCACGCCGGATCCAGTATCTCAGAAACGTATACCCTCCTGGGCTTTTCAAGCATGACAGTGTCTAAGGTTTCCAGAGAATGGTTGATGAGAGAGGTCTAAGGAGATTGGCAAGAATCGTGCAAGCTAACAGCTGGGCCACAAACAGACAAATAACGGTGCAGTACAGCAGTGGTGTGCAGAACGGCATCTCGGAATGCACAACTCGTTGATCGTTGTCACGGATGGACTATTGCGGCAGACGACCAAACCGGGTTCTATTCCTATCAGCTAAAAACAAGAAGAAGCGGCTTCAGTGACCGCGATCACCAACACTGGACAACTGAGGAGTGGAAAAACGTTGCCTGGTCTAACAAATCACTTTTCCTGTTGCATCATGCTGATGGCAGAGTCAGGATTTGGCTTAAGCAGCATGAGACCCATCCAACCTGGTGTCAATGGTACAGGCTGATGGCTGTGGTGTACCACCGTCCAATCTGCAGCAACTGCGTGATGTCATTGCGTCAGCATGGACCAACATCCCTGTGGAATATATCAGACTTGTAGAATCATTGCCCAGAATAATTCAGGCTGTTCTGGAAGCAAAGGCGAATTCGACCCGGTACTAGATATGTGTACCTAATAAAGTGGCCGGAGAGTGTATATCTCAATCGGTATCGCTGACTACTTGGCATTTTGTGTGTAGCGCTGTCTACAAGTAGGCCTACTCGCTGGTATTTGGGTCGTTGTCTGTGGTACTGAAAGTCGCCTGTTCTTGCAGGGAAGTTGCATGGGGCACAAGCTATTAGTGACTGTAGGTGCGTCTCATGGTTGCTCCACCTATCTGCTACTGTTTGATGGGTGGTTGAGTTGTTTAATGGTTATCTTTATACTGTCAAACCGATTAACACTGAAAGTGCCTATGCGGCCTCAGACCTCACCGCACGTCACGGTAGTTTGTGATACCCAGACAGTAGTCCATGGACCTAGAGAACAAGCCACCAAAGATTCCTTCTTCAGGTCCATAGAAAACTTTAAAGCATCAGGCAGTAGGGCTGTTCCACCATTTAGGTGGCGTTTGAGTAGTGTAACTACAGTATAACATTCATTCATAAAGAGCACATGTTCAACTTAATAAAAAACATTTGTTCCCCATCTCAAGAGGTTCAATTAAAAATTACTATAGAAAGTGCTTATTAAGTGCCAAGTAAAGTAACATGGTTGACCGTAACAGGATTGATGATTTCATCTTAAATCAGCCAGAAATCCCCTTGTGACACAGGGGAATGGAAGCTTGTTGTGTGCAACAGGGAGGGGCAATTGAATACAAGCTTCACAAATAAAATAAAAACACATTTCTAGCCTGTTTATCTATAGTTAACAGGGTTGGATGTGTTATGCTTTACCCGCTCAGTTTTCCACCAGAAAGTTGCCAAAAAGAGTAGAACCAGCTCACCTGCTTTTACTATTTGACTATTAGATGTAAAAAATATAAAATATTTATAAAGGAATATTAAAACGAGAGTTCAGTTCACATAACAGCGCTGGCCTTAAAATGAAGGACAGGTTGTTTTGTTTTCTTTACCTTAAAAATTAATCACTAACATTAAATAAATACTAATCTTCAGAAATGACTGTCAAAGCAACAAAATAACTCGGGCTTTACAATGATGGTGAAAACTGTGAGAAATGTTGGGGTCAAGTGGGTTCCAAGAAGTCACAGAGGGACATGTCAAAATGTCTTTGTTAATATAAAAAAATCTGATTTCTTGACATTTCCATGTGGTCTATATGAAAGGGAACTTCATTTAATTTAACAGGCTTTTAAAATTCAATATGTATGCACCATTTCCACAAAAAATAGCAAAGTGAAGCAAAAGGAACTCATTTCGTGGAACGACCCAGTAAATATGTTGTGGTAATTTACCCTCTAATGTGAAATACTGTTAAAAAAAAATGGAATCACCTAGAGAAAAAGTACCTTGAGTAAAAAAAATATCAAGGACTAGTTTGCAGCAGCCTAACTAAGGGAATTTGAATGGACATTAGCCCCAGTCTGCTGAGGTTTCCTGAGACCTACCCATGCAGGAGCCCTGCCTGGCACAACAGTGAGGTCACAGGGCCATTGGGTGAGATCTCCTCAACCTCAGTTTTATTCTTAGAAGCTCATGAGCGAACCAGTGAGGCCGATCACTCCACCCTCCCCTCCTTCTCCTCCTCCTTCGCTTTATTACCTCCGTCAGCCCTAATTTGGGTTGATAGGGTGGCTGTTGCATGACAAGACACACGTCTGGGCCCCTGCGTGAGAAGACTGGCTGGCTCTGGCTGGGCTTGTTTTCTTTGCGTGACCATTTCTCTCCCTCTGTCACTCCTGGCAAGCCCCCTTTGACCCCTTTCACGCCCTCGTTAGCTGGCGCGCTGCTGGTTTATTTGCTTTGGCCAGCCGCCCGTGTGAAAGACACATTCTGACCAGACTTAGGGAGGGGTCAGGGGGGTAGGGGATAGTGATGAGGGGGTTAGGGAGGGGTCAGAGGGCTAGGGGATATTGATGAGGGGGGTTAGGGAGGGTCAGGGGGCAGGGGATAGCGATGAGGGGGGTTAGGGAGGGGCAGGGGATAGCGATGAGGGGGGTTAGGGAGGGGTCAGGGTTAGGGGAATGTGATGAGGGGGGTTAGGGAGGGGTCAGGGGGATTGGAGGGACGAGCGTGTTGTACTCCTGCCCACCAGGGCTCCGAGTCGTATATATGTGAACAACATGTGTGTGCTCCTGTGCATATGTTAATGTGTGGCTGTATTTTTTAGTCTGTGACCTCCCTGCCTGGTCAAAGGGAAATGTGCCTCAGTGTAGCTGCTTTTGAAAAATGACATGCACATGCAGGTCACCCAGAGTATGGAGATCCGGCCCACATCCACGGAAGTGTTGTATATATGTGAACAACATGTGCGTGTTAACGTGTGACTGTGTGCTCCTGTGTGTGTGTGTGTGTGTGTGTGCTCCTGTGTGTGTGTGTGTGTGTGTGTGTGGCTGTATATTTGAGTCTGTGATCTCCATGCCTGGTCAAAGGGAAATGTGCCTCAGTGTAGCTGCTTTTGAGGAATGACATGCACATGCAGGTCACCCAGAGTATAGATATCCAGCCCACATTTCTACCCCCCTGACCCCTCCCTAAGTCTGGTCAGAATGTGTCTTTCACATGAGCTGCTTGGGGAAATAGGATATATTATGTGGATTGTGGCACTTTCTGGACATCTCACTGGTTCCCACTGACCATGTACAACATATGCTCAAGCTAGCATCTATGACCCTATAAAGAGTCACTCATTCCAAATTTTGCCAATTATATTGTAGATGGGAATATCAATAAAGATACGTATGTTGGGAAAAGACTCATTTGAGGCTGCAATGGAAATGTGATTATGTCATCCACAAAGCAGTCCCATGTACTTACCATGAGGGTCAGTGGCGATTTTAGCATGTAAATCTTGGTGGGGCAAACTCTGCAAAGAAACAGCACAGCACAACACTAAACATTACATGAATTGCACTATAATGGCGACAAGCGGTGCCCACAAACTGTTAGGGTCTACATAAAGCTATCCTAATAGCAGAGCTTTATTTTCAGCATCATAGAGTGAATCCTTACCACTGCTACACCTGTCTATCAGCGGAGCCTTGTCAGGTGGCGAAACAGTTAATTAGGCCTTGTTTACTGCCTTTTTAAAAACCATAGTTGATATTTGTTTTATTTATTTTTAGGGGACAATGCACATTAATCAACATCAATATTGCAATAATGCAACATCCATGTAAATGTGCCAGGGTTAGCCAAAAGCTAATTTGCACCCCTAGTTCCAAGGCAGCTAAGGACAATTACACAGCCACAATACACATACTCACTAAAACAAAACAAAATACAAATACATTACATCCAATAATATATAATATATCATTCTGACGACAACAACAACACTATCATCAACTGTCGTCTTACATATGAGGAACCACAGATAACTCATGTGAACAGGTTTGGATAGATTTTAGCCATGTTTTCAATTCCAATTTAAAAGTACAATAATCAGTGCAGAGTTTCAAGTCCATGGGCATTGCATTCCAGTATATTGTAGCTCTAGCAGAAAAGACCGATTGGCCGATTTTACTGTGTCGAAAAGGGACAACACAATCCCCTCTAGTTACTACCCTTGTTATCCTGGAGGTGCTTTCCTTGAGCATAATATGCCGGCATAGTGGAGGGGCAAGACCATGCAGGATCTTAAAGACAAGGCTTGCATCTACATACTGCTTAAAGCTATCCAGACTAAATATATTATGTTGGTAAATGATATGACAAGGGTGGCAACTGTTTGGTTTGTTATCAAAAATCGTAAGTGTTTGTAGAGTGATTCAATTGGTATCAGAATAGTAGCTCTTGCTTGTGACCAGAATGTGAGGCAATATCTCAGATGTAGCATGCACATATAGTTTGGCGGCCTCAAGAGGAAGGAAAGGTCTTATAAACCTAAAGTTGGATAAACCAAACTTAACCATGTTAACCACCATCTTCACGTTTCTTAAATGTCAAGTTGGAGTCCATAATGACACCAAGATACCTGAAGTTAGACACAACTAGCCCATTAAGGGCTAGGTGTCCTGCTAGCGTCCCACCACGACAACATCCGGTGAAACTGCAGAGCGTCGAAATTCAAAATACAAAAATCGTAATATTAAACATTCATGAAAATACAAGTGTCTTACATAGTTTAAAAGCTTAACGTCTTGTTACTCCAACCACGTTGTCAGAATTCAAAAAGACTTTACAGCGAAAGCATACCATGTGATTATCTGAGGACAGCGCCCCACACCAAAATACTTTTCCAAACCAACACAGGTGTCACAAAATCACAAATAGCGATAAAATTAATAATTTACCTTTGAAGATCTTCCTCTGTTTGCAATCCCAAATGGTTGTGTTGTTCGATAAAGTCCTTCTTTATATCCCAAAAATGTCCATTTAGTTGGCGAACTTGATTCAGTAATCCACTTGTTCAACATGCATACAAACGAATCTAAAAAGTTACCAGTAAAGTTCTTCCAAACAAGTCAAATTATGTTTCTAATTAATCCTCAGGTACTCTAATATCTAAATAAAAGAGACAATTTAAGACGGAGAATAGTATGTTCAATAGGGAAGATAAATAACGAAGAGCGAGCACCTCATTCACGCGTGCACAAGACTACTTTTCTAACGAGAGACACCTTGGAAAAACTCCAGCTACTCATTCGTTTTTTTAAAAACAAGCCTGAAACCCTTTCTAAAGACGGTTGACATCTAGTGGCAGCCATAGGGGCTGCAATCTGGGAGGAATACATTTGAATATCCCATAGGCTTACATTGAAATGGCCTGTGACCTCAAAAAAACAAAAAAAATCAGAATGGATTCTCCTCGGGTTTTCGCCTGCCATATTAGTTCTGCTATACTCACAGACATTATTATTATATGCATATCCTAGTTTCTGGGCCTGAGTAACAGGCAGTTTACTTTGGGCACGTCAGTCATCCGGAATTCAGGATACTGCACCCTAGCCTTAAAAAGTTACGAGAACAACTTGTTGGGAAGAATCAATGGATTTGTATGGAGTACATACAAACAGTCTTTTCGATATTTAAATGCAGGCAAGAATTAGTCATTCATTTAGAAACATATACCATAGCTTCAGTTAACTTGTTAACAACCAATTGTCTATTTTTTGAGTGTACATACAGAGCTGTATCGCCAGCATACATCTGCATGTTAACTTGTGGGCAAGCAAGTGGGAGATAATTTGTATAGATGGTAAACAGAAGGGGGCCTAATAATGACCCTTGTGGGACCCCAATGTTATAGTAAAGAGAGTCCGACTGTCCCCCCCAAACAAACCCTTTGACTTCTGTTTGTCAGATAGGAATACATCCAACTAATCATGCATCATGATTCACAGTATCAAATGCCTTCTTAAGATCCAAAAAGACTGTGCCGACGTCACCACCTATGTCCAGTTTGATTTAATGCACAGTTCTGAATCCAAATTGCATTTGATGTATGGAGTTTCCCTGAATGAGGTGATCAGTCAGATGATAAACCACCCATCTTTCAGCTACTTTTGATAGCACTGGAAGAATGCTTATAGGTCGGTAATGTTCCAACAGTGTTGGGTCACCAGATTTTAAAACAGGTATCATTGCAGCAGACTTCCAAGCATTGGGGAAGAACCCATGTTTGATGGACAGATTAACTAGATGTACAATAGGGACAATCAGAGAATATTTGTGTCTCTTCAGGAATACAGTGTATAGATCAAATACATATTTTGTTCTAGAGCTCCTGAAGAAGCTAATAATACTGTCCAATGCTGATGCTGAGATTTCATGAATTCTGAATATTGGTTTATTATTATCTATGGGAGTGAGAACTGTGGTCTTGGTTGAAAATCTTTGAGCCAGTTCCCTGACAGAGTTAACAAAAAATAGTTAAAGGTGGTGGAGTCTTGCATTAGAATCCCATTAACATTTAATTCAGGATGTTTTTTGAACTTTTCAGCTCCTCTCCCTGTTAGTTTGTTGAGATTTTCCCAAATCACTTTGCCATTTCCTTTTGCTTCATTGATCACTCTAAGAAAGAACTGGCTCAACTGGCTTTTGCTTCTTTTTTTATTCTTAACCACCTCATTTGTCAGTGATGAAAATATTCGTCAGTCATCATTCTTACCAGAGTTCAGTGCTTTTTTCAAGGAAAAATCCTGTTCTCTTATCTGCCTCCAGAGGTCCTCTTTGAGCCATGGTAGAGAGGTTTTCCATCTTGGCTTACGTTGACATTTCCTAGTAAAAGAGGTATCGACTTTGACAATAGCTGACAGAAATATTCTGTATACAGACGCTGGGTCTTCATTGCTTTAAACCTCACTAGGGTAGGGGGCACTATTTTCACCTCCGGATGAAAAGTGTGCCCAACGTAAACTGCCTGCTACTCAGGCCCAGAAGCTAAAATATGCATATTATTAGTAGATTTGGATATCAAACACTCAGTTTCTAAAACTGTTTGAATGATGTATGTGAGTATAACAGAACTCATATGGCAGGCAAAAACCTGAGAAAAAATCCAACCAGGAAGTGGGAAATCTGACATTTGTCATTTTTCAACTCTTTGCTTATCCAAGATACAGTGTAAATTTGGTCCGAATGCACTTCCCAAGGCTTCCAATAGATGTCAGCAGTCTTTAGAACCTTGTTTCAGGATTCTACTGTGAAGGGGGAGTGAATGAGAGCTGTTTTAACAAGGTGTCTGGCAGAAGGCCATGAGCTCATCGCGCGCGGCCGTGAGTGCGACCTGCGCTCCATTGCATTTCTAAAGACAAAGGAATTGTCCGGTTGGAACATTATTGAAGATTTATGTTAAAATCATCCTAAAGATTGATTCTATACATCGTTTGACATGTTTCTATGAACTGTAATGGAACATTTTGACTTTTTGTCTGGACCTAGTGCTCGCGCCTCATGAATTTGGATTTGTGAACTAAACGCACAAACAAAAAGGAGGTATTTGGACATAAATGATAGACTTTATCGAACAAAACAATTCATTATTAACATTTATTGTGGAACTGGGATTCCTGTGAGTGCATTCTGATGAAGATCATCAAAGGTACGTGAATATTTATAATGCTATTTCTGACTTCTGTTGACTCCACAACATGGCGGGTATCTGTATGGCTTGTTTTTGTGTCTGAGCGCTGTACTCAGATTACTGCATGGTGTGCTTTTTCCGTAAAGCTTTTTTTGAAATCTGACACAGCTGTTGCATTTAGGAGAAGTATACCTATAATTCCATGCATTACACTTGTATCTTTTATCAATGTTTATTATGAGTATTTCTGTAAATTGATGTGGCTTTCCAAAATCACAGGATGTTTTGGAAGCAAAACATTACCGAACATAACGCAGCAATGTAAACTGAGAGTGTCATCTGATGAAGATCATCGAAGGTTAGTGATTAATTTTATTTCTATTTCTCCTTTTTGTGAATCCTCTCAGTTTATGGCTGTGTTTTTCTGTGACTAGGCGCTGATCTAACATAATCGCATGGTATGCTTTCGTCATAAAGCCTTTTTGAAATCGGACACTGTTGTCACGACATCCGCCGAAGTTGGCTCCCCTGCCTGTTTGGGCGGTGCTCGGCGGTCGTTGTCGCCGTCCTACTAGCCGCTACCAATCCCTTTTTCGTTTGTCTGTTGGTTTTGTCTTATTAGTTTCACCTGTGTTTATTTTGGTTTAATTAGCTTACCTATATGTAGTAGTTTGACCCGCCCTTGTTTTGTGCGAGATTGTCTTAATGTTACGTGTGTGCATGTTAGGTAGTGGTGTATTTTCTTTTCTTTACATGACACCCTGTGGTTTTTGGGTTGTGTTGTATAATGTCCTGCACCCTGTATTTTGTTGGGCTTATTATTTTGGTGTGCAAGAGTAAAGCACTTCAACTCAGTTACTCTCTGCGTCTGATTCCTGCACCCACCTAGTCCCGCTTCACAACTGTGGTGGGATTAAGGACATGTTTATTGTTAAAATGGTGTATAATACTTGTACGTTTGAGGAATTTTAATTATGAGATTTCTGTTGTTTGAATTTGGCGCCCTGCACTTTCACTGGCTGTTGTCAAGTCGATCTCGTACAACACTTGAATGTTTTTTTAATTTTTATTATGAGTATTTCTGTTTTTGAATTTGGCACTCTGCAATTTCACAGGATGTTGGCCAGGTGTGTGCTAGCGTCCCACGCCCCCTAGAGAGGTTAACAGCTCAGACCAGTCAATTTGACTTATAGCTGCATCGTAGTAACTCTGCTCACTTTTCTGGATTTTTTCTATCGTACTGTTGCACATTAATATGGTTCTTAAATCTCTTTTTAGGCTGACTTGCCTAATCAAATGTGGTTTCTACTGACAATTGAGATGTACAAACTATGGCCTAAGGGAACAATGAATGGATAAGAGGCATTCCGTAATTTTGATTAAAACAGTAGAGCGAGCGGCGACGGATGTAGTCAATATAACTATGTGTTCAGCACTTTTGAAATGTACAGCGACAGAATGCAGAACATGGGCTGGTCTTAGATTATTTTCCCTGTACACCAAGTCAGAACCATAGGATAAATAAAGGGGGCATATAAGAAGACAATGAAACCTCTTACAATATTAGAGGATGACGTTTCTCAAAAACAGGTTACATGCTACATGTGCAGCACCACCAAGTCAGAACAATAAAGTTAGGTGAAATTAAGAGATTAAGATTCGGTTGACTGTTTTATGTGTGGATTAATTGTCCATGTAGAGGACCTTGTGCGTTTCAGATAAAATAACAACTCAATGTTTATATCCCAGAACAAATTAGCTAGCAACAGCAAGCTATCTAAATAGGACAAATTAGCTAGCAAGTGCAAGCTAGCTAGCTAAATTGCCATAAATGTTTAATGCTTTTCGACCTGTCCCCAAATTAATGTAATTGGTTCAGAGTTTGTTTTGATATTTTAACCTGCGTGTCGTGATCGCGTTTGGTGTGGGGGGACAAAATACATTTATTCATGATGGCACACACACGCAGACAGTTTGGGTTCCGTGTTAGTATTACTTTTTTAGATACAGTACACATATCTCCCTTGCATATTACGTCATTTATGTAGCAGAATACAATACATTTTTGGACTCACCTTGGCTTGTGATGTGCTCACTTAAACATGAAGGTGGCACGGCGGTTTTGTCATCAAACTTTGTCATTAAAGTCTGGCATTCTCTAGATTTATGGTGAGAACTCTGGAAAAAAACATACAGCCACTCCATTGAATAGCAGGGTACTGGTTGCTTTGCGTTGCTTGCAGTTAGTCACTGATTCCTTCAAAACGACTCATTGTTGAATTTCCAACTTGTGTAATCTTTATGTCCAATGGCCGATGAGCACTGATACTTTTTATCTATAATTTCACTTCATTATTTCTCTTCATATGACAAGGATTAAAAAGGATTTGCCAGTAAATTGTCAACTTGATTCATGATGACTGCTAGCTAAGACTTTGAAAGTAAAATGTTGACATGATCACTCCAATCAAAGCTACTGTACATTTAATGTGATTTGACATTTTATCTGTGGTCAATGACCTTGAGCTTTCTTGGAAGGGCACTTGTTATATAACTCTATGGCAGGACCCAAAGGGCTGAAATTTTGGATGTCTACCCTTACGAAGGACATAAACTTCACGATGACGTAGTGTCCCAATGAGTGACAGAACACTGAGCTAACCACAGCGCAATGCTCCATTGTTCTGTCTCCTAGAGATGAAAGGTACTTTGGTAAGAAAAGTGCAAATCAATCCCAGAACAACAGCAAAAGACCTTGTGAAGATGCTGGAGGAAACAGGTACAAAAGTATCTATATCCTCAGTAAAATGAATACAATATCGACATAGCCGGAAAGGACGCTCAGCAAGGAAGAAGCCACTTCTCCAAAACCGCCATAAAAAAGCCTGACTAAGGTTTGCAATTGCACACGGGGACAAAGATTGTACTTTTTGGAGAAATGTCCTGTGGTCTGATGAAACAAAAATAGAACTGTTTGTTCATAATGACCATCGTTATGTTTGGAGGAAAAAGAGGGAGGCTTGCAAGCCGAAGAACACCATCCCAACCATGAAGCACGGGGGTGGCAGCATCATGTTGTAGGGGTGCTTTGCTGCAAGAGGGACTGGTGCACTTCACAAAATAGATGGCATTATGATGGAGAAAAATTATGTGAAAATATTGAAGCAACTTCTCAAGACATCAGCCAGGAAGTTAAAGCTTGGTCACAAATGGATCTTCCAAATGGACAATGACCCCAAGCACACTTACAAAGTTGTGGCAAAATGGCTTAAGGACAACAAAGTCAAGGTATTGGAGTGGCCATCACAAAGTCCTGGCCTCAATCCTATAGAACATTTGTGGGCAGAACTTAAAAAGCGTGTGCGAGCAAGGAGGCCTACACACCTGACTCAGGTACACCAGCTCTGTCAGAAGTAATGGGCCAATTCACTTATTGTGGGAAGCATTTGGAAAGGCTGCCCGAAACGTTTGACCCAAGTTAAACATTTTAAAGGCAATGCTACCAAATACTAATTGAGTGTATGTAAACTTCAGACCCACTGGGAACGTGGTGAAAGAAATAAAAGTTGAAATAAATAATTATCTCTGCTATTATTCTGACATTTCACATTCTTAAAATAAAGTGGTGATCCTAACTGACCTAAGACAGGGAATATTTACTGAGTTTAAATGTACTTGGCTAAGGTGTATGTAAACTTCCGACTGTACGTACAAGGTGTGCTTCTGTATTTAGTGTTTACATGAATCTGTGTCAATACACACTAATTCCACACACACACACACACACACACACACACACACACACACACACACACACACACACACACACACACACACACACACGGAAACCAGGTCCAGTAATCCTTTAAGTCGGAGACATGGCAAACAGCAGCAATGTGATGAATGTATTAAATCAGACAGGAGTGGCAGCACCAGGATAAGACAGGCTGACAGAGTCACCAGTATGTTCCAGATTAACCTCTGCCACCGCCTCTCTCAGAGCTTCTGCAGGGATGGAAGCACTTGGGGCCCTCTGTCTCTGCACCATAGACGTTCAGCTCCCACTCTGGCTGTAAACACAATCTCACTGCCTGGCCTGGCTTCCACACAACTGAACACCATTGATCTATACCACAGTCTCACTGCCTGCCTGCCATACTAAACACCTCACAGAACTGCACAAGGGCCCTGGATGGGCCAGGTCTCTGGATTGAGTTGAGACTTTGAGGTTTGAAACATGTTATTATCTGTAAACAGCAGCGCCACAATGGAACCTCATTGAGAATATTTACTTGCTCCAAATGAACACTCACCAATGACAAATGGCGTGGTTTGTCCGATGCCACATTCAAAGAGTTAGAGCCCATATTGTGATGATACCCTGCAAACTCATTAAGCCACATCCGTAGGTCTGAGACTTCCAAAAATGACTACTTGTTGAGTCACATCCGTAGGTCTGAGACTTCCATAAATGACTACTTGTTGAGTCACATCCGTAGGTCTGAGACTTCCATAAATGACTACTTGTTGAGTCACATCCGTAGGTCTGAGACTTCCATAAATGACTACTTGTTGAGTCACATCCGTAGGTCTGAGACTTCCATAAATGACTACTTGTTGAGTCACATCCGTAGGTCTGAGACTTCCATAAATGACAAACGAGAGACAGTAAAGAAGGGCAATTGAAAAAAAGCATCCTCTCTCATTCCTGGAAAAAAAAAACGTTTCTGGTGTTAATTGAAATTAAATTGCGTCTAACTCAGATGCAAACACACAGTTGCAAAAAAGATCTGATTGCCATTGGCATGAGAATGGACACTTTCCTCCTTCCCTCCTCTGGATACCTAGTTTGCTTATTTATGCAGAATAACATTCTCACACTTGGATGTGTAAGAACATACCCCTATAGAGGGAGTAAGGCCTCTCCACTACGAGACAGAATATACCTCTATAGAGGGAGTAAGGCCTCTCCACTACGAGACAGAATATACCTCTATAGAGGGAGTAAGGCCTCTCTACTACGAGACAGAATATACCCCTATAGAGAGAGTAAGGCCTCTCCACTACGAGACAGAATATACCTCTATAGAGGGAGTAAGGCCTCTACACTACGAGACAGAATATACCCCTATAGAGAGAGTAAGGCCTCTCCACTACGAGACAGAATATACCTCTATAGAGGGAGTAAGGCCTCTACACTACGAGACAGAATATACCCCTATAGAGGGAGTAAGGCCTCTCCACAACGAGACAGAATATACCACTATAGAGGGAGTAAGGCCTCTCCACAATGAGACAGAATATACCCCTATAGAGGGAGTAAGGCCTCCACAACGAGACAGAATATACCCCTATAGAAGGATTAAGGCCACACACACACACCACATCCTGCACTGTGAGCAGCAGAATAGTGCTCCTTCTCAGAGATAGGCTCATCCCCACAGGAAATGACAGATACGGATATCTGGGGACTGTACCCAATGTTTGAAACAGATTATGGTACAAAATATGCTTGCTTGACTGATGAAATGGAATAAATGCAAACAACAAGATGGTGTCAAGAGATGTTGTTTTGCAGTAATGCCAGTGGAAATACACACAGTGTATGAATAGTAAACGCTTTCCATACTGTGGAATACTGTGAAAATGTTCTTTCTACCTTTAAATTATACCTCACCATGGGGTGAATAACCCCTTTAAATATAGTGCCTTTGGAAAGTATTCAGAGCCCTTGACTTTTTCCAAATGTTGTTACATTAATGCTTTACCCTGGCCCCAGAGGGACAAAGACACCCCCATTATGTGACACGAACAGAGGAACCATCCACCCTGCACCACCCAACATGACGTGAGAAGGGGAGACAGGCTCCAGTGGGGAGGAGAAGCATGAAATCAAAGGTCAAGCTCCGCCAATCTGAACTCTTTTACAGCTTCAACTGCCTCCCGTCCTCTATCGTCCAGCCACCTCTCTGCTCCTTAGCCCCCTACCAGGCCCATGCATCCTAACCTGATGACAGTAGCTGATGAACAGTAAAAATGAGCAGTGAGACAGATGATGAAGGAAGCCATACCTCTGGGGATCTAGGCACGCATGGCAGTTTGTCTTGGCCAAGTATACCCTCCCGTCTCCGCCTACCCCTTTCAGAACCACCATCCCTCAAAGCTGATTGGTTGTTTGGAGGTATTCCCCTGTTGTAGTCCGTAACCTGAAAGCATCTTTCTTTTTTTTCTCCTTTCCTGTAGGAAGAGGCCTCATTTCGTGCTAATTGCAACAGTAACTTTACTTCTCTGACACGCTGTAACCGGGCCATCATAAATCAACACACTCAACGCAGAACCCTCTAATCTGTCAGCTTGAATGCAGCATCTGGGTCATCGTAGTGACATGCGAGAGGGTGCTGAGAATTATGGTTGGCGCTCCCCCACTCTGTAGTCACGCAAGCCCTGCCCTAAGCCTGGACATTAACCTTATTTTACTGCAGCCGGCAGGGAAACCAGACGCTACAAAGGCCCCGGGTCCACATCAATTTCACGAGCAAAGTTACTGCAAAATGAATCATTTCAAGGACTTATGAGAAAGAAGTGGAAGAGGGAATGGAGGGGATGCTAGTGAAGTTGGGGGTGCTTCCTGGATCTGAGAAATGCTGTGGGCTAGCTCTAGCCTTTTTGGGGTCCTAAGCAAGATTATTTTGGAGCGCTCCCCTCACACCTCATGGCAAAACATTTTAGTGCCTCCCCTCTTGACGGTGGAGAGAGATATTTTTGTTTTAAGTTTAAATTCCTGAAATTCTACACATTTTACCATGGGGTGTAGATTTTTTTTTTACAGTTTTCAAGCAAGTTTTCTGCAATTCTATACATGGGGCAAAGAGAAAATAATTGCAGTTTTACAGCTAAATTCCTGCAATTCTAACCATTTTTCCATGGGATAGATAGAATTGTTTGCCGTTTTGTAATGACTAACAAAATCAAAATCTTGCCCTGCGTGCCCCAGTCAGTATTCGGACATGATTACTACAAGTTGAGATAGCTAGCTAGAATAACTACCAATAACAAATGTGTTAGCTGACATGGTTAATTGAGGGACTGTCAGTGACTGACATAACAGGAGAAAAACTGCTGATGCACAATTGAATTTTCGAAATTGCACCTGGTGTATTCTACTATTCTTACTCTCACTAGTAAGTTGAGATCCCAACTGAGTTCCTTTTTGAGACGGCTTGTGAGATTATGCCTGGAACCAGCCCTGGTCATGCATAAAACAAAATAGACCCTAACTCCTTTGGTGAGGTTATATTTCTGCCATCGAGATAAAGTCAGATAATGTTGTCTATGATAACAAGCATCCAACTGAGTGTAGCGATATGTAAATTACACCATAAAGTGTTCTGTGTAGATCAAAGTATCCCCCCTCTGATAATGATTTAAGATACAGCTTAACTGCTCACCTAATTCTATTAGACTAATCATATTTCCCCCAGACGTACCAAGCATCCAGGAAAAGGAGTTCTAGATTTACAGGTCATTTGAGATAGGCAATTTGGCTTTTACAAGGCAAGATTCAGCCCAGACTCCATAACATAAAATACTGTACCTGTGAAGCTGAGGCGTCCTTTCCCTCACCTGAAGTATGTGCATAAAACAAACCCTGTTCTCACACTTAAGCTGCTGTTGATAACGGCTCAAACGGAGCCCTGCAGGTTCAGACATAAATGTAATTAGCCTAAAATATTAGTAAAAATAATCATTTTGAGAGAGGATTTACCTTCGAGTCTTCATAAAGTCAGATAGTCTGCAAGAGGGAAGGTGTGTGACATAAGTGTATATTAAGAGGCCTTGATAAGCACAGTTTTAACGGAGTTCTCTCTGTCTGTCTCTCTCGCTGTCTTCTCTCTTGCTCTGTCTTCTCTCTTTCTCTGTCTGCTCTCTCTCTCTCTGTCTGCTCTCTCTCCCCCTTGTTCTCTCTATCTTTGTCTGTCTGTCTGTCTGTCTGTCTGTCTGTCTGTCTGTCTGTCTGTCTGTCTGTCTGTCTGTCTGTCTGTCTGTCTGTCTGTCTGTCTGTCTGTCTGTATATCATTTCAGGAGAGAGGGGGAAGGAAAGGCCTCTGTTAATGAGCTGTCTGATTAAGCCTTATCCAACCCTCTGCTGTACTTTCGGCTTCCAAGACTTAATAGATTGAGAGCAACTAAAAGTTTTTCCTTAATTTTCCTCTGCTAATGGAAACACATGTATCAATGTTATTATGGTGACCCTTTTTCACTTGGGTAACAAATAATGTGTAATTATGGCAAAAATGAACATTCTTAATATTTTATTCATATTTTTTACAACATTCAGACAGCCATATAAGATATGGAGATTGCGTCCCAATGTTTCTGCACTTTGCAAGCCTGATGTCCGGCACTAAAACATAGTCAGATTGTGTTGAAATAACACAATAAGAAAAATACAGAAATCAGCCCTTATTGTTGCAAGTCAAAACACTAGAAAGGTAATCATTAAGACAGACATTTGGATGTACACAGATATAAAAAAAAAAATAGATATAAAATAAATAAAAATAAGTCATTATCCATGAGTTCCTCTGAACATTCATGCGGAAAAATTGATCTTGAAATTGAAGCAACCATGACTACTACAGAGTAGTAGAGAGCCAGAGAGCCAGACACATACTGGCTCACTCACCTCAGAGTCAGGCTGTGTTGTAGCTGTATATATGAAGCCTTTCTAGGGCAATACAAATCAAACATGTACAGCAGTAATGACCCTAATTTTTGTCTGGCACGCTGAGTCATTTGGAAGATTAATCCGTTATCGGTAAATAAACGGTTGCCTCTCTGGATGTTGTTCAACAAACTCCCTTTCGTTCTCTTCCGCTCATAGTCCTGCATTAGTTTGGCGGGACAATTAACCACTTCCTCTGAGGATAATACTGTGACTTAAGTCATTACTACGAGTGGAGTTGCACAACAGGAACATCCGCAGATGGCTCTTTCCCAAATACTTCCTGATTTGATTCAGTGTACACCACATCAAATGTCAGTTTGATTCACAAAAACAGTTTCACATCTGTATGGTAGACCACATTCTTTATCCCGGCCCACACATTCCAGGAACAATGCTCAGAAACATCAGTTTAGCAGAACCTGGCCACACAAAACACTGTGCCAGTGGGCAGACACCATTGAAACGAACCTCTATGGTTTCATCATAGACTAGACTACCCCTCAGGAGGCCGGATCCTGTGGTTTCAAGGCTAGAAAAATGGAACAGATGCATTCAGGGATGGTGGAGACAAATATATCACAGCCCAAACTCTTCTGACAGTAGGAAATATTTAAAAAGTGAAGATAGATTGCAATAGAGTAGTCAACCTATACATTACACCAATTCATTCCTTTTTTGCTTTGTACCACTCAACCAAGTTTGTCTGTCTATACTCAATACAAAATGTAAATTACTTCACACTCTGAACTTACAGGAATGCAGACTGAGGAGAAAAATGACAATATAGTGGCTTGCCTTCAGGCTGCCATCACTATAGGTAGCCATGAGATCATTTCTGGTTAGCCTGTTAAGACCCCCTCTCAGTGGATACTGGGTAATTATCTGCAGGCACGCAAAGTGCTGGCGCAGCCCCTAGACTAGTGGTAATTTATCTCTGCTGTATAAGTTACAGAAAGGCCTTTTCCTCCTCTGTGAGACTGCATGTTCCTCCTCTGTGTGTGCAGACCACTCATAGAATGGTCATGTTTTTCTTGATGACCATACTGTTGTTTATTGAAAGAAGTGATTGAAGCATGTCCTGGTTTTAGATGTCTCTTATTTAGCCTAGTCAAAGTGAATTACTGACTTTCCTCAATGTTTTACACAGTGAGTCTGAGAGGACCTATGCTGGTTGGAATAACACATATAAGAGTCATTCACACAAATCACTCCCTAAAGATTACTCACTATGTCTCCGTTTCAGCCGATATCATTCCCCCTTTTCATTGAGGTTACACCGAGATAGCCACTTAACATCAGAGAGGTCATTCAGAATTCAAAACCACTGAGCACTTACATACAGAGAGAAGGACAGAGAGAGAAAAGAGAGAGAGAGTAAAGAGAGACAGAGAGAGAGAGAGAGAGAGAGAGAGAGACTTACAGTAACTGATCAGGGCCTGGTTTCTCAAAAGCATATTAAGGCTAAGTTCATCTTTAGAAGCACTGAGCTCAATTATTCAGCTTAGCCTTCAGATGGTATTGGGAAACCTGTCTCAGCTGTCTCAAACTAAAATCTAAAGTTTGAAAAGAAATCAAGACTGCCCCCTTGTGTCAAACTGATTTACTATACAACAGGGCAATCGACTACATAGATTCAGCAGCCATACGATTTGTTCTTGAGAGGATGATCACAGGGCTGGAACTACAAATAATTGTTAAACTGCAAACCTTGTTTACATTTGTATACTATCACATATACTGTGTCTCTCTATTATGCGTGTGAAAATGTTTAAACAGATTTCCTAAATTAAAATAATTTGGAGCTGATTTGCTGGTGTTTTTACAGTCTTAGATCTCCCAATAAAATCACTCGCAGGCCAAATTCGGCCCGCAGGCCACCAGTTGGGGAACCCTGCTATACAGTAATTAAGATTCCATTACACTAAACATTCTATACAGTAACAACAATATGGATAGCATTTTAGATATGTCTATTTTACCTCAAGGATCATATATAAACAACTAAATTCAATACATTTAAAAAAATAAGGGATTCTTGGAATTAATGCACAAAGATAAGCAAAGAGAGTGTATTAATATATACACACACACAGACACACACTACTGTTCAAAAGTTTGGGGTCACATAGAAATGTCCTTGTTTTTGAAAGAAATTAAGAAAAAAAAATTGTCCATTAAAATAACATCAAATTAATCAGAAATACAGTGTAGACATTGTTAATGTTGTAAATTACTATTGTAGCTGGAAACGTCTGGTTTTTAATGGAATATCTACATAGGCGTACAGAGGCACATTATCAGCAACCATCACTCCTATGTTCCAAAGGCACGTTGTGGTAGCTAATCCAAGTTTATCATATTTAAGGACTAATTGATCATTAGAAAACCCTTTTGCAATTATCTTAGCACAGCTGAAAACTGTTGTTCTGATTAAAGAAGCAATAAAACAGACCTTCTTTAGACTAGTTCAGTATCTGGATCATCAGCATTTGTGGGTTCGATTACAGGTCCTCAACTGGCAGCTTTATTAAACAGTACCCGCAAAACTCCAGTCTCAAAGTCAACAGTGAAGAGGCGGCTCCGGGATGCTGGCCTTCTAGCTGAGTTGCAAAGAAAACGCCATATCTCAGACTGGCCAATAAAAATAAAAGATTAAGATGGGGAAAAGACACAGACACTGGACAGAGGAAGATTGGAAAAAAAGGTTATGGACAGACGAATCGTCACTTCCTGTTGTACGCGGAATGAGGAAGAGCTCGGTTTTGTTTGTTTGGAAAGTTTGTTGTTTAAAAATATATGGGAAAGTTCTTGGTAGCTACCCAGCTTCCTATGTTGTATCCCATGATGCAGTTGGCATCAGTTGCTGGTACTGCTTGTATCTTTCCAGTGATCCTGCCGACCAAGGACGGGTCTGAGGAGCTATTTGGCATCGCAGCTAGCCTAGCTTCTAGCTAGCTGGACATCAAGCTAGCGGGGTGTTCTTGAACGCAGCCCATGATGCGGTTTGCCATTGTGGCTGGGTCCGTGGATTGTCCAAGGTTTGTGGCTATCTAGATCTCTGCTGTTTGTTCTTTTAAATTTTCCCCGTGACCTGCCCTGTCTGGAACTGCGAGGAGTAACAGCCTAACATACGTTGCTAGCTACCATGACAAAGACCAAAACCGGTGGGAGTAGCGTTGACGACCGTGCCAGGGGTGTCTATCACTAGTAAAGGATCTTTTAAACTAACAAAAAGAGACCTATAAGCAGTTGTTGTCCAAATACTTGTGGATTCTACTAATAAAAGAATGGACGACCTGACTAGAGAGGTCCAGGACCTGAAGAACAGTTTGCAGTTCAACAGTTTGCAGTTCTCCCAGGGTCAGCTCGATATGTTGAAACAGGGGAACGGCAAGATGACAGCAATCTGTAAGTCATTGAGAGAGGACTTCAGTTCTGTGTGTGAATCCATGATAACAATGACAGATAAATCAGACTATCTCGAGGGACAATCAAGGTGAAACAACATGGTTGTGGACGGAATTGCAGAATCTCCACATGAGACCTGGATGGAGTCTGAGGACAAAGTGAGGGAAATGATCTCTGAGAAATTGAAGATGGAACAGAGGAAGATTGAGGTGGAGCGCGCCCTCAGGACTGGAAAACCCACCACCGGCCCAGGTTCCTGAGGTTCAAGGACAAGGTATCTGTTCTGGAGAGAGCTAAGAACTTGAGAGGAACGTATATCTTCCTCAATGAGGACTATCCTGAAGCTGTGCGCCAGAAGAGGAAAGAACTGATCCCAGCCATGAAAGCTGCCTGAGCGTGTGGGGACATTGCGTACATCCGCTACGACAGGCTCATTGTCCACCCTCCCTCCCAGAAGCATGGAAGGGATGAGAGAGCCAAGCCTATGGGTTCGTAGCCACACACACACACACACACACACACACACACACACACACACACACACACACACGCACACACACACACAAGAAGATCTTATGTCAAGTGTTATTGAAGTGTTGTGGTTGCAGGTTCACTTGGCACATCTAAAGCCTTTTCTTTTGGGGTGTTTCTATAGGCCACCAAGTGCAAACAGTCAGTATCTAAATAATACGTGTGAAATGCTTGATAGTGTATCTGATGTAAACAGAGAGGTCTACTTACTTGGGGACCTGAATATTGACTGGTTTTCATCAAGATGTCCGCTCCAGAGGAAGCATTTTACTGTAACCAATGCCTGTAATCTGGTTCAAGTTATTATTAACCAACCTACCAGGGTGTTTACAAACACTACAGGAACAAGATCATCCACATGTTTCGATCACATTTTTACTAATGCTGTAGAACTTTGTTATGAAGCTATATCTGATGCAGTGATCACAACATAGTGGCTATATCCAGGAAAGCCAAAGTTCCAACAGCTGGGCCTAAAATAGTGTATAAGAGATCATACAAAAGATTTTGCTGTGACTCTTATGTGGATGATGTTAAAAATATTTGTTGGTCTGATATGATTAATGAGGAGCATCCAGATGCTGCACTTGATGAATTTATGAAATTGCTTCTTCCAATTATTGATAAATATGCACTTAATTTAGAAACTGACTGTTAAGGCTCCATGGATTGATGAGGAATTGAAAAACTGTATGGTTAAAAGAGATGGGGCAAAAGGAGTGGCTAATAAGTCTGGCTGTACATCTGACTGGTTTATTTACTGCAAATTGGGAAATTATGTGACTAAACTCAACAAAAGAAGAATAAACTTTATTATGAAGCCAAGATTAATCATATAAAGAATGATGGAAAAAAACTTGAGTGCTTTAAATGAAATTATGGGCAGAATAACAAATTCAACTCCATCTTTCATCGAATCAGATGGCTTATTCATCACAAAACCATTTGATGTTGCCAATTATTTTAATGATAATTTAATTTGCAAAGTGGGATAACTTAGGCAGGAAATGCCCACGACAAACAGTGAGCAATTATATTAATATATTCAAAAAAAATAATGAAAGAAAAGCAGTTCAAGTTTGAATTTTGTAAAGTTAGTATGGGAGAGGTGGGGAAATGATTGTTAACGATCAACAATGACAAACCTCCTGGCATTGACAATTTAGATGAAAAGCTACTGAGGATGGTGGCTGACTCTATAGCCAATCCTATCTGTCATATTTTTAATCTGAGCCTAGAGGAAAGTCTTTGTCCTCAGGCCTGGAGGGAAGCTACAGTAATTCCACTACCCAAGAGTGGTAAATCGACCTTTAAGCTTGGTGCTAGCTCTAAGCAAACTGTTGGAAAAAATTTGACCAAATACAATTCTATTTCTCTGTAAACCAATTAACAACAGACTTTCAGCATGCTTATAGAGAAGGGCACTCAACATGTACTGCACTGACACAAATGACTGATGATTGGTTGAAAGAAATTGATAATAAGAAGATTGTGGGAGCTGTACTGTTAGATTTCAGTGCAGCCTTTGATATTATTGACCATAACCTTTTGTTGAAAAAACGTAAGTGTTATGGCTTTTCAACCTCCTCCATATTGTGGATCCAAAGCTATCTATCTAATAGAACTCAAAGGGTTTTCATTACATGTTTGACATGAGAGGCACTTCCATTAAAGTGTGGTGTACCACAGGGCAGCTCTCTAGGCCCTCTACTCCTTTCTATTTTTACCAATGACCTGCCACTGGCATTAAACAAAGCATGTGTGTCCATGTATGCTGATGATTCAACCATATATGCATCAGCAACCACAGCTAATGAAGTCACTGAAACCCTTAACAAAGAGTTGCAGTCTATTTTGGAATGGGTGGCCAGTAATATACGGGTCCTGAACATCTCTAAAACTAACAGCATTGTATTTGGTACAAATAATTCCTTAAGTGCTAGACCTCAGCTGAATCTGGAAATGAATGGTGTGGCTGTTGAACAAGTTGAGGAGACTAAATTACTTGGCGTTATCTTAGATTGTAAACTGTCATGGTCAAAACATATAGATTCAATGGTTGCAAATATGGGGAGAGGTCTAGCTGTAATAAAGAGATGCTCTGCTTTTTTGACACCACACTCCAAAAAGCAAGTTCTGCAGGCTCTAGTTTTGTCTAATCTTGATTATTGTCCAGTCGTGTGGTCCAGTGCTGCAGGGAAAGACCTAGTTAAGCTGCAGCTGGCCCAGAACAGAGCGGCACGTTTTGCTCTTAATTGTAATCAGAGGGCTAATATTAATACTATGCATGCTAGTCTCTCTTTCCAGTCTCTCTTAAGAGTTGAGGAGAGACTGACTGCATCACTTCTTCTTTTTATAAGAAACATTTATGTGTTGAAAATCCCAAATTGTTTGCATAGTCAACTTACACACAGCTCTGACACGCACACTTATCCCACCAGACATGCCACAAGGGGTCTTTTCATAGTTCTCAAATATTCAAGAAAACGTACAGTATTATATAGAGCCCTTATTGCATGGTACTTCCTTCCATTTCATGTTGCTCATATAAACAGCAAACATAGTTTCAAAAAACAGATAAAGCAACACCTCGCGGCACAACGCCTCTCCCTTATTTGACCTAGATAGTTTGTGTTTGCATTGATATGTAGGCTACATGGCCTTTTTTTAAAATGTATGTTGTTCTGTCCTTGAGCTGTCCTTGTCTGATGATGTTCTGTATTATGTCATTATGTATTATGTTTCATGTTTTGTGTGGACCCCAGGAATAGTAGCTGCTGCTTTTGTAACAGCTAATGGGGATTCTAATAAAATGCCAAATAAGTGTGACGTGTTCGGATCACAAGAAGAACATTTGTGAGACGCAGAAAAAATGGAAAGATGCTGAAGGAGAGTTTGACGCCATCTGTCAAGCATGGTGGAGGCAATGTGATGGTCTGGGGGTGCCTTGGTGGTGGTAAAGTGGGAGATTTGTACAGGGTAAAGGGGATATTTAAGAAGGAAGGCTATCACTCCATTTTGCAACGCCATGCCATACCCTGTGGACGGCGCTTAATTGGAGCCAATAACCTCCTACAACAGAACAATGATCCAAAGCACAGCTCCAAACTATGCAATAACTATTTAGGGAAGAAGCAGTCAGCTGGTATTCTGTCTATAATGGAGTGGCCAGCACACTCACCGAATCTCAACCCTATCAACCCTGTCATGATCAGTTGTGCTCAGTGTATTGCAATTATAAACCTAGCGTACTAAGATAAACCAACGTAAGCTATTTATTGTAACCAGGAGTGTCATCAAATATGTTTGAAGAAGTAGAGGTGTTCTGTTTGGTGAATACAGAGTTCCTGTCATTACCTAGGTTATTGTTGGTGTTGTAGCAGTAGAGGAACAGGAAGAAGAACAGGAAGAAGCCTGGAGGACGAGGGAAGCTCAGTCATTATCAGTAGTGGAATAGCTTTAGACATGAACCATGATACACAGCTAGGGTCAGGAGTTTTCCATGACCACATGCCCTTACCAGGAAAAACTGTAGGGCCAGAAGTTTATCCTGGTCAGACCTCACGGCGAGGGAAAATATTCTGGCCCTAACTATGATACATAACAGGTTATAGCATGCAACCACAATCATCCTTATCCTAAACCTCTGTCATTATTGAGCGATGCCTACCTTGGAGGGAGTTGAGGATGCTGAAGATATAGTAGAATGGGATGATCATGGGTCCGAAGCTGAAGAAGGAAAAGCCCCAGGTGAGGCCCAGCAGGAATAGGAGACCCAGGATGGCCAGGGTGTTCTTAGATACTGGGTCCTGCTGGCCCTCGCCTGCCTTGGTCTTCCTCAGCAACAAGATCTGCCTCACCCCAATTATGAAGATGATCAAAGTCGAGACAAACACCCAGGCGTAATAGCCAATGTTGACTCCGTAGTGGAATTAGATGTCAGTGATCTAGCACCTGAAATGTACAATGGAAATGTATTTTTGGAGTCGATGAGCTAAATGGTTTCTGATTATCCTTAGAAAAAAACAGACAGTTCCAACAGTAAAATGGACACTTCCATTTTCACTGAATTCCCATAATCTATGTTTATGGACATGAGTTGATATTTGCTCAGTACCAGAAGGACGATGACCACTAGAGCTGGAAGGACTGGAGAGAAGGAGAAACACAAGGTTGATGCCAGATGCCTGATCCAACTGGTATGATTTGTGCAATCAGAGGCGATAACACAGTAGGCTACAGATATACTATCTTAATTTGACCAGTTTCTCACAGCAGGAAAATAATCATGCAACAACAGGAAACTATCATTATTATGTGGATTATAATTCATAGACATTATTGTAGGGGTTGATACATTTTTCGTTAGGGCAAATCAAGTCTGACATTTTAAAGTGGAATTTACAAACTTTAAACATCAAATCCACTACAAGTTTGCATTTCCTGCTGTGCAGGACAATTGTCTGTGACAACAGACTGATCAAATTAAGATCTGTATGTTGTGTCAATCAGTGAAGTACAACGGGGAGCATTCTAAAACACCCTAATATGACTTTGTTCTCACCCCATACCACAACGTAAACCTTCAGCATATAATGCAAGAACGTGGCATGAACGTTGAGTTTCTTCAGTTGCAGGAACAAGTGGACTGCCTCAATGAGGAACCAGGTAAAGGTGAACAACATGGAGTAGTGCATGACTGCTGCTATGATGACATGTGCTATATAGCTCCCCATGGATGCAATGGTCTCATTGGTCAGAAAGGTCAGGTTCAGGAAAAACTTAGCCACGAAGAGGATGACAAGGATCTTGGTGGCTTGGCTAGATTTGGTGTGGAACCAGAGGAGAACAGAGTTTGTTGCTTCAGCGTCAATATTCTCAGTTAGCTTGACATTGCCAGCCTGCTATAGAGCTCTACTGGTCATGTTACTCACACTGTAAGACTTTCTGTAATTTCAACAGTAGAACACTGTAGAATGCAAAATAAAATACCTTAAATGTGTTTTACAGCAGGATTGCTGTAGATTGCACTGCATTATGGGTAAAATGCTGAAAAATACTGTTATTAACTGTAATTGTAAGCCTCCTGTAAATATTACTCTAACTTACTGTATTTAGTAGTACCCAAACACTGCTGTAGTTGGCGGCACCAAATGTCTGTGGTGTGTGAGAGAGAGAGAGAGAGCGAAAGAGAGCTGTATCTCATAGTTGAAACCAAGACTGTTCTCGGGGCAGGTCTGCCGGTTTTGAATATCAGAAGTTGCTTTTCTTAGCAGGTTACGAGAATTAACGCAGCTGTAACGGCAGATTTCCTCCACTTCGTCTGAAGAGGAGTAAGGATCGGACCAAGATGCGGCGTGGTAAGTGTTCATGACGAATTTTAATAAGAAGAGCCTGAACACTATAAAATACAAAACAATAAACGATAACATGAAATAAACCAAACCGAAACAGTCCCATGTGGCACAAACACTGACACAGGAAACAAACACCCACAAACCAACAGTGAAACCCAGGCTACCTAAGTATGATTCTCAATCAGAGACAACTAACGACACCTGCCTCTGATTGAGAACCATACCAGGCCGAAACAGAAACACAAACATAGAAACACAAAGCATAGACTGCCCACCTCAACTCACGCCCTGACCATACTAAATAAAGACAAAACAAAGGAAAATAAAGGTCAGAACGTGACAGTACCCCCCCCCCCCCCCCAAAGGTGCGGACTCCGGCCGCAAAACCTGAACCTATAGGGGAGGGTCTGGGTGGGTGTCTGTCCGCGGTGGCGTGTCTGGCGCGGGACGTGGACCCCACTTCACCAAAGTTCTAGTGCGCCTCTTCACCCACCTCCGTGGCCTCTTTAAAGCGGCGACCCTCACCACCGACCTTGGACTGGGAACCCTAGACATGGGTCCCAAATGGAAAGGGGATTCCAGCAGCGCAAAACAGGCGGGAGATTCTGGCAGCGCCGGACAGGCGGGAGACTCCGGTAGTGCTGGAGTGAAGGACGCCTCCGGCAGCGCCGGACAGGCGGGAGACTCCGGCAGCTCCGGAGTGAAGGGCGATTCTGGCATCGCCTGGCTGACCGACGGCTCTGGCATCGCCTGGCTGACCGACGGGTCTGGCAGCTCCTGGCTGGCTGGCGGCTCTGGCAGCTCCTGGCTGGCTGGTGGCTCTGGCAGGTCCTGGCTGGCTGACGGCTCTGGCACCTCCTGGCTGACTGACGGCTCAGGACAGACTGGCGGCTCTGACAGCTCAGGACAGACGGGAGACTCTAGCAGCTCAGGACAGACGGGAGACTCTAGCAGCTCAGGACAGACAGGAGACTCTAGCAGCTCAGGACAGATGGGGGACTCTAGCAGCTCTGGACAGACGGGAGACTCTAGCAGCTCTGGACAGACGGGAGACTCTAGCAGCTCTGTACAGACGGGAGGCTGACAGCGCTGGAGAGGAGGAAAGCTCTGGCAGCGCTGGACAGGCGGGAGCCCCTGTAGGCAGAAGACGGAGAGACAGCCTGGTGCGGGGGGCTGCCACCGGAGGGCTGGTGCGTGGTGGTGGTACTGGATAGACTGGACCGTGCAGGCGCACTGGAGCTCTTGAGCACCGAGCCTGCCCAACCTTATCTGGTTGAATGCTCCCCGTAGCCTGACCAGTGCGGCGAAGTGGAATAGGCCGCACTGGGCTGTGCTGGCAAACCGGGGACACCATGCGTAAGGCTGGTGCCATGTACGCCGGCCCAAGGAGACCAGATGCGTAGAGTCAGCTTCATGGCACCTGGCTCGATGCCCACTCTAGCCCGGCCGATACGAGGAGCTGGAATGTACCGCACCGGGCTATGCACCCGCACCGGGGACATCGTGCGCTCCACAGCATAACACGGTGCCTGCCCGGTCCCTCTCGCTCTCTGGTAAGCACAGGAAGTTGGCGCAGGTCTCCTACCTGGCTTCGCCACACTCCCTGTGTGCCACCCCCCAATACATTTTTGGGGCTGCCTCTCGGGCTTCCTTGCCAGCCGTGTTCCCTCCTATCGCTGGCTCCTCTCTCCGGCTGCCTCTGCTCTCCTAGATGCCTCCACCTGTTCCCATGGTAGGCGATCCCTTCCAGCCGGGATCTCCTCGCATGTGTAGCAACCCTTGCCAAAACGTCCTCCCATGTCCAGGAGTCCTGACATCTCTGCTGCTGCTGCTGCTGCTGCTGCTGCTGCCCGTTACCACACCGCTTGGTCCTCTGTTGGTGGGTGTTTCTGTAACGGCAGATTTCCTCTTCTTCGTCTGCAGAGGAGTAAGGATCGGACCAAGATGCGGCGTGGTAAGTGTTCACGACAAATTTTAATAAGAAAAGCCTGAACACTATGAAATACAAAACAATAAACGATAACATGAAATAAACCAAACCGAAACAGTCCCGTGTGGCACAAACACTGACACAGGAAACAAACACCCACAAACCAACAGTGAAACCCAGGCTACCTAAGTATGATTCTCAATCAGAGACAACTAACGACACCTGCCTCTGATTGAGAACCATACTAGGCCGAAACAGAAACCCAAACATAGAAACACAAAACATAGACTGCCCACCCCAACTCACGCCCTGACCATACTAAATAAAGACAAAGCAAAGGAAAATAAAGGTCAGAACGTGACAGCAGCAGGTTAGGATAATTAGATAAAGGTTAGGGAAATCTAAAATGCTAACAATGTCCCCGACACGACTCAAACCTATCTACAACCAGGCCTGCTCTGAGAACAGACTTGATTTGCACTAAGGTGATGTTCCACGCCAAAAGGTCTGAGGGAAGACTCATGAGAAAATAAGCTTAAGCTATTTTTATTTTGTATTTTCGTGGAAAAGTCGCCTAAATATTTTTGAGCGGCTGCTAAATATGTAATATTACATATACTTCTGTATACCTACTGCAGGTTTTCTTAACTAAGCTACTAACTAGGTAGCTAACGTTAGCTTGTTTAGATTGTGTTAGCTAACAGTATAGCCAAGTTGACAGGTCTGTTGATCTTTCTTGCTGGTAAAATAATCTATGATATTGTAGCTATAGAGCAAATAATTTTAGTTTGAACAACGTGTAGAAATCCATATGTGTGTTTCTTTGGATAGGCTACTTAACCGGTGGGTGCATGACATGGGTGACATGGTGCTAATGCTATGATATTAGTGGCAAAGTGTTCGTAGGCTTCACCTATACAGTTCGTCTAGAGAGGGAGCGAAAGTTTAGCTATGTCAAATACACCGTTAGTTTGTCAGCAGACACGGACTGACATTTTGACTTGAAATTAGAGACTGACCGGTTATGATTTTTCAACGCCTATACCGATACCGATTATTGGAGGACCAAAAATAGCCAATAATGATTAATCGCCCGATTTAATAATAATAATAATAATAATGTATTTGTAATAATGACAATTACAACAGTACTGAATGAACACTTATTTTAACTTAATATAATATAATACATCAATAAAATCAATTTAGCCTAAAATAAAATAAAACATGTTCAATTTGGTTTAAATAATGCAAAAACAAAGTATTGGAGACGAACTTAAAAGTGCAATATGTGCCATGTAAAAAAGCTAACGTTTAAATTCCTTGCTCAGAACATGAGAACATACGAAAGCTTGTGGTTCCTTTCAACAGGAGTCTTCAATATTCCCAGGTAAGAAGTTTTAGGTTGTAGTTATTGTAGAAATTATAGGACAATTTCTCTCTATACCATTTGTATTTCATATACCTTTGACTATTGGATGTTCTTATAGGCACTTTAGTATTGCCAGTGTAACAGTATACTGTAGCTTCCGTCCCTCTCCTCGCCCCTACCTGAGCTCGAACCAGGAACAGCAGCGAAGCAACTATTAGCACCCCGCTAACTAGCTAGCCATTTCACATGGGTTACACCAGCCTAATCTCGGGAGTTGATAGGCTTGAAGTCATAAACAGCTCAATGCTTGAAGCACAGCTACGAGCTGCTGGCAAAATGCACAAAAGTGCTGTTTGAATGAATGCTTACGAGCCTGCTGGTTCCTACCATCGCTCAGACAGACTGCTCTATCAAATCATAGACTTAATTATAACATAACAACACACAGAAATTAGGTCTTAGTTAGGCCTTAGGTCATTAATATGGTCATTAATATGGTAGAATCCGGAAAACAAGACGAATCATCTCGAAAACAAGACGTTTATTCTTTCAGTGAAATACGGAACCGTTCCGTATTTTATCTAACAGGTGGCATCCATAAGTCTAAATATTCATGTAACATTGCACAAGGCAAATTAGGCGGCCCAAACTGTTGCATATACACTGACTCTGCGTGCAATGAACGCAAGAGAAGTGACACAATTTCACCTGGTTAATATTGATTTTCTTTGAGCAAAATATGCAGGTTTAAAAATAAATACTTCTGTGTATTGATTTTAAGAAAGGCATTGATGTTTATGTTTAGGTACAGTCGTGCAACGATTGTGCTTTTTTCGCAAATGCGCTTTTGTTAAATCATCCCCCGTTTGGCGAAGTTGGCTGTCTTTGTTAGGAAGAAATAGTCTTCACAGAGTTCACAACGAGCCAGGTTAGCAGGCAATATTAACTAAATATGCAGGTTTAAAAATATATACTTGTGTATTGATTTTAAGAAAGGCATTGATGTTTATGGTTAGGTACACATTGTAGCAAGACAGTCCTTTTTTGCGAATACGCACCGCATCGATTATATGCAAAGCAGGACACGCTAGATAAACTAGTAATATCATCAACCATGTGTAGGTAACTAGTGATTATGATTGATTGTTTTTTATAAGATAAGTTTAATGCTAGCTAGCAACTTACCTTGGCTTACTGCACTCGCGTAACGGGCAGTCTCCTTGTGGAGTGCATTGTAATCAGGTGGTTAGAGCGTTGGACTAGTTAACTGTAAGATTGCAAGATTGAATCCCCGAGCTGACGAGGTAAAAATCTGTCATTCTGCCCCTGAACAAGGCAGTTAACCCACCATTCCTAGGCCGGCTGGGGGTAGTGTAATCTTCATATTGCAGGCTGGCTGGTAGCTGGAAGTACCTTTATTGGGAATGTACAGGTGTAAATCCTGCAATTTCTGTTTCCTAAATATTAAAGCATTCATTACTCATGCAAAAAAACATTGAAATGTGGCAAACTACAGTTTTGCTTGTGGGTTAGAGTGCCCTTGCACCAAAGCATCACTACTTGTTACACTATCCCGACCTCATCCTGCAATTTGAGCGACTCATTCGTTTGTGGACACCGAGGTTTGAGAGCAAGCACTCCTACTTCAAGGAGTGTGCCAGAACTTGTCTGAGAGCCACCAGTTACTCCAATCTTACTTATGCAGCGGTTCACAAAGCAAAGCACTGCAGAGATGTCTAAAATTGTATACAAAGTAAAAACATACACTGAAGGCCATGTTGTAATGTGAGAAAATTATGACGGATACACATTTGGAAAGATCTTGTCACGTTCTGACCTCTATTTCTGTTGTTTTGTATTTATTTAGTATGGTCAGGGCGTGAGTTGGGTGGGCAGTCTATGTTTGTTTTTCTATGTTTTGGGGCATTTCTATGTTTTCGGCCTAGTATGGTTCTCAATCAGAGGCAGGTGTCATTAGTTGTCTCTGATTGAGAATCATACTTAGGTAGCCTGGGTTTCACTGTGTGTTTGTGGGTGATTGTTCCTGTCACTGTGTTTGTCGTCACAGGATAGGACTGTTTTGCGTTCTCACATTTCTTGTTTTCGTTAGTTTGTTCATGTGTAGTGATTTATTAAAATATGAACAACCACCACGCTGCGCTTTGGTCCACTTCTCCTCCTCCTACAGACGAACGCCCTTACAGAATCACCCACCGCAACAGGACCAAGCGGCGTGGTAACGGGCAACAGCGGCACAAGGAGGAATGGACTTGGGACGATGTGTTGGACGGCAAGGGTTGCTACACATGGGAGGAGATCCTGGCGGGAAAGGATCGCCTTCCATGGGAACAGGTGGAGGCAGCGAGGAGAGCAGAGGCAGCCGGAGAGAGGAGCCGGCGATATGAGGGAACACGGTTGGCAAGGAAGCCCGGGAGTCAGCCCCAAAAATTTATTGGGGGGGGGCTAACAGGGAGTATGGCTACGCCAGGTAGGAGACCTGAGCCAACTTCCTGTGGTTACCGGGGGGCTAGAGAGACCGGGCAGGCACCGTGTTATGCTGTGGAGCGCACGGTGTCTCCAGTGCGGGTGCACAGCCCGGTGCGGTACATTCCAGCTCCGCGTATCGGCCGGGCTAGAGTGGGCATCGAGCCAAGTGCCATGAAGCCGGCTCTACGCATCTGGTCTCCAGTGCGTCTCCTTGGGCCGGCTTACATGGCACCAGCCTTGCGCACGGTGTCCCCGGTTCGCCTGCATAGCCCAGTGCGGGCTATTCCACCTCGCCGCACTGGCAGGGCGACCGGGACCATTCAACCGGGTAAGGTTGGGCAGGCTCGGTGCTCAAGAGCTCCAGTGCGCCTGCACGGCCCGGTCTATCCGTCACCACCTCCACGCACCAGCCCTCCGGTGGCAGCTCCCCGTACCAGGCTGTCTCTCCGGCCCATCCTTGCAGGGGCTCTCTCCTCTCCAGCGCTGCCGGAGTCTCCCGCCTCTCCGGCGCTACCAGAGCCTTCCTCCTCTCCAGCGCTGCCGGAGTCTCCCGCCTGTTCGGCGCTACGAGAGCTACTCAGTCCGGCGCTTCCAGAGCCTTCCTCCTCTCCAGCGCCGCCAGTGCCGCCCGTCTGCCCAGCGCCGCCAGTGCCGCCTGTCTGCCCAGCGCCGCCCGTCTGCCCAGCGCCGCCAGTGCTGCCCGTCTGCCCAGCGCCGCCAGTGCTGCCCGTCTGCCCAGCGCCGCCCGTCTGCCAGGAGCCGCCAGCGCCGCCCGTCTGCCAGGAGCCGCCAGTGCCGCCCGTCTGCCAGGAGCCGCCAGTGCCGCCCGTCTGCCAGGGGCCGCCAGTGCCGCCCGTCTGCCAGGGGCCGCCAGTGCCGCCCGTCAGCCAGGGGCCGCCAGTGCCGCCAGTCAGCCAGGGGCCGCCAGTAAGCCAGGGGCCGCCAGTGCCGTCAGTCAGCCAGGGGCCGCCCGAGCAGCTGCCGCTCTGTCCCGAGCAGCTGTCCCTCTGTCCCGAGCAGCTGTCCCTCTGTCCCGAGCAGCTGTCCCTCTGTCCCGAGCAGCTGTCCCTCTGTCCCGAGCAGCTGCCGCCCCTCTGTCCCGAGCAGCTGCCGCCCCTCTGTCCCGAGCAGCTGCCGCCCCTCTGTCCCGAGCAGCTGCCGCCCCTCTGTCCCGAGCAGCTGCCGCCCCTCTGTCCCGAGCAGCTGCCGCCCCTCTGTCCCGAGCAGCTGCCGCCCCTCTGTCCGGAGCAGCTATCGCCCCTCTGTCCCGAGCTGCTATCGCCCCTCTGTCCCGAGCTGCTATCGCCCCTCTGTCCCGAGCAGCTGCCCCTCTGTCCCGAGCAGTTGTCCCTCTGTCCCGAGCAGCTGCTTCACCTCTGTCCCGAGCTGCCCCTCTGTCCCGAGCAGCCCCTCTGTCCAGTGGGATCATTGAGAGGGGTGGCCATGGTGAGTAAGCCAGGGAGGCGGACAATAAGGCGGACTAAGACAATGGTGAAGTGGGGTCCACGTCCCGCACCAGAGCCGCCACCGCGGACAGACGCCCACCCAGACCCTCCCCTATAGGTCAAGGTTTTGCGGCCGGAGTCCGCACCTTTGGGGGGGGGGGGGGGGGGGGTACTGTCACGTTCTGACCTCTACTTCTGTTGTTTTGTATTTATTTAGTATGGTCAGGGCGTGAGTTGGGTGGGCAGTCTATGTTTGTTTTTCTATGTTTTGGGGCATTTCTATGTTTTCGGCCTAGTATGGTTCTCAATCAGAGGCAGGTGTCATTAGTTGTCTCTGATTGAGAATCATACTTAGGTAGCCTGGGTTTCACTGTGTGTTTGTGGGTGATTGTTCCTGTCACTGTGTTTGTCGTCACAGGATAGGACTGTTTTGCGTTCTCACATTTCTTGTTTTCGTTAGTTTGTTCATGTGTAGTGATTTATTAAAATATGAACAACCACCACGCTGCGCTTTGGTCCACTTCTCCTCCTCCTACAGACGAACGCCCTTACAGATCTCACTGATTCTGGTCACAGATTCACAGATTCATTTAATTGTTGGGGTGTATCAGTCTGTGTCAGGGGTCGATCTCGGGGTTCATTTTATACCAGATTCTCTGATTAATTATGTGTGTGTTAATGAAGATAGTCTGAGTTATTATTACACACTACCAGTTTATAAAGTGTCAGGTTTCTCTGTTGTTTCCATGTGTTCTCCTTAAACCAGTGTAGGCATGGAGGGTCTTCATGATGCAATTAAACACCAATTGCCCGAGTTGGAGACCGAGATGGTGAGATCTTTGTCAGAGCATCTGAGGGCAAATGTTGGAGTGGAGAATATTAACGACCTTGAATATGTTCAGCCAGAGGACATAAAATACCAATTAACGCCAATATAGTGCCGGGAATCAAAGAGGTGATATCTTGATAAATGTAACATATGTTTGTCATTGTTATGAAAAAAGGTGCTATTTAGAACCTAAAATGGTTATTTGGCTGTCCCCATAAGAGAACCCTTTGAATATCCCTTTTTGATTCCAGGTACATGTATAACCCTTTTGGTTCCAGGTAGAACTCTTCTGGGTTCCATGTAGAACCCTTTCCACAGAGGGTTCTACCTGGAACCAAAAATGGTTATCCTATGGGGACTGCCAAAGAACCCTTTCGGAACAAAAGGCAATGACGATCTAACAGCCACTGCTGCCATTGTTTTGTTGATGACCCACTTCAAAGAGAAGGACAAATCTCCGTTCCTCTTGGTAGATGTAAGGAAGAGTGATTTAATACTTAAAAAGTTTATATGATTAATGGTGTTTATACTGTACTATTACACATGATTTGAATATTTTTTATATGTATGTTTTGTGATTTTAGGTCACTGCAACTCGGGTTGATGTTGAGGTGCAAATTCCTTTGCCAGACACACCAAGGCTGATCATGCTTGGTAATACATTTATTTTATTTAAGGTGGAACAGAAATATATAGTATTGGGGTTCCTATCTAGAGATGTCTAGTATGTATACACTAACACCCTTACTTCTGTGTATTTCAGGAAATACTCTATTGGGTTTCTCAAAATGGATGGTGTTGATCGAGGGGAGAGTGGTCTGCATTTGGATAGTGAGTGCAACTTTGCTGCTGCCCTCTCTGTGCTCTTCAGCACTTTCTATGTGACATATTACAGCATCCTTGCTGTAAATTTACAGCAGGAATGCTGTAATATGTTTTACAGTAAGGAAAATAGTACTGTAAACTATGTTACAGCATCACTGCTGTAAAGCAAAATTACAGTATTACAGCAACTGTGGTGCCAGTATAATGCTGAAATGCTTTAATATTTCAACAGAGGCAGGCGATAGACAGGTCAAGGCAGGCAGGGGTCAGCAAACCAGAGGAGGGGCAATGGTACCAGACAGGCAGGCAGGGTCAGGGTAAGGCAAAGGTTGGTAATCCAGAGGGGGCAAAGTTACAGGACGGCAGGCAGAGTGGCAGGACGGCTGACAGGCAGAGTGGCCAGGCAGGCAGGCTCAGAGTCTGGACAGGCAAGGGTCAAAACCAGGAGGGCAAGAAAAGAAAGACTTAAAAGCAGGAGCTGAGACACAAAACGCTGGTTGACTCAAACAAACAAGACGAACTGGCAACAGGCAAACAGAGAACACAGGTATAAATACACAGGGGATAATGGGGAAAATGGGCGTGGAGGGGGGTGGAGACAATAACAAAGACTGGTGAAACAGATCAGGGTGTGACATAATCTACAGTACGAGAATAATTATAATTTCAATCTTTATCAATCAGTGTACAGTTGAGTATTTTGTTCAAGAATAAAACATACTTTCATAATAAGTTAACTGACTGATAGTAATCATTGTTCTACCTCTAATGGGCATTTTATTGTACTTATAGTCATATCCTTGTTAGGGGAAAAGCCAAAGTAGATCTCCTTGGGATTTATTTTACGAAGTCTACTAAGGAGTCCTTTAACCTTTCCCATAGAAATGGCTGCAGTGTTGGTGTGTCCCATCAGCTCAATCAACGAGGAAAGATTTTTCATAGACACTGTTATAGTGAGAGAATATTGAAATATAGATGAGATCCCAGTTTGCACTGCTCTAGACACTTTTATTTTGTATGGGGTAGATCAGCTTTGAAAATGCAGATAGATTGTAGGTTCTATCAAGTTTATACTTTGTTCCCCCCTACCCTACCATCTCTACCCTGATTGGAGTAAACTAACAGACAACAGTACCTCTACTGCTACTTACAGCTATTTTGCTCACATTTATGGTACCTGTAGTTAAATAATGATATATCATATTAAACATAATTTCCTCTTCAAGCGCTGGATTTTCACCCACAGCGGCAAATCCACCATTCTTTCTGATCTTAACTTCAACCCTCCGATGTCCACAGATTAACCCAACTTTCCCGGTATAATGCCATTTTGCTATTTCCTGTTGCAATACATCTCTCCATTTTACTGTGATGTCTTACGAGGATACTGAACATCTCTATTTGTTACATTTCTACTGCTATTGCCTTTTTACACAAGAGTATAATGATATTTCCCATTGACTGATCGTGGTTTTTCAGATCCCCTAACAATGCTCTAGACTTTTCTGTGATCAACCTAAATCACATCCCCTGAATTGTATTCCCACAAACCACCATGATTATTAGCACCACTGTTACCTCTGCCCCACTAGAAGATAATGTTTGTCACATGTACTATAGTATTACTGTATTATTACTTCTTAAACTCTAAATACTTATGATGCCAAATCAGCACTTATCACCCCACTTGAGCTTTCCTGTTGGGAGCCGGACACAGACATGTTTATATCCGGCTTCCCCACATGTTTGTCACATGTCACACAACTTTGCGTGATTGCATCCCCGTAGTGATCAAAACAAAAACGATGCATATTGCTCAGACCACATTTGAATGTCCAGTATGACGTCTTCATTAGAACTACAGTTCAATATTCATTTTAACATAATGACTGTATATATATGCATGTACTGTAGCTACCTCTGCAGGCATGTGCATCATAGGGTGAATCTTCTCCACAAATGGTTTCTGGCTTCACCAGAGTAGTCTGATCACCTTTTAGATCATTACAAAAGCACATGGTTAAAGCATACTGAAATCAAAATAGTAACTGAAACAAATAAAACTATGCAGTAGATCTCTCCTGCTGTTTGTGACATGGCTCCTATGAATGTCAGCACATGCATGTCTGAAAAAGGATGTCAACTTTGAAAATGGGTGATAATAGCATTTAACTTAGAATTACAGTACAATTATTTTACATCCAGTTATGGAGGCAGGCTTTAAGGGCAGAAGAGACCCTGGAACACATGTCATACTGAAACACATGCTGTAGTGTTTGGCCTAACTGATGAGCTTATGTTTATTCCTGTAAGTCTTTGTAGATGTATTATTTTGATGTGTGTAAATGTATTATTTAGTTGGTAATTAAAAGGAAATGGAATTACCTATTGAAAGGTTAGGCCTAATAGCTTACAGTGGTTGTAGGCTGACCACAGCACTGCATTACAAAACAGGTGCTTGATCTAGCATTCACCAGTGGAAGGCACTATATAACAGGGAAAGCAAACCATGAACAAGCCTCCAAAAGATCATTAGCCTACACCTCAATGGCTGCAGTAACTTGGTTATGTTATCTAAAACATCTCTGATAAAGTATGTTATGACAAAAAATGATTACATCTACTATACCTGTGGCATTTTGATAGAACTGTGATGGTTTGATGTTATGTTCTTTCTCAGTGGAAACCACAAGTTGAGCACTTGCTTCCCAATATCATCTTTTCTCAAGAGTTATGATGTGTGAATTTCCATCTTTCCTCACTTCAAATGTACAGTTGGGGAATCCTGGATGACATTTTTCAAAAGATTCATGCAGAATTACAACAAAGTATTCATAAAATTAATTTAAATGATTTGAATACCCATAAATGGACTTCTGCAACGGTGGTTAAAGATCTACAGTACCTTAAAAAAGAAATCACACCCCTAGACTTTTTACACATTTTGTTGTGTTAAAGCCTGAATTGAAAATTAATTACATTTTGATTTTGTGTCACTGGCCTACACACAATACCCCATAATGTCAAAGTGGAATTATATTTTTAGAAATACTTACAAATGAATTACAAATAAAAAGCTGAAATGTCTTGAGTCAATAAGTATTCAACCATTTTCTTATGGCAAGCCTAAATAAATATAGGAGTAAAACTTTGCTTAACAAGTCATATAATAAGTTGCATGAACTCAATCTGTGTGCAATAACAGTGTTTAACATGATTTTTTAACCACTACCTCATCTCTGTACCCCACACATATAATTATCTGTGAGCTCCCATAAGGCACTGCATTTCAGTGCTTGAGGCATCACTACAGACCCTCGTTCAATCCCGGGCTGTATCACAACTGGCTGTGATCGGGAGTCCCTCCCCCAGGTAAGGGGAGGGTTTGACCGGGGTAGGTCATCATTGTAAAATAAGAATTTGTTCTGAACTGACTTGCCTAGTTAAATAAAGGTTAAATAACATAATTTTTAAAATATATATCTGTGAGGTCCCTCTGTCCGGCAGTGAATTTCAAACACAGAAACCAGGGAGGGTTTCCTATGCCTTAGAATTTAAAAGGAAATTGAATAGATCTAAGCACAAGCAAAATCCTAGAGGAAACCCTGGTTCAGTCTGCCTTCCAACAGACACTGGGAGACAAATTCACCTTTCAGCAGGACAATAACCTAAAACACAAGGCCAAATATACACTGGAGTTGCTTACTAAGATGACATTGAATGTTCCTGAGTGGCCTAGTTACAGTTTTGACTTAAATCAACTTGAACATCTATGACAAGACTTGAAAATGGCTGTCTAGCTATGATCAACAACCAACTGGGAAGAATTTGAAAAATAATAATGCTATTCACAATCCAGGTGTGCAATGCTCTTAGAGACTAACATGTATTGACCTAGGGGTTGGGAATATTTACAGTTCCAGTCAACAGTTTGGACACACCTACTCATTCAAGTGTGCAAAGCTGTCATCAAGGCGAAGGGTGGCTACTTTGAAGACTGTCAAATATAACATTTATTTTCATTTTTGAACACTTTTTTGGTTACTACATGATTCCACGTGTTATTTCATAGTTTTGATGTCTTCACTATTATTCTACAATGTAGAAAATAGTCAAAAATAAAGAAACACCCTTGAAGGAGTAGATGTGTCCAAACTTTCGACTGGTACTGTATGTAAATTAGATAATTCTAAAAAAGATAAGTCTAAAAACATGTTTTCACCTTGTCGTTATGGGGTATTGTGTGTAGATGGTTGAAAGAAAAATGTAATTAATTTTGAATTCAGGCTGTAACACAACAAAATCAAATAAAATATATGTGTCACATACACATGGTTAGCAGATGTTAATGCAAGTGTAGCGAAATGCTTGTGCTTCTAGCTCTGACCATGCAGTAATATCTAACAAGTAATATAACCTAACAATTTCACAACAACTACCCTATACACACAAGTGTAAAGGAATGAATACGAATATGTACTCAAAAATATATAAATGAGTGATGGCTGAACGGCATAGGCAAGATGCAGTAGATGGTATAGCGTACAGTATATACATATGAGATGAGTAATGTAGGGAATGAAAACATTATATGAAGTGGCATTGTTTAAAGTGGCTATTGATACATTACATCAAGATGGCAAGATGCAATAGATGGTATAGCGTACAGTATAAACTGTACATATGAGATAAGTAGTGTAGGGTATGAGAACATATAAAGTGGCATTGTTTAAAGTGGCTAGTGATACATTTAATTACATCAAGATGGCAAGATGCAGTGAACAGGCAGTGGCTCGGGTGATTGTTGTCCTTGATGATCTTTTTGGCCTTCCTGTGACATTGGGTGGTGTAGGTGTCCTGGAGGGCAGGTACTTTGCACCCGGTGATGCATTGTGCAGACCTCACTACCCTCTGGAGAGCCTTCCGGTAATGGGCGGAGCAGCTGCCGTACCAGGCGGTGATACAGCCCGATAGGATGCTCTCGATTGTGCATCTGTAAAAGTTTGTGAGTGTTTTTGGTGACAAGCCAAATTTCTTCAGCCTCCTGAGGTTGAAGAGACGCTGCTGTTCCTTCTTCACCACGTTGTCTGTGTGGGTGGACCATTTCAGTTTGTCCATGATGTGTACGCCGAGGAACTTAAAACTCTCCACCCTCTCCACTACTGTCCCATCATTGTAGATAGGGGGCTGCTCCCTCTGCTGTTTCCTGAAGTCCACGATCATCTCCTTTGTTTTGTTGACATTGAGTGTGAGGTTATTTTCCTGACACCACACTTCCAGGGCCCTCACCTCCTCCCTGTAGGCCGTCTCGTCATTGTTGGTAATCAAGCCTAAAACTGAAGTGTCGTCTGCCAACTTGATGATTGAGTTGGAGGCGTGCATGGCCACGCAGTCATGGGTGAACAGGGAGTACAGGAGAGGGCTGAGAACGCACCCTTGTGGGGACCCAGTGTTGAGGATCAGCGGGATGGAGATGTTGTTACCTACCCTCACCACCTGGGGGTGGCCCGTCAGGAAGTCCAGGACCCAGTTGCACAGGGCGGGGTCGAGACCCAGGGTCTCGAGCTTGATGACGAGTTTGGAGGAAACTATGGTGTTAAATGCTGAGCTGTAATCGATGAACAGCATTCTTACATAGGTATTCCTCTTGTCTAGATGGGTTAGGGCAGTGTGCAGTGTGATGGCGATTGCGTCGTCTGTGGACCTATTGGGGCGGTAAGCAAATTGGAGTGGGTCTAGGGTGTCAGGTAGGGTGGAGGTGATATGGTCCTTGACTAGTCTCTCAAAGCACTTCATGAGGACGGAAGTGAAGTAGTCGTTTAGCTCAGTTACCTTAGCTTTCTTGGGAACAGGAACAATGGTGGCCCTCTTGAGGTATGTGGGGACAGCAGACTGGGATAAGGATTGATTGAATATGTCTGTAAACACACCAGCCAACTGGTCTGCGCATGCTCTGAGGACATGGCCGGGGATGCTGTCTGGGCCTGCAGCCTTGCGAGAGTTAACACGTTTAAATGTTTTACTCACTTTGGCTACAGTGAAGGAGAGCCCACAGTCTTTGGTAGTGGGCCGTGTCAGTGGCACTATATTCAAAGCGAGCAAAAAAGTTGTTTAGTCTGTCTGGGAGCAAGGCATCGTGATCCACGACGGGGCTGATTTTTCTTTTGTAGTCTGTGATTGACTGTAGACCATTTCCTCTTGCCTTACAAGTACAGTACCTTCATAAAGATTTCATACCCCTTGACTTAATCCACATACCCCTTGACTCCACTTCCGGCGCCGACAGAGATGGCCGCCTCGCTTCGCGTTCCTAGGAAACTATGCAGTATTTTGTTTTTTTTATGTGTTATTCCTTACATTGTTACCCCAGGTAATCTTAGGTTTTATTACATACAGTCGGGAGGAACTATTAGATATAAGAGCAATGTCAACTCACCAACATTACGACCAGGAATACGATTTTCCCGAAGCGGATCCTCTGTTTGGCCTACCACCCAGGACAATGGATCGGATTACAGCCGGCGACCCAAAACAAGGGCGCCGTAGAAGGGGCAGACGGAGCAGTCTTCTGGTCAGGTTCCGTAGACAGGCACATTGCGCACCGCTCCCGAGCATTCTACTCGCCAATGTCCAGTCTCTTGACAACAAGGTAGACGAAATCCGAGCAAGGGTAGCATTCCAGAGAGACATCCGAGACTGTAACGTTCTCTGTTTCATGGAAACATGGCTCACTCAAGACACGCTATCTGAGTCAGTACAGCCACCTGGTTTCTTCCCGCATCGCGCCGACAGAAACAAGCATCTCTCTGGTAAGAAGAAGGGCGGGGGTGTATGCCTTATGATTAACAAGACGTGGTGGGATCATAACAACATACAGGAACATATTCAATCTCTCCCTATCCCAGTCTGCTGTCCCCACTTGCTCCAAGATGTCCACCATTGTTCCTGTACTCAAGAAGGCAAAGGGTAACAACTAAATTACTATCACCCCGTAGCTCTCACTTCTGTCATCATGAAGTGCTTTGACAGGCTAGTTATGGATCATATCACCTCCACCTTATCTGACACCCTAGACCCACTTCAATTTGCATACTGCCCCAATAGATCCACAGACGATGCAATCGCTATCTTACTGCACACTGCCCTATCCCATCTGGACAAGAGGAATACTTATGTAAGAATGTTGTTCATTGACTCTTGCTTAGCATTAAACACCATAGTACCCTCCAAGCTGGGTCTGAACCCCACCCTGTGCAACTGGGTCCTGGACTTCCTGACAGGCCGTGCCCAGGTGGTGAAGGTAGAAAACAACACCTCCACTACACTGATCCTTAACAAAGGGGCTCCACAATGGTGCGTGCTCAGCCCCCTCCTGTACTCCCTGTTCACATATGACTGCGTGGCCACACACGTCTCCAACTCAATCATCAAGTTTGCAGACGACACAACCGTAGTAGGCCTGATTACCAACAATGACGAGACAGCCTACAGGGAGTAGGGGAGGGTGCCAGGAAAATAACCTCTCCCTCAACGTCAACAAAATGAAGCTGATTGTGGATTTAAGGAGACAGCAGAGGGTGTCGCAGTGGAAAAGGTGAAAAGATGAAGAAGACGCAACAGTGCCTCTTCAACCTCAGAAGGCTTAAGAAATTCAGCTTGGCCCTTAACACCCTCACAAACTTTTACAGATGCACCATTGAGAGCATCCTGTCAGGCTGTATCATCGCCTGGTACGGCAACTGCACTGCCCACAACCGCAGGGCTCTCCAGAGGGTGGTGCGGTTTGCCCAACGCATCACCTGGGGGCGCACTGCCTGCTCTCCAGGTTACCTATAGCACCCGATGTCACAGGAAGTCCAAAAAGATCATCAAGGACATCAACCACCCGAGCTGTTCACCCTGCTATCATCCAGAAGGCAAGGTCGGTACAGGTTCATTAAAGCTGGGACCAAGAAACTGAAAAACAGCTTCTCTCTAAAGGCCATCAGACTGTTATAATAGCCATCACTAGCTGGTCTCCCCCCAGTACCCTGCCCTGAACTTAGTGACTGTCACTAGCCGGCTACCAACTGGTTACTTAACCCTGTACCTTAGAGGCTGCTGCCATATGTACATAGACATAGAATCACTGGTCACTTCAATAATGGAACACTGGTCACTTTAATACTGTTTACATACTGTTTTACTCATTTCATATGTATATACTGTATTCTACTGTATTTTAGTCAATGCCACTATGACAGTTTGCAAAGCTGTCATCAAGGCAAAGGGTGGCTACTTTGAAGAATCTCAAATATAAAATATATTTTTGGTTAATACATGATTCCATATGTGTTATTTCATAGTTTTGATGTCTTCACTATTATTCTACAATGTAGAAAATAGTCAAATGAAAGAAAACCCCTTGAATGAGTAGGTGTGTCCAAACTTTTGACTGGTACTGTACTTCCATTAGTTATATCAACTGGTATCTGGCGACCTTCAGATGAGGCTTGTGAGGCATTTGTGCATCCTATGGCAATTCAACAGACATCTATGTGTTTGTGAGAGTCAAATTATTGTGTAGCCCAAACTGTTCGGATGCTACAGTTGGCAAATCGGCTGTACCAACTTCAGACGAGTCCCAATACGCTTGAGGGAGTCGTAAAGCAAAACGAGAACCCCATCTTCTTCGTGAGAGTCTCATCCTTCCATAGAGTTGTCATAATAGTTTGCCAACCCGTTTGAGAAGACGGATTTTCGACATGTCTCATGGTCTGACCAACACTGCTCAAGGTCTGTCACCTTTCACCGCAGATGCGGAAGTGCTGATGCGGCGGATTGAGATGCATCCAATGCAAAGAAACTGATATCTCTAGTTCATACTGACAGATTTTTATGGGGATTTTTTAATTATGCTAATTTGATTTGTGCGGGTGGACGAACATCTACTCTACTTAACCATGTGCTTAAGGCTATATAGTGTTTGTTTATATTTACATTGTTTGTCCACATTTTTTTGTGTTACAAAGTGGGATTCAAATGGATTGAATTGAAGAATACGAACTAAAGAAAATAGTCTGTAATTTCAAAGTGGAAGGAAAAAATAATATGATTAGATAAGTATTCAACCCCCTTAGTCAATACATAGAATCACCTTTGGCGGCGATGACCGCTGTGTCTTTCTAGGCAAGTCTCTAATAGCTTTGCAAACCTGGATTGTACAATACATGATTCTTTTAAAATTATTATTCATAAAAATACAAATAAATCAAGCACTGTCAAGTTGGTTGTTGATCATTGCTAGACAGCCATTTTCAAGTCTTGCCATAGATTTTCAAGCCGATTTAAGTCAACTGTAACTAGGCCACTCAGGAACATTCAATGTTGTCTTAGTAAGTAACTCCAGTGTATAATTGGCCTTGCGTTTTAGGTTATTGTCCTGCTGAAAGGTGGATTTGTCTCCCAGTGTTTGTTGGAAAGCAGACTGAACCAGGTTTTCCGCTAGGACTTTTCCTGTGCTTAGCTCTATTCTTTTTATTTAAATAAAGAATTTACAATTTTTTATCCCCAATTTCATGATATCCAATTGGTAGTTACAGACTTGTCCCATCGCTGCAACTCCTGTATGGACTCAGGAGAAGCGAAGGTCTAGAGCCATGCGTCTTCCGAGAATGACCCTGCCAAGCCGCACTGCTTCTTGACACACTTCTTGATTAACCAGGAAGCCAGCCACACCAATGTGTCGGAGGAAACAGTGTACAACTGGCGACCGTGTCAGAGTGCATGCGCCTGTCCTGCCACAGGAGTTGCTAGAGCGAGATGGGATAAGGACATCCCGGCCAGCCAAACCCTCCCATAACCCGGACGACGCTTGGCCAATTGTGCTTCAACTCATGGGCCTTCCGGTCGTGTCCGGCTGTGACACAGCCAAGGATCAAACCCGGATCTGTAGTGACGCCTCAAGCACTGCAGTGCCTTAGACCGCGGCGCCACTCGGGAGGCCATTCCTTTTATTTTTAATCCCCCCCAAAAACGCCATAGTCCTTGCCAATGAAAAACATACCCATAACATGATACAACCACCACCATGCTTAAAAATATGAAGAGTGAGACTCAGTGCCTTTTTGCAAACAGGATGCATGTTTTGGAATATTTGTATTCTGTACAGGTTTCCTTCTTTTCACTCTGTCATTTAGGTTACTATTGTGGAGTAACTACAATGTTGTTGATCCATCCTCAGTTTTCTCCTATCACAGCCATTTAAAGCTGTCACGTTCTGACCATCGTTCTTGTGTGTTTTCCTTGTTTTAGTGTTGGTCAGGACGTGAGCTGGGTGGGCATTCTATGTTGTGTGTCTGGTTTGTCTATTTCTATGTTTGGCCTGATATGGTTCTCAATCAGAGGCAGGTGTTAGTCATTGTCTCTGATTGGGAACCATATTTAGGTAGCCTGTTTTGTGTTGGGTTTTGTGGGTGATTGTTCCTGTCTTTGTGGCACCAGATAGGACTGTTTCGGTTTTTTCACGTTTCCTAGGTTGTTGTATTTTCATCTTTATTAAAGATGTACAAAAATAACCACGCTGTATTTTGGTCCGCCTCTCTTTCACCAGAAGAAAACCGTTACAAAAGCTGTAACTGGTTAAAATTGGCCTCATGGTGAAATCCCTGAGAGGGTCCCTTCATCTCCGTCAACAGAATTAGGAAGCACCCCACTATCTTTGTTGTGACTGGGTGTATTAATACACCATCCAAAGTGTATTTAATAACTTGATCATGCTCAGAGGGATATTCAGTGTCTGCTTTTATTTTTCCCATCTACCAATAGGTGTTCTTCTTTGCGAGACATTGGAAAACCTCCCTGGTGTTTGTCGTTGTATCTGTGCTTGAAATTCACTGTTTGACTGAGTGACCTTAGTGATAATTGTATGTGTGGGGCACAGAGATGGGGTAGTCATTAAAAAATAATGTTAAACACCATTATTGCAAACATAATTAGGCCATGCAACTTATTATCTAACTTATTATGCACATGTTTACTCCTGAAGTTGTTTAAGCTTGCCATAACAAAGTGGTTGAGTACTTGTTGAATCAAGACATTTCAGCTTTCCATGTTTTAATTTGTAAACATTTTTAAAACAATTCTACTTTGACATGAATCTATATTAAAATCTAAATGTGATAAATTATAAATTCAGGTTGTAACGCAATATAACGTGGAAAAAGTCAAAGAAGTATATCATTAATTCATAAGTCCAATTTTCAAAATGGGAGGGTTTTGTTTGGTTGTTTGGAAATGGTGTTTTGTTTGAGATAGCCTTTTGCGTGCATCCAGTTGGTACAAAGACTTGATGGGACCATTATTCTGTGTGATACATAGTCGTGGCCAAAAGTTTGAGAATGACTCATGGCAGCCCATTCTTGCATAATCAATGCTTGTAGTTTGTCAGAATTTGTGGGGTTTTGTTTGTCCGCCTGCCTCTTCAGTATTGACCACAAATTCTCAATGGGATTAAGGTCTGGGAGTTTCCTGGCCATGGACCCAAAATATCGATGTTTTTTTCCCCGAGCCACTTGGTTATCACTTTTGCCTTATGGCAAGGTGCTCCATCATGCTGGAAAAGGCATTGTTCGTCACCAAACTGTCCCTGGATGGTTGGGAGAAGTAGCACTAGAAGGATATGTTGGTACTATTCTTTATTCATGGCTGTGTTCTTAGGCAGAATTGTGAGTGAGCCCACTCCCTTGGCTGAGAAGCAACCCCACATATGAATGGTCTCAGGATGCTTTACTGTTGGCATGACACAGGACTGATGGTAGCTCTCACCTTGTCTTCTCCTGACAAGCTTTTTTCCGGATGCCCCAAACAATCGGAAAGGGGATTCATCAGAGAAAATGACTTTACCACAGTCCTCAGCAGTCCAATCCCTGTACCTTTTGCAGAGTATCAGTCTGTCCCTGATGTTTTTCCTGGAGAGAAGCGGCTTATTTGCTGCCCTTCTTGACACCAGGCCATCCTCCAAAAGTCTTCGCCTCACTGTGCGTTCAGATGCACTCACACCTGCCTGCTGCCATTCCTGAGCAAGCTCTGTACTAGTGGTGCCCCAATCCCGCAGCTGAATCAACTTTAGGAGACGGTCCTGGCGCTTGCTGGACTTTCTTGGGCGTCCTGAAGCCTTCTTCACAACAATTGAACCGCTCTCCTTGAAGTTCTTGATGATCTGATAAATGGTTGATTTAGGTGCAATCTTACTGGCAGCAATATCCTTGCCTGTGAAGCCCTTTTTTTGTGCAAAGTAATGATGACGGTACGTGTTCCCTTGCAGGTAACCATGGGTGACAGAGGAAGAACAATGATTCCAAGCACAACCCTCCTTTTGAAGCTTCCAGTCTGTTATTTGAACTCAATTAGCATGACAGAGTGATTTCCAGCCTTGTCCTCATCAACACTCACACCTGTGTTAACGAGAGAATCACTGACATGATGTCAGCTGGTCCTTTTGTGGCAGGGCTGAATTGCAAGTGGAAATGTTTTTGGGGGATTCAGTTCATTTGCATGGCAAAGAGGGACTTTGAAATTAATTGCAATTCATCTGATCACCCTTCATAACATTCTGGAGTATATGCAAATTGCCATCATACACACTGAGGCAGCAGACTTTGTGAAAATTAACATTTGTGTCATTCTCCAAACTTTTGGCCATGACTGTACATGCAAATAGTTTGCTTTGAAGAGCCACAGTAGATTATTTAATGGACAGAAAGTCCCTGTATTGGAGACACGTGTCCTTGGCATAGAGAAGACAGATCTGTGAAATCTGGAAGCATGTCTATAACATATTGTGAAATGTCATAATAGCATTGAAAGTAACTGTTCTTTTGCCATTAAATATAGTTTGTGCTAACAATTGTCCTCGCTCTATATTTAGTTTGGACAGCAAGTGTGTGTGTGTGTGTACATGTGTCAGAGAGGTTAATCTCCAGGTTGTGTAGATACGGGGTGTGATCCCCTGCAGCTGGGGGCACTTAGGTTTTTCAGAGGGCCAGCATCTCAGGTTTCAGCCAGGCGTGTGTGCTGCTGCCTAACTCTCCATCGCTATAATGGCTCCCTTGTGTCCCTCAATCACACTGTAAATTACCTCAGCTAGACTAGGCCGGAAGAGTATCCATTTAAGTGTGTAAAATGTTTAGGCTATGTGTACAGTGCATAAATAGAGAGCGTTCATGTGCATCTACAAGTGCTTCCCCACAGCAGTATGGTTGCGGGTGTATGTGTTTTTGTCTGGCTTTGTGCATGCATGTGCAATAATTCAATTATTCATATAACAGCTATTACCAGGCAGTATACTAGATACCAATCAAATATTATAAACAATCAATATAGGTGCTCTATTCGTGTAGCCATCAAAGTTGACTCACCTCAGAGGCTCAAGTTAATCTGTACCAGGTAAACAGCCTCCGTCACATGGACAAACACAGCAAACTGAGTGGTCAGAACATTATGTTACAAGCCAACTGGTCAGTCATGTGGCCAGAGCAGAACTGGGTTTATTCTTGTGTAGAAACTCATCTGATTTGCCTAGGCTAGGCACGTTTGTTTGGCGGCGGTGGGTACAGTACATTCTAGCCATACATTCATGGAGAATTAGTGTGTCTCACACTGCCCTCCAGGGTCGATGAAACATTATTTCACTGCACAATCCTTACCTGTAGTTCATGCACCAGCGTTCAATTTTGCGTAAAAAAACTGTTTTCTACTGTGGTATTACGTAAAAAAAAAGTCTTATTATCAGATCAGATGCTCAGGAAATATCTGTAGTTATACTACAAATCATTTGAGACAGAATCCCCAGACAGAGGAGAACATACAGAGAAAGGGGTAGAGGGTGTACAGGGGGGTAGAGGGAGGGAGAGCCATGGTGGTTTTTAATGTGGTTAGAACAAGCCTGCCAGGGAGATAAGGTGATTAGTGCCCAGGCGGCAACACTAAACACGTTTAAGAACTGCTTATGGGATGGATATGGCTGGGCCTGCATGGAGGGATTTATTGATTGAGCTGTTATTGACAGTCAGCAGCACTCTCCAAGTAAACCTACGGTCGATGTCCTAGCCCCCGTGGAAATCTAATTAGCGTAATACAAACATCCCCATACAAAACCAGCATTTTAAGCTAAAGATATGTTTTTTTTCATTGGATGCGTCTGAATCCACCGCGTCCGTATGTAACACTTCCACATCTGGTGAAAGGTGGCAGAGCTAGAGTGGTGTTTATCAGACCATGAGACATCCCAAAACTCTGTCTTCTCACAAAATTGTCTGTAGCATCCGAACGGTTTGGCCTACTGACTTTCACGAACATGATGGTGTTCTCCATTTTGCTCTACCGTTTTGCTAAACGACCCCCTCAAGCATCTTGTGACTTGTCTGAATTCAGTACAGCTGACCTGTCAACTTCTCTCAGTAGCATCTGAACAATTTGGGCTACACACAATAATATAATATATATTCCACTCTGTGTAACGGTGAGAGTCACTAACACGTACAGTACATGTCGGTTGTTTTGCTCTAGGACACCCCCAGACCTCAGGTACCAGTAGTAAATCTTTATGGAAGTACAGTATATGGAGACTATTTAGTGACAAAAATAAGGGGTTATTGAGGGCACATTGAGCCTACCAGACGAGCTAAATAACTTCTATGCTCGCTTCGAGGCAAGTAACACTGAAACAAGCTTGAGAGCATCAGCTGTTCTGGACGACTGTGATCACGCTCTCCGCAGCCGATGTGAGTAAGACCTTTAAACAGGTCAACATTCACAAGGCCAGAGGGCCAGACGGATTACCAGGACTTGTACTCCGAGCATGCGCTGACCAACTGGCATGTGTCTTCACTGACATTTTCAACCTGTCCCTGTCTGAGTCTGTAATACCAACATGTTTCAAGCAGACCACCATAGTCCCTGCGCCCAAGAACACTAAGGTAACCTGCCTAAATTATTACCCGTAGCACTCACGTCTGTAGCCATGAAATGCTTTGAAAGACTGATCAACACCATTATCCCAGAAACCCTAGATCCTCTCCAATTTGCATACCGCACCAACAGATCCACAGATGATGCAATCTCTATTGCACTCCACACTGCCCTTTCACACGTGGACAAAGGAACTCCTTTGTGAGAATGCTATTCATTGACTACAGCTCAGCGTTCAAAACCATAGTGCCCTCAAAGCTCATCACTAAGATAAGGACCCTGGTACTGAACACCTCCCTCTGCAACTGGATCCTGGACTTCCTGGCGCGCCGCCCCCTGGTGGTTAGGGTAGGTAACAACCCCTCCGCCACACTGATCCTAAACACGGGGGCCCCTCAGAGGTGCATGCTCAGTCCCATCCTGTACACCCTGTTCACTCATGACTGCATGGCCAGGCACGACTCCAACATCATCATTACGTTTGCTGATGACACAACAGTGGTAGGCCTGATCACCGACAACAATGAGACAGCCTGTAGGAAGGTCAGAGACCTGACCGTGTGGTGCAAGGACAACAACTTTTCCCTAAACGTGATCAAGACAAAGGAGATAATTGTGGACAACAGGAAAATGAGGACTGAGCATGCCCCCATTCTCATCGATGGGGCTGTAGTGGAGCAGGTTGAGAGCTTCAAGTTCCTTGGTGTCCACATCACCAACAAAATAACATGTTCCAAGCACACCAAGACAGTCGTGAAGAGGGCACAACAGAACCTATTCCCCGTCAGGAGACTGAAAAGATTTGACATGGGTCCTCAGATCCTCAAAAAGTTTTACCACCAGTAGCACCATCAAGAGCATCCTGATGGGTTGCATCACTGCATAGTATAGCAACTAATTGGCTTCCGACCACAAGGCACTACAGAGGGTAGTGAGTACGGCCCAGTACATTACCGTGGCCAAGCTTCCTGCCATCCAGGACCTCTATACCAGGAGGTGTCAGAGGAAGGCCCTAAAAATTGTCAAAGACTCCAGACACTCTAGTCATAGACTGTTCTCTCTGCTATCGCACGGCCAGCGGTACCGGAGCGCTAAGTCTAGGTCTAAGAGGCTTCTAAACAGCTTCTACCCCCAAGCCATAAGACTCTTGAACAGCTAATTATATGGCTACCGAGACTATTTGCATTGCCCCCCCCCCCCCCCTTCTTCTATGCTGCTGCTACTCTCTGTTATCATCTATGCATAGTCACTTTAATAAATGTACATATTCCATACATTGTACCTGTACTCCCTGTATATCACCCCGCTATTGTTATTTACTGCTGCTCTTTAATTATTTGTGATTCTTATCTCTTACTTTTTGGGGGGTATTTTCTTAAAACTGCATTGTTGGTTAAGGTCTTGTAAGATAGCATTTCACTGTAAGGTCTACACTACACCTGTTGTATTCAGCGCATGTGACAAATACAATTTGATTTGAGTCTAAATACATGTAAAAACATACAGATATATTCTGATCATTCTTATATCTCTCAGATATAGGATAGACACTTCAGAACACACTTCCCTTAGATTTTTTTGGGGGGGGCTATCTGTTCTTCCATGTAGTGAATCCAATGAGTTTGTGTGGGCTAATAGCAGTAAGAAAAGTGTGTGGTCATACGCACATCCTTAAAAACATAGGTGCTGGGCTAATAAAGAATACTAGTATAGAACAAGAAGGCCCGCACACTGTTAAAGCTCCCAATTCACCGAATTATTGACATTTCGATCCGAAACGGATCTTCGTCGGGTCAAACTGAGAGCTCACATCCGAAAATATACAGAGTTCACCTCACATGACCATTGCGGATGTGACGCATGGTTGGTGCTTAAACAATTTGTGTATCTCCAATAATTGAATAACAGTTCCAGAAAATAATATATATTTACAAAATTACCAAGTGGGTTATTTTTCGCCGTCACCATTGAGCCCCTTTCAGGAGGTTTACGGGCATCCTCCTCTTTCCAAGGTGTAACACGGGAAGGGGTTGAACATAGGTTGTCATTATATGCAAATGATTTGTTACTTTATGTAAATAACCCTGTAACCTGTTTACATTCTATCCTTTCTATTCTGGAGAACTTTGGCTCCTTCTCCGGTTACAAGCTTAATCTCCAGAAAGTGATTGCTTCCCAATCAATCCGGCAGCGCTACAGCTCCAGCAGACAGACTTGCCCTTTCAATTTAGCCGCTCTTGGAGTGAACGTAACTCGTTCATGACATGCTCTTTTTCTGCAAACTTTGCTCCCCTTCTTGCGCAAATGAAAACTGATTTTCAGAGATGGGGTAGTTTACCACTATCATGTATAGGAAGGATTAACGCTGTAAAAATGAACAGTTTACCCAAATTCCTCTATTTCAATCTATCCCATTGTTTTTACCAAATTATTTTTTATCTGGGGAGGAAAGGTACCCAGAGTCAGTAGATCTTTACCTCAGAGGTGCAAGTTTAGTGGAAAGCTTGCACTAACCAACTTTTTATGCTATTACTGGGCAGCCAACTTTTAGAAATTGCCATTCTGGTTACATGCTCCAGATACCCCATGGTGCCACCTAGAGGCACATTCTTGTATTTCGTCTTCTCTTCCTGCTTTACTTTGCTCTTCTCTCCCAACATCTCCCTCTCGCTATACTTACAAACCTGTAGTGCTTTCCACACTTTGGTACCAGTTTCGAAATGTTTAATTCTCTGCTGCATTTACTATGGGTCCTATTGATAAGAATCACTTATTCCCCGCTTCTCTAATAGATAATGCTTTCTCTTACTGGACAAGGAAAGGTATTAAGTCCTTCCAAGACTGATATGTAAATATATGTTTTTCTAGTTTTCCCAACCTGGCCTCTACATACTCTGCCTCCAGTTCACTTTTTCCATTACCTTCAAATTAGGCATTGTGTCTCCTCCCAATTTTCTGGCTTCCCTGCTCCACCCCTTGCCAACCCTGGGATGGCATATTGACTCTATTACCTCGACAGAATGCAGTCATTTCTCAGATCTATCTGTGTATTTTGTCATTGGACAAACACTCCACTAACAAAATTAAATCAGCTTGGTAACGGGAAATGGGTGTTGAATTTACACCGGAATGGTGGGATGAGGCGATTGATAGAGTACGCTCCACTACATCTTGGTCTCATACAATTTAAGGTTTTACATAGGGTGCATTTTTCATAGGGTGCATGTAAATGATGAGAGTGATAGATGTCATGTCTCACCATGTGACCTTAGTCACATGTTCATTCAATGCTCTAAACTACAAAATTACTGGGATTCTATTTTTAAAACTTTATCTGAGGTGCTTAAAATGAACCTGCAGCCTTGTCCCTGATAGCTGTTTTTGGTATTCCAGAATACTTGTTCTCCTTGGACCCCAAACATGCCGATATTGTTGCTTTTACATCCTTATTAGCTCGCTGTAGAATTCTTCTCCCGTGGAAGTCTGCTCCGCCCCTCTCCACTTCTCAATGGCTCAACGATCTAATGTGCTTCCTAAAGCTTGAGAAAATGAATTATTTGTTAGAAAATGGCAACCATTTATATCATACTTTAATAGCTTGCAGAGGCTCCCCTCTGATGAGATGCTTTAAGGTTTCCCAGTAGGCATTGTCAGTAGTCATTACATAACAGGTACAAATCAAAGTGACATATTCAGGTAAGAAATGGTCTCATATCAAATTCTTAGTTCAGACTTCTAGGAAACATGGTACACAAATGGTGAATCCAATACAATTATCTTCTCAATAAGAGATTATCAGTATCTGCCTCCTCCTAGGAGTCTTAACATGTTCGATGTCAATGTATCTCAAAGAGCTAATGTTGGGACGAGCCTCCATGAATTGCGCAGCTACAGGGTTTCTCTGGTCAAGGGTCCTGATATTACTCCTGTGATCTGCTATCCTTGTTTTCAGAGCTTGTTTTGTTTTTCCTAGATAGCATACACCACAAATAAGCTTGATCAGGTATAACAACAATTTTTGTGGAACATAATGATGCCCTTAATCTTAATGGCCTTGCCGATAATAGGGCGATTGAACATTGTGCATTTGTTCGTAAAGTTACAAAGGGTACATCCGCCACATACATAGTTACCGTCCGGCACATTGTCTAGAAAGGTACCACGTGGCACTGGTGAAAGATCAGACCTCACCACCATTTGACTGACGTTGTGGGCGCGTCTGAAGACTACCCACTGGAGTTCTTTAAACGTCTTTTCCAGTTGTGGATCAGTGTTCAAGATGTGCCAGTGTTTTTTAATGATCGGGTCGAACTGTTTACCAAGGAAGCATTGAACGCGTTGGTCAGGAGGGCGGGGAGGTTTGGGCGTGAGGCTGTCATCATGGGTCATATTTTTATAACGTTCCCTTGCGTCATGCAGCCATTCCTCTGGGTAACCCCGCTGTCTGAAACGCTCATCCAGATAGTCGGCATGTTTGTCATAGTCACTCTGTGTACTGCAAATCCTGCGTATGCGACTGTATTGGCTAATGGGGAGGCTCTTTTTTAGGGGTGTAGGGTGGAAGCTGTCTCCGCGTAACAGGGAATTTCTGTCCGTCGGCTTCCTGATAGATCCGTGCTAAAACCACTCCCCTCCCTCTTAATCAAAATGTCAAGATTAATGCGCATCAAAGGTGAAGGTGAATTTCAAATGTTCACTGCTTGTATTGATGCCAAATAAAACATTACACCAAATAATTTATTTATATAATTGTTTGATACTTCAAAGGGTCTTACAATTCAAAATCAAATAGCAAAATGATCCTTGGTATGACCTTCTTAAAACAATTCCATATAGCTTAGTAGAACCCCCCCTTCCCCCGGCTTAAACAGGGCGTAGACTGTTTAGTGCCAAAAATAAGGGGTCAAATAAATGTAAAGAAAATATAAATAAATTGTGTCCTGATCTTTCTTATATACACAACAATTATTGGATGGAACATTGAATTTGGCATTACTGCTATTAGCCAATAGAAAATCATTGAATAACAGATTCACTAGTGTCTGTCCTATATCTGAGAGATATATTTTTTTATACTTGAAGGGCTCTTAAAATTCTAAATCAAGTTGAAAAATGATCCTTCGTATGACCTTAAAACAATTCCCTCCCTCCCCGGCTTAGACGCTTATGGTTTAACTCATCAACAAATTGATCCACGTGTCTGTCCATTGGGGGATGCCATTGGCTTCTTCATTAATGGATGTCGTGTCCATTAGTTCCTTATTAACACTGAATAACATGTGGCCAGCTCAAAGGGTCAAACACACCCTCCATTAAACTGTCAAAAGTCCAATTAGTCAATTAAATGCATTTAGCTTCTTAAAGCTTAGGATCATTCCAGGCTTGATTATTATCAGATTAGTGCTAATTGCTTCGTAGAGTTGTTAACACCCTTTTACACCATACCCATCAGGATCCAGTGCAACTGATAGCTGTATTTCAGATAGGGGTGTCAAGTCTGCCAGTATTAACCAATACATCACAAGACATAGTCAATTTGAGAAGTCAAAAATGGTTCAATCATAGCTGTTTGAAGACAGATGGCATTGCAGAACAATGAGACTTATTACCACTCTATTGTTGTTGTTTTCAGAGTCAGTCAGTGTGCTCTGCTCCCAGCCTTCTGTGGGGTAAGCTGCACGGTGCAGAAGGAGAGGGCCCATCGGCTCAGTGCCGTATGGCAGATTAATATTTGATGGCCCATAATGGAGCCTTTGCCCGCCCGCTGTGGCGCTCAGTTTCCCAGCCTGGAGCAACAAGAGGTGGCTGAGCCGCGCGGCTGGGATCCCTTTCGGTGGTCCCATGGTGAATCTGGCCATAGTTTTGGCCTTGCCAACAAAAACAACAGCTGCTGTCATTTCATCATGCCATTTGGGGCTGCCCTCAAGATTACCAGGCAACTGGTGGGGGTCCCTGGGTTCCATTGGAGAACTTGGTGTACCAGGAGCTACCGCACCCCTCCTACCACACCCCCACATATCCCTCTACCGCTGTCACAGTCACCTGTCCATTAACCCTTTGAAGGATGGAGAAACGTCACTGTAGGCATGGGGCCTCCACATACACTGGGCCATTTTGGGGAGTGATCTGGCTGAGCAGGAGATCAGCAGCCATCTGTGCAGGGGAAACTCTTTGAGGACAGACACTGGTCATGTGTCATTGGCATATTGCATGCATACTCGGAGTGTACAAACATTAGGAACACCTGCTCTTTCCATGACAGACCAACACGGTGAATCCAGTTGAAAGCTATGATCCCTTATTGATGTTTCTTGTTAAATCCACTTCAAACAGTGTAGATGAAGGGGAGGAGACAGGTTATAGAAGGATTTGTAAGCCTTGAGACATGGATTGTGTATGTGTGCCAATTAGAGGGTGAATAGGCAAGACAAAATATTCAAGTGCCTTTGAACGGGGTATGGTAGTAGGTGCCAGGCGCACCAGTTTGAGTGTGTCAACACTGCTGGGTTTTTCACACTTAACAGTTTCTAGTATGCATCAAGAATGGTCCACCACCCAAAGGACATCCAGCCAACTTGACACAACTGTGGGAAGCATCGGAGTCAACATGTGCCAGCATCCCTGTGGAACGCTTTCGGCATCTTGTAGAGTCCATGCCCTGATGAATTGAGGCTGTTCTGAGGGCAACATGGGGAGCAACTCAATATCAGTACAGTGTTCTTAATCAAAATCAAATCAAATATAATTTGTCACATGCGCCGAATACGACAAGTGTAGTAGACCTTGCAGTGAAATTAAACAACAATGCAGTTTTAAGAAAATACATTTAAAAAAGTAAGAGATAAGAATAACAAATAATAAAGAGCAGCAGTAAACAAAAATAGCGGGGCTATATACATGGGGTACCGGTACAGAGTCAATGTGTCAATGTGCGGGGGGCACCGGTGTCGAGGTAATTGAGGTAATTATGTACATGTAGGTACAGTTATTAAAGTGGCTATGCATAGATCATAACAGAGAGTAGCAGCTGCGTAGGGGGGCAATGCAAATAGTCTGGGTAGCCATTTGATTAGCTGCTCAGGAGTCTTATGGCTTGGGGGTAGAAGCTGTTTAGAAGCCTCTTGGACCTAGACTTGGCATTCCGGTATCACTCGCTGTGCGGTAGTAGAGAGAACAATGTTTTGTACACTCAGTGTATACCGCATGTTTGTATGTCTAAAATGATGTCACTCAAATGTACACAGCCGATAAACATGGTCTGATCTAATTCTGTTAAGGAGATAGAGATCTTGACTAAACACAGATATTACACTCTCTTTGCCATTCCAATTAGGAAAGTGACAGTGAGCCAGTCCAGCATACCTCACAGTGATGACCTCACCACCTACAGTACAGTAGTAGTAGTACACAGCACTGAATCTATACATCTCTAATACATTTCCCCCATCAGTGCTGTTTGGTGTAAGTAGTAATACATCTAATGCATGTTACTTGTCTGAGGGACTTGAGAGCCATTTCAATGATTGAGGGAGGGGTGTAAGGGAGAGGTGGAGCAGTTTGGGCATGTGTAGGAATGTGGGACATCAGAGGGAGAAGATGGGTGCGATCTGAAGGGAGAGAGTGCATTGCTGACCCCTCTGTCCCCCCACGCCTTTGGCTAACTCTGTGGATCAGAAATAGCCATGCCCGTGCGAGGTGAGGGGCAGCTGGGTGGGTGTGTGTGTGTCTATTACTGTACAGGCCCTAGCATGCCTCACCAGGACAGGAGAACCCCAGAAGACATGTGCCTTAAAAACACACACACTCAAGCAGGCATGCCTGCACATCTCTCTCTCTCTCTTTCTCTCTCCCTCTCTATCGCGCTCTCGCTCTCTCGCTCTCTCGCTCGCTCTCTCACTCACACACACTCACATACATGAGCGGGTGCATGGACACGCACACACATTCACACACAAACTCTCTCTCAAACACACACACGCTCACGTTTTTTACACACAAACAAGACCTGACAAACCATATTGATTTGAAGAATCGATGTCAATCCCATCAATTGGGTAAAAAGAAATCCCATTATCTAATAGATTTGTAAAATGAAATTGCTTAAGTTATTTGAATTAAACAGCAGCAGTGTTTGAATCAGCTTTTTACTGTTTTATCAATGTTAAGAGGATTATTCGCCTATTATGAAGGAATGTAATTTACGTGATGGAGTGAGACTCTCAGGAGCTAATGATTTCTCCCCTGCCTGGCTCTGGCATTACCCTGATGTGTGTCTCCACTATCCTAGTGTGTGTGTCTCAGTAATGATTGATGTGGCAATGTGGTGAGCTCACTGAGTGCTTTACTGCCCACTGTAAAACCTGATCAGCGCCTCAGTGAAATATTCTGCATGGCAGTTATAAATAAGTGGTGCTGTAAACTGGAGCCTCCTCTCTTGTTACTCCCTCTACATGACCATAGAACCAATCCTCATTCACTGTATGGTCGCTTCATGCCTGGAGGGGTCAACAAACAAAATAGATGAAAGAACATGACCCCTGGAGCATTTACAGTGCTTTCAGAAAGTCTTCATACCGTTTCACTTAAACCACATTTTGTGTTACAGCCTCAAAATGGATGGATTATTTTGTGTTACAGCCTCAAAATGGAGTTCAAAATGGATTAAATGTTTAAAAAAAATCCTCACCCATATACACACCATACCCCATAAAGACAACGTGAAGACATGTTTTTAGAAATCTTTGCAAATTTATTGAAAATTAAATACAGAAATATCTCATTTATTCACACCCCTGAGTCAATTGTAGGAGCACCTTTGGCAGCGATTGTAGCTGTGAGTCGTTCTGGGTAAGTCTCTAAGAGCTTTCCACACCTGAATTGTGCAACATTTGCCCATTATTTGCCCCCTGCTTTGCAAGGCATTGGAAAACCTCCCTGGTCTTTATGGTTGAATCTGCTTTTGAGTCCATGCAACTTATTATGAGATCTGTTCTGTTAAACACATTTTTACTCCTAAACTTATTTAGGCTTGCCATAACAAAGGAGTTGAATAGCTTTTCATTTTTTATGAATTTGTAAAAATGTCTGAAGACATAATTCCACTTCGACATTATGGGATATTTTGTGTAGGCCAGTGACAAAACACCTACATTTAATACATGTTTAATTTAGGCTGTAACACAACAAAATGTGGAACAAGTCAAGGGGTGTGAATACTTTCTGACGGCACTGTAAATGGCAAAACAAAACTGCCGGTCGTATTTCTTGCATACATTTTTCATGAGTTCTCTTTTAGCAGGTCACAGGATGGCACCCTACACTGGTCAGTGCTGCCTCTCCTAGACCTCTTCCTCCAAACAAACAATAAACACACAATTCGAGCATAACAACAAAGTCCTGTGGAAAGTTTATAGAGATATATGCTACTGTGAACAGCCCCCAGCGTAAAGTTACAGTACACAACAAGGCACTCTGACAGGTGGAAAGAGATTTCTTGCCTGTACATGAGATGAGATCCCTCAAGACATTGTTTTGAGTGCATAGTGATGCAATGCCAGCTACAGTATATAAAATAGAAAATATATGCATGAAGCAACACAAACATAACCACAGACTCATGCATACAAACACACAATAACATTCACACTATGCACACACGTACACATGGATTTTGTGTTGTAGATATGTGGTAGTAGAGTAGGGGCCTGAGGGCACACACTTAATATGTTGTGAAATCGGTTGTGAATGTATTGTAATGTTTTAAAAAATGTATATCTGACTGAATTTAGCTGGACCCCAGGAAGAGTAAGGGAGCAGCTAATGGGGATCCATAATAAATATAAATACAAATAGATAGGCTCTATTAAATCCTTTAGGTTTGTTGATAACCAGGAACTGAAATAACTGCTACCTGAATCTGGACATGGGCCTTAGAGTCACATGGAGTTGATCTAATGAGAATGTATGATATTGGCTGCATCCCCAACATTTCAGAATCCTCCAGATCCACATGTTTAAATATTTTCTCTCACCAGACACCAGACTGTTTCACCATGCTATGACATCACCAGACTGCAGCCATCCCTGGGGTGGTGTCTCACCATTACATCACCCGTCTGTAACCAGGCTGGGGGGTGTCTCTATCGCCTCTGGTAAAGCAACACAGGGACCGGTGGCTGGTGGACAAAGAGGTGGACTGGGCTAAGTGGGTCAGGGGGAAAGGGAGTGGAGCGTCGGGGGAGAGTGGTGACACTGGAGCATTGTGAGGATAGAGCAGAGAGCCGCGGGGGGGCATGGGGTCACTGGTCAGTTAATCCCGCTCTAGGGTGCAGGCCATTGGGGCCACACAGAGGTGTGAAGAGCCTGGACAGGGCCAGGATTACAGAGAGCTGACCAGCATTACAATAGAGGTGTAAAGTATAGGAGAGGAGTCACAGATAAGTGAGAGAAACAGTGGAACAAAGTCGAGGAATGTGGAAGTGGAGGCAATGACGGGTCACTATGGGAAAGACCTGCTGAGAGAGGCATGCTGGGAACATGTTAACATAAATTAGATAATTAAGGAGAGGTTAAAGAGGAGGTAGTTTATGAATGGGTCTTTAACTTACAAAATGTCTCATGCTCCCAGTGTTTCATCATTATGCTAAATATTTAATATTGCTGAAGAGGGATTTTGGTGTCATAAGAAAATCGGAAATACTGGTGAATCATACACTTTTTGGAGCATAGGTAGCTCAGCTTGAGATGATGTATTCATCCCAAAATTGACATATTGCCACATCATCATGGTTACAAAATAATTCCATTCAAATAATTGTCCATATTTAGCAGCACCCCTTTTAATTTTTTGTATTTTTAGTTAACCTTTATTTAACCAGGTAGGCCAGTTGAGAATAAGTTCTAATTTACAACTGCGACCTGGCCAAGATAAAGCAAAGCAGTGCTGTCACGGCCAAGGTGGAAGGAGACCAAGGTGCAGCGTGGTGAGCGTACATTTTCCTTTTATTTTAATGTCGCCAACAAAACAAGAAACAAAGAAACGACAGTGAAGCTTAACAGGGATATAGTGCCACTAACAAAAGTTAACTACCCACAATCACAGATGGGAAAAAGGGCTGCCTAAGTATGATTCCCAATCAGAGTCAACGATAGACAGCTGTCCCTGATTGAGAACCATACCCGGCCAAAACATAGAAATAAACTGAGACTTACTCCCCCTCCTCCCTAAAGATAGGGAGACTGGGAAGTATTCTCAGTGGCCCCAGCCAAGGTCGGCACTGAATCTTGCTCAGACAGTATGTCTGATATTCAAATAAGGTTTATAGACATATTGTACAGACTATGGTCATACATAATTCAAATCAATTTCATACTCATACGATTATACGGCTTTGGGGTTCAGAGTGGATTATTCTAGTCATTCATATAAATTTCATCAACAGAAACATAGAAAACAACACATAGAATGCCCACCCCACATCACACCCTGACCTGACCAAATAGAGAAATAAAATGTCTCTCTCAGGTCAGCGCGTGACAGTACACCCCCCCCCCCCCCCCCCCCCGCCCACCCCAAAGGTGCGGACTCCGGCCGCAAAATCTGAACCTATAGGGGAGGGTCTTGGTGGGCATCTATCTGCGGTGGCGGCTCTGGTGCGGGACCCTCATCGCCGATCCCGGACTAGGGACCTTCCCTGCGGGCCCCGGACTGGGGACCCTCGTTGCTGGGCCCGGACTGGGGACCCTCGTTGCGGGCCCCGGACTGGGGACCCTCGTTGCAGGCACCGGACTGGGAACCCTCGTTACTGGCCCTGGACTGGGGACCCTTGCTGCGGGCCCCGGAGTGAGGACCCTCGTTGCGGGCCCTGGACCGGGGACCCTCGTTGCAGGCACCGGACTGGGAACCCTCGTTACTGGCCCCGGACGGGTCACTATGGGAAAGACCTGCTGAGAGAGGCATGCTGGGAACATGTTAAAATAAATTAGATAATTAAAGAGAGGTTAAAGAGGAGGAAGTTTATGAATCATGCTGGGAACATGTTAACATAAATTAGATAATTAAGGAGAGGTTAAAGAGGAGGTAGTTTATGAATGGGTCTTTAACTTACAAAATGTCTCATGCTCCCAGTGTTTCATCATTATGCTAAATATTTAATACTGCTGAAGAGGGATTTTGGTGTCATAAGAAAATCGGAAATACTGGTGAATCATACACTTTTTGAAGCATGTGTCAATCTGTGCCACCTCCATGGAAAGTCGGGACCAGGCCACCCACGTCCCTATCCTGGAGGAGTCCCGGGACCTACAGGTGGCCTTTTCGAAGACTTGTGCCATGTGCTTGTCCCCTCATCACCCATGGGACAGCACTATCAATCTACTGCCTGGTTTTACCCTCTCGCGGGGCACATCTACCCTCTCTCGCATGCAGAGACCGAAGCCATGGAGGCCTACGTCCAGGAGGCGCTGGCCCAAGGACTCATCCGTCCGTCCACCTCTCCGTCCGCCTCCAGCTTATTTTTTGTGAAGAAGAAGGAGGGAGGTCTCCACCCCTGCATCGATTACCGGATACTGAATAAGGCTACTGTTAAATTCAGTTATCCCCTGCCTCTCATACCCACTGTGATCGAACAGGTGCTAAGTACTTTATTAAAATGGATTCACGCAGTACCCACAACCTGGTGCACATCAGATAGGGGGACGAATGGTCGAAAAGGAGGACTAAAGATCGCCTTCAGCACCGGGCACTATGAATACAGGGTAAAGCCGTACAGCCTGACAAATGCACCCTCTGTGTTTCAATCATTCATTAACAAGGTGTTTAGAGATGTTGGGTCGCTGTGTAGTGATGTACGTAGACAACATCTTGATGTATTCCACTACACGCGAGCAGCATGTCTCTCTCTCATGTCAGGTCCATCTTGGAGAGGCTGATAGGGCATAACCTGTACGCCAAGGTGTAGAAGTGCCTTTTCTTTCAGCAGGTGATCTCCTTTCTGGGCTATCGGATATCCACCGCGGGAGTGGAGATGGAAAAGCAGAGGGTCAGTGCAGTGCAGTCGTGGCCTGTTCCATCCAACATCAAGGCGGTGCAGTACTTCCTTGGTTTTTCCAACTATTTCAGCCGCTTCATTAGGGGTTTCAGCACAGTGGTGGCCCATCTCACCTCCCTCTCTCACCTCCCTCCTGGATCGTTCTCTCATTCGGGACTTCCACAGGCGTCATCCTGACCGACCCACACCGCGTCTCCGGGGTCATCCCCAAGGACGGCAGCACCTCTGCAAGAGCAGCGCCTCATAGGGGGTGGTACTGTCACATTAGCTATCCCTTTGGCTCCCTCTCCTGTTCAGCTCAGGCGTTCGTCGTCGCCGGCCTTCTAGCTGCTGCCGATCCTACTGCTGGCAAACGCCCTTCACTCATCAACCCCGGACGTGTCACATCATCATTACACACACCTGGTTCCAATCCCCATTCTATCACTGTATATATGCTCCCTCTGCCATTTGTCTTTGTTGGTCGTTGTAAATGTTCCTTGTTTTCCTGAGAGGAATCTCTCCTACTCTTTCCTGAGTACTTTATATTTTGCACTTTGGGTTCGCCCTGTTCCTTTTTGTTCATGGAGATATATTTGGAGCACAACAGCGTTTGGGTTTCATCCCGCTTTGTTCTATGGTGCTTAAATAAATTCAGTAGTTCTAAACCTGTGACTGCCTCCTGCTTACTTCTCTCCACACCAGTGACAACCCGGGCTATTTGCATTGTCCCCACCCCAACCCCCATTTTTACTCTGCTGCTACTGTCTGTTTATTATCCATGCATAGTCACTTTACCTCTACCTACATGTACAATTTACCTCAATTACCTTGACTAACCGGTGCCCCCGCACATTGTTGGTTAAGGGCTTGTAATTAAGCATTTCACTGTAAGGTTGTATTCGGCCCATGTGACAAATAACATTTTATTTGATTATTTGTCTATTGCATAGCCCCGGGGTGAGTCAGTGGTGTAAATGAAGAGAGGTGCTGAATAATGATCTCACTGCTGCTAACACCCCTAGTTCCTCTTACATTATGAACTGAGGATTTCATCATGCATCTGTCTCACAGGAGTTACACTATGAGTGGTATCTAGGAAATATTTGTGGGCTCTTAAATTTCAATAGATATGGTAGGACTTGTAGCTTACATTGTAGTTCATTGTTGAATTATGTAAATGGTAATTACTTATGTGTTGTGTAATCTGTTAATGAGGATCACTGTCAGTGGGGAATGTCACCAGTTTGTGGTAGGCAACACTGGGAAATCATCCTCCAGGGTTGGGGAGCTGTCTGTCTGTTCTTTGTCTGAATGACTGCCAATGGGTTGATTTATTTTCTTTCTGACTGGTGCTTGCCTGGGCATCCCTGGCTGGCACAGTCTCAAGAGACAGGTGATGCTGGTAGTCCTACTGCATGCAGTATGCACCCTGTCCAGGATGGCAGCTCCGATCATCTCAAGTGTTTGGACAGAGCCAGGCGTAATAGGTGTGAGAAGGTTATGTAACATGGGAGGTGACACATACAGTAGTTATTTGGTGCAGCTGTTTTGTGACATATGCATTGCAAACAGTGAGCGACATTGAAAGGCAGGCTTTTACATATTGAGGACAAACTAGTAAACACTGTCAAAATAAATGAATAATTTATACTGTAGTAACTAAATTATAAGTACATTCATTATGCATGTAAAACATCTGTCAAATAATGTAGATACAACTCTAGATAAAACACGTACACTGTAAAAAACAACAACTAGTTGTTTCAAATAAATATTATTAAATAAGTGGTTCCACAGCCTTTTTTTGTTTACTCAATGTTGTTACCTGATCTTAAAATGTTTAGTTGGCCCAAACTTAGCTACAACATGAGAAAACATAGGTAAACATTTAGTCAATTATGTGTTTTCTCAAATTGTCTCATATGGTCATTCAACTAGAAATTGTTATTTTGGCATCTTACCTAAAACAAACAAAAGGCTGTGAAACTATTGTAGTTACGCACACTGTTTTCAACTCACTTATTACTCTTGACTTATTCCACATTTTGTTGTGTTACAGCCTGAATTCAAAATGGATTTCATAGATACTTTTTCTCACCCATCTACAAACAATACCTAATAATGACAAAGTGGAAACATGTTTTTAAAAATGATAAGCAAATTTCTTGAAAATTAAATACAGAAATATCTCATTTGCTTAAGTATTCACACCCCTTTGCTATGACACTCCAAATTGAGCTTAGGGGTGTCCAATTTCCTTTGATCATCCGTGAAAGGTCACTCACTACAAGTTCACCAGGTGCCAATTCAATTGGTTAGATATGATTTAGAAAGACATTCTCAGAGATATAATTGTGATGAGGCATAAATCTGGGGAAGGGTATAAAACAATTTCAAGAGTGTTGAAAGTTTCCAAGAGCACAGTGGTCTCCATTATTGGGAAATTGGAACTACCCAGAATCTGCCTAGAGCTGGTCGTCCGACTAAACTGAGCAACTATGCAAGGACATTGGTCAGGGAGGTGACCAAGAACCCAATGACCACTCTGACAGGACTACAGAGTTCCTTGGCTGAGATGGGAGAACCTTTCAGAAGGACAACAGTCTCTACAGCACTTCACCAATCTGGGCTTTATGGTAGAGTGGAAAGACGGAAGCCACTCCTGAGAAAAAGGCACATGACAGCACACCTGGAGTATGCAAAAAGACAGGTGCAAGACTGGGTCCATAAGGCAAAAGATTCTGTGGTCTGATGAGACAAAAATTGTACTCTTTGGCCTGATTGCAAAGCGCTATGTCTGGAGAAAACCAGGCATAGCTCATCACCTGTCTAACACCATCCCTACCGTGAAGCATAGTTGTGGCAGCATCATGCCATGGCATGCACTGTACATATTTGACACACATTGACATACATGATTACATTGTGCATGTTCACTTATACAGTAATTCATATTTAGCATGTGATTTGGGATTTGATCTCACAACCTTTTGGTTCACAGCATTCCAATCTTTTAATTTCCAAAACAATTTTATTTTTCATAGTGATTAAGAAGTAACATTATAAAATAGTCATATGCCCCACCAACATTAGACAACTATACAGAAAAACCTCAAATCAATTAAATTAAACTAAAAGTCTGTCAAATATGTATATAAAATGAAAATATTGTACGTTAAAAGCAATGTTTGTGTGTGTGTGACCAGTTGCACAGCCTTTTTTAGTTAAGATGCCCAAAAAATAATTTACAGTGCCTTGCGAAAGTATTCGGCCCCCTTGAACTTTGCGACCTTTTGCCACATTTCAGGCTTCAAACAAAGATATAAAACTGTATTTTTTTGTGAAGAATCAACAACAAGTGGGACACAATCATGAAGTGTAAGGACGTTTATTGGATATTTCAAACTGTTTTAACAAATCAAAAACTGAAAAATTGGGCGTGCAAAATTATTCAGCCCCCTTAAGTTAATACTTTGTAGCGCCACCTTTTGCTGTGATTACAGCTGTAAGTCGCTTGGGGTATGTCTCTATCAGTTTTGCACATCGAGAGACTGAAATTTTTTCCCATTCCTCCTTGCAAAACAGCTCGAGCTCAGTGAGGTTGGATGGAGAGCATTTGTGAACAGCAGTTTTCAGTTCTTTCCACAGATTCTCGATTGGATTCAGGTCTGGACTTTGACTTGGCCATTCTAACACCTGGATATGTTTATTTTTGAACCATTCCATTGTAGATTTTGCTTTATGTTTTGGATCATTGTCTTGTTGGAAGACAAATCTCCGTCCCAGTCTCAGGTCTTTTGCTGACTCCATCAGGTTTTCTTCCAGAATGGTCCTGTATTTGGCTCCATCCATCTTCCCATAAATTTTAACCATCTTCCCTGTCCCTGCTGAAGAAACGCAGGCCCAAACCATGATGCTGCCACCACCATGTTTGACAGTGGGGATGGTGTGTTCAGCTGTGTTGCTTTTACGCCAAACATAACGTTTTGCATTGTTGCCAAAAAGTTCAATTTTGGTTTCATCTGACCAGAGCACCTTCTTCCACATGTTTGGTGTGTCTCCCAGGTGGCTTGTGGCAAACTTTAAACGACACTTTTTATGGATATCTTTAAGAAATGGCTTTCTTCTTGCCACTCTTCCATAAAGGCCAGATTTGTGCAATATACAACTGATTGTTGTCCTATGGACAGAGTCTCCCACCTCAGCTGTAGATCTCTGCAGTTCATCCAGAGTGATCATGGGCCTCTTGGCTGCATCTCTGATCAGTCTTCTCCTTGTATGAGCTGAAAGTTTAGAGGGACGGCCAGGTCTTGGTAGATTTTCAGTGGTCTGATACTCCTTCCATTTCAATATTATCGCTTGCACAGTGCTCCTTGGGATGTTTAAAGCTTGGGAAATCTTTTTGTATCCATATCCGGCTTTACATTTCTTCACAACAATATCTCGGACCTGCCTGGTGTGTTCCTTGTTCTTCATGATGCTCTCTGCGCTTTTAACGGACCTCTGAGACTATCACAGTGCAGGTGCATTTATACGGAGACTTGATTACACACAGGTGGATTGTATTTATCATCATTAGTCATTTAGGTCAACATTGGATCATTCAGAGATCCTCACTGAACTTCTGGAGAGAGTTTGCTGCACTGAAAGTAAAGGGGCTGAATAATTTTGCACGCCCAATTTTTCAGTTTTTGAAATGTTAAAAAAGTTTGAAATATCCAATAAATGTCGTTCCACTTCATGATTGTGTCCCACTTGTTGTTGATTCTTCACAAAAAAATACAGTTTTATATCTTTATGTTTGAAGCCTGAAATGTGGCAAAAGGTCGCAAAGTTCAAGGGGGCCGAATACTTTCGCAAGGCACTGTAGTTGAATGAACATGTGAGGCATGTTGGGCAAACACATTTTAAATTGACAGAAGTTTTGTAAAAGTCTCAAGTTGGAGCTAAGTTTGGGCAAACAATTTTTATTTTGTTCAGTTAACACTTGGACTGAAAAGTTGAGTAAACAAAAAAAAGGCTGTGGAACCAGTTACTTAATAATAATTTGTTTAATTTATTTTTTACATTGTAAGGGGTTAATGGGTCAGTTCCTATGGGGTTTAAAGTGGGCTTCTTGATTAAAAGAGGTTTTATGACATTCCTTCCTACCATAGGTCACTGTATGCAGTGGTCAGCCAACCCTGGTGGTGAATTACCATAATCAAAGCCTCACAGCTTGAGTTCAGAAGGGTCCTTTTGTCCAAGGTGATGTCATCCTCCCTGGCCCTGGCCCATCTGCAGGTGGCTGAGGCTCCTTTTGAATCCCACTGTCAGCACATTAGCCTGTGAAAGGACACAATGACTTATTAGCCTGGAGCAGGGAGATCCCCTACATAGCCCCATGCTTTAACGTCCTGCTTTACATACTACTTAGTTCTACACTTTTCACACAGGATTTACGGTGTGTTGCATGAAATAAAAATCGGGCAATGTTTATACGCCCCAATTTCAAAGTCCAATTTTTACCACATTCTTGCCGGCATAAGCCTTTTATACCTCCTGTGCGCATGCTGGCACAGTTGACGAGTATGAGCAGGGGTAGGCTGATGTGGGTGGACGTCCGTTTTATTAAAGCCATTGAATATACACCATTGAATATACACCATCACAAATCCATTATTCATTTGTTTAGGCTGGTCCTAAGAAACATTATAAGACTAATAAAATGTAAAATAAATAATAGAACAGCAAATTTGAGTTGAGTTATGTTACTGGTCTGTGCAGCCTATAGGCTACATGGTTGTCAAATGCAAATTAAATCATAAAGTTTGTAATTTTGTTCATTAAACAGACAAGATACACTTACATTCCCGTGCCCTGACCACAGTCAACACTTGTATATTTTATAGAAAGATTACAACTTGAGTGTCACGGAACATGTCGAACCCCTTTCATATAACAAAAAAGTTATATTTTGAAAGAGCCCATGCTTGTAGGTGCTTTAGAAATCTTACAATATGTTCTTTGCGATCATGTAAAAAAATAGATCTGACCTGGATGAACTTCTGTAGGATGATTATTAAAAGAAACCTTTTTGATCCACTTTTCATCTTTTTTTCAATCACTGCACGAAAAGGCACATTTACAGGTCAAACACTCCAGTTCACAAGTCTGAAAACTTCTGGTTTCTGGACATTTGCGGCCATGTGTCTGTCTAGCAGTGTTCGGCCTTGCGCACATCCCATAAACCTCCGATAATGGACCACTTTGTGTGTGGACATGTCCACATTAACTCCTCTCCAAATGTCTCTCTCATCCTCTGCAAGCACTCTCGACCATGCATCTAGAACCAATAGAACATAGTAAACAAATGCATCAGTCTCAAGTCATTCGTATTCATATCAAATCAGAACCTTTCCCCACCAACCCCAGAATGAGAACTAGTAAAGGGGAATTCCAACCTTTGACATTTATCACTTAACTTGATTGTAGTTCCCCCAAACAGTTTTTGATATCTTGTGAAATTACTGAGATTATTGGTATTATTGGACTATTGTGAAAATAATAGTAGAATTTCATCCACCTGGTTGAAAGGCTCCACTTTGTCTACATGAACTCGATGTATCACCCACAAATACCTACCCTAAGGTCATTATAATGAAACAAGATAGTCTACAAGTTTTGCATGTGATGCTGTCAGTGCATAGAGCTACAGGCATGTGGACTAGAGTAGGAGACATCATTTTTGCCTAAACGTGTAACAAGCTTATGATTACTGTTATTTTCAGTAAAACAGTCATTGCAGTTCTGATCCAGAGGCAATTAGTGTTCCAACAAAGCACAGCAATCGGTGATTAATGGAACGATGGGGGCTATAGCAGAAAATCTAGACCAGGTCGGTGGAATTCAAAGTCTGTTTTCGTTCTACTCTTCTAGACTCAAATATATAACATGAAATATATAACATGAAATATATAACATGAAATATATAACATGAAACATGTATAGAGCCATGTATGCACTTTATATTCCAAGGACCAGGAGTAATACAGGAGTAATAGACCTAGTGTTACACGGACATTTCTTTGCATGGTTCTCCAAGATTGTGTCCCCTGTGTTCTCAGGTAAACCTAAGAGATACGCTCACCTCACAGTCTCATAATAGTACAACAATCTTGGAGTTCAACTATAACACCCGGTGACATGTTTGTGCTTTTTGACATTGCATAGACACATTGTGCTGCGAGGTAAATCCGTCTGTCAGAGAGAACGCAAAAGTGTTACATTTGTGTAAAAGTTAACTCAATTCAACAATCTCTAGAAGAATCTACTATAAATGTTACCAACCTCAAAATAGGATAATTAAGGAGACACATATAGTTGGCTTCTTTTCACTGGGCTTCTCTTCCAACATATGAGGTAGAGAGGCACCCGCCTGTGGCAGTTGAACATTTCCAGAAACGTATTTATGCATAATTCAGATGTGGCTGCTTTGCGTGGTGTATTGTTGTCTCTACCTTCTTGCCCTTTGTGCTGTTGTCTGTGCCATATAATGTTTGTACCATGTTATGTGCTGCTACCATGATGTGTTGCAACCATGTTGTTGTCATGTTGTGTTGCTACCATGCTGTGTTGTCATGTGTTGCTGCCTTGCTATGTTGTAGTTTTAGGTCTCTCTTCATGTAGTGTTGGGTTGTCTCTCTTGTCATGATGTGTGTTTTGTCCTATATTTATATTGAATTTCTTCTTTTTAACCTCAGCCCCCGTCCTCACGTGAGGCCTTTTGCCTTTTGGTAGGCCGTCATTGTAAATAAGAATTTGTTCTTAACTGGCTTTCCTAGTTAAATAAAGGTTAAATACAAATAAATAAAAAATAATAATTGGGAATTTACATTCCAAGAAATTCCCGTATCACGCAAGTGTTTCGGGGATGCGCAGAACTGTACAGGAGTCCGCACACTCGCAATGGGAAATTCCCACCCACAACCGTGCACCTAAAATTATTTTGGCTGAAGACAGATAAACTACAAATCGCTAGTAGGCTATGTTAGAAACTTATGCATATTAAACCATAATGTATTAGCTAAATATAAGAGCTTTTAAATATTGCCATATCTACCCTATTTGGACAGGATTCATTCTATTGGGGGAGGTCGGGAAATGTAAATAGGCCTATGTGCACAAGCACAAATCACCATATTGTCACGACTTCCCCCAAAGTCGACTCCTCTCCATGTTCGGGAGGCTTTCGGCGATCGACGTTACCGGCTTTCTAGCCATTGCCGCTCCATTTTTCATAATTCCACCTGTCTTGTCTTGTTGTCATTTCCCAATCAATCTACTTGTATTTAACCCTCTGTCCCATCATCTTTTGTGTGTAATCATTTATCATACTCTGCTCTCCTGCACCTGACTTCACCTTCATACACAGCCAGACAGAATTACACACGGATTGAAATGGAGTCAGCAGGATCAGGTACCCCGGTTAGAGGAGTCGAGGAGCGCGTCCAGGAACATTCGGCCATGCTACATCATCTTGGTGCCATGATGGATCACGTTGTCCAGACCATGGACCGCTGGGAGAGACAGGTGGTCACCAGTGCCTCGACCAGCACAACTGGGGTTGTCTCCACAACGTTCCATCCGGAGGGGATTCCGGGAGGATGCGTCTCTACCTTCCCAGGGAGTATGATGGAATGGCAGCACAGTGCCAGGGATTCTTGCTACAACTGGACCTCTACCTGGCCACTGTGCACCCAGCTCCCCCGGGAGCGGAGAGAGTGGCCGCTCTCGTCTCCTGCCTCACAGGAAGAGCGCTGGAGTGGGCAAACACTGTGTGGAGAGAAGGAGACACGGCTCCAGACCACTTTGAGGATTTCACCCGTCGCTTCAGGGCCGTCTTCGACCATACACCTGAGGGCAGAGCGGCGGGGGAGAGGCTCTTCCATTTGAAGCAGGGGACGAGGAGCGCCCAGGACTTCGCCCTTGAATTCCGAACCTTGGCCGCTGGAGCAGGCTGGAACGACAGGGCCCTCATCGACCACTATAGATGCAGCCTACGAGAGGACGTCCGACGTGAGCTGGCCTGCGGGGGTGCCACCATTACCTTTGACCAACTGGTGGATTTGTCCATCTGGTGGATAACCTGCTGGTCACCCACAGACGTCCAGAGGGGGCTCTGTTGGTTCCATCATACAGCAACCCAGCTCCGGTGTCCATGGAGTTAGGAGGTGCAGCGCATAGGGAGACGGGAGGAGGAGCCATCACGTGTTCCATCTGTGGCCGCAGAGGACACACTGCCAGTCGGTGTCGTGTTGGTTCCTCTGGGAGTCGAGGCAACAGGCAGGGCACTCTGGCATCACCCCAGGTGAGTTTGCACAACACTCATCCAGAGTCCTCTGTTAATCAACTGTTTGTGCATGTTTGTTTCCCTGAGTTTTCCCCACATTCTCAGCATAAGGCGCTCGTCTATTCAGGCGCAGCTGGGAATTTTATCGACAGAGCATTAGGTTAGGGATCCCCATTTTTCCTATAGTTAGACCCTTCCCGGTACACGCTCTAGATAGTCGACCATTAGGGTCCGGGCTAATTAGGGAGGCCTCCATCTCCTTGGCCATGGTTATGCAGGGGAATCATGAGGAGAGTGCTCAGGGAGGTGTGTAGGATTTTCCGTTGGTGCTACCACGGTGGAAAGTCCAGATCAGGTCTCCACTGTGCACATCCCCCCAGAATATGCCGATTTGGCTCTCGCCTTCTGTAAAAAGAAGGAGACTCAATTACCACCTCATCGACGGGGGGGATTGTGCGATAAATCTCCTGGCAAATGCTGCGCTTCCCAGGAGTCACGTGTATCCCCTGTCGCAACCAGAGATGGTGGCTATGGATACATATGTCTCTGAATCCCTGCGTCAGGGGTACATTCGGCCCTCTACTTCACCTGCCTCCTCAAGTTTCTTTTTTGTGAAGATAAAGGACGGAGGTTTACACCCGTGCATTGACTATCAAGGTCTCAATCAAATCAGGGTGGGGTACAGTTACCCGCTACCTCGCAATTGAGTCAATGCATGGGTCGCGCTTCTTCACGAAACTGGATCTCAGGAGTGCGTATAACCTGGTGCGTATCCTGGAGGGAGACAAGTGGAAGACAGCATTCAGTACCACCACAGGGCATTATGAGTACCTCGTCATGCCGTACGGGTTGAAGAATGCTCCATCAGTTTTCCAATCCTTTGTAGACAAGATTTTCAAGGACCTGCACGGGCAGGGTGTAGTGGTGTATATGATGACATTCTGATTTACCCTGCTACATGCACCGAGCATGTGTCCTTGGTGCGCAAGGTACTTGGATGACTGTTGGACCTGTAAGTCAAGGCTGAGAAATGCCTATTCTTTCAGCAGGCCGTCTCCTTCCTAGGGTATCGCATTTCCACATCAGGGGTGGAGATGGAGATTGACCGCATTTCAGCCGTGCGTAATTGGCCGACTCCCACCACGGTAAAGGAGGTGCAGCAATTTTTAGGGTTTGCCAATTACTACCGGAGATTTATCCGGGGTTTTGGCCAGGTTGCTGCACCCATTACCTCATTGCTGAAGGGAGTCCTGTAAGTTTGCAGTGGACAGGGCCTTTGGGCGGCTAAGAGCTCTGTTTACTTCGGCTCCGGTGCTGGCCCATCAAGATCCCTCTTTGGCATTCATAGTGGAGGTGGACGCGTCTGAGTCTGGGATAGGAGCTGTGCTCTCACAGCGCTCGGGCACGCCACTGAAACTCTGCCCCTGTGCTTTCTTCTCAAAGAAGCTCAGTCCAGCTGAGCGTAACTATGATGTGGGGGACCGGGAGTTGTTGGCTGTGGTTAAAGCGTTGAAAGTGTGGAGACATTGACTTGAGGGGGCTAAAAAAACTTTCCTCATCTGGACTGACCACCGCAACCTGGAGTACATCCGGAGAGCGAGGAGACTGAATCCTCATCAGGCAACGTGGGCCATGTTTTTACTCGTTTAACTTCTTCGGGATAGGGGGCAGCATTTTCACTTTTGGATAAATAGCATGAAAATTCAACTTCCTGCTACTCATCCCCAGAATATAAGATATGCCTATTATTAGTAGATTTTGATAGAAAACACTCTGACGTTTCTAAAACTGTTTGAATCATGTCTGTGAGTATAACAGAACTTATGTAGCAGGCAAAACCCCGAGGACAAACCATTCAGATTTATTTTTTGAGGTCACTGTCTATTCAATGAGTTTTCATTGAGAAACCTTGTTTCCAGTTCCTACTGCTTCCACTGGATGTCACCAGTCTTTAGAAATTGGTTGAGGTTATTCCTTTGTGTAATGAAGAAGTACGGCCTTCTTGAATGAGTGTCATTTGAAGTGTACTTTTTGAGAGAGGTGCATGACTCGAAAAGTAGCTTCAGTTTGTTGTCTTCCTGTATTGAACACAGATAGTCTTGTCTCCAATTTGATCGATTATTAACGTTTAAAAATACCTAAAGTTGTATTACAAAAGTAGTTTTAAATGTTTTGGCAAAGTTTACAGGCAACGTTTGAGATATTGGACATTTTGGATAGACATATATCAACGGAATTAATCAAACAAAAGGACCATTTGTGATGTTTATGGGACATATTGGAGTGCCAACAATAGAAGCTTGTCAAAGGTAAGGCATGATTTATATTTTATTTCTGTGTTTTGTGTAGCACCTGCAGGGTTGAAATATGCTACTTTCTCTTTGTTTACTGTTGTGCTATCATCAGACAATAGCATCTTTTGCTTTCGCCGAAAATCCTTTTTTAAATCTGACATGTTGGTTGGATTCACAATGAGTGTAGCTTTAATTTGGTATCTTACATGTGTGATTTAATGAAAGTTAGATTTTTATAGTATTTTATTTGAATTTGGCACTCTGAATTTTCCCTGGCCATTGGCCAAGTGGGACGCAAGCGTCCCGCCTATCCCAGAGGGATTTAACCTTATCCTACAGACCAGGTTCCCAAAATAAGAAGGCAGACGCACTGTCCAGACTGTATGACACAGAGGAGCGGCCCATGGATCAGGCCTCCGGCCTCCTGCCTGGTAGCGCCGGTCGTGTGGGATCTGGATACGGACATTGAGCAGGCACTGTATACGGAGCCCGCTCCCCTCCAGTGTCCCGTTGGGCGTAAGTACGTTTCGTCTGCTGTCTGTGACCAGTTGATCTCTTGGGCCCACGTCTCCCTCCTCTGGTCATCTGGGGATCGGTCGTACGTTGCGCTGTCTGACTGGGAAGTACTGGTGGCCCACTTTGGCAAAGGACGTGAGGGTTTATGTTTCCTCCTGCACGGTGTGTGCCCAGTGTAAGGCTCCGAGACACCTGCCCAGAGGTAAGTTACATCCCTTTCCCATTCCACAACAACCTTGGTCACATCTGTCAGTGGATTTCTGAACAGATCTTCCTCTCTCACAGGGAAATACCACGATCCTGGTCGTTGTGGATCGTTTTTCTATGTCCTGTCTTCACCTGCCTCTGCCTGGTCTCCCTACGGCCCTTCTGACTGTGGAGGCCCTGTTTACACATGTCTTCCGGCACTACCGGGTGTCTGAGGATAAAGTGTCGGATCGGGGTCCCCAGTTCACGTTGAGAGTTTGGAGGGCGATCATGGAACATCTGGGGGTCTCGATCAGCCTTACCTCAGGTTTTCACCCCGAGAGTAACGGGCAAGTGGAGAGCGTCAACCAGGATGTGGGCAGGTTTCTACGGTCCTATTGCCAGGACAAGCCGGGGGAGTGGGTAGCGTTCGTGCCCTGGATGGTACAGAACTCACTTCGCCACTCCTCCACTAACCTCTCCCCCTTTCAGTGTGTATTGGGGTACCAGCCGGTTCTGGCACCGTGGCATCAGGGTCAGACCGAGAGAAAAAACTGCGCGGACCGTCACCGCAGTGAGACCCCTGTGTTCGCACCGGGGGACCGGGTCTGTGTAACCTGCCCCTCCGCATGCCCTGCCGGAAGCTGGGTCCGTGGTTTGTGGGGCCATTTAACCTTTCTGATCTCCCCATCCCGGATCCGGGATCGTGAATACAGACTCAAGCTCATTACCATAACGCAACGTTAACTATTCATGAAAATCACAAATGAAATGAAATAAATATGCTAGCTCTCAAACTTAGCCTTTTGTTAACAACACTGTCATCTCAGATTTTCAAAATATGCTTCTCAACCATTGCAAAACAAGCATTTGTGTAACAGTATTGATGGCTAACGTAGCATTTAGCATTAGCATTCAGCTGGCAACATTTACACAAAAAAACAGAAAAGCATTCAAATAAAATCATTTACCTTTGAAGAACTTCAGATGTTTTCAATGAGGAGACTCTCAGATAGCAAATGTTCAGTTTTTCCTGAAAGATTATTTGTTTAGGACAAATCGCTCCGTTTTCTGCGTCACGTTTAGCTATGAAAAAAACCCTGTATCCAGGATTGTGTAAATCTATCAGCAAGCTCATTAGCATAACACAACGTTAACTATTCATGAAAATCGCAAATGAAATGAAATAAATATGCCATCTCTCAAGCTTAGCCTTTTGTAAACAACACTGTCATCTCAACCATAGGAAAACAATCATTTGTGTAAAAGTAGCTAGCTAGCGTTAGCATTTAGCGTTAGCATTTAGCGTTAGCATTAGCGTTAGCATCCAGCACGCAACATTTCAACAAAAACATAAAAGCCTTCAAATAAAATCATTTACCTTTGAAGAACTTCAGATGTTTTCAATGAGGAAACTCTCAGTTAGATAGCAGATGCTCAGTTTTTCCAAAAAGATTATTTGTGTATTAGAAATAGCTCCATTTTGTACATCACATTTGGCTACCAAAAAAACCCGAAAATTCAGTCCTCAAAACGCGAACTTTTTTCCAAATTAACTCCATAATATCGACTGAAAACATGGCAAACGTTGTTTAGAATCAATCCTCAAGGTGTTTTTCACATATCTCTTCGATGATGTATCGTTCGTGGAAGTGTGCTTTCTCTCCTGAATCCCAGGAGAAAATGCCCGCACCTGAAGATTACGCACAAATTTAGACAAAGGACACCGGGCGGACCCCTGGAAAATGTAGTCTCTTATGGCCAATCTTCCAATGATATGCCTACAAATACGTCACAATGCTGCCGACATCTTGGGGAAACGGCAGAAGGTCTAAGCTTATTCCTGTCGCATTCACAGCCATATAAGGAGACATTAGAAAACAGAGCTTCAGAAATTCTGCTCATTTCCTGTTTCACGTATCATCTTGGTTTCGCCTGTATAATGAGTTCTGGGGCACTTACAGACAAAATCTTTGCAGATTCTGAAACTTCAGAGTGTTTTCTTTCCAAAACTGTCAAGAATATGCATAGTCGAGCATCTTTTCGTGACAAAATATCGCGCTTAAAACGGGAACGTTTTTTATCCAAAAATGAAATAGCGCCCCTAGAGATGCAACTGGTTAAAGTCCTGGGGAGGGTGAACGAGGTTACAAATTACAACTTGCCTCTGATTATCGTATTAACCCCCCGTTCCATGTGTGTCTCCTCAGGCCGGAGGTGACTGGTCCGCTCCAGGAATCTGAGGTGTGGGAGGTCCCTCCGCCCCCTTTGGACATCGAGGGGGTCCCGGCGTATATCTTAAATTCCAACCTGGATTTGAGGCGTCGGGTAGGGGGCCTTCAGTACCTCGTGGAGTGGGAGGGGTACGGACCGGAGGAGAGGTGCTGGGTTCCGGTTGCAGATATTTTGGATCCTGAACTTCTGCGGGAGTTTCACCGTCGCCGGCCAGATAGACCATGTTTAGATGAAAAAGGGGGAGGCTTGCAAGCTGAAGAACACCATCCCAACTGTGAAGCACAGGGGTGGCAGCATCATGTTGTGGGGGTGCTTTGCTGCAGGAGGGATTGGTGCACTTCACAAAATAGATGGCATCTTGAAGAGGAAAATTCTGTGGATATATTGAAGCAACATCTCAAGACATCAGTCAGGAAGTTTAAGCTTGGTCGCAAATGGGTCTTCCAAATGGACAATGACCCCAAGCATACTTCAAAAGTTGTGGCAAAATGGCTTAAGGACAACAAAGTCAAGGTATTGGAGTGGCCATCACAAAGCCCTGACCTCAATCCCATAGAAAATGTGTGGGCAGAACTGAAAAAGCGTGTGCGAGCAAGGAGGCCTACACACCTGACTCAGTTACACCAGCTCTGTCAGGAGGAATGGGCCAAAATTCACACAACTTATTGTGGGAAGCTTGTGGAAAGCTACCCGAAATGTTTGACCCAAGTTAAACAATTTAAAGGCAATGCTACCAAATACTAATTGAGTGTATGTAAACTTCTGACCCACTGGGATTGTGATGAAAGAAATAAAAGCTAAAATATATAATTCTCTCTACTATTATTCTGACATTTCACATTCTTAAAACAAAGTGGTGATCCTAACTGACCTAAGACTGAGAATGTTTACTGTGAGTAAATGTCAGGAATTGTGAAAAACTGAGTTTAAATGTGTTTGGCTACGGTATACAGTGGGGAGAACAAGTATTTGATATACTAAATTTTGCAGGTTTTCCCCACTTACAAAGCATGTAGAGGTCTGTACTTTTTATCATAGGTACACTTCAACTGTGAGAGACAGATTCTAAAACAACAATCCAGAAAATCACATTGTATGATTTTTAAGTAATTAATTTGCATTTTATTGCATGACATAAGTATTTGACACATAAGAAAAGCAGAACTTAATATTTGGTACAGAAACCTTTGTTTGCAATTACAAAGATCATACGTTTCTTGTAGTTCTTGACCAGGTTTGCACACACTGCAAACCCACTCCCACTCCAAACCCACTTTTGGCCCACTCCTGCATACAGACCTTCTCCAGATCCTTCAGGTTTCTGGGCTGTCGCTGGGCAATACGGACTTTCAGCTCCCTCCAAAGATTTTCTACTGGGTTCAGGTCTGGATACTGGCTAGGCCACTCCAGGACCTTGAGATGCTTCTTACAGAGCCACCCCTTAGTTGCCCTGGCTGTGTGTTTCGGGTCATTGTCATGCTGGAAGACCCAGCCACGACCCATCTTCAATGCTGTTACTGAGGGAAGGAGGTTGTTGGCCAAGATCTTGCGATACATGGCCCCATCCATCCTCCCCTCAATACGGTGCAGTCGTCCTGGCCCATTTGCAGAAAATCATCCCCAAAGAATGATGTTTCCACCTCCATGCTTCACGGTTGGGATGGTGTTCTTGGGGTTGTACTCATCCTTCTTCTTCCTCCAAACACGGCGAGTGGAGTTCATACCAAAAAGCTCTATATTTGTCTCATCAGACCACATGACCTTCTTCCATTCCTCCTCTGGATCATCCAGATGGTCATTGGCAAACTTCAGACAGGCCTGGACATGCCCTGGCTTGAGCAGGGGGACCTTGTGTGCGCTGCAGGATTTTAATCCATGACGGCGTAGTGTGTTACTAATGTTTTCTTTGAGACTGTGGTCCCAGCTCTCTTCAGGTCATTGACCAGGTCCTGCCGTGTAGTTCTGGGCTGATCCCTCACCTTCCTCATGGAACGAACTACAAAAATCTCTGAAACTGGAAACACTTATCTCCCTCACTAGCTTTAAGCACCAACTGTCAGAGCAGCTCACAGATTACTGCACCTGTACATAGCCCACCTATAATTTAGCCCTATCAACTACCTCTTTCCCAACTGTATTTAATTTATTTATTTATTTTGCTCCTTTGCACCCCATTATTTTTATTTCTACTTTGCACATTCTTCCATTGCAAAACTACCATTCCAGTGTTTTACTTGCTATATTGTATTTACCTTGCCACCAAGGCCTTTTTTGCCTTTACCTCCCTTCTCACCTCATTTGCTCACATTGTAGATAGACTTGTTTATACTTTATTATTGACTGTATGTTTGTTTTACTCCATGTGTAACTCTGTGTTGTTGTATCTGTCAAACTGCTTTGCTTTATCTTGGCCAGGTCGCAATTGTAAATGAGAACTTGTTCTCAACTTGCCTACCTGGTTAAATAAAGGTAAAATAAAAATAAATAAATAAATAAAATCATTGATGCCCCACGAGGTGAGATCTTGCATGGAGCCCCAGACCGAGGGTGATTGACCGTCATCTTGAACTTCTTCCATTTTCTAATAATTGCGTCAAAAGTTGTTGCCTTCTCACCAAGGTGCTTGCCTATTGTCCTGTAGCCCACCCCAGCCTTGTCCAGGTCTACAATTTTAACCCTGATGTCCTTACACAGCTCTCTGGTCTTGGCCATTGTGGAGAGGTTGGAGTCTGTTTGATTGAGTGTGTGGTCTTTTATACAGGTAACGAGTTCAAACAGGTGCAGTTAATAAAGGTAATGATTGGAGAACAGGAGGGATAGAAAAACTAACAGGTCTGTGAGAGCCGGAATTCTTACTGGTTGGTAGGTGATCAAATACTTATGTCATGCAATAAAATGCAATAGAATTACTTAAAATCATACAATGTGATTTTCTGGGCAACACGGACTTTCAACTCCCTCCAAAGATTTTCTATGGGGTTGAGATCTGGAGACTGGCTAGGCCACTCCAGGACCTTGAAATGCTTCTTACGAAGTCACTCCTTCATTGCCCGGGCGGTGTGTTTGGGATCATTGTCATGCTGAAAGACCCAGCCATGATTCATCTTCAATACCCTTGCTGATGGAAGGAGGTTTTCACTCAAAATTTTACAATACATGGCCCCATTCATTCTTTCCTTTACACAGATATGTCGTCCTGGTCCCTTTGCAGAAAAACAGCCCCAAAGCCTGATGTTTCCACCCCCACGCTTCACAGTAGGTATGGTGTTCTTTGGATGCAACTCAGCATTCTTTGTCCTCCAAACACAACGAGTTGAGTTTTTACTAAAAAGTTATATTTTGGGTTCATCTGACCATATGACATTCTCCCAATCTACTTCTGGATCATCCAAATGCTCTCTAGTAAACTTCAGACGGGCCTGGACATGTACTGGCTTAAGCAGGGGGACACATCTGGCACTGCAGGATTTGAGTCCCTGGTGGCGTATTGTGTTGCTGATGGAAGGCTTTGTTACTTTGGTCCCAGCTCTCTGCAGGTCATTCACTAGGTCCCCCCTGTGTGGTTCTGGGATTTTTGCTCACCGTTCTTGTGATCATTTTGACCCCACGGGGTGAGATCTTGCGTGGAGCCCCAGATCGAGGGAGATTATCAGTGGTCTTGTATATCTTCCATTTCCTAATAATTGCTCCCACAGTTGATTTCTTCAAACCAAGCTGCTTACCTATTGCAGATTCAGTCTTCCCAGCCTGGTGCAGGTCTACAATTTTGTTTCTGGTGTCCTTTGACAGCTCTTTGGTCTTGGCCATAGTGGAGTTTGGAGTGTGACTGTTTGAGGTTGTGGACAGGTGTCTTTTATACTGATAACAAGTTCAAACAGGTGCCATTAATACAGGTAACAAGTGGAGGACAAGAGGAGCCTCTTAAAGAAGAAGTTACAGGTCTGTTAGAGCCATAAATCTTGCTTGTTTGTAGGTGACCAAATACTTATTTTCCACCATAAATTCATAAAAAATCCTACAATGTGATTTTCTGGATTTTAAACATTTTAATTTTGTCTGTCATTGTTGAAGTGTACCTATGATGAAAATTATAGGCCTCTCTCATCTTTTTAAGTGGGAGAACTTGCACAATTGGTGGCTGACTAAATGCGTTTTTGCCCCACTGTACATAGAGTTGAAGTCGAAAGTTTACATACCCCTTAGCCAAATATATTTAATCTCAGTTTTTCACAATTCCTGACATTTATTCATAGTAAAAATTCCCTGTTTTAGGTCAGTTAGGATTTTAAGAATGTGACATGTCAGAATAATAGTAGAGAGAATGATGTACTTCAGCTTTTATTTATTTTATCACATTCCCAATGGGTCAGAAGTTTACATACACTCAATTAGTATTTGGTAGCATTGCCTTTAAATTGTTTAACTTGGGTCAAACATTTTGGATCACCTTCCACAACCTTCCCACAATAAGTTGTGTGAATGTTGGTCCATTCCTCCTGATAGAGCTGGTGTAAATGAGTCAGGTTTGTAGGCTTCCTTGTTCGCACACGCTTTTTCAGTTCTGCTTACAAATGTTCTATAGGATTGAACCAGACTTGTGGAGGTCTACAAATGTTTTCTTAGGTCTTTGCTTATTTCTTTAGATTTTCCCATGATGACAAACAAAGAGGCACTGAGTTTGAAGGTATGCCTTGAAATACATCCACAGGTACACCTCCAATTGACTCAAATTATGTCAATTAGATGCTTTGATGCTTCTCAATCCATGACATCATTTTCTGGAATTTTCCAAGCTGTTTAAAGGCACAGTCAACTTAGTGTATGTAAACGTCTTACCTTCTGGAATTGTGATACAGTGAATTATAAGTGAAATAATCTGTCTGTAAACAATTGTTGGAAAAATTACTTGTGTCATGCACAAAGTAGATGTCCTAACCGACTTGCCAAAACTATAGTTTGTTGACAAGAAATTTGTGGAGTGGTTGAAAATGAATGACTCCAACCTAAGTGTATGTAAACTTCCGACTTCAACTGTATATACAATACAAAATGTACAATACAAAATGTATAATACCACCATTCAACAATATTACAATGTATGTGTATGCGTGTGTCTGTTCCTTTGTATGTGTCTCGCCACAGTCCCGGTTGTTCCATAAGTTGTATTTTTACCTGTTTTTTTAAATCTGACTCTAATGCTTGCATCAGTCACCTGATGTGGAATAGAGTTCCATGTAGTTGTGACTCTATGTAGTACTGTGCGCCTCCCATAGTCTGTTCTGGACTTGGGGGATTGTGAAGAGACCTCTGGTGGCATGTCTTGTGGGGTATACAAGGGTGTCCGAGCTGTATGCTAGTAGTTTAAACAGACAGCTCGGTACATTCAGCTTGCCAATACTTCTTACAAAAACAAGGAGTGATGACGTCAATCTCTCTTCCACTTTGAGCCATGAGAGATTGACATGCAAATCATTAATGTTAGTTCTCCATGTACTTTTAAGGACCAGCCATCCTGCCCTGTTCTGAGCCAACTGCAATTTTCCTAAGTCCCTCTTTGTGGCACCTGACCAAGTAGTCAAGGTGCGACAAAACTAGGGCCTGTAGGCCCTTCCTTGTTGATAGTGTTGTTAAGAAGGCAGAGTGGCGCTTTATTATGTACAGACTTCTCCCCATCTTAGCTACTGTTGTATCAATATGTTTTGACCATGACAGTTTACAATCCAGGGTTACTGCAACCAGTTTAGTCACCTCAACTTGCTCAATTTACACATTATTCATTACGAGATGTAGTTGAGTTTTAGGGTTTAGTGAATGATTTGTCCCAAATACAATGCTTTTAGTTTTGGAAATATTTAGGATTAACTTATTCCTTGCCACCCATTCTGAAACTAACTGCAGCTCTTTGTTAAGTGTTGCAGTCATTTCAGTTGCTGTAGTAGCTGACGTGTATAGTGTTGAGTGATCCGCATACATTGACACACTGGCTTTACTCAAAGTCAGTGGCATGTCTTCAGTAAAGATTGAAAAAAGTAAGGGGCCTAAACAGCTACCCTGGGAAATTCCTGATTCTACCAGGAATATGTTGGAGAGTCTTCCATTAAAAAACACCCTCTGTGTTCTGTTAGACAAGTAACTCATTAACCACAATATAGCACAGGGTGTAAAGCCATAACACATGTGTTTTTTCAGCAGCAGACTATGATTGATAATGTCAAAAGCCGCACTGAAGTCTAACAAAACAGCCCCCACAATTTTTATTATAAATTTCTCTCTGCCAATCATCAGTCATTTGTGTAAATGCTATTTGTTTACTGTAAACTAACATTGTACTGTATCTTGTCAAACACATTTTTTCTAGAAGTTTACAATGGATTGGTAACCGGCTGATTGGTCGGCTATTTCAGAGAGTAAAGGAGGCTTTACTATTCTTGGAATGACTTTTGCTTCCCTCCAGGCCTGAGGGCACACACTTTCTAGTAGGCTAAAATTGAAGATATGGCAAATTGGAGTGGCAATATTGTCAGCTACTACCCTCAGTAATAAAATGGCCACCAGATAATTTACATTGACCCCCCTCCACTTTTGTTTTTACACTGCTGCTACTCGCTATTTATTATCTATGCATAATCTCTTTACCCCTACCTACATGTACAAATTACCTCGGCTAAGCTGTACCCCCGCACATTGACTTGTAACCGGTACCCCCTGTACATTGCCTCGTTATTGCTATTTTATTGTGTTACTTTTTATTATTTTTTATTATTTAGCAAATCATTTCTTATATCTATTTTCTTAAAACTGCATTGTTGGTTAAGGGCTTGTAAGTAAGCATTTCACGGTAAGGTGAAGGTAACCTGTTGTGTTCGATGCATGTGACAAATAACATTTCATTTGATATGGTTAAATTCCTTTGAAGGATGGGGATACATTTTTGGAAGGGAAAGGTCACGGCGATAATGTTGGGATCCTCACAGAAGGTAAGAAAACAAAGGTTTTAGATTCTAATTGATCTGACCAGTTAGATGAAAACAAAGAAACGTGACCACCGCTGAGCCTGTTCAGCACACAGCGCTCAGAGCTAGCTGTAGGGGTGGTGGGATTAGAAACACAAGAACCCTTCAGAGCGTATTTGCCTGGTTTGATAAATCAATAAAGCTGCTTTCATTTGAACTTCTCAAGGAAGAGTGACCCAGAAACGGTGTCTAACTCATTAGCAGTAGATCTGCTATGCCTGTGTTCATGTGTTCCCTGCTATAGCTACAGTGGAGAGCTTTTGCCTATGGGAAAAGTGAAAGGGCAAATTGAGAGGATTGGAGTGACGTTATTATTGTGAAGGTAATTGGCACAGTAAAGAGAAGTTATTTTGCCATCTGGCCTCCCATCATCAAATATTTAGGTTAATCCATATGTTGTAGACTTACGCATGAATATTTAACATTCCAGCAGCAGAGATGCATATGATGTGGACTCCATACCTTCTCTGACTGACACCCATGCTCATGAGAGGTTGTAAGTGCACTCCCAACCCCTCTTTTCTGCTTGATTATAGCATACATTGATATTAATAAATGATGTTTTGAGAAGATACATCGAAATACATCGATTTCAAAACTGAGCAGCACTACAGAAATCAAAACTATTAAACATGACTTTGTTGGCCACCTGACACAATGCAATCCAAGCATCAAAGGCAAAGCTGGTTGTCTATGGGGAAAGGTCGACAGTTCAGGTACACAGTGGGGGATCCATACATACATCCACAGCTATATGTGACAGATGTGGGGAGCATCCAGGGGTGCGCTGCACAGGTTCAAGCCCAAGGCTACCATGAACGTAGGTTGTATCATGGTTATATATATATGGCCTTTCCACAGAATTGGTCTAACAAGGCGCTTGTGGATGGATTTGTTCTCAAAGGATGTTACAGATCCTACAGTGCTTATTACACCTGCTGCTTACTGTATTTTGTTTGTCTGTAAAGTAATATTGAGAATACCACTACAATTGATGTGCAGAAAATATAAAATGTGCAACTGTGTCTATAGGAGATTAATTGTGTTGGTTCAATGTTCTCAACTAAATGTTGTCCTACTTTCTCTGAGAGGAGCGACTGTCCCTCTCTATTAATAATAGACATGTACTACTGATCCAACTCATCAGGCAGCACTATCATGCTTTGATGTTTTTTTTAACAACCTACCGCCACTATTGATCGTAGAGCACATAGAACTGTCATCAAAGGGATTCCTCTCAGGGCGGTCGACACCAGGTCACTTCATACACCAGGAATGTGGTAAAGCACTGGTCAAATATTCTCTTTCTATCCTATTTATCAATCTAGCTCTTCTGTCTTTGGTCCGTCCTGTTTTCCAATGCTGCTGGTATGGGTGAAAAGTTCAGAAGGATAAACAAAGAACCCACAGGCATGGAAATGACATCACCTGACCTCCAAGCATAGGATGAGTTAAACAGCAAAGCATGCTGCTGAAGGGGAATCCACCAAAATAAGTCATTACTTTGGAGCTTTTTTAAAGTTAACATGGCATTTCCCCTGTTATGTGCATGATCACATACCCTAACTGCACATGTCTCTGGATGATGACTTCATTAAAACGCTGATTATGGCTTGCCTAGTTTAAGGTTAAAGGTTAAATAAAAATATGGTTCACTGATTATGTTTTTTTTCCTCAAATAAACAAAATATATCCATTAAGTAATGTTTTTCCTTCCTGGTAGTAGTTATTTTTATGTATGGCCTTGATCCATGTGCCAAACAATTATGGACATCTATACAGTATACAGTATTAGTGCAGTAATGTACTTTATCATCAAAGGATTATGCACGATACATACCATAACATCACAAACCTTCAATGTTGCCCAGAGGTTAATGTATAGCCTTATAGCAGAGATCAACTAGATTCAGCTGCAGGCCGACTCTATCAAGAGCGGCTGGTCAGGCGCCGGAACATAATTACAAATCATTTGTAGACTGCAAATTGGCCACAAGAAGCCCGAACAGATATAATATTTGACTAAAACATCATTTCTAATCTTGATTACATTTGTATACAATCACGTGTCTCTATATTATGCGTGGGAATACTTTGGAAAAGTATTGGGGGGCCAAATGAAACTGCCAACGGGCTGCCAGTTAGGGAACCATGCTATACAGGTTACCATACACACGAGGAGTGGGAAAGAGTTTAGGCTAATTCTATATTCCATATTGATATGGAAGACGTCACACACATTCCATATGCTCTCACATACTCACTACTGGGAACCCCATGGTTGAATCAACGTTGTTCCCATGTCATTTCAACAAAATTACTTTGAACCAACGTGGAATCGACGTTGAATTGACGTCTGTGCACAGTGGGTCCATATATATTAGTACATTCATCTCATGAAAATCTCATCAGTAGTTGTTGATTTGATTCCAGGATTTTTCTTTAATTGTGATACAGCAAAACTTCCAATTGATGAAAGCACTTGCAGTGGGATGACAAGAATTACGATGTGCATATCCAATTCATCTGAAGACATAATGGTATCTAAGTACCTGTGTAAAAACACACATGGCAATATATAGTCCATTTTCCTTCGACAACACTTAAAGTCATAATCATTACTGTAAAAGCCACGCATTTTTCCATTATCAATATCACATAAGTGCAGACTTGGGGCCATGTGCTCAGAGCCTGCCTGGCCAAGTGGAATTCTCCTGTGTTGCTGTTGCTGATGTCCAGTCCAGAATGACTGACAGCACTTTTGTTTTCTGTCTATTAGTGAATCTGACCTCATCATTACCCACGAGGGGGTTCACGTAACCCAGGTTAGAGGTCACTACACCCTCCCTCCCATCTACCATGCCAACAGTCTGCTGGGCGGGCCTCTAAACCCAGTGGACGGAGTGACCCCGCCCCTGCAACCACACACACATACATACATATACACACACAGGCACGCGCAGAAACACACACACACACACAGCAGACCTAGTGTATGAGGTCAATGCACCCAGAGAACTGTGCATCTCGGGGCTGTCTGGGGACCTGGGGGTGGTGGGGAGCTCTTCTTGGCGTTGGTGTACATTTTTAATGGAATATACATTAAAAAGCATTCATGTACGTTGATGTTGTCCACCAGCTAATATTTCAGTTGGCAGTGTATCAGATCAGGCTTGATTTTCTATCTCTGGTGCTCCTCTTCAATGAATAATTCAGCTTTAAACCTTGTGACACCTCAAGCGTATTCCATTACAGTATCTCACCATGTTTTCCTCACCAGCTCATTTAGATTTTGGCCCCGATAATGATAACCATTATTTGAAACTGATAGAGATTAATAACGAAGAGGCTAAGATCACATTGAAGATGACAAGGTATTTTATATCATTGTGTGTATGTGCCTGCATGTGTGTCTGCGTGTGTGTTTATGAGATCTTGATGAAGACTTTCTCTGTTGGTGTGACTGTTGCCTGTTTGTGGCGATGAGGAGAAATGGGAGCTGGCTGTGTCTGAGGTCACTCTCTGATTACCTGTCTCTACTCAGGGTCAAATTACTCTTAAATGTGTTGTTTACACTTCTACTGCTATGTTTGGGCTGATACCAACTTCAGATGACAGATCTTAATTTGACCAGTTTCTCAGACCTGGAAAATAATCCTGCAGCAACAGGAAATGTGAATTATAAATAATGGACATGTTTTTTAATTTTTTTTACATTTATCCCTTTTTCATGGTATCCAATTGGTAGTTACAGTCTTTTCTCATCGCTGCAACTCCCGTACGGACTGGGGAGAGGCGAAGGTCGAGAGCCGTGCGTCCACACCGCACAGACATTTCCTGCAACAACAGGGTGATCAAATTAAGATCCTACACTTGTATGCTGAGCCTAAAAGACGACAGAAAGCAGTGGACAATGACTACGCAGATTTCCATATGTTTTATAATAGATGGCACCAATGTGACCGGGACAACATTCAATGACTGGAAAAACTGGTCAAATTGGTAAAAATGAAAACTGTATTAGGGTATTACCTCAAGCAATATATATTGTCTATGTGTTTTTCTATTAAACTATTTCAATTGACAAACAGGAATTTATTTAAATATCCATGTCATATCCATGGCATCATCCTTGTGCATTACAGGGGCTGAGTATGCCAGCCGTTTGGGTGATTGAAAATGTAAGCCATTCTATGAATAGCTCAAAAAGCATGTTTAGAAAATCCACTCTCATTCAATCAATTATTTCTCCTGAGTGAACTGATTTACCTCATAAACAGAGAAATCAGCCTAATAAGATCAGGTCTAATTGTTCTTCAAGTCACAGCTTGAAGAAAGGAGATATTGGAGTTTTTTGTTAATACTGTATCTCCTGCATCTTTCAGGAGTGGCTAAAGTTACTGCTGGCTGGAGTCCTAGAGCTGGAATGACAAGCGGAGGATAATTATCCAGGCCGGTGTAAGTACAAATTGCTGGGACCGGGGCTTGAAAGGGCCTGCTGAAGCATGTCACTGAGGTTTTGGCAGATTATACTGGAGCTCTCCAGGTGGCCCTCAGCTAACTCTCACTGATCACCCTGTATGTGTGCACCAACACTCACACACATTTACACAAAAGCCCACACGAGTGCAGATGTGCACACACACATGCAGATGCTCTTATACACAAACAAGACCTATTTAATCATCCTATTGTTTTGTGATGGTCAAATAAGTATCGCCAGCATGTAGTCCTAAAAACTGAAGATTAAATGGGATTTAAATCCTTTGCATTGGCATATTTTGCCAGATACTCTACTTATAATAGGGCCCATCAAGCCCAAGGTGGCCTGACCAAAATCACATTTTATGTCCCAATATTAGACTACTTACCCTGAGCGTGAATGACATCATGCTGACTCTAACGTGATAACCAACCAACAAAACCGGCCTCTGTGTTGTGTGGATAAAAGATTAATCTTGATTATATTCTTCTGCTCTTTGAACCAGAAACTATGAGGCCAGGGTATCTGGGATAAAATGAATAACTTGCTGAGAAAGCAAAAACTTTGTGGACTTCTACACATCAAAGGCTTGAGTCACTTTTGGCTGTACTTTTGAGACTTCTGTCTGGTGGAATAGTAAACAAGTGTGTGTGTGTGTGCTATTTCTGTTGGCAGGGGATGGTGTGATTTTCTTTTTCAGTGTGGGTGTTGACCATGTCTGGTGTCAGGTAAGGGTCTGTCTGCTTCCTACATTGTGTGAGATAATGAAGTGTGATTAAATATGAATCCTAGGTGTTTAGTAGCAGAAACTAGATCCACACAGCCCAGGCGGTAGAATTAGGAACTGATGACAGATGCCATCAACGATCCTTTTCCATACAGAGGCTCTTGACTTTACCTGGACCTCCACATGGGCCCACTTTCAGACAGACACAGGTAATTAACCTCCTATAAACAAACAATGATCTACTTACAGGACCATGGCGCTGGCCTGTCTCTGTCTCTACTGTAAATTCAAATGGACATATTTTGTATATAGTAGGTCTGTACTGCCCATTGACTGTCAAGTCACATTTGAGATGTTTTGTTTGATCATTAACAGATTTTAGTAAAACTGCCTCTGGCAACTGATGTTATGAGTGAGGTTTGTAAAAAAATAATAAAGTAATAATAACAAAACGAAAAAAAACTGGAGAGAATATCAGCATATCAAAGGTTCCTAAGAGCAGTATGACGCCTTATTATTGGTGGAGATGTGTGAGAGAACAGCCTTTGTTAGTTTGAGGGCTCTTTGTATTGTTATAAGCCTAGTGTCAGATTGACTCATTCACAGGGAGTGGTCTCCATGCTGTTCATCCACTGTTCCATCCTCTCCTCCACCATGGCCACCACTGGGCTGTCTTCCCTCTACTCCCTCACTTCAGAGAGACAGTCATGTCCACAGCTGTTTGGACATGCCCGCCTTGTGGGGGAATTACTTTAATGTGTGCCTCACATCGGACAGGGTGTCTTTGTTAAGGCAGGGTGACAGGTCAACTCTCCCACAGTCATCCTCTATGTGTGTGTGTGCGTGCAGACGCCAGACGACTATGTGTGTGTATGTCTCAGATCTTCTCAGATCTTCACAGGACTAAGCAGATCACAACAGCTCCACACACCACTCAGGGTCTCACTAAGCCATTATTCAATCACTCTCCACACACTGGGTAACCAATGGCCCCAATATCTGAAAACTCTATCAACTGTTTGGGAGATAGAGAAGGCATTCCAATTGATTCTGGCATCACCCGAGTTAGGAGAATCTTTGGATTTTAATGGGTCTTAAATATGTCCTACAGAGCCGAGATGAAAGGAAGAGGACATGTTCCTGCAGTCACAATGACGTTCTGATGGTGGGCAGGTCAGGGAAGGTTTAAGAGTAGCAGTCAGAGATGCTACTTCATTCTTCTCTTCGCTCCTCAGGGAATCCCTGTTGTAAAGCAGCCAGAAATGTAGATGTTTGTAATGGCTGAGAAATACAAGATGCACATAGCAACAGACCTAACATACTTGGCACAGAAATCAATCATTTCATTGAAACAACGTGGAAACGTGTGTGCCCAGTTGGATGACTCTATTTTCAAGTAACATAGAGCGTGTCTGACAACAACTGTGTGTTTTGTGTATCATGGATTCTCTCCTGAGGTTGATTTGACCTGATTGAAGAGGCCAATAAGCCAGATCTAATAGTTTGGATGTCAACAGGAAGTTCATAACAATGTCACATAATTCTCCAAAACAATATAGAAATCCATGTTAAGGTCTTCTGTTGGACGGCATTCATAATCATGAGCAGGACTTCTGATGGACACTGACAGATCTTAGGTCAAATCTTAGGTCAAAGCCACTGAAATGATTTCCACTCTGATTGACTGATATGCAGTACATTAGTAAAGACATTGACAAAGGGCTGCACACTAAGTGACTCCGGTGATCTCATAGACTCTACCGGGATTATATTAGCGGCTTAAAAGTGCAAACATAGAATACATTCATACCAAGATACCGCAGTAGCTTAGATTGCAATTGAGGCTAAAGATGTTACATATATCAACAGCTCCTACAAACCGTAGACACCCACAGCAAGGCAGTGTGATGGTTTTGACGTGGGTGGGACAGGGTCTGGCATTGACACTTTAGGGGACAAGACTCAAACTGGGAAAGAATGACCTCCAAAACAGAACAAGGCCCTTTGTATAAAACAAGTGCTGCGAAGAGCTAGGGATGGATGTATGTTTACCTGACAGAGTGAAAAGCTGTCCGTTTGTGTCTGGCCTCTCAGTTACCAGGCCAGATCATGTGTCATTGCTTCATAACCAGGCAGTCCGTCCTCCTCACCTTCATGATTTCCCTTTCGCTCTGTCTGAAGAGGCTGGGGTCAGACACACATTACCCCCTACCCCCCACTGCCTGTTACATTATTCAACCTGTCTTCACCTGAGAACACCTGCAAAGGGCTGCAGTGCAGACAGACAAGCACCTTGTCATTTCTGTCTCCAGCTAAAGAAAACCAACCTGGAAATAAATACCATGACTATAGGCTAACGATAATTTTGCTGGGCTGTAACATTTGATATCCGATTTTCTGATACAGTATGTCTGGTATGATGCCACGGGCCTAACTAAAAGCAGCAGTGAGTTGGAATAATAATAGTGGTGCATTACAAAGCAATATGATCTTTGAAAATCCTTATCACAGGTTTTTATTAAACCTTTGGCACGTGAAATCACAGTAACTGTAATAAAGCTTTAGATGTTGCATTTAAATGTCTGCCGGTCATTCAGCTCTCAACAAAAACAACAGATCACTTTGATGGTATGACAACAGACTGATCCAGCAGAAGGCTTATGCAGAGCAGTGTGTGTGTGTGTGTGTGTGTGTGTTTGCGTGTGCATGTGCACCATACTGCTTGCTCTATCTTGTTATGTTGTCCCTGATTCTGCTCCAGGTCCTTCAAGCTTGAGCCTCCCGTCCTTCACACCTCATCTTAAATTGTCGACATTGAGTGTTCTTGACCCTGTCACGCAGTCGTGAGACACCCCTTAGCACAAACCCTACCTGTTTTGATGAATTCTTGGAGGAATCCTGAAATAAGGGGGATGGCAGAGTAAAAACGTGTGGTGTGCACTTAGAGAAAGGACAGAGAGCTCTGGGTGTTTCCTAGCGCCAATGACACAAGGGCAAGTCACTGGGGGAACAGCCTCTGAGGACAAGTGGAAAGCCCCCTCGGTTACCAGGGTTTCTTGAATGTGATCTCTGCCATTGGGTCAGTTTACCTTACTTGCCTCTTCTAACTGGCTGGCCATGCAGATGCAGTTGCTATGGAACATGTCCATTTTCTAGGCAGGATGCACATGCTGGACATGTTTTGGTGGGCAACGGAATCTGTGTGTGAGAGAGTGAGAGATAGATAAATAGATAAGGTACGATGGGTTTTTGAAGTTGTTGAGGAAGTGGAGCATTTGATTGTGTGTGTGTGTGTGTGTGTGTGTGTGTGTGTGTGTGTGTGTGTGTGTGTGTGTGTGTGTGTGTGTCTGCTCTTCTCAGTCTTTTACAGAGAGCTGTCAGAAAGTGATGCTGGCTTTGCCTCTCAAGGCTTCTGAGTCTTCAATGGGATCTTGTTTATTCCCTCCCCATTCACAGTTTCCTTAGGAACTGGGTAATCTGACTCTGTTGTAAAGCTCTACGAATGACAGTATTTTCATAATCATTCATAGAAAGCCTTTATGCAACATAGCTTGTATCAATAAACAGACAAAATATAGATTGTGAAGGAAATATGCCCATAAACAGGTGCCAATAGAGATTTAAAATGTTTTGTTGACTGCAATATTTATGCTCCTAGACAGCGTAGCCGGAGAGATGCAGCTCTATTAAAGCAAAATGCCTATATGTATGCCTCTTGGGAGTAGCTTGGGGACAAAATTAACCTGACTGCTCTTCATGTCTGATACATCACACTGAATGGCATACAACCCTATTATCATTCATTACTACTTGTTTAATCATCCAACATTTTATTTTACTTTTCTCCATTGAACTGGTTAACAGAGGACTTAAACCATGAGATTAACCATTGATGTAAAGGCAGATATTTATCCATCACCTCAGAGTGAGGAGATAAATATTGGTGACGGCCTGGTGAGCCTGGTGAGCTTGATGAACTGGCAGAGGGCCAGCAAACTCAGCATTAACTCTGGGTGGAGTTGTCCCTGCCTCTGGGGTTCAAGACAGAGAGCACGACTCTGGGTTAAGCTCAGGCCTTCTGTGGACCAACATAATCATATTTCTCTGTTTATACATCAGCTTTAAAAAATAAATCTAATTAATCCCAGGCAGAAATATAAACACTTCATCTGGCAACAAAAGTATAAACATAGGCTATAAAATGTAATAGCAGACTAAGCCACTCTGCTTCCTAAAATTACATGGTGTTGTAGACAAAAACAAGAGGCTATTTAAGGATCTGACATAATACAGAACTGTTGTCAAAGCTGTCAAATAGAGTGCTGTTTGGTTTCCAGAGAACAAGACATTCAAAGAAATGAAATTAACCGTTTGTAAGGCATGACTCATTTCCCTCAAAGAGAGTTTGCTGACTCAATTGGAAAGGTGCCGGCATAAACACTTCATGACAGCTGCACTGTCAAAAGGTTACTTCTCAAATGACAATGGGCAGGCAAGAATAAAATGACAGTTTTAAACCCCTGTGTGTTTATGTTTTCTTATGGGACAATATTCTACTTCCACTGGTTTGGCAGGGGCCAATGATGACCTATTATGTCGCAATTACTACATGTGTATGTACTAGATTCTTTTTGCTCTCCAACAAACTTGAAAGTGATTAATTGAAAACTCCTGTTTTGTTTTGTTGATGCACGAAGCATGTTGCCATCATCAAAGCTTCATCTCCTCTCAGCTTTTATTTTTTTCAGTGGTCGCTCATGCAAGAGTGATCAAATTCCATTATAAATTGGGTGGTTCGAGCCCTGAATACTACTGATTGGATGAAAGCCGTGGCATATCAGACCGTATACCATGGGTACGTCAAAACGTTTATTTTTCCTGCTCCAATTGCGTTGGTAACCAGTTGATAATAGCAATAAGGCACCTCAGGGGTTTGTGGTACATTGCCAATATACCACCTCTAAGGGCTGTATCCAGGCACTCCGTGTTGCATTGTGTTTAAAAACCGCCCTTAGCCGTGGTATATTGGTCATATACCACACCCTCCCAAGCCTTATTGCTTAAATATCACACTGGGAAAAAAGCCAACCTCTTTTCCACGGAACATCTCCACCTCCCTGAATACACTGCAGGAGGGACAAAGACCAGGCAGAAAGTCCAACTCATTCAAAGTGGACAGAGCAAACTGCGACTTCTCACACAGCCCCCTTCCTGGGACATCACAGTTGATAGAGTTAGGAGCTAGAGGAGTTGGGGGCAGGGTGATTGTCTTGTTCTATGAGAGAATTCAGGGTCACGCTCTGCCCCAGCTGTCCAAGTGTTTATTGATCAGTGATACCCCTGAGGGGAGGAGGGGAAGCAGATCATAACAACCAGCACCTGCCCTGGTCAGCTCTGCCCTGGTCAGCCCTGCCCTGGTCAGCCCTGCAAACTGAGCTGAGCCCAGGACTCAATGCGCACTGCATCAAAATTGGTCATAATAATGGATGTCAAATAAAGGTAACATGACAGGCTGGCCTGATATGTTTTGTCAAGATCCCAGTCCCAGCGAGTTCTGTTAGAGAGATCGGAACTCTAAAAGCATTGCCAAATTCAATGGCAGGCATTTGGGTAATATGATCATAGCAAACAACCATAGTTTATGTGTGAAATAAATTAAAGACATTATTATCTCTCTGCTGATTTCATAAGGGAGGGAGGCAGTGCCGTCTCTGCCTATACGCAGACTAGTGCTGCATGTAGGGCCCCAAACACTAAAGGCTTCCCAGAAGAAAACAATATGGAAGAGTTTCTGTATATATTATGACAGCATTTTTTTATGTTTTTGTTTATTTTGGAATTTTGGACTGTCCGGGCACACAAATTTTTTTCTGGAGGCAAGCCGAAGTCGGTAGCTGAAGTCTACACCCCTTCGTCAGTGATTGGTCAACAGTAGGGAGTCTTCAATAAAATCGTTGTTGTCATTCAACAACAGACTAATTTTCATGCACATTTTTTCATTGAGAAATACTGCACCAACATCTTAGCTAGATGTAAAATTGCTCAACTAAAATGTGCTCTGCAAACACGTCAAAGTTAATTGTAGATTTTGTAATATTATTATATATTTTTTACCCCTTTGTCATGAGATCTTCTGTTGAATCTGACAATTCATCTTAATGGTTGTTCAGTCGTCTCAAATAAAACTGTGAAGGACCTCGGCGTTACTCTGGACCCTGATCTCTCTTTTGACGAACATATCAAGACTGTTTCAAGGACAGCTTTTTTTCCATCTATGTAACATTGCAAAAATCCTAAACTTTCTGTCCAAAAATGATGCAGAAAAATTAATCCATGCTTTTGTTACTTCTAGGTTAGACTACTGCAATGCTCTACTTTCCGGCTACCCAGATAAAGCACCAAATAAACTTCAGTTAGTGCTAAATACGGCTGCTAGAATCCTGACTAGAACGAAAAAATGTTGATCATATTACTCCAGTGTTAGCCTCCCTACACTGGCTTCCTGTCAAGGCAAGGGCTGATTTCAAGGTTTTACTGCTAACCTACAAAGCATTACATGGGCTTACTCCTACCTATCTCTCTGATTTGGTCCTGCCGTACATACCTTCACAAGACGCAGGCCTCCTAATTGTACATAGAATTTCTAAGCAAACAGCTGGAGGCAGGGCTTTCTCCTATAGAGCTCCATTTTTATGGAATGGTCTGCCTACCCATGTGAGAGACGCAAACTCGGTCTCAACCTTTAAGTCTTTACTGAAGACTCATCTCTTCAGTGGGTCATATGATTGAGTGTAGTCTGGCCCAGGAGTGTGAAGGTGAACGGAAAGGCTCTGGAGCAACGAACCGCCCTTGCTGTCTCTGCCTGGCCGGTTCCCCTCTTTCCACTGGGATTCTCTGCCTCTAACCCTATTACAGGGGCTGAGTCACTGGCTTACTGGTGCTCTTTCATGCCGTCCCTAGGAGGGGTGCGTCACTTGAGTGGGTTGAGTCACTGATGTGATCTTCCTGTCTGGGTTGGCGCCCCCCCTTGGGTTGTGGCGTGGCGGAGATCTTTGTGGGCTATATTCGGCCTTGTCTCAGGATGGTAAGTTGGTGGTTGAAGATATCCCTCTAGTGGTGTGGGGGCTGTGGCAAAGTGGGTGGGGTTATATCCTTCCTGTTTGGCCCTGTCCGGGGGTATCATCGGATGGGGCCACAGTGTCTCCTGACCCCTCCTGTCTCAACCTCCAGTATTTATGCTGCAGTAGTTTATGTGTCGGGGGGCTAGGGTCAGTTTGTTATATCTGGAGTACTTCTCCTGTCTTATCCGGTGTCCTGTGTGAATTTAAGTATGCTCTCTCTAATTCTCTCTTTCTCTCTTTCTTTCTCTCTCTTGGAGGACCTGAGCCCTAGGACCATGCCTCAGGACTATCTGACATGATGACTCCTTGCTGTCCCCAGTCCACCTGGCCGTGCTGCTGCTCCAGTTTCAACTGTTCTGCCTGCGGCTATGGAATCCTGACCTGTTCACCGGACGTGCTACCTGTCCCAGACCTATTATTTGACCATGCTGGTCATTTATGAACATTTGAACATCTTGGCCATGTTCTGCTATAATCTCCCCCTGGCACAGCCAGAAGAGGACTGGCCACCCCTCATAGCCTGGTTCCTCTCTAGGTTTCTTCGTAGGTTTTGGCCTTTCTAGGGATATTTTTCTATCCAAACGTGCTTCAACACCTGCATTGCTTGCTGTTTTGGTGTTTTAGGCTGGGTTTCTGTACAGCACTTTGAGATATCAGCTGATGTACGAAGGGCTATATAAATAAATTTGATTTGATTTTATATCCAATTGGTAGTTACAGTCTTGTCCCATCGCTGCAACTCCCATACGGACTCGGGAGAGGTGAGGGTTGAGAGCCATGCATCCTCCGAAACACGACCCTGCCAAACCACACTGCTTCTTGACACACTGCTCGCTTAACCCGGAAGCCAGCTGCACCAATGTGTCGGAGGAAACACCGTAAAACTGGTGACCAAAGTCAGCATGCATGCGCCCGGCCCGCCACAACGAGTTGCTAGAGCGCGATGGGACAAGGACATCCCGGCCGGCCAAACACTCAGCTAACCCTGGCGACGCTGCGCCAATTGTGCGTCGCCTAATTTTTCAAGCAATCTTTTATTTATTTATTTTATTGAACCCTTATTTTAAAAGATAAATTGACTGAGAACACATTCTCATTTACATCAACAACCTGGGGAATGGTTACAAGGGAGAGGAGGGGGGATGAATGAGCCAATTGGAAGCTGGGGACGATTAGTTGGCCATGATGGTATGAGGGCCAGATTGGGAATTTAGCCAGGACACCGGAGTTAACACCCCTACATTTCGTAATGTGCGAGTGCATCAGCAGTTGGGGCCCCCCAACCAAATCTCCCTTTACAAAACATGGCCCCGGAGGGAGGTTAAGGGTTGGGGGCTATAATCTACTTACATTTTCTTGCAAGATGCATGACCATCTAGAACACACTTTTCTATTTCTGGTAGTGCCAGAACAAACCCAACAATGTCATCCTAGACATGAACACAACATTTTGCCACAGACAAGTATTACATCTGTTTAGAAAAAGAGCTGCCAACTCTCACGCATTGGGCGTGAGACACACGCATTTGACCCTCTTCTGACACTCACGGCAGATCTCTTATATCTCACGCATTGAAAAGTACTGCTTTATTTTTCTAATTAGTCCATTGTATAGTCAGCACGTTGACCTTTCAACTGTCCTCCATACATATTGAAATCTGAGCATCAGTGCCTTCAATTTAACATCATCATGAGCAGAAATTCTATCATTGTCCTGTCTTGACACAGCACTGTGAACTGCAGCACATTGAATAATGTGATTGTTAAGGCGTCAAGGGGATTGGACGCATGTGTTATAGAAACTCCCCTCAAGATTAGAGTAAAAAGAGCATCATGGTAGCGCTGTTTTATGTACAGTCGTGGCCAAAAGTTTTGAGAATGACACAAATATGAATTTTCACAAAGTCTGCTGCCTCAGTGTGTATGATGGCAATTTGCATATACTCCAGAATGTTATGAAGAGTGATCAGATGAATTGCAATTAATTGCAAATGAATTGAATCCCCAAAAAACATTTCCACTGCATTTCAGCCCTGCCACAAAAGGACCAGCTGACATCATGTCAGGGATTCTCTCGTTAACACGTGTGAGGGTTGACGAGGACAAGGCTGGAGATCACTCTGTCATGCTAATTGAGTTTGAATAACAGACTGGAATCTTCAAAAGGAGGGTGGTGCTTGGAATCATTGTTCTTCCTCTGCCAAACATGGTTACCTGCAAGGAAAACTGTGCCGTCATCATTGCTTTGCAAAAAAGGGCTTCACAGGCAAGGATATTGCTGACAGTAAGATTCCACCGAAATCAACTATTTATTGGATCATCAAGAACTTCAAGGAGAGCGGTGCAATTGTTGTGAAGAAGGATTCAGGGCACCCAAGAAAGTCCAGCAAGCGCCAGGTCCGTCTCCTAAAGTTGATTCAGCTGCGGGATCGGGGCACCACCAGTACAGAGCTTGCTCAGGAATGGCTGCAGGCAGGTGTGAGTGCATCTGCACGCACAGGGAGGCGAAGAATTTTGGAGGATGGCCTGGTGTCAAGAAGGGCAACAAAGATGCCACTTCTCTCCAGGAAAAACATCAGAGACAGACTGATATTCTGCAAAAGGTACAGCGATTGGACTGCTGAGGACTGGGGTAAAGTAATTTTCTCTGATGAATCCCCTTTCTGATTGTTTGGGGAATCCGGAAAAAAGCTTGTCCGGAGAAGGCAAGGTGAGCGCTACCATCAGTCCTGTGTCATGCCAACAGTAAAGCATCCTGAGACCATTCATGTGTGGGGTTGCTTCTCAGCAACCCCCACCCAGGAACAGTTTGGTGACGAACAATGCCTTTTCCAGCACTTCCTTGACAGCATCCTTCATCAGAGTTCTGCTCAACAGCTCTCCACTGCTCCGCGATGTACAAGAAGTATGAATGCCCTGATTTCTGCAGAGGCCGTATCACCATAAATGATGAACACGACCAATACAGACGCCAGATTGCCCATGTAGCACTTTTTAGGATGTGACAACGAAAAGGCAGCAGACAGACCTAAACAGTATGTTTTAGTTGGGAGGTTTTGTAGGGTGACCTGATTTGGAACTATGAAAATAATTTTGTCAAACAGACAAATCAGAATCTGTTTGGACAATTTGTGTCTTTTGAAAATGAATTATATGAGGCTATGTATTATTGCAACCAATCATGTACAGCTTTTAATAAACCATACAAATTAGCATTGGCTATTAAATGCTCCAGTAATCAAGTTTTTGACATTTTAGTATTGTGCACATGATGGTGGGGGGTAGGCAGAGATGGTAGGGGGACTCACAACTCAAACGCATCATCTTTTGTCTATGTAGAGTACAATGATGGCAAGGTTCTTTAACTAGTAGTCACAAACCACCTGAATATTGATATTCATTATACAGTGCCTTCGGAAAGTATTCAGACCCCTTGACTTTTTCTACATTTTTTTACAGCCTTATTCTTGTTACAGCCTTATTCTAAAATGGATTAAATGCATAAAAATCGTCAGCAATCTACAAACAATACCCCATAATGACAAAGCGAAAACAGGTTTTTAGACATTTTTGCAAATTTATTACAGATAAAAAACATAAATACCTCATTTACATAAGTATTCAGACCCGTTGCTATGAGCCTTGAAATTGAGCTCAGGTGCATCCGGTTTTCATTTATAATCCTTGAGATGTTTCTACAAATAGATTTAAGTCCACCTGTGGCAAATTCAATTGTCAGAGCAAAAACCAAGCCATGAGGTCGAAGGAATTGTCTGTAGAGCTCCGAGACAAGATTGTGTTGAGGCACAGATCTGGGGAGGGGTACCAAAAAATGTTTGCAGCATTGAAGGACCCCAAGAACATAGTTGCCTCCATCACTCGTAAATGGAAGAAGTTGAGAACCACCAAGACACTTCCTAGAGCTGACCGCCTGACAAAACTGAAAAATTGGGGGAGAAGGGCTTTGGTCAAGGAGGTGATCAAAAACCCGATGGTCACTCTGACAGATTTCCAGGGTTCCTCTGTGGAGATGTGAGAACCTTCCAGAAGGACAACCATCTCTGCATTACTCCACCAATCAGGCCCTTAAGGTAGAGCGGCCAGATGAAAGCCACTCCTCAGTAAAAGGCACATGACATCCCGCTTGGAATTTGCCAAAAGGCACCTAAAATACCTTCAGACCATGAGAAACAAGATTCTCTGGTCTGATGAAACCAAGATGGAACTCTTTGGCCTGAATGCCAAGTGTTATGTCTGGAGGAAACCTGGCACCATCCCTACGGTGAAGCATGGTGGTGTTAGCATCATGCTGTGGGAATGTTTTTCAGAGGCAGGGACTGGGAGACTAGTCATGATAGAGGGAAAGATGAACGGAGCAAAGTACCGAGAGATCCTTGATGAAAACCTCCTCCAGAGCGCTCATGACCTCAGACTGGGGCGAAGGTTCACCTTCCAACAGGACAACGAGACCTGAAAATAGCTGTGCAGCAACGCTCCAGCAAATAGCTGTGCAGCAACCCTCCCCATCCAACCTGACAGAGCTTGAGATGAGATGCAGAGAAGAATGGTAGAAACTCCCCAAATACAGGTGTGCCAAGCTTGTAGGGTCATCCCATCGAAGACTCGAAAGGTGCTTCAACAAAGTACTGAGTAAAGGGTCTGAATACATATGTAAATGTGATATTTCTGTTTTTTTAATTTTTTTAAAATAAATTTGCAACATTTTCTAAAAACATGTTTTGCTTTGTCTTTATGGTGTATTGTGTGTAGATTGTTGAGGAAAAAAATAATTTAATACATTTTAGAATAAGGCTGTAACCTAACGAAATGTGGAGAAATTTAAAGGGTCTGTGTACTTTCTAAAGGCACTTTATGTTTCTCAAAGGTTCGGTGATTGAGAAATGAATTGTTACAACAACAACATTTTCAAACACCCAGCACTTGGGAAACATAGACTATGAGTGGCAAACCCTCCTGGAGAGCATGCAGGATTTTCTTCTAGCCCAATTTTAAATGGAGTTCACCCAAATGACAAAATACAAAAAGTTTGTGTCCTTAACTTGAAAGCAATCTATGGACAAGGAGACTGCAATCTATGATTTGGTTACCCACTGCAATCAACTATTAATATTAACATTACCTGTGCAGAGTATTGGTGTAGTGGTAACACCTGAGAACAGAGAGCAATCTCTTCTTCCAACCTTCCCACTGCTTCTCCCTAAGTCTGAATAAAGTGTCAAACCAGCTAAAAAATTTGTTTTAAAAATAATATTAGCATACTTTAAATGTCATCCTCCAAAAATGTCAAAGTAACAAAGTCATCGAATTTTGAGTGTCCATTTCATGTTCAAAGCATCCTGAATACACCTGAATACACTTTTATTTTACACTCTTCCACACTGGTCATAGGCCTAAGCCATGTCAAAATACCTAGAATTGCAGGAAATTAGCTTTAATCATCCAGAAGTGGTGCTCCTAGAGGCCGGGGACTTTAATGCAGGAAAACTTATATCAGTTTTATCTAATTTCTACCAACATGTCACATGTGCAACCAGAGGGGACAAAAACTCTAGACTACCTTTAATCCACACACAGAGATGCATACAAAGGTCTCTACCACCCTCCATTTGGCAAATCTGACCATAATTCTCTCCTCCTGATATCTGCTTACAAGCAAAAACTAAAGCATGAAGTACCAGTGACTTGCTCAATTTTTTTATTTATTTATTTATCTGTTATTTTACCAGGTAAGTTGACTGAGAACACGTTCTCATTTGCAGCAACGACCTGGGGAATAGTTACAGGGGAGAGGAATGAGCCAATTGTAAACTGGGGATTATTAGGTGACCGTGATGGTTTGAGGGCCAGATTGGGAATTTAGCCAGGACACCAGGGTTAACACCCCTACTCTTACAATAAGTGCCATGGGATCTTTAATGACCTCAGAGAGTCAGGACACCCGTTTAACGTCCCATCTGAAAGACAGCACCCTACACAGGGCAGTGTCCCCAATCCCTGTCCTGGGGTATTGGGATATTTTTTTTAGACCAGAGGAAAGAGTGCCTCCTACTGGCCCTCCAACACCACTTCCAGCAGCATCTGGTCTCCCATCCAGGACCAACCCTGCTTAGCTTCAGAAGCAAGCCAGCAGTGGTATGCAGGGTGGTATGCTGCTGGCAATACGGAAGTGGTCAGATGGATACCAAGATGGGGTAGCAGTGAAGATGTGTTTGTTTGTCCTCTCGTGTATTTTTCATATTTTTTGTATATATATATATATATATATATATATATATATATTTCAATTTATTTTCAATCTCTTTTCGATTTTTAATTCGATTATACCTTCCGGTAACCTGCCTCACCCAATGTGATACGGAATCGCTATTATTTAAAATTTTAGAACACATTCAAGAACCTCCAGAAGCTAACCAGCTAATTAGCTACAACCTATTTAGTCATTGTTAGCCACTGCTAGTGGCTTTTACCTTCTGCAGAGATACCAGGCCTGTTTTTAGCCTGGATAATACTCGCTAGTCTACCAGTATCGGACTGTCTCTCCACAACAACGCCGGATTCCTGCCGTAATCCCTGGACCACTACTTCTGATCTTCACAGCTAGCTTGCAGCTAGCTAGCTCACAGCTTGCAGCTAGCTAGCTCACAGCTAGCTTGCACTCACCGTGGTACCCAGTACCGAAGCTATCCCTGAGGCCCACCTACAGGCCTACTCAGCTGGTCACCCGAACCCCACTCATACACGGCTAGAGCCCAATACTCCACCGGATCCTTGCTGTAAACTCTGGACCTTGGCACCGGATCACCGCTGCTACCGATTGGATATAGTGGCTAACGCCACTGCCACGAAGCTAGCACCAGTTAGCCGTGAGCCAGGCACATCTCCCGGCTAGCAAACTAAATTCCACAATACCTCTTTCGCCATCTGGCTTGGATTCTCTGTCGACGCGGCGCACCGCCGCACCACCACGACTGGTCTGCCGATGAATACTCCATCCGCTGTGCCTTCATCCGGCCTCCGTCGGCGCAGACGCTCCTACTAGCCCAGGGCTACTAACTTTAACTTTGCTTTTTTTTTCAAGCAGAAATTTGCATCCTGTAGCTCCAACTCCAAAAAGTTCTGGGACACTGTAAAGTCCATGGAGAACAAGAGCACCTCCTCCCAGCTGCCCACTGCACTGAGGCTAGGTAACACGGTCACCACCGATAAATCCATGATAACCGAAAACTTCAACAAGCATTTCTCAACGGCTGGCAGTGCCTTCCTCCTGGCTACTCGCCCAAGCCTCCCCAGCTTCTCCTTTACCCAAATCCAGATAGAAGATGTTCTGAAAGAGCTGCAAAACCTGGACCCGTACAAATCAGTTGGGCTTGACAATCTGGACCCTCTATTTCTGAAACTATCCGCCGCCATTGTCGCAACCCCTATTACCAGCCTATTCAACCTCTCTTTCATATCGTCTGAGATCCCAAAGGACTGGAAAGCTGCCGCCGTCATCCCCCTCTTCAAAGGGGGAGACACCCTGGACCCAAACTTTTACAGACCTATATCCATCCTGCCCTGCCTATCTAAGGTCTTCGAAAGCCAAGTCAACAAACAGATCACTGACCATCTCGAATCCCACCGTACCTTCTCCGCTGTGCAATCTGCTTTCCGAGCCGGTCACGGGTGCACCTCAGCCACGCTCAAGGTACTAAAAGATATCATAACTGCCTTCGATAAAAGACAGTACTGTGCAGCCGTCTTCATCGACCTGACCAAGGCTTTCGACTCTGTCAATCACCATATTCTTATCGGCAGACTCAGTAGCCTCGGTTTTTCTAATGGCTGCCTTGCCTTGCCTTGCTTCACCAACTACTTTACAGACAGAGTTCAGTTTGTCAAATCGGAGGGCATGTTGTCCGGTCCTCTGGCAGTCTCTATGGGGGTGCCACAGGGTTCAATTCTCGGGCCGACTCTTTTCTCTGTATATATCAATGATGTTGCTCTTGCTGTGGGTGATTCCCTGATCCACCTCTTCGCAGACGACACCATTCTGTATACTTCTTGCCCTTCCTTGGACACTGTGCTATCTAACCTCCAAACGAGCTTCAATGCCATACAACACTCCTTCCGTGGCCTCCAACTGCTCTTAAACGCTAGTAAAACCAAATGCATGCTTTTCAACCGTTCGCTGCCTGCACCCGCACGCCCGACTAGCATCACCACCCTGGATGGTTCCGATCTAGAATATGTGGACATCTATAAGTACCTAGGTGTCTGGCTAGACTGTAAACTCTCCTTCCAGACTCATATCAAACATCTCCAATCCAAAATCAAATCTAGAATCTACTTTCTATTTCGCAACAAAGCCTCCTTCACTCACGCCTCCAAACTTACCCTAGTAAAACTGACTATCCTACCGATCCTCGACTTCGGCGATGTCATCTACAAAATAGCTTCCAATACTCTACTCAGCAAACTGAATGCAGTTTATCACAGTGCCATCCATTTTGTTACTAAAGCACCTTATACCACCCACCACTGCGACCTGTATGCTCTAGTCGGCTGGCCCTCACTACATATTCGTTGCCATACCCACTGGCTCCAGGTCATCTACAAGTCCATGCTAGGTAAAGCTCCACTTTATCTCAGTTCACTGGTCACGATGGCAACAACCACCCGTAGCACGCGCTCAAGCAGGTGTATCTCACTGATCATCCTTAAAGCCAACACCTCATTTGGCCGCCTTTCCTTCCAGTTCTCTGCTGCCTGTGACTGGAACGAATTGCAAAAATCGTTGAAGTTGGAGACTTTTATCTCCCTCACCAACTTTAAACATTTGCTATCTGAGCAGCTAACCGATCGCTGCAGCTGTACATAGTCCATCGGTAAATAGCCCACCCAATTTACCTACCTCATCCCCATACTGTTTTTATTTATTTACTTTTCTGCTCTTTTGCACACCAGTATCTCTACCTGCACATGACCATCTGATCATTTATCACTCCAGTGTTAATCTGCTAAATTGTAATTATTCGCCTACCTCCTCATGCCTTTTGCACACAATGTATATAGACTCTTTTTTTTTCTTTTTTCTACTGTGTTATTGACTTGTTTATTGTTTACTCCATGTGTAACTCTGTGTTGTTGTCTGTTCACACTGCTATGCTTTATCTTGACCAGGTCGCAGTTGTAAATGAGAACTTGTTCTCAACTAGCCTACCTGGTTAAATAAAGGTGAAATATATATATATATATTTTTTAAAGATGACGCAGATGCTACACTACAGGACTGTTTCGCTAGCACAAACTGGAATATGTTCTGGGATTCATCAAATGGCATTGAGGAGTATACCACCTCAGCCAGCAGCTTCATCAATAAGTGCATTGACGAAGTTGAACCCACAGTGACCGTACGTCCATATCCCAACCAGAAACCATGGATTACAGGCAACATCATCATAGAGCTAGAAGCTAGAGCTGCTGCTTTCAAGGAGCGGGACCCTAATCCGGACGCTTATAAGAAATCCCGCTATGCCCTCAGACGGACCATCAAACAAGCAAAACTTCAATACAGGATTAAGATTGAATCCTACTACACTGGCTCTGACACTCGTCGGATGTGGCAGGGCTTGAAAACTGTTACAGACTACAAAGGGAAACCCAGCCACGAGCTGCCCAGTGACGCGAGCCTACCAGACGAGCTAAATGCCTTTTATGCTCGCTTCGAGGCAAGCAACACTGAAGCATGCATGAGAGCACCAGCTGTTCTGGATGAAAGTGTGATCACGACCTCGGTAGCCAATGTAAGCAAGACCTTTAAACAGGTCAACATTCACAAAGCCAGGGGCCAAATGGATTACCAGGACATGTACTCAGAGCATGCGCGGTCCAACTGGCAAGTGTCTTCACTGACATTTTCAACCTATCCCTGACTGAGTTTGTAATACCTACATGTTTCAAGCAGACCACCATAGTCCCTGTGCCCAAGGAAGCGAAGGTAACCTGCCTAAATGATTACCGCCTATAGCGCTCATGTCTGTAGCCATGAAGTGATTTCAAAGGCTGGTTATGGCTAACATCAACAGCATCCTCCCGGATACCCTAGACCCACTCCATTTCGCATACCGCCCAACAGATCCACAGATGATGCAATCTCCAACCTGGACAAGAGGAACACCTATGTGAGAATGCTGTTCATTGACTACAGCTCAACATTCAACACCATAGTGCCCACAAAGCTCATCACTAAGCTAAGGACCCTGGGACTAAACAACTCCCTCTGCAACTGGATCCTGGACTTCCTGACGGGCCGCCCCCGGGTGGTAAGGGTAGGCAACAACACGTCTGCTATGCTGATCCTCAACACTGGGGCCCCTCAGGGGTGTTTCCGTAGTCCCCTCTTGTACTCCCTGTTCACCTACGACTGCGTGACCAAACACGACTCCAACACCACCATTAAGTTTGCTGACGACACAACAGTGAGTAAGCCTGTTCACCGACAACAATGAGACAGCCTATAGGGAGGAGGTCAGAGACAACAACTTTTCCCTCAATGTGAGCAAGGTAAAGGAGCTGATCGAGGACTATAGGAAAAGGTGGGCCAAACAGGGCCCCATTAACATCGACAGGGCTGTAGTGGAGTGGGTCTAGAGTTTCAAGTTTGTTGTTGTCCACATCACCAACTAACTATCATGGTCCAAACACACCAAGACAGTCGTGAAGAGGGCATGACAACACCTTTTCACCCTCAGGAGACTGAAAATATTTGGCGTGGGTCCCAAAAATCCTCAAAAGGTTCTACTGCTGAACCATCGAGAGCATCTGACTGTAAGGCTCTACAGAGGGTAGTGCGTACGACCCAGTACATCACTGGGGCCAAGCTTCCTGCCATCCAGGACCTATATAGTAGGCGGTGTCAGAGGAAAGCCCAAAAAATTGTCAGAGACTCCAGTCGCCCAAGTCATAGACTGTTTTCTCTGCTACCGCACATCAAGCGGTACCGGAGCGCCACGTCTAGGACCAAAAGGCTCCTTAACAGCTTCTACCCCCAAGCCTTAAGACTGCTGAACAGTTAATCAAATGGCAACCGGATTATTTACATTGGCACCCCCTCCAATAGTTTTTTTTTACACTGCTGCTACTCACTGTTTATCATCTATTCATAGTCACCTCACGTGCATGTAAAAATGACCTTGACTAACCTGTACCCCCACACATTGATTTAGTACTGGTACCCCATGTATATTGCCTCGTTATTGTTATTTTATGGTGTAAGTGTTTATAGTTCTTTACTTTAGTTTGATAAATATTTTCTTAAATCTTTCTGTAACTGCACTTTTGGTTAAGGGCTTGTAAGTAAGCATTTCACGGTAAGGTTGTATTCGGCGCAGGTGACAAATAAAGTTTGATAGGGGGCAATGAAATTCACATAGAAAAGATCACTCCAAGCTTTCAAAAGTTGGCAGCCCTGGACTCTGGTCATTGCAAAACTATTGAGTGGGCATAGTGTAACCTATAACATTCAATGTTTTTTGTCACTCATAATACTACTGACATTACTCTTATTATACAGATTATACAGTAATACAGTAGTAGTCTATAAACCCTTTGTGCTCACTTGTTCTTACTTTCATTGATAGCAGCTCAATCAGCTAAGAATAATCAATAAACCGAAACAGTTTCGTGCACGAGGGAATTTCAAAACCGAAGCTGTCTCGTGCACAAGGGAATTTCCCGTCCACGTGTCTGAATACACTATTTTGAAGGCGGGATCAAAACAAACACTCTGATTGGTTATGAGAACAAAACGCTAAAAATATCTTAAAGGGACATACACGAGTCACGTTATAAAACAATAAAAATGGCCTAACGTACTGATGCTTCTTTAAGACCACTTCAATTTAGCCTATTTTTTTTCTGTGTTCACGCCCTGTTTGAGGGCGGGTGATTTTCTAGCTGACGACTGTGAAATGAAATCAGCTTGTTGCTATTTGTCTCACACAGAATAAAAGTTTGCGTGGGGTGATACTGAGTACGGACTAAATCCATTTGGGTTTACAGTGAAAATATACCCTTTTCATTTTTCTATACACTAAGGACTATCTTGTGGTGAGTTCCGAGTCTTAATGTATCAAATAAGATTGAACACTGTCATTAACCTGTTGTTTTTTACATTGTTGTTTTGCTGGTCTGCATAGTTTGAAAGACCTGCCTGTGCTGTAAAATCTTGGACATTGTGTGTCATCATTGAGCCGCTACATTGTCTCTCACAACATCCCTGTATAGCCACTGGGATAAAGTGACTTTACCGACCCATTATGTGGCTATTTCTCACCGATATATGCCATCGGATGAATATTTTACTAACTTTTGTCTTGACAGTAGTTGATGGGTGTTGTATTATGACAACAATCGTAGCCAACCTTGTATGCTGTTTTACTTTTCGCGCTGCGATCTCTGTAGAGCTACCGTCTGTCGGCACGGTGTCGGCATTTCCAGCTTCTGGTTGGTTTACTTAAACTCTAAACAAGCACGCAATTTAACCAGGTACTCACACTGGAAAAGAGCACATCTATATTGTCGACTATGTAATTCGTTCAACTTTGATTATTAACGTGCATGGCTTATAAACAAAGGAATAAGCAAGTTTAATAAGACAGCTATTACAGGTTGTTCTGAAATAATCCGAGCGCGTTACGATAAAGAAGAGAATAAAGATTATCTGCGGCCGCACAATAAATGAGTTGAGAGAGACGGTTGTCATTGTCATATCTCACAGTTTAGTGTCTCTGAGGTAGTATAGCCCATATAATGTCAGTTACCTGAATGGTTTTAGTGTCCTTTGCCCGACCCACCCGTCTTGACCACACTCCTTATCCAAAACCTCACTTTCCCAAATAACTATATGCAGGGACACAGATAAAGAACTAGTTGTCACTGTCAGATTTCCAAATAGTGTGATGGGGGTAGATAATTATTACAGGGGGCTGCATTTGTGTCTCTGTGCGTGTGTATGTACACTGTATATGTGTGTAGTGTTTTTTGGGGGGTGATGGTCTTCTTTGTGGTGTAGGGTCTTCTTTGTGATGGAGAGTATTCTTTGTGGTGTGTACATGACTCTGAGTATAACGTTCAACTATGTGTTGTTTATGACATTAGTGCTGTGTATGGGTGTGAATGTTAAGCTGAGCTGATGTGAGTGTGTTGTCAGTATCTGCGAAGGTGGTGTTTGGAGTTGTATTAAGTGATAGTAGGCTATTTGTAAGTCCATGAACCCAATACAGTAGGGGGAGCCACTGGCTGACACACTCTTAAAAGGGCAGACTTTGGTCTGTGGCAGAGAACTGAATGGAAGTAGTAAGAGAAATAACCTAAGTATATATTTTCCACATTTTGTTATGTTACAGCCTTGTTCTAAAATGTATACAATAATTTTTTACTCTCATCAATCTACACATAATACCCCATAATGACAAAGCAAAAACAGGTTTTCAATTTATTTTGCAAATGTATTACAAACACAAAACAGATACCTTATTTACATAAGTATTCAGACCCTTTGCTATGAGACTCGAAATTGAGCTTAAGTGCATCCTGTTTCCATTGATCATCCTTGAGATGTTTCTACAACTTGATTGTGGTCCACCTATGGTAAATTCAACTGATTTGACATGATTTGGAAAGGCACAAACCTGTCTATATAAGGTCGCCCAGTTGACCGTGCATGTCAGAACAAAACCCAAGCCATGAAGTCGAAGGAATTGTCCGTAGAACTCCGAGACAGGATTGTGTCGAGGCACAGATCTGGGGAGGGGTACCAAAAAATGTCTGCTGCATTGAAGGTCCCCAAGAACACAGTGGTCGCCATCATTCTTAAATGGAAGAAGTTTTGAACCACCAAGACTATTCCTAGAGCTGGCCGCCTGGCCAAACTGAACAATCGGGGAGAAGGCACTTGGTCAGGGAGGTGACCAAGATGGTCACTCTGACAGAGCTCCAGGGTTCCTCTGTGGAGATGGGAGAATCTTATCAGAAGGACAACCATCTCTGCAGCACTCCACCAATCAGGCCTTTACGGTAGAGTGGCCAGATGGAAGCCACTCCTCAGTAGAAGGCACATGACAGCCCACTTGGAGTGTGCCAAAAGGCACCTGGAGGAATCTCAGACCATGAGAAACAAGATTCTCTGGTCAAATGAAACCAAGATGGAACTCTTATTGCCTGAATGCGTTTGGAGGAAACCTGGCACCATTCCTACGGTAAAGCATGGTGGTGGCAGAATCATGCTGTTGGGATGTTTTTCAACGGCAGGGACTGGGAGACTAGTCAGGATTGAGGGAAAGATGAGAGGAGCAAAATACAGAGAGATCCTTGATGAAAACCTGCTCCAAAATCTGTGCAAAGCTTGCAGCGTCATACCCAAGAAGACTCAATACTGTTTTTGCTGCCAAATATACTTCAACAAAGTACTGAGTAAAGGGTCTGAGAACTTATGTAAATGTGATATTTCAGTTGTTTGTTTTTTTAATACATTTTCAAAAATGTCTAAACCTGTATTTGCTTTGTCATTATGGAGTATTGTGTGTAGATTGATGCAATGTGGAAAAAGTCAAGGGGTCTGAAAACTTTCTGAATACGAATACACTGTATTTTCTTGCAACTTCCATGTTCTTGTCTTGTTTGCCAGAACAAAGCACTAAGTGGTTTTCCACATAGGGCTTATTGTGAATGCATACAGCGTGGCATAGCAAACCCCAGAATAATAGGCACTAAAGAGACTGAGGCAAATCTCTTTGGGTGAATAAATTAAAAAGTGTCCTCAGAAGCTGGCATGTTGACAAATCCAAGGAGAGAAGAGGAGAGTGGCTCTGTCTCTCTTCCTCCAAGGCTGTCATTACCCATTTGTTGCACTCTCATTTGGAAGTGGTGTGTTAGTAGCCTAACCCTGCCTTAAAGGCTTGATGGAGAGTTCTGAAAGGGTTCACAAGGTTACTTACATTTCAGAAGTATTTTCATAACTCGTTTGACCCCCATATTTCTGAAGGTTGCAATGCTGTGAATTAACCAAGCAGGGAGATTGTTGTCTGCTAATCTCTTGTGGACAGACTACGTAAGCATAAATGGTACAGTAGAGCTGTCATGTGTGGAGCAAATCAAATCCAATTTTATTGGTCACATACACATGGTTAGCAGATGTTGATGCAAGTGTAGTGAAGTGCTTGTGCTTCTAGTTCCGACTATGCAGTAAAACCTAACAATTAATCCAACAAATTCACAGCAACTACCTTATACACACAAATGTAAAGGGATGAACAAGAATATGTACTGTACATATAAATATATGGATGAGCGATGGCGTGTGGCATAGGCAAGATGCAGTAGATGGTGTAGAATACAGTATATACATATGAGATGAGTAATGTAGGATATGTAAACATTCTTAAAGTGGCGTTATTTAAAGTGACTAGTGATACTTTTATTACGTCAGTTTATTTAATAAGTGGCCAGAGATTTGAGTATGTATGTTGGCAGCATGTTAGTGATGGCTGTTTAACAGTCTGATGGCCTTGAGATAGAAGCTGTTTTTCAGTCTCTCGGTCCCAGATTTGATGCACCTGTACTGACCTCGCCTTCTGGATGATAGCGGGGTGAACAGGCAGTGGCTCGGGTGGTTGTTGTCCTTGATGATCTTTTTGGCCTTCCTGTGACATTGTGTGCTGTAGGTGTCCTGGAGGGCAGGTAGTTTGCTCCCGGTGATGCGTTGTGCAGACCGCACCACCCTCTGGTGAGCCTTGTGGTTGAGGGCAGTGCAATTGCAGTACCAGGTGGTGATACAGCCCGACAGGATGCTCTCGATTGTGCATCTATTAAAGTATGAGTGTTTTAGATGACAAGCCGCTGTTGTGCCTTCTTCACCATGCTAACTGTGTGGGTGGACCATTTCAGTTTGTCCGTGATGCGTACACAGAGGAACTTAAAACTTTCCACCTTCTCCACTACTGTCCTGTTAATGAGGGGGGGGGGGGGGAGCTCCCTCTGCTGTTTCCTGAAGTCCACGATCATTGTCGTCTGCAAGCTTGATGATTGAGTTGGAAGCGTGCATGGCCACACAGTCATGGGTGAACAGGGAGTACAGTAGAGGGCTGAGAACTCACCCTTGTGGGGCCCCAGTGTTGAGGATCAGCGTGGTGGAGATGTTGTTTCCTACCTTCATCACCTGGTGGCGGCCAGTCAGAAAGTCCAGGATCCAGTTGCACATGGCGGGGTCGGGATCCAGGGTCTCAAGCTTAATGACGAGTTTGGAGGGTACTATGGTGTTAAATTCTGAGCTGTAGTCAATGAACAGCATTCTCACATAGGTATTCCTCTTGTCCAGATGGGATAGGGCAGTGTGATGGCGATTGCGTCGTCTGTGGACCATTTGGGGCGGTAAGCAAATTGGAGTTGGTCTAGGGTATCAGGTAGGGTGGAGGTGATATGGTCCTTGACTAGTCTCAAGGCACTTCAGGATGACAGGGATTGGTTGAATATGTCCATAAACACACCAGCCAGCTGGTCTGCGCATGCTCTGAGGACGCCGCTATGGATGCCGTCTGGGCCAGCAGCCTTGCGAGAGTTAACACTTTTAAATGTTTTACTCACGTTGGCCATGGAGAAGGGCTGTAGGCTTTGGTAGCGGGCCGTGTCAATGGCACTGTATTGTCCTCAAAATCCCCATCTACAATAAATGCAGCCTCAGGATGTATGGTTTCCAGTTTACATAGAGTCCGGTGAAGTTCTTTCAGGGACGACGAGGGATCTGCTTGGGGGGGATATACACGGCTGTGACTATAATCGAAGAGAATTCTCTTGGAAGATAATGCAGTCAATATTTGATTGTAAGGAATTATAGGTTGGGTGAACAAAAGGACTTTAGTTCCTGTATGTTGTTGTGATTACACCATGAGTCGTTAATCATAAGGCATACACCCCCACCATTATTTTTACCAGAGAGATGTTTGTTTCTGTCGGCACAATGCGGGAAGAAACCGGGTGGCTGTACCGACTCTGACAACATATCCCAAGTGAGCCATGTTTCCGTGAAAGAGAGAATGTTACAATCTCTGTCTCTCTGAAAGGCAACTTGTGCCCTAATTTCATCCACTTTGTTATCTAGAGATTGGACGGTATTAGTTCCGGTGCTTTGGACAAATCACATTTTCACAGGTGTTAGCATCTTTTGAATTTCGGAAGAGGAAGGGATATTTGGCCGCTAGTCTAGTTTCCGATCTCTTCTCAACACATATGAACCCAGAACTTAATCGAGCATCTGACCGATTACACAATACTTTAGTTCTGGGTTAACCAAGATTATTTTCTCTGCTAGCCTAGGGCCTGAAACACTGGAAGTACTGGGGGGATCCTTAAGTGTGATCTTGAAGCAATGTTGTACAGAATCTTTTAACTTTTTTGTTGTTTTTTACAACTGTCATGAACTATTTATTATAAGCAAGTCTTTAGAGACCAAGCTTCAGTTTTGCCATATAAACCTATTAGTCAGATATGCAAATAATTTGTTGTCTAGGCTACTCTGCATGTTGTAGTCTCAATCCTTTGGACTGTATGAGGGACCAAGCTAGCCACAGGTCTGCTGGGTTGAGATCGGAGAGAGATGGCGACTGCCTCTCGCTCAACCAAACCCCCGATTTAGGTACATTTAGCCAACAAGTCTCTTAGCCCCAGCCAATTGTGTGGTTTGATGACTGTGATGAGCTGAACGATTTGTCTAAATCAGCAGTGTGCTTCACAACCACAGACTGAGCAGATCTCTGCTAGTTTTCTGTTCCACATAGATATCCCCCACTGACCTGGGTCTGCTCTGTCTGGATCAGCCAGTGTGGGTTTTATTTATGGAAGGGTAGTTATTATGGATTAGAAAGTTGTCTTTAATGATAATTAAATGTTAAATGTACTCTGCCTGAGGTCCTGCCTGAGGTCATCTCATTAGTACAGAGACAGACATGTTTAGAATCCACATTGATTTGAAGGTAATGATCTCAATTTATCAAAACAGTAGTCAAAGGAAGTCTTAGCAGAGCAATAGGCCCAACTCCCTCTCAATTTCTCTCTTCTCCCCCTAGGCAGGTCTTGGCAGATCGCCGCCGTATGGACGATGAGGAGGATGATGTGTTTGAGCCAGACTCCCACTGCTGGCGCACAGCCTTCAGGGAGATAAAGTACGAGGACAGGGGAACCCAGACACCCAGCCCTGTCCTGCCACTGCCCAATAATATGCTACCCTGCGGGGTGGCCCAGGAGCCCAGACTACTCTTCTACGGTACGGCCACACACACTATGTTAAAACACACCCACGCAAACACAGTGTGTGGAATAGATAAGAGTGGAGCTCTGCTGTACTCCGCTCTTGGCGCCTGATAGTCCCAGCCACAGCAGCTTTTATTACCTGTGTGTAGTGTACCCAGCTGCTTTCCCATTCAGATGGCGCCATTAGGTGATTTAGCCTGGCCCTGATGTGACAACAGGCCGTACCTGTATAACTGACCCTTTACTAGAACACCAAGGATAGCTGTCTGTCAGTGATGCCCTCTCTGTCCTGTCACACTACAGATAATACTGGTAATGGAAAAGATTACTGTATCTGAACTTTGGCGTTGTTATGAGTTGCAGAGCATATGGCACTCTCAATGAACATTAAGATATTGACCTGACCAGTATCTATGGCTTTTTTCCCACAGGCAACGCAGGCTTTCGATTGCACTTCCCAGCGCAGTTTGAGCGTGTTGGAGACCAGGGGCCTCTGGGAGAGCGAGGGGGGATGGAGCGGCTCAATCGGCAGCCCCAGCTGCCAGCACGCAGCATAGAGGTCTGCATTGGACAGAAACTCCAACTCATCGGAGACCAGTTCCACCAAGAACACCTTCAAGTGGTGAGAATACCCACCATGACTGACTGCACAGCACAGCTAAAGTCCACTGAGCAGGCCTACTGTACTCAGAGGTCTGCTGAGAGAGAGACTGAGCAGCAGAAGTGGCTTCTTTACGGGCATCCATTGTGGTCATGTCTCAGTGTCCCGTGTTTGTTTTGGCTAGTCAGTGAGCATGCATTAGCCCAGTGTTCTGACCTCTCATTCTACCCCCCCAAGACGTAGCTTAACCAGGGCAGCCTTTTCCCACACTCACCCCTTCCCTCCCGGCCTCAGCTTCCTGTTTATTTCTCTCTGCCTTTCTCACCCCATTTCCTCCCTATGCTGCCACGGCGCCACAGGGGGCATGGAGGAGTCCACACCAAACACTATACTATGGTCGGGGTGACACTTTTAGTTCATGTACTGGCTGCATTGAAGTAGTCAAGACTATTCTCTCTTGACATACTATAGGTTAGGTTGTATTGGTGGTAGAACCGTGGATCATTGAGTGTTTCTTTCTGCAGAGCACCAATAGCACATTTAGAGGGAAAGGAAAACACAGAGTCAAAGACACACTCACACACACTCTTACACACATAAACACACTCAACACATTCTCACACAGAGACTAAGCTGAAGTGACTGGACTAGGTAAACATGTTGTACTGGTGAACAGCTGTGGTTAGGGAGTCTGACCAACTTAAGAAAACCGTCTTGCATTTCCTTAAAAGCTCTTTCATGAATTGCATGGACCTCTTGAGTCTAAAGCATGAAACACACAGAGAATCTCACTGCCGATAGACTGCTGACTAGGTACTTACCACAGTGGGAGGTCATTCCTTCACTTGCTAGAACAAAAGCGGTACCTGCTGCATTCCGCCCCAGTAGCAACGAACCTGCCATTTCTATTTGTAGAATCGCAATGCTCGTCAGTGGCCAACTACTTGACTTTGAGCCAATCAGAGAGCACGAACCCTCACGTGGGGGAGCCATCAGGAGTGACAACAAAAAGGAAAAAATAATATTTTTTTTCTGTACATTCATGGTTAAATGTCATGAGCCAGTCATACTTCATATGCAATGTAGGCTATGGGATGGTAACTAGTTAAGTACACAGATGCAATACAATGCACACAACACTAAATACTTCCTCCAAACTAGCTAACACTGTAGTTAGTATTGACATAATTAAAGCTGCAATATGTAACTTTTTGGGGGACCCAAAAATTCACAGAGATCTGTCATTTTTATGGAAAACAAGTCTAAGAAGGGGTAGATCGGTTCTATGTGCACTATGCCTATGCTTCCCTGTCTTGTACACCACCACAAGTTTTGTGAAAATACATTTTTGGTTATGGAAAATATATTTCACAGCAGTTTAGATGGCACAAGGATCTCTACACTATACTTGCTTGTTTTGTCACAACTGAAATTAGGTGAACTATTCAAATTTTAGCAACCAGGAAATGGCTGAGTGATTTCTCTGTAGTGCACCTTTAAATCACAATGGAGTAGTGTCTGTGAAACAGCTGCCTGTGTTAGCTGCCAAGTTAGTGCAGTGTCCTTAGCTAGCTAGAAAGCTATATTGTGCTAGCTAGCGAATATGCTAACATTAGGTAGCTAGCAAAAAAATTGGCTATGGGCCGGCACTGGCAGTATGAGATTATGGAGAGGGAATTAAGTAGTTTCTTCATCATCTTGCTAGGTAGTTATCTAGCTGTGGCCATCTGGGATTTCTACAAAATAGCAATATTTAACGTAGATATCTAGATTTCATTGGAATCTAAACCATAAATTAAGCAACACCAACAGACATGCGTTTTTCAAACAATGCTTCTGCCACCATCTGGTTTGGAGTATTTTAACAAGGCTGTGGATGACGACTTCAAGGTCTTTGCTGTGTGAACACAAAATAGATTGACTGCCGACACTGTTCAGAGGTGCTAAGGCAGGCAAACATTTGACAATCCTACCAGTGTGTTTGAGCTACAGTGCATTCTGAAAGTATTCAATCTACACACAATACCCATAATGACGAAGCCAAAACAGGTTTTTAGAACTTTGTGCACATTTATAAAAAATATTACGTATACATAAGTATTCAGACCCTTTACTCAGTACTCTATTAAAGCACCTTTGGCAGCGATTACAACCTTGAGTCTTGGGTATGACGCTACAAGCTTAGCACACCTGTATTTGGGGAGTTTCTCTCATTCTAATCTGCAGATCCACTCAAGCTTTGTCATGTATCCAACATGAGTGTCGCTGCACAGCGATTTTTCTGGTCTTTCCAGAGATGTTTGATCGGGTTCAAGTCCGGGCTCTGCATGGGCCACTCAATGACTTTCAGAGACTTGTCCCGAAGCCACTCCGTCATTGTCTTGGATCTTTCCTATGGGTCATTGTCCTGTTGGAAGGTGAAACTTCGCTCCAGTCTGAGGTCCTGAGAGCAGGTTTTCATCAAGGATTTTTCTGTACTTTGCTCCGTTCATCTTTCCCTCGATCCTGACTAGTCTCCCAGTCACTGCCGCTGAAAAACATCCACACAGCATGATCCTGCCACCACCATGCTTTACCGTAGGGATGATGCCAGGATTCCTCCAGACATGGCGCTTGGCATTCAGGTCAAAGAGTTCCATCTTGGTTTCATCAGACCAGAGAATCTTGTGTCTCATCGTCTGAGTCTTTTAGATGCCTTTTGGCAAACTCCAAGCGGGCTGTAATGTGCCTTTTACTGAGGAGTGGCTTCCATCTGGCTGATTGGTGGAGTGCTGCAGAGATGGTTGTCCTTCTGGAAGGTTCTCACATCTCCACAGAGGAACTGTGGAGCTCTGTCAGAGTGAACATCGGCCAAGGCCCTTTTCCACCGGTTGCTCATTTTGGCTGGGCGGCCAGCTCTGGGAAGAGTCTTGGTGGTTCCAAAATGCTTCCATTTAAGATTGATGGAAGCCACTGTGTTCTTGGGGACCTTCAGTGCTGCAGACATTTTTTTTGGTACCCATCCCCAGATCTGTACTGCGACACAATTCTGTCTCTGAGCTCTAGGGCCAATTCCTTCAACCTCATGGCTTGGTTTGTGTTCTGACATGCACTGTCAACTGTGGGACCTTATATAGACAGGTGTGTGCCTTTCCAACTCATGTCCAAACAATTTGAATATGACCACAGGTAGACACCAATAAAGATGTAGAAACATCTCAAGGATGATTCATGGAAACAGAATGCATTTTTTCTCCCACACTCCGCTGAGATTTTATTAATACCACAGACTTCTGTCCTGCAGCCACAGTGCACTGTGACTCATCTGATATGACACAGGACATTGCAGGCAGGCGTTATTACACTAGGGCTATGATACACTGACTGACACACAGCTTAGCCTCAGCAGACACAGGCCAGGGCAGGGTATAAGGGAAGTGTCTCTCCCTCTCTCGTTTCTCACTGGGTAAACACAACAAGTAACATCAGTTAGTATGAGAACAATGTGATGTCATATCCTGAAGCTACAGAGCGATAGGGCTCACACACTGCTAACCTCAGTAATTAACCTCTCCCGGGCAGGTGGGACGGTAGCTTCCCACCTGGCCAACATCCGGTGAAATTGCAGAGCGCCAAATTCAAAATACAAAATGGCTAATATAAAAAATTCATAATAATACAAGTGTCAGATGATTCTTTAGCTTAGCATCTTGGTAATCGAAGCACTTGGTCCAATTTACAATAGGCTTTACGGAGAAAGCATAGCATTTGATTGTCTGAGGACAGCGCCTCACGTACTTCCTGCATTAATATAAATTCATAACCTGCACAGGTGTCACAAAACACAAAAATAGCGATAAAATAAAGCACTTACCTTTGAAGATCTTCATCTTTTTGCAATCCAAAGGTCCCCAGTTACACAATGAATGGTCGTTTTGTTCGATAAATATATATATCCCAAAAACTCTGTTTGGTTGGCGCGATTTGTTCAGTAATCCACTGGCTCAAAGGCGGTCAAAACATGCAGACGAATACATCCTAATAGTACTGGTAAAGTTTGTCAAAACATGTCATGTTTATAAAGAATCCTCAATTATCTAAATAATCAATAATATTTCAACTGGACAATTGTGTATTCAATAGAAAGGAAAAACAGCGAAGGACGCGCACACGGTCACGCGCGCAAACCAGCACTTCATGTAATCAGTGTCCACTAACCAAAAGGTCTTTGCCTTTGTCGTTTTTCAAAATACAAGCCTGAAACCATGTCTAAAGACTGTTGACATCTAGCGGAAGCCGTAGGAACTGCAACCCGAGTCCTAGTTATGAGACTTTTGCATAGAAAACCATAGGAAAGTCAAATGACCAAAAAAATAAATATTCCTGGATGGATTGTCCTCTGGGTTTCACCTGCAAAATCAGTTCCGTTATACCCACAGACAATATTTTAACAGTTTTAGAAACTGAGTTTTCTATGCAATAATACCAATTTTATGCATATCCTAGCTTCTGGGCCTGAGTAACAGGCAGTTTACTTTGGGCACGTTTGTCATCCAAACTCCAAAATACTGCCCCTGCCCCAGAGAGGCTAAGGAAAAAAACAACCACGTGAGGCATTGTTTTTTAGATTTCCGAATCGCAGAGAATAGTGGATCTGGAATATTCGAGTGGACAGAATTATTGTTCTTGTATGCAGAGCCCACTCAGCCCAGGGAGTTATACAGGCCAGAGTCTCTGAGAGTTTATCTTGGCCTGTCTGGCTGCTGTTGAGTGATGCTTGTACAGACTAACCCAAAACAGATACGTGTGGTTTGTATGCGTGATGTCAAGTTTAGCCCATGTCTGCTATTCCTGGCGCTGTGATTTTGTTGTGTATATAAGTCTTCAGCAGTGAGGTAGGTACACTCATTTCCGTGCTGCATGTATGCACACACCCACATAAACTCAGAAAAAGACAGGACCTGTCTTTCAAAGATAATTCATAAAAATCCAAATAACTTCACAGATTTTCATTGTAAAGGGTTTTTAACACTGTTTCCCATGCTTGTTCAATGAACCATAAACAATTAATGAACATGCACCTGTGGAACGGTCATTAAGACACTACCAGCTAATGGGCCTCCCGGGTGGCACAGTGGCTAAGGGCGCTGTACTGCAGCTGTGCCACCAGAGACTCTGGGTTCGCGCCCAGGCTCTGTCGTAACCGGCCGCGACCGGGAGTTCTGTGGGGCGACGCACAATTGGCCTAGCGTCATCGGGGTTAGAGATAATTTTGCCGGTAGGGATATCCTTGTCTCATCGCGCACCAGCGACTCCTGTGGCGGGCCGGACGCAGTGCACGCTAACCAAGGTTGCCAGGTGCACGGTGTTTCCTCCAACACATTGGTGCGGCTGGCTTCCGGGTTGGATGCGCGCTGTGTTAAGAAGCAGTGCGGCTTGGTTGGGTTGTGTATCGAAGGACGCATGACTTTCAACCTTCGTCTCTCCCGGGCCCGTACGGGAGTTGTAGCGATGAGACAAGATAGTAGCTACTAACAATTGGATATCACGTAATTGGGGAAAAAACAGGGGTAGAAAAAAATATATTAAAAAAAGACACTACCAGCTTACAGGCGGAAGGTCACAGTTATGAAAACTTAGGACACTAAAGAGGTCTTACTACTGACTCATCTGTGTGTGCGTGCTTTAGGCATGCTGCAAGGAAGCATGAGGACTGCCGATGTGGCCAGGGCAATAAATTGCAATGTCTGTACTGTGAGATGCCTAAGACAGAGCTACAGGAAGACAGGATGGACAGCTGATCGTCCTCAGTGGCAGACCACGTGTAACAACACCTGCACACGATCAGTACATCCAAACATCACACCTGCGGGACAGGTACAGGATGGCAACAACAACTGCCCGAGTTACACTAGGAACGCACAATCCCTCCATCAATGCTCAGACTGTCCACAACAGGCTGAGAGAGGCTGGACTGAGGGCTTGTAGGCCTGTTGTAAGGCAGGTCCTCACCAGACATCACCGGCAACAACGTCACCTATGGGCACAAACCCACCGTCTCTGGACCAGACAGGACTGGCAAAAAGTGCTCTTCACTGACGAGTCGCAGTTTTGTCTCAACAGGGGTGATGGTCGGATGCGCGTCTATCGTCTAAGGAATGAGCGTTACACCAAGGCCTGTACTCTGGAGTGGGATCGATTTGGAGTTGGAGGGTCCATCATGGTTTTGGGCGGTGTGTCACAGCATCATCAGACTGAGCTTGTCATTGCAGGCAATCTCAACGCTGTGCGTTACAGGGAAGACATCCTCCACCCTCACGTGGTACCCTTCCTGCAGGCTCATTCTGACATGACCCTCCAGCATGACAATGCCACCAGCCATACTGCTCGTTCTGTGCGTGATTTCCGGCAAGACAAGAATGTCAGTGTTCTGCCATGGCCAGCGAAGAGCCTTGGATCTCAATCCCATTGAGCACAGGTCTGGGACCTGTTGGATCGGAGGGTGAGGGCTTGGGCTAGGGCTAGAAAAATTGGGCGTGCAAAATTATTCAGCCCCCTTAAATTAATACTTTGTAGCGCCACCTTTTGCTGCGATTACAGCTGTAAGTCGCTTGGGGTATGTCTCTATCAGTTTTGCACATCGAGAGACTGAAATTTTTTCCCATTCCTCCTTGCAAAACAGCTCGAGCTCAGTGAGGTTGGATGGAGAGCATTTGTGAACAGCAGTTTTCAGTTCTTTCCACAGATTCTCGATTGGATTCAGGTCTGGACTTTGACTTGGCCATTCTAACACCTGGATATGTTTATTTTTGAACCATTCCATTGTAGATTTTGCTTTATGTTTTGGATCATTGTCTTGTTGGAAGACAAATCTCCATCCCAGTCTCAGGTCTTTTGCAGACTCAATCAGGTTTTCTTCCAGAATGGTCCTGTATTTGGCTCCATCCATCTTCCCATCAATTTTAACCATCTTCCCTGTCCCTGTTGAAGAAAAGCAGGCCCAAACCATGATGCTGCCACCACCATGTTTGACAGTGGGGATGGTGTGTTCAGCTGTGTTGCTTTTACGCCAAACATAACGTTTTGCATTGTTGCCAAAAAGTTCAATGTTGGTTTCATCTGACCAGAGCACCTTCTTCCACATGTTTGGTGTGTCTCCCAGGTGGCTTGTGGCAAACTTTAAACAACTATTTTTATACACTTGTTATATCTATAAGAAATGGCTTTCTTCTTGCCACTCTTCAATAAAGGCCAGATTTGTGCAATATATGACTGATTGTTGTCCTATGGACAGAGTCTCCCACCTCAGCTGTAGATCTCTGCAGTTCATCCAGAGTGATCATGGGCCTCTTGGCTGCATCTCTGATCAGTATTCTCCTTGTATGAGCTGAAAGTTTAGAGGGACGGCCAGGTCGTGTTAGATTTGCAGTGATCTGATACTCCTTCCATTTCAATATTATCGCTCCTTGGGATGTTTAAAGCTTGGGAAATCTTTTTGTATCCAAATCTGGCTTTAAACTTCTTCACAACATTATCTCGGACCTGCCTGGTGTGTTCCTTGTTCTTCATGATGCTCTCTGCGCTTTTAACGGACCTCTGAGACTATCACAGTGCAGGTGCATTTATACGGAGACTTGATTACCACGGTGCGTCCTTTATTTAAAAGGGGATATCAAGCTGATCCTAACTGTTATAGGCCTATTTCTATGTTGCCCTGTTTATCAAAAGTGTTGAACACACTGACTGGCTTTCTTGATGTCTATAGTATTCTCTCTGGTATGTGGTTTCCGCTCAGGTTATGGATGTGTCACTGCAACCTTAATGGTCCTCAATAATGTTGCCATTGCCAAGCAATGTTGTGCTGCTATTTTATTGACTTGGCCAATGCTTTTGATACGGCAGACCATTCCATTATTGTGGGCCGGCTAAGGAGTATTGGTGTCGCTGAGGGGTCTTTGGCCTGGTTTGCTAACTACCTCTCTCAAAGAGTGCAGTGTCTCAGCCACTGCCTGTCACCAAGGGAGTACCCCAAGGCTCGATCCTAGGCCCCATGCTCTTCTCAATTTACATCAACAACATAGCTCAGGCAATAGGAAGCTCTCTCATCCATTTATATGCAGATGATTCAGTCTTATACTCAGCTGGTCCCGCTCTGGATTTTGTGTTCAACACTCTACAGCAAAGCTTTCTTAGTGTCCAACAAGCTTTCTTTGCTCCTAACCTTGTTCTGAACACCTCCAAAACAAAGGTCATGTGATTTGGTAAGAAGAATGCTCCTCTCCCCACAGGTGTGATTACTACCTCTGAGGGTTTAGAGCTTGAAGTAGTCACCGTATACAAGTAATTGGGAGTATGGCTAGAAGGTACATTGTCCTTCTCTCAGCACAAGCTGCAGGCTAAGGTTAAATCTAGACTTGGTGTCCTCTATCGTAATCGCTCCTCTTTCACACCAGCTGCCAAACTAACCCTGATTCAGATGACCATCCTACCCATGGTAGATTACGTAGACGTAATTTATAGTTTGGCAGGTAAGGGTGCTCTCCAGAGGCTAAATGTTATTTACCATTCGGCCATCAGATTTGCCTTCAATTATCCTTATAGGACACATCACTGCACTCAATACTCCCCTGTAAACTGGTCATCTCCGTATACCCGTCGTAAGACCCACTGCTTGATGCTTATTTATAAAACCCTTTTAGGCCTCACTCCCCCCTATCTGACACAAACAACACCCGTTCTGCCAGTCACATTCTGTTAAAGGTCCCCAAAGCACACACATCCCTGGGTCGCTCATCTTTTCAGTTCGCTGTAGCTAGCGACTGGAATGAGCTGCAACAAACACTTAAACTGGACAGTTTTATCTCCATCTCTTCATTCAAAGACTCAATCATGGACACTTACTGACAGTTGTGTCTGCTTCGCATGATGTATTGTTGTCTCTACCTTCTTGCCCTTTGTACTGTTGTCTGTCCCCAATAACGTTTGTACCATGTTTTGTGCTGCTACCATGTTGTGCTGCTGCCATGTTATGTTGTGTTGTCATGTGTTGCTGCCATTCTAAGTTATTTTTTATTTTATATTTTATTTTTAATCCCAGCCCCCGTCCCCGCAGGAGGCCTTTTGCCTTCTTGTAGGCCGTCATTGTAAAGAATACTTTTTCTTAACTGATTTGCCTAGTTAAATTAAGGTTAAATAAAATGCATTAAAAAAAGTCTGGCAAGTGTCTGTTCTCTATCACTGTCATTTTAGACAGTTGGTAGTGTGACTCATGACGAATGAGGGAGCTACAGGGTGGGCCCACACCTTGTCACCCTCTCTGTGCTGAGCAGGGTGGAGGAACCAGAGGAGGAGACAAGGTCACTGCTGCTGTTTTTACAGGACATTATGGCTGTGAGAATGTACACATTAGAGGTCGACCGATTAATCAGAATGGCCGATTTAATTAGGGCCGATTTCAAGTTTTCACAACAATTGGAAATCTGTATTTTTGGATGCCGATTTTGCCTTTTTAAAAAAAAATGTTTTACACCTTTATTTAACGAGGCAAGTCAGTCAAGAACACATTCTTATTTTCAATGACGGCCTAGGAACGGTGGGTTAACTGCCTTGTTCAGGGGCAGAATGACAGATTTTTACCTTGTCAGCTCAGGGATTCAATCTTGCAACCTTACGGTTAACTAGTCCAAAGCTCTAACCACCTGCCTCACGAGGAGACTGCCTGTTACGCGAATGCTCTAAGAAGCCAACGTAAGTTGCTAGCTAGCATTAAACTTATCTTATAAAAAACAATCAATCAATCATAATCACTAGTTATAACTACACATGGTTGATGATATTACTAGTTTATCTAGCATGTCCTGCGTTGTATATAATCGGTGCGCATTCGCGAAAAAGGACTGTCGTTGCTCCAACGTGTAACCATAAACATCAATGTCTTTCTTAAAATCAATACACAGAAGTATATATTTTTAAACCTGCATATTTAGCTAAAATAAATCCAGGTTAGCAGGCAATATTAACCAGGTGAAATTGTGTCACTTCTCTTACGTTCATTGCACGCAGTCTGTTACAGCATATGTGCAACAGTTTGGGCAGCCTGGCTCATTGCGAACTAATTTGCCAGATTTTTACGTAATTATGACATAACATTGAAAGTTGTGCAATGTAACAGCAATATTTAGACTTTGAGATGCCACCCGTTAGATAAAATACGGAACAGTTCCGTATTTCACTGAAAGAATAAACGTTTTGTTTACGAAATGATAGTTTCCAGATTCGACCATATTAATGACCCAAGGCTCTTATTTCTGTGTGTTATTATGTTATAATTAAGTCTATGATTTGATAGAGCAGTCTGACTGAGCGGTGGTAGGCACCAGCAGGCTTGTAAGCATTCATTCAAACAGCATTTTTGTGCGTTTTGCCAGCATCTCAAGCATTGCGCTGTTTATGACTTCAAACCTATCAACTCCCGAGATTAGGCTGGTGTAACTGATGTGAAATGGCTAGCTAATAGCGTCTCAAACGTGACTCTCTCTGAGACTTGAAGTAGTTGTTCCCCTTGCTCTGCATGGGCAACGCTGCTTCGATGGTGGCTGTTGTCGATGTGTTCCTGGTTCGAGCCCAGGTAGCGGCGAGGAGAGGGATGGAAGCTGTTATACTGTATACTGTTACACTGGCAATACTAAAGTGCCTATAAGAACATCCAATAGTCAAAGGTATATGAAATACAAATCGTATAGAGAGAAATAGTCCTTTAATTCCTATAATAACTACCACCTAAAATGTCTTACCTGGGAATATTGAAGTCTCCTGTTAAAAGGAACCACCAGCTTTCATATGTTCTCATGTTCTGAGCAAGGAACTTAAACGTTAGCTTTCTTACATGGCAAATATTGCACTTTTACTTTCTTCTCCAACACTTTGTTTTCGCGTTATTTAAACCAAATTGAACATGTTTCATTATTTATTTGAGGCTAAATTGATTTTATTGATGTATTATATTAAGTTAAAATAAGTGTTCATTCAGTATTGTTGTAATTGTCATTATTACAAATAAATAAAAACAATCGGTCGATTTAATCGGTATCGGCTTTTTTTGGTCCTCCAATAATCGGTATTGGTGTTGAAAAATCATAATCGGTCGACCTCACATTAATGTCATTGTGTGGCGTAGCAGTATTTGTTGATCAAATATATTGTGTTAACCTAGTCAGTTGTACAACTGAATGCATCAACTGAAATGTGTCTTCCTCATTTAACCCAACCCATCTGAATAAGAGAGGTCTGGGGGGGCTGCCTTAATCGACATGCACGTCATCAGCGCCCAGGGAGCAGTTGTCGTTGCGCAAGGGCAGAATGGCATATTTTTCCACCTTTCCGGCTCGGGGATTCAAACTAGGCGTACATACAGCATTACTGACTGTCACAATTGCCTATAATAGGCTTCACCCTCTGTCAGAGTTGGCCAGTTCAGGTGTAATCACAGACAGATTGATGTGCTTGGTTATGTGCTTTCTAGTTGTAATTAGATGTAAAGGCACAACTTTAATAAGTGCTGCTACCCTAGCTGTTATTAGCGCTGTGTCTCTAGGTGAACCAAACTGAACAAAAATATAAACGCAACATGCTACAATTTGAAAGATTTTACTGAGTTAAAGTTCATATAAGGAAATCAGTTAATTGAAGTAAATTCATTAGGCCCTAATCAATGACAGAGAATACAGATATGCATCTGTTGGTCACAGATACCTTTTAAAAAAAAAAGGTAGGGGCATGGATCAGAAAACCAGTCAGTATATGGTGTGACCAGAAATTGCCTCATGCCATGCATCACATCTCCTTTGATTAGAGTTCAGGCGGTTGGTTGTGGCCTGTGGAATGTTGTCTTACTCCACTTCAATGGCTGCGCGAAGTGGCTGAATATTGGCGGGAACTGGAACACGTTGTCGTACACGTCAATCCAGAGCATCCCAAACATGCTCAATGGGTGATGTCTGGTGTGTATGCAGGCCATGGAAGAAATGGGACATTTTCAGCTTCCAGGAATTGTGTACAAATCCTTGCGAGATGGTGCCGTGAATTATCATGCTGAAACATGATGTGATGGTGGTGAATGAATGGCACGACAATGGACCTCAGGATCTCATCACGGTATCTCGGTGCATTCAAATTGCTATTGATAAAATGCAATTGTGTTCGTTGCTCGTAGCTTTTGCCTTCCCATTCCATAACCGTACTGCCACCATGGGGCATTCTGTTCACAACATTGACATCAGCAAACCGTTCGCCCACACGACGCCATACACGCTGTCTGCCTTCTGTCCAGTACTGTTGAAACCGGGATTCATCTGTGAAGAGGACACTTCTCCTTCGTGCCAGTGACCATCGAAGGTGAGCATTTACCCACTGAAGTAGGTTACGACGCGGAACTGCAGTCAGGTCAAGACCCTGGTGAGGACGACAAGCACGCAGATGAGCTTCCCTGAAAAGGTTTCTGACAGTTTGTCCAGAAATTCTTTGGTTGTGCAAAACCACAGTTTAATCAGTTGTCTGGGTGGCTGGTCTCAGACAATCCCGCAGGTGAAGAAGCCGGATGTGGAGGTCCTGGGTAGGCGTGGTTACACATGGTCTGTGGTTATGAGGCCGGTTGGGAGTACTGCCAAATTAGAGAAAGGAACATTCAATTATCTGGCAAACGTTCTTGTGGACATTCCTGCAGTCAGCATGCCTATTGCACGCTCCCTCAAAACTAGAGACATTTGTGGTATTGTGTTGTGTGACAAAACTGCACATTTAAGAGTGGCCTTTTATTGTCCCCAGCAAAGGGTGCACCTGTGTAATGATCATGCTTTTTAATCAGCTTATTGATATGCCACACCTGTCAGGTGGATGGATTATCTTGTCAAAAGAGAAACGCTCACTAACAGGGATGTAAACAAATTTGTGCACAACATTTGAGAGAAATACGCTTTGTGTCCGTACGGAAAATTTTGGGGATATTTTACTTCAGCCCATGAAACATGGGACCAACACTTTACATGTTGCGTTTATATTTTTGTTCAGTATAGTTCAATTTGTGCTTTGGGTAATGTATATTTATGAAGCAGACTTCATCGTTATTATGCAATTATCAAAATATCCCCAGTTTAACTTTTGATAAATGCTATATCACAAAACTAGTGCTATCAATATTCCCAGTAGTACCTCAAATATCCGATGGCTATACAATAATGTATCTCTTCCTTTTACAAAAACGGGTGCGGGTGTGGAAAGTGCATGAGCCTGTTTGAAACTGGCACCAGCTTATGCAACGCTCTGCAAAGTTCATCTCACTGTATGGGGGCTAGTGGAAACCTGGGTCTTATCACATTGCAAAGTGCAGGCTAGTTGTAAACAGGTTGATTTCTGGGCTTGCACACATGCTGCATCAGATGTCATGTTAAGAAACAAGTCAACTCGGCAGTCACGCTTTGGTGGAATTGGTTTACAACGGGAGAATGTTGTCTGACACTGGCAATGTGCTAAGCTTTTTTTTGTCAAAGCTTTTTATCCAGCCTATTGTTGCTCTTTGTTGATGTGTGACGTGTATCTGAAATAGTTGTGGTGTTATCAGGTCCGGTAGTGTCTGTGTTTCGTCTGTGGAGCTAAGCTCAGCTCTCGTACTGAGATATGTTCCTGTGGATCCATGCCCCTCCTCAAGTGCTCTCTAGTCCTATATAGTGCAATTATCTTATCTCCTCCTCTATGGCAGAGATAGCGTTATCCTCCAAATCACACACCATCCAGTTGGCTCTCCAGCCTGAGGGGGAGAGGGAGGCTGCTCCTGATGTGCTGTTGATTCTGTTTCCATAGACTTGCTGTGCAATGAATGTGTCTGTGGCATGGGGTGGGGTGGAAGTTAGTGTTACATTCTCAATCCTGTTCTCAATCCTGCACACAAAGAACCTGCAGTAATAAGTAGTGCTGGACACACACAGATATTGTAAGAATATCATAGCCGTTCCGGTGTCTGGTTATGACCTATCCCTCCTCAATTCACCATGTTGATCTCTCTCAATCACTATCACCACCCATCACACACCAACACACATCCACAGCTCCAACTGAAGACCCTGGTAAAGGAATGATTACATTTTTTAATTGAGTAGGCCAGTTCCCTGTCCTTATGCTGTTCTGACTCGGTTGTTTTTCTCCCTTGTTTTGTTGCAGTATCACCGAAACCAAAGGAACATGAGGCCCTTGTGGTGGCGCCTGGCCTCGGCTCTGCTCACCCTGCTGTTTGAGCAGGAGGCCATCGCTGGAGGGGGGAGAGCAGGGTGGAGGTGATGGAGAGGACCAGCCCATCCCAGACTACCCCTCTCCCACAGGAACTGGACTCCAAATGGCACTGTCAAATTTAACACGGGTCTGTTGGGGAAAAATTACAAAAGAGAAAAGGTCCCCGCGGGACGGAGACAACCATTTTTTACGAGGTTGTTTTTTTCCAAGAAGATGCCATGTTGTTTCACGAGATTCCTCTACTGGACGATGTCCGTATTTTGGTAATTGTTTGATGTAGTATTTTGTACAGTACATTATTCCTGTTGAATTTGTTTGCACTTCCGTATGTGTACATCTTGAATGACCTCCATGGTCCCGGGAATGCCTTGTCAATGTCTTCTACCACAACCCAATGACTGTTGACAAGAACCAAGCAGAAGAAAGAAAGAGATGGAGGGATCTGAAGAAGGGAAAGAAGAGTGGTTCATAGGGTTTTCTTTTCTGAAATTTCCAGGAAATAATTGGTCAAACTTGATAACTTACTAATTTCCAAAGATGCAGTCTCTCAGAACAAAGCAGTTTTCACCTCAACCTTCTCCTCAATGGGGTTGTGTATACTGTTATATTACATGTTGATTATTCTTTGCTCTTCCAGTCACTTTTATTGTTTTGATTTCAATAATTGTTTTCCCATCGTCACCAAAAATAATGAAACATCCAGTGGCTTCCGATGTGGTAAATGCCACTTTGTGGTGTGAAGGTAGATACAGTACATAGCCGCGGGAAATAGGGGTGCTGCAGCACCCCCTGATAAAAAAGTGTGTATATATATATATATATATATATATATAACATTTGTGAACTAGGCCTTTATTACTGCTGTATTAGCAGAGAAAAATACTCTTTAGGACCCCCACCCCCCTTCAACAGCACTCCCAAAACATCTACCCGCAGCCATGATACAACTTCCAAAGCAAAAGTGGATCCCACGAGTTACTCAAAGAGAACACCAGGTTTTCAATCATAGTTTATTTCATAGTTATCTTTTACTAATTTCATAAATCCCCGAACTGGACCCCAGACATTGTAAGAGATTGTGCTGATAATTTTTTTTGTTTTAAGACTACCAGGCCCTTCAAGTGGAGCTATGTATCCACACTGTTTGCACTATAGTACATCAGTCAGGAGTAGATTCGGTTACAAAGCCAACCTCTGTCATTTAATGAAGGTTTTTAACTGTATCTGATTTGCAATGGTAACATTACAATGTTTTCATTCACATGACTAAGCTGTATCTTCCCAGGAAGTGACTGAATATGGCCTGTTATCATTAGAATAAAACATCTGAGGTACAAGTGATGCTGGTTAAATGAATGCCTCATTGAAATTCCAATGTTTTTTAGCCCTCCAATCGATGTGCTCTCTAACCCACTGTCAGAGATGCACTCTGTATTCTGGACACCAAAACAAACATGTGAAACATCTTCCCTCCTCTCAGGATTCTTGCATGGGCTTTTATATATATATATATATTTTAACCTGTGGAGTGATCTTGTATTAGTTCTTTGTCCTCAGATCCTGTGGTGTAACTTTTGAATAGAAATCACCACTGATAATCCAATTGACAAGAGAACGTGTCTGAGATTAGAAATGAACTGGTAGTATGCAAGACTGTAATTACTATTGAAATATGAATCTTTTTGAAGACACTGCTGTATTCTTGAAGATGCTGTTTGTTGTACATTTTATTGCCTTTTTACTTCACTTTTTGTCCATTTTGAAGTAGCAGTATATATCATGAGGCTGTAATTTCAGACACAACTCCTGTTAATACGGTTATGTTTGGTCCTACAGTACTTTACTTTTTGCCCATTTTGAAGGAGAAGTATACATCATGAGGCTGTAATTTCAGACACAACTCTTGGTAATTTGGTCCTACAGCCATCTTCTGTGTCATCTTCTGTCTGTATAATCAGTGCTTTCTTTCAACCCATAATTTAGAATGCTGGAGAAACAGGTAACTGCCAAAATCAAGGAAACACCCATTTAAAGTGTCTTCATAGGGTGGTGTTGGGCCACCACGAGCCAGAACAGCTTCAATGCCCCTTGGCATAGATTCTACAAGTGCTTGGAATAATATGGTGTTTTGTTGATGGTGGTGGAAAACGCTGTCTCAGGCGCCCCTCCAGAATCTCCCATAAGTGTTCAATTGGGTTGAGATCTGGTGACAGTGACGGCCATTTCATATGGTTTACATCATTTTCATGCTCATCAAACCATTCAGTGGCCACTCGTGTCCTGTGGATGGGGACATTGTCATCCTATGGGGGCATAGCCATGGTAGCCAAAATAATGGCCTGCCCAACCTTTTTAAACATATCCCTTTAGCGTAATGGGATATTAATTCCTTTATTAACTCAGGAACCACACCTGTGTGGAAATACCTGATTTAAATATACTTTGCATCCCTCATTTACTCAAGTGTTTCCATTATTTTGGCAGTTACCTGTATGTTTCAGTGCCAGGGAAAAACAAATAACAGTTTCCCATGTAGAGTAGGATGACAAAGGAATGGAGTGGTTCGGTCCAATTCTGTTGTCTGCATCAGTTGAAATATATTAGATACATAACCATAGATATAAAGGTATACTTTAGACAGACTGGTCAGATGATGACGCTTGCTCTGTCTGTTGAGGCAGGGACTAATTTAGAACCATGTGGGGCAGTGAGAGATGAGCTGAACATCGCTGTTGTTGTTGTTTGTTGTTGTTGTTTCCTGCAGATCCTGAATGCTGAGCCAGTCACCGTAGCCTCCTGTCTCACTGTAGCCCTTAAACCGTCCCTAAACTCGCTTCTCTCGCTCTACTGTAGCCTACATATCTATGTGTACTGCTCATCCATTTCCTTTAGGACTTTTAGCGTTGTTCTCCGTTTTTTTATTTTTTATTTATTTTTTGTATATACCACCCTTTGCTACCGTATGGATTTTGTGTGCAATTTCTCTTCCTTTCGTTTTTTTTAAATGTGTATATAATTTGTTTGTTTGACTGTATAGAATGATGGTTATCTGCGCTGTGTTTTCCTTGAGGGTAGTCATCTCCAGAAATGGGCCCAATCGATTAAGGCATTTATATGAATCAACCATGTCACGTTAGCCATTCAGCAGATAGCAGTAGAATCTCAGTGTTCATTCTGGAAAGATCACAGATCAGTTTAGCTACAGTTGAAGTCGGAAGTTTACATACACTTAGGTTGGAGTCATTGAAACTCATTTTTCAACCGCTCTACAAATGTCTTGTTAACAAACTATAATTTAGGCAAGTCGGTTAGGACATCTACTTTGTGCATGACACAAGTTATTTGTCCAACAATTATTTCACTTATAATTTACTGTATCACAATTCCAGTGGGTCAGAAGTTTACATACACTAAGTTGACTATGCCTTTAAACAGCATGGAAAATTCAAAAAAAATTAATGGCTTTAGAAGCTTCTGATAGGCTAATTGACATCATTTGAGTCAATTGGAGGTGTACCTGTGGACATATTCAAGGCCTACCTTCAAACTCAGTGCGTCTTTGCTTGTCATCATGGGAAAATCTAAAGAAATCAGCCAAGACCTCAGAAAGAAATTGTAGACCTCCACAAGTCTGGTTCATCCTTGGGAGCAATTTCCAAACGCCTGAAGGTACCACGTTCATCTGTACAAACAATATTACGCAAGTGTAAACACCATGGGACCACGCACCTGTCATACCACTCAGAAAGGATACGTGTTCAGTCGCCTAGAGATTAATGTACTTTGGTGCGAAAAGTGCAAATCAATCCCAGAACAACAGCAAAGGACCTTTGCAAAGGAAACAGGTACAAAAGTATCTATATCCACAGTAAAACGTATTCTATATTGACATAACCTGAAAGACCGCTCAGCAAGGAAGAAGCCACTGCTCCTAAACCGCAATAAAAAGCAAGACTACGGTTTGCAACTGCACATGGGGACAAAGATCGCACTTTTTGGATAAATGTCCTCTGGTCTGATGAAACAATAATAGAACTGTTTGGTCATAGTGACCATTATTATGTTTGGAGGAAAAAGGGGGAGGCTTGCAAGCAGAAGAAACACCAATCCAACTGTGAAGCACGGGGGTGGCAGCATCATGTTGTGGGGGTGCTTTGCTGCAGGAGCGACTGGTGCACTTCACAAAGTAGATGGCATCATGAAGAGGAAAATTATGTGGATATATTGAAGCAACATCTCAAGACATCAGTCAGGAAGTTAAAGCTTGGTCGCAAATGGGTCTTCCAAATGGACAATGACCCCAATCATACTTCCAAAGTTGTGGCAAAATGGCTTAAGGACAACAAAGTTAAGGTATTGGAGTGGCCATCGCAAAGCCCTGACCTCAATCCTTTAGAAAAATTGTGGGCAGAACTGAAAAAGCGTGTGCGAGCAAGGAGGCCTTACAATCCTGACTCAGTTACACCAGTTCTGTCAGGAGGAATGGGCCAAAATTCACCCAACTTATTGTGGGAAGCTTGTGGAAGGCTACTCGAAACGTTTGACCCAAGTTAAACAATTTAAAGGCAATGCTACCAAATACTAATTGAGTGTATGTAAACTTCTGACCCACTGGGAATGTGATGAAAGAAATAAAAGCTGAAATACATCATTCTCTCTACTATTATTCTGACTTTTCAAATTTTTCAAAAATAAAGTGGTGATCCTAACTGACCTAAAACAGGGAATTTTTACTCTGAATAAATGTCAGGAATTGTGAAAAACTGAGTTTAAATGTGTTTGGCTAAGGTGTCTGTAAACTTCCGACTTCAACTGTACATAACTACAGTATGACCATTGTCTGGTCAATGCTTTGGAGCTGGATCAGTACCCTGCAGATAATTTGCCAAAACATTTTTTTTTGTCACTGGGCATTGGTTATGGGTTCAATCCTTTTTGTCTACTTTAGCATTCTTCTGTAAAAACATGCACTGGAAAGTACTTTGTGTCTGTAGATCTGATGCGTCCCTGAGCAGTACAGTGTACTCTGGTTCGTTCTTTCAAATCTGTCATGTGCTGAACTAGCTGTGTGTCTGTAGTATAGCAGACCATTGACGATGCATAGAACAGTCTTTGATTTATTTGAAAGAGAAAAAAGCCGCCATGGTGCCCAGAAATGATTTTTCAGAGGGGGTTCTGAAGCTGTGTACTGGAGATAGACATATACTTGCCATATCTCAGCACTGTGCAAAGCTACAGGAACTCTATACAGTGAGTTTTGTATATTATGGAAAAACCGTCAGTGTCTTGATTTATTTTGTCCACTTTCTTTAAATGTACCTTTTTTTTGAGACCATTTCTTACTCATTGTCTTTCCTAACTTTTTTAATGTCTTTTCATATGAAAGGGTCAGCTTTTATAGGGACAGTTTTGAGGCTTTTAAATCGTTTTAATACCTGTTCGATCTTTTTAACAAGTCCAGTGAGATCAAGGGCTTTTTTGTATATAAATGAGCTTGAAACATTCCTTTTTTGACTGGTTCTGGTGTCAACATGTTTTCAACGATACCGTCAAAACGGAAACATTTATTTTTGTGTTGTGCTCCATATGATCTCTGAGGTTAAATCATAACCAAGAAACATTGTCCTTTTTTAGGAACCGATGAACTGTACATGTATTACTGACACCTGGAAAATGCCTTTAACTGCTCAGTTTCAACTAAGTCTTGATTATCACACACTCTCTGTACTCCCAAGAAAAGAGACCCAGCGAAAATGTAGCATTTTTGTGAACATTGACTGTGTGTTTTCAAGACTGTACTGTGCACTCATTTCTTTTTTTGTGTTTTATTTTTGTTGATACATTATGGAAGTAAGGACAATTTGTTATGTAGTGCAATATGCTGTACATATAAGAGCTTTGCTCAACAAATCTTTTTCTGAATTACTTGTTCTGTTTTATTGGTACTTTCTTTTCAATAAAATTATATTGAAAGTGTAAATGGCTTCAATTGTTTTCTCCCCAAAAAAGGTCCCCTGGTAAAACTACGTTACAGTTGAATTCAGAAGTTTACATACACTTACAGTTGAAGTCGGAAGTTTACATACAGTGGGGAGAACAAGTATTTGATACACTGCGATTTTGCAGTTTTTCCTACATACAAAGCATGAAGAAGTCTGTAATTTTTATCATAGGTACACTTCAACTGTGAGAGACAGAATCCAGAAAATCACATTGTATGATTTTTAAGTAATTAATTTGCATTTTATTGCATGACATAAGTATTTGATACATCAGAAAAGCAGAACTTAATATTTGGTACAGAAACCTTTGTTTGCAATTACAGAGATCATACGTTTCCTGTAGTTCTTGACCAGGTTTGCACACACTGCAGCAGGGATTTTGGCCCACTCCTCCATACAGACCTTCTCCAGATCCTTCAGGTTTCGGGGCTGGCGCTGGGCAATACAGACTTTCAGCTCCCTCCAAAGATTTTCTATTGGGTTCAGGTCTGGACACTGGCGAGGCCACTCCAGGACCTTGAGATGCTTCTTACGGAGACACTCCTTAGTTTCCCTGGCTGTGTGTTTCGGGTCGTTGTCATGCTGGAAGACCCAGCCACGACCCATCTTCAATGCTCTTACTGAGGGAAGAAGGTTGCTAACAGATCTCGCGATACATGGCCCCATCCATCCTCCCCTCAATACGGTGCAGTCGTCCTGTCCCCTTTGCAGAAAAGCATCCCCAAAGAATGATGTTTCCACCTCCATGCTTCACGGTTGGGATGGTGTTCTTGGGGTTGTACTCATCCTTCTTCTTCCTCCAAACACGGCGAGTGGAGTTTAGACCAAAAAGCTCTATTTTTGTCTCATCAGACCACATGACCTTCTCCCATTCCTCCTCTGGATCATCCAGATGGTCATAGGCAAACTTCAGACGGGCCTGGACATGCGCTGGCTTGAGCAGGGGGACCTTGCGTGCGCTGCAGGATTTTAATCCATGACGGTGTAGTGTGTTACTAATGGTTTTCTTTGAGACTGTGGTCCCAGCTCTCTTCAGGTCATTGACCAGGTCCTGCCGTGTAATTCTGGGCTGATCCCTCACCTTCCTTATGATCATTGATGCCCCACGAGGTGAGATCTTGCATGGAGCCCCAGACTGAGGATGATTGACCGTCATCTTGAACTTCTTCCATTTTCTAATAATTGCGCCAACAGTTGTTGCCTTCTCACCAAGCTGCTAGCCTATTGTCCTATAGCCCATCCCAGCCTTGTGCAGGTCTACAATTTTACCACTGATGTCCTTACACAGCTCTCTGGTCTTGGCCATTGTGGAGAGGTTGGAGTCTGTTTGATTGAGTGTGTGGACAGGTGTCTTTTATACAGGTAACGAGTTCAAACAGGTGCAGTTAATTCAGGTAATGAGTGGAGAACAGGAGGGCTTCTTAAAGAAAGTGTAACAGGTCTGTGAGAGTCATAATTCTTACAGGTTGGTAGATGATCAAATACTTATGTAATGCAATAAAATGCAAATTAATTACTTAAAAATCATACAATGTGATTTTCTGGATTTTTGTTTTATATTCCGTCTCTCACAGTTGAAGTGTACCTATGATAAAAAATTACAGACCTCTACATGCTTTGTAAGTAGGAAAACCTGAAAAATCAGCAGTGTATCAAATACTTGTTCTCCCCACTGTATACCGTAGCCAAACACATTTAAACTCAGTTTTTCACAATTCCTGACATTTACTCACAGTAAAACTTCTCTGTCTTAGGTCAGTTAGGATCACCACTTTGTTTTAAGAATGTGAAATGTCAGAATAATAGTAGAGAGAATTATGTATTTTAGCTTTTATTTCTTTCATCACAATCCCAGTGGGTCAGAAGTTTACATACACTCAATTAGTATTTGGTAGCATTGCCTTTAAATTGTTTAACTTGGGTCAAATATTTTGGGTAGCTTTCCACAAGCTTCCCAAAATAAGTTGTGTGAATTTTGGCCCATTCCCCCTGACAGAGCTGGTGTAACTGAGTCAGGTGTGTAGGCCTCCTTGCTCGCACACGCTTTTTCAGTTCTGCCCACATTTTCTATGGGATTGAGGTCAGGGCTTTGTGATGGCCACTCCAATACCTTGACTTTGTTGTCCTTAAGCCATTTTGCCACAACTTTGGAAGTATGCTTGGGGTCATTGTCCATTTGGAAGACCCATTTGCGACCAAGCTTAAACTTCCTGACTGATGTCTTGAGATGTTGCTTCAATATATTCACAGAATTTTCCTCTTCAAGATGCCATCTATTTTGTGAAGTGCACCAGTCCCTCCTGCAGCAAAGCACCCCCACAACATGATGCTGCCACCCCCGTGCTTCACAGTTGGGATGGTGTTCTTCGGCTTGCAAGCCTCCCCTTTTTCCTCTAAACATAACGATGGTCATTATGGCCAAACAGTTCTATTATTGTTTCATCAGACCAGAGGACATTTATCAAAAAAGTGCGATCTTTGTCACCATGTGCAGTTGCAAACCGTTGTCTGGCTTTTTATGGTGGTTTTGGAGCAGTGGCTTCTTCCTTGCTGAGCAGCCTTTCATGTTATGTCTATAATGGACTCATTTGACTGTGGATATAGATACTGTTGTACCTGTTTCCTCCAGCATCTACACAAGGTTGTTTGCTGTTGTCCTGGGATTGATTTGCGCTTTTTGCAACACAGAATGCGTCTCCTTCCTGAGCGGTATGACGGCTGCGTTGTACCATGGTGCTTATACTTGCGTAATATTGTTTGTACAGATGAACGTGGTACCCTCAGGCATTTGGAAATTGCTCCCAAGGATGAACCAGCCTTGTGGAGGTCTACAAAAAAAATTCGGAGGTCTTGGCGGATTTCTTTAGATTTTCCCATGATGTCAAGCAAAGAGGCACTGAGTTTGAAGGTAGGCCTTGAAATACATCCACAGGTACACCTCCAATTGACTCAAAGCCATTACATTATTTTCAAAATCAAGTCAGTGTATGTAAACTTCTGACCCACTGGAATTGTGATAGAGTGAATTATAAGTGAAATAATCTGTCTGTAAACAATTGTTGGAAAAATGACTTGTGTTATGCACAAAGTAGATGTCCTAACCGACTTGGGGATGCTTGCAAGCCGAAGAACACCATCCCAACCGTGAAGCATGGGGTTGCAGCATCATGTTGTGGGGGTGATTTGCTGCAGGAGGGATTGGTGCACTTCACAAAATAGATGGCATCATGAAGAGGAGAATTATGTGGATATATTGAAGCAACATCTCAAGACATCAGTCAGGAAGTTTAAGCTTGGTCGCAAATGGGTCTTCCAAATGGACAATGACCCCAATCATACTTCCAAAGTTGTGGCAAAATGGCTTAAGGACAGCAAAGTTAAGGTATTGGAGTGGTCATCACAAAGCCCTGACCTCAATTCTATAGAAAATCTGTTGGCAGTACTCAAAAAAACATGTGCCAGCAAGGAGGCCTACAAACCTGACCCAGTTACACCAGCTCAGACCAGGAGGAATGGGCCGATGTTCACCCAACTTATTGTGGGAAGCTTGTGGAAGGCTACCCGAAACGTTTGACATAAGTTAAACAATTTAAAGGCAATGCTACCAAATACTAATTGAGTGTATGTAAACTTCTGACCCACTGGGAATGTGATGAAAGAAATCTAAGCTGAAATAATGTCACGCCCTGACCTTAGTTATCTTTGTTTTCTTTATTATTTTGGTTGGGTCAGGGTGTGACGAGGGTGGTATGTGTAGTTTTTGTATTGTCTAGGGGTTTTTGTATGTCCAGGGGTTTTTGTATGTCTAGGTGTTTATATGTCTTTGGTTGCCTAGATTGGTTCCCAATCAGAGGCAGCTGTTTATCGTTGTCTCTGATTGGGGACCATATTTAAGTAGCCATATTCCTTGGGTATTTTGTGGATTATTGTCTATGTGTAGTTGAATGTCAGCACTCGTGTTTATAGCTTCATGTTCGTTTTGTTATTTTGTTAATTTGTTTAGTGTTCTTCGTTTAAATAAGGAAGAATGTATTAATCTCACGCTGCGCCTTGGTCTCCTCGTTTTGACGAATGTGACAAATAAATCATTCTCTCTACACCTCTGTACAGGTGCTTCTACACCTGCATTGCTTGCTGTTTGGGGTTTTAGGCTGGGTTTCTGTACAGCACTTTGAGATATCAGCTGATGTATGAAGGGCTATATAAATACATTTGATTTGATTACTATTATTCTGACATTTCACATTCTTAAAATAAAGTGGTGATCCTAACTGACCAAAGACAGAGAATGTTTACTGTGGTTAAATGTTAGGAATTGTGAAAACTGAGTTTAAATGTTTTTTTTGTTTTTTTCACCTTTATTTAACCAGGTAGGCTAGTTGAGAATAAGTTCTCATTTACAACTGTGACCTTGCCAAGATAAAGCAAAGCAGTTCGACACATATAACACAGAGTTACACATGGAATAAACAAACCTAAAGTCAATACTACAGTAGAAAAAAAAGTCTATATACAGTGTGTGTGTAACGGTTTTCTTCTATCTCCTCCTCTGATGAAGAGGTAGAACAAGGATCAGACCAAAATGCAGCGTGTAGATTGCGATCCATGTTTTAATGAACAAACGTAAAACACGAATCAATGCAAACACTACAAAATAAAGAACGTGATGAACGTAACGAAAACCTAAAACAGCCTATCTGGTGAAAAAACACATAGACAGGAACAATCACCCACAAACACACAGTGAAACCCAGGCTACCTAAATATGGTTCCCAATCAGAGACAATGACTAACACCTGCCTCTGATTGAGAACCATATCAGGCCAGACATAGAAATAGACAAACAAGACATCCAACATAGAATGCCCACCCAGTTCACGTCCTGACCAACACTAAAACAAGGAAAACACACACAAACGATGGTCAGAACGTGACAGTACCCCCCCTCCAAGGTGCGGACTCCGGACGCACAACTTAAACCTATGGGGGAGGGTGTGGGTGGGCATCTGTCCGCGGTGGCGGCTCTGGCACTGGACGTGGACCCCACTCCATAACAGTTTTAGTCCACCTCCTTAGCGTCCCTAGATAGGTTACCCTCCTTAAAGACCGCTCGGGACAGAGGGGCAGCTCGGGACAGAGGTAGCTCGGGACTGATGGGTAGCTCAGCACTGAGAGGAAGCTCAGCACTGAGAGGAAGCTCAGCACTGAGAGGAAGCTCAGGCAGGTGGTTGGATCCGGCAGATCCTGGCTGGCTGGCGGATCCGGAAGAGTCTGGTCGACTGGCGGATCCGGAAGAGTCTGGTCGACTGGCGGATCCGGAAGAGTCTGGTCGACTGGCGGATCCGGAAGAGTCTGGTCGACTGGCGGATCCGGAAGAGTCTGGTCGACTGGCGGATCCGGAAGAGTCTGGTCGACTGGCGGATCCGGAAGAGTCTGGTCGACTGGCGGATCCGGAAGAGTCTGGTCGACTGGCGGATCCGGAAGAGTCTGGTCGACTGGCGGATCCGGAAGAGTCTGGTCGACTGGCGGATCCGGAAGAGTCTGGTCGACTGGCGGATCCGGAAGAGTCTGGTCGACTGGCGGATCCGGAAGAGTCTGGTCGACTGGCAGATCCGGAAGAGTCTGGTCGACTGGCAGATCCGGAAGAGTCTGGTCGACTGGCAGATCTGGAAGAGTCTGGTCGACTGGCAGATCTGGAAGAGTCTGGTCGACTGGCAGATCTGGAAGAGTCTGGTCGACTGGCAGATCTGGAAGAGTCTGGTCGACTGGCAGATCTGGAAGAGTCTGGTCGACTGGCTGCTCCATGCTGACTGGCTGCTCCATGATGACTGGCAGCTCTGGCTGCTCCATGCTGACTGGCTGCTCCATGCTGACTGGCAGCTCTGGCTGCTCCATGCTGACTGGCTGCTCTGGCTGCTCCATGCTGACTGGCTGCTCCATGCTGACTGGCGGCCCTGGCTGCTCCATGCTGACTGGCGGCCCTGACTGCTCCATGCTGACTGGCGGCCCTGACTGCTCCATGCTGACTGGCGGCCCTGGCTGCTCCATGCTGACTGGCGGCCCTGGCTGCTCCATGCTAACTGGCAGCTCTGGCGGCTCCTTGCAGACTGGCAGCTCTGGCGGCTCCTTGCAGACTGGCAGCTCTGGCGGCTCCTTGCAGAAAGGCAGCTCTGGCGGCATCCTGCAGAAAGGCAGCTCTGGCGGCTCCTTGCAGACTGGCAGCTCCTTGCAGACTGGCAGCTCCTTGCAGACTGGCAGCTCCTTGCAGACTGGCAGCTCCTTGCAGACTGGCAGCTCTATGTAGACTGGCAGCTCCTTGCAGACTGGCAGCTCTATGCAGACTGGCAGTTCTGAACAGGCGGGAGACTCCGGCAGCGCTGTAGAGAAGGAAGGCTCTAACAGCGCTAAACAGGCGGGAGACTCCGACAGCGCTGGAGAGGAGGAGGGCTCCGACAGCGCTGGACAAGCGAGGCGCACTATAGGCCTGATGCGTGGTGCTGGCACTGGTGGTACTGGGCCGAGGACACGCACAGGAAGCCTGGTGCGGGGAGCTGCTACCGGAGGGCTGGGGTGTGGAGGTGGCACAGGATGGGTTAGACCGTGAAGGCGTACTGGAGATCTTGAGAGCGGTGCTGGCACAGGACGTGCAAGGCTAGGGAGGTGCACAGGAGGCCTGGTACGTGAGACTGGCACCATCTTAACCAGCCGACTAACACGCACCTCAGGACGAGTATGGAGCGCTGACCCAGGTGCCATCAAATCCCCGACACGCTCCGTCGGGCGAATTCCATGTTTAAAACACCAACACAGCAACTCCCTCATTTCTCTCTCCTCCAATTTCCCCATTAACTCCTTCACAGTCTCTGTTTCGCTCACCTCCAACACCGGCTCTGGTCTCCTCCTTGGCTCCTCACGATAAACAGGGAGAGTTGGCTCAGGTCTGGCTCCTGACTCTGCCACACTCTCCCTGAGCCCCCCCCCAAGAAATTTTTGGGGCTGACTATGGGGCCTCCGTCCGCGCCGCCTTGCTTGCTTCGCAAACTCCATTCTCCTATATCCTTCCGCGCACTGCTCCATCGAATCCCAGGCGGGCTCCGGCACTCTCCCTGGGTCGACCGCCCACCTGTCTATCTCCTCCCAAGAAGTATAGTCCATACTGTACTCCACTTTGGGCTGTTCTTGCCTGTTGACACGCTGCTTGGTCCCTTTGTGGTGGGTGATTCTGTAACGGTTTTCTTCTATCTCCTCCTCTGATGAAGAGGTAGAACAAGGATCAGACCAAAATGCAGCGTGTAGATTGCGATCCATGTTTTAATGAACAAACGTAAAACACGAATCAATGCAAACACTACAAAATAAAGAACGTGATGAACGTAACGAAAACCTAAAACAGCCTATCTGGTGAAAAAACACATAGACAGGAACAATCACCCACAAACACACAGTGAAACCCAGGCTACCTAAATATGGTTCCCAATCAGAGACAATGACTAACACCTGCCTCTGATTGAGAACCATATCAGGCCAGACATAGAAATAGACAAACAAGACATCCAACATAGAATGCCCACCCAGTTCACGTCCTGACCAACACTAAAACAAGGAAAACACACACAAACGATGGTCAGAACGTGACAGTGTGCAAATGAAGTAAGATAAGGGAGGTAAGGCAATAAATAGGCCATGGTGGAGAAGTAATTACAATATAGCAATTAAACACTGGAATGGTAGATGTGCAGAAGATGAATGTGCAAGTAAAGATACTGGGGTGCAAAGGAGCAAGATAAATAAATAAATACAGTATGGGGGATGAGGTAGTTGGATGGGCTATTTACAGATGGGCTAAATACAGGTGCAGTGATCTGTGAGCTGCTCTGACAGCTGTGCTTAAAGCTAGTGAGGGAGATATGAGTCTCCAGCTTCAGTGATTTTTGCAGTTCGTTCCAGTCATTGGCAGCAGAGAACTGGAAGGAAAGGCGGCCAAAGGAAGAATTGGTTTTGGGGGTGACCAGTGAGATATGTATTTGGCTAAGGTGTATGTGAACTTCTGACTTCAACTGTACATAACTACAGTATGACCATTGTCTGGTCAGTGCTTTGGAGCTGGATCAGTACCATGCAGATAATTTGCCAAACATTTTTTTTGTCACCGGGCATTGGTTATGGGTTCAATCATTTTTGTCTACTTTAGCATTCTTCTGTAATAAACATGCACTGGAAAGTACTTTGTGTCTGTAGATCTGATGCGTCCCTGAGCAATCCCTGTGATATTGTACAGTGTACTCTGGTTCGTTCTTTCAAATCTGTCATGTGCTGAACTAGCTGTGTGTCTGTAGTATAGCAGACCATTGACAATGCAATAACCTGCATAGAACAGTCTTTGATTTCTTTGAAAGAGAAACAAGACACCATGGTGCCCAGAAATTATTTTTTAAAGTGGTGATCCTATCTGACCTAAGACAGGGAATATTGACTAGGATTAAATGTCAGGAATTGTGAAAAACTGAGTTTAAATGTATTTGGCTAAAGTGTTTGTAAACTTCCGACTTCAACTGTGTGGTTACTTGATAAATTCTTTGCTTCGATGCAAGTACTGTAGTGCTGAGGTAGAAGTTATTATTCTCTTCCCTCCAACATCCAACATCAAGTTGTCCATTTATAATAAGCATCATTGTGAAATGAAGCCACTTAAAACTAGCCAAGCAGCTGAGGATTGCCAGCCAGCCATTAGAAGTTAGCCAGGTGTTTGTCAGTGGGAGTGCCCGTCAGTGGGAGTGCTCATTCATTTATTGGGAGCGATGGGGCCTTCAGCCTACACTCATGACTGTCTAACTAGCAGTACTGTACACACACACACACACACACACACACACACACACACACACACACACACACACACACACACACACACACACACACACACACACACACACAGGCCTGTCTAGCAGGGCATTGGTAATACTGAGGATGAGTAGCTACTACAGACGGCCTGTGCCCTGGTCTCCAGCAGAGCCTTGGTTAGGAGGATGTGTCCATGAAGTCCCCTCACTCTGCATTACTGTCACTTCTACAAAGGTCAGAGCCACGGCTGCCATACCTGCAGATGACTTACAGTACTACTGGGACTGTCAGACCAGGGGGCTTGATATACTGCTGATGACAAATATATGCATGAATGTGCCTTATGTATAACAGTGGTGGAATATCAGTGTGTGGTTCCTAACATGGTGTTTATAATGACTATATAATCACTTGTGAATGTTCTTGTGCGATAAAGGTGTTGTTTTACATGACATACACAAGTACCACAACATAAAATAAACCTCACATTCAATATATGAGGTTTATGTCAATTTCTTTGCACCATATCTTACAAGGGATCATCATTACAACAAATTGCAGTAAAACCCAGTGTTATTTTGCTCTTCAGCTCAGGCTGAGTTGAATAGACTAGTTAACGCTGTGTGCTGTGTGTAAAGTCACCTCCCCCAGGTCTGACGTGTGGCAAGCGTATTGTCATGGCTGCCAAGTAAGATTTCACACCTCACTGACACCCGACTCACCTGTTTGGCCACTTCCAGCAGGAGAACTCCCAGGCCTGTGTGCATCAGAGGATGTGGTGGGTTCTCACTTCTAGCTACTATAGGTTTGTCATTTAAAGTATCTCTTCAAATCTCTTCAAATCCTCCAAAAAGCAACAAGAGACTAAGAAAAGATAAAAGTGATAAAAGATGTGTGACCAAAACAAGTGAAGCAGCCAGACCAGGTGTTATCAGTGCAATGATTGCTTTGTTAGCATGGCTCTGCTCTGAGGGGGGAGGTGGCAATCCTCTCCTGGGTTAACTCTCCCTCAGGGAGTGGAAGGCTGAGGCTCTGCCTTGCAGCAGGAGGAGGAGGAAGGGCCCATAGTTCCCTGGCTCTCTAGCCTGCTCCTCTTGGCTCAGCACTTTTGTGGGCTTGAATCTTGGCTGTTCCTGGCACAAACAATGGCTTCTCTGTTCCACGGACCGCCCGCTGAAAGAGACACCCATTAGAGGGAGCGTCTATCTCTGGGGTCAGGCCCATGGGTCACTTGCAAGTGCAGCTCTTGTTTATGTCTGCAAAGCCAATCGATGCAGTGCAGCCTCCGTAACTGGAGCCTTTGGCTGAGTGGGGCGGCTCACAAGAGAACCGAGAAAAGAAGACTGATTGTGCTCAGCTGATGAACACAACAAAACCAGCACAGAGTCAATCTCTACATGTCATTCGGTCTGGCTTCTGCCTAGTACTGTTAAGTTCGGTTTTCTCTCTGTAGAGGCTGACAGTTGTGCTAAAGGCATCAGATAGGCACGGTATCATTAAGTGAATAAAGTAGCTATGAGCTGGAGAATAACAGCAAATTAGCGCTGACAGGCACCTCATCACCCCCTGTGTCCCACCCAGCCACAGAATCCCCCCAGGACTGTACTCTCACCCAACACCATCTCATCTCACACCATCTCACCCAAACACATAGGTAATTACTAAATTATCACCTATGAGCAGCACACTCATTTCATGAACCTATAATTTCAGACAGACATTTACTGGGGGAGCAACTAGTGACTACAGCTCATTTTAATGTGTCTACTATGACATGAATTACTCCTTGACAATAGCAATTTTACCCTATTATCAGGGACAAAGCAGACCATATAGAGCTGGATAGGCTACATGGATAGGTCGGTTTGTTAGTACATCAATTGTTTGTATTCTCTGCCAGGCAATGAGGCACCCTGTCTGGCTGTTGTGAAAAAAAGGACAGAGTTTTCTGTAGATGCATATGTTCCAAGTTTATGTGTAACATTTTCCAGTTTTTCTTTGTTCTGTTTGTTGATATTGTGCTTCTGTAAAGACATCCCTCCTAGTCTGAATGGATCTGCAAAGTGGGCTGTAAAGAGGGGGGCTAGGACGAGAACAAGGGGGGGTTGGGAGGTACCTCCTGATTGAGTGACAGCACCAAAACAACTCTGTGGCTCTCCTGATTGCATGCCAGATGAAGTTGATGGCAGGGGACTAGTGCTGTCTGAGAAGACATATTAAAATAGAGATAAACCAACCTCATGATTACAGCACTTTTCTATTTTGTTTAAGATGGTTCTTTAGATAGCATTGTGTATTTTGGCATTGTTTGTTTTTGCCTTTAATTGTCTGGTCTGTGCTTTGGCTAAAATAATACTGGAGGTGCCCATGGCCTCTGACTCACTACCTGAAGTACTGTTGTGTTGTTGTTTGAGTAAGAGGCAGTGATCCACCAAATGAGCATTATTACTAAGAGTTTATAATAGTCCATTGACAGTGATTAGTAACACCATCCTCTTGCTTGACACGTTATGCCAGAGTTATTTCCATGCTACTTCTGCAGAAAGGCAATAGTCTCCATATCAAAGAACAACCTCAGCCATGTCATAGCGAACACAAACACTGAAGTATTCTCACATTCTCTACTCTTCTCTGTACACATCTGGCTCCAGGAAAGTCTACAGTTGTCATGGGAACACCAGCTAAGTCAACAAAGCCAGAGTGCATAGGCTGAGCTAAGTTGTACTGGGTACGCTGGGGGCAACAGAGCCCCCTCCAACACAGCTAACCTCCCAGTCGGCACAGACTCATTGCTGGGCGATATGAACAAAAACTGTCACGCCCTGACCTTAGAGAGTCGTTTTATTTCTCTATTTGGTGAGGTCAGAGTGTGATGTGGGGTGGGCATTCTATGATTTGTATTTCTTTGGTTTTGGCTGAGTGTGGTTCCCAATCAGAGGCAGCTGTCTATCGTTGTCTACTATCGTTGTCTACTTATTAAAGATCATGAACACTTACCATGCTGCACCTTGGTCTACTTCTTCAGACGAGCGTTACACTCCCTTGGCATATTTCCTATTTTGTTGCATTACAATCTGTATATTTAAATATATTTTTATTTGGATTTCATGTGATGGACATACAAAAAATAGTCCAAATTGGTGAAGTGAAATGAAAAAAAATAACTTGTTTAAAAAAAAAGGTAAAAACGTAAAAGTGGTGCGTGCATATGTTTTCACCCCCTTTGCTATGAAGCCCCTAAATAAGATCTGGTGCAACAAATTACCTTCAGAAATCACATAATTAGTTAAATAAAGTCCACCTCTGTGCAATCTAATTGTCACATGATCTGTCTCATGATCCCAGTATATATAGGCCCCAGAGTCTGCAACACCACTAAGCAAGGGGCACCACCAAGCAAGTGGTACCATGAAGACCAAGGAGCTCTCCAAACAGGTCAGGGACAAAGTTGTGGAGAAGTACAGATCAGGGTTGGGTTAAAAAAAATATCAGAAACTTTGAACATCCCACTGAGCACCATTCTAATTTTTTTTAAAGAATTTGGCTCAACAACAAACCTGCCAAGAAAGGGCCGCCCACCAAAACTCACGGACCAGGCAAGGAGGGCATTAATCAGAGAGGCAACAAAGAGACCAAAGATAACCCTGAAGGAGCTGCAAAGTTCCACAGCGGAGATTGGAGTATCTGTCCATAGGACCACTTTAAGCCATATATTCCACAGAGCTGGGCTTTACGGAAGAGTGGCCAGAAAAAAAGCCATTGCTTAATAAAGACAAAAATAAGCAAACACGTTTGGTGAACGAAGGAAAAAAATTGAAGAAAATGGGCAGATGAGACTAAAAAGTAGCTTTTTGGCCATCAAGTTAAACGCTGTCTGGCACAAACCGAACACCTCTCATCACCCCGAGAAAACCATCAGCATCATGCTGTGGGTATGTTTTTCCGGGACTGGGAAACTGGTCAGAATTGAAGGAATGATGGATGGCACTAAATACAGGGATATTTTTTAGGGAAACCTGTTTCAGTCTTCCAGAGATTTGAGACTGGGACGGAGGTTCACCTTCCAGCAGGATAATGACCCTAAGCATACTGCTAAAGCAACACTTGAGTGGTTTAATGGGAAACAGTTAAATGTCTTGGAATGGCCTAATCAGAGCCCAGACCTCAATCCAATTGAGAATCTGTGGTATGACTTAAAGATTGCTGTACACCAGTGGAACCCATCTGACTTGAAGGAGCTGGAGCAGTTTTTCCTTGAAGAATGGGCAAAAATCCCAGTGGCTAGATGTGCCAAGCTTATAGAGACATACCCTAAGATACTTGCAGCTGAAATTGCTGCCAAAGGTGGAATAGTTATGAATAGTTATCCACGCTCAAGTTTTCAGTTATTTCTTGTTTGTGTCACAATAAAAAATATTTTGCATCTTTAAAGTGGTAGGCATGTTGTGTTAGTCAAATGATACAAACCCCCCAAAAACCTATTTTAATTCCAGGTTGTAATGCAACAAAATAGGAAACATGCCAAGGGGGTGAATAATTTTGCAAGCCACTGTATGTTTATTAAAACTTTACTTGTATTAATTTATTCTTACTATTTCCTCCTTCCACAATAAATAGTCCTGACACAGATCAAGGGTTGCTACCCAAGCCGGCTGGTCATTCGTTCTATCGGTTCGGTTGCCAGAGACACGACCCAGTTCAGTCCTTTGGTTCTGTATCTATGGACCCAGTGGTTCTTTCTAAATGTTCGATTGCCATACTGGATGGCAATTTTTTTGCCCCTTGCTTGCTATCTAGCCAACTATGGCTAAATTACAGTAACGTCAAACAGTGCAGCCAGAATAACAGCAAAGTAGCTGCATTTAGGTTTGCTTTTGCTGTTTTGTAGTGACCATTTGGATACATCCATAACAATGACCTAATAATGCTCAATTTCGCCTGGCGTAGAAATGTGCTTTCTCATCAGGACACTATTGTTCAGAGGAGCTAGCCCACAACACAGCTAACACAATCACTTCAAAATGAAGATGAAAATACAGCAAAATAGCTGCACTTCATTTAATTTGACCTGTTGATAGTTCTATTGATAGTTCTTTGTATACATCATAAAACATTATGCTGAATAATGATTTCAACTGGCTGAGAAAGGCTGCCTGCCTATCTGTCTCATCCAGACTCCTAACACGTTCATTACCATGGGACAGCTGGAGATCGAATTTGAATATTGAAACAATATTGCAAATGTCGGAGACAGACAGCAAGGTTTATACAAATCTCCGCTTTTGAAAATTAAATGTTAGTCTAATAGAAAAATTGCCTGGCTGGGCTGATGAGACAGTGGATTGCGCAATCAGATGGAACAGAGTAAATGGGCATTTTAACGTCAAAGATTTAGCCGGTGGTAACTTGTGGAATAGAAACTGTCTGGAATATGGTTTAAACTAATCAAATCAAATTTTATTAGTCACATTTCACCTTAGAGTGAAATGCTTACTTACGAGCCCCTAAACAACAATGCAGTTGAAAAAAAATATGGATAAGAATAAGTAAATAAAAGTAACAAGTAATTAAAGAGCAGCAGTAAAATAATAATAACGTGACAAAAAAAAATAAACGTCCTCTCACTGTCAACTGCTTTTATTTTCAGCAAACTGAACATGTGTAAATATTTGTATGAACATAACAAGATTCAACAACTGAGACATAAACTGAACAAGTTCCACAGACATGTGACTAACAGAAATTGAATAATGTATCCCTGAACAAAAGGGGGGGTCAAAATCAAAAGTAACAGTCAGTATCTGGAGTGGCCACCAGCTGCATTAAGTACTGCAGTGCATCTCCTCCTCATGGACTGCACCAGATTTGCCAGTTCTTGCTGTGAGATGTTACCCCACTCTTCCACCAAGGTACCTGCAAGTTCCTGGACATTTCTGAGGGAATGGCCCTAGCCCTCACCCTCCGATCCAGGGCTCTTCACTGGCCTCGTCGCTGGCATCTTCGCTGGCAACACTGACGTTCCTGTCTTGCAGGAAATCACGCACAGAATGAGCAGTATGGCTGGTGGCATTGTCATGCTGGAGGGTCATGTCAGGATGAGCCTGCAGGAAGGGTACCACATGACGGAGGAGAATTTCTTCCCTGTTCCCGCATAACGTTGAGATTGCATGCAATAACAACAAGCTTAGTCCGATGATGCTGTGACACACCACCCCAGACCATGATGTACCCTCCACCTCCAAATCGATCCCACTCCAGAGTACAGGCCTTGGTGTAACGCTCATTCCTTAGATGACAGACGCGCATCCGACCATCACCCCTGTTGAGACAAAACCGCGGCTCGTCAGTGAAGAGCACTTTTTGCCAGTCCTGTCTGGTCCAGAGATGTGGGTTTGTCCGCATAGGTGACGTTGTTGCCGGTGATGTCTGGTGAGGACCTGACTTAAAACAGGCCTACAAGCCTTCAGTCCAGCCTCTCTCAGCCGATTGCGGACAGTCTGAGCACTGATGGAGGCATTGTGCGTTCCTGGTGTAACTCGGGCAGTTGTTGTTGCCATCCTGTACCTGTCCTGCAGGTGTGGTGTTTGGATGTACCAATCCTGTTCAGGTGTTGATAGACGTGGTGTGCCACTGCGAGGATGATAAGCTGTCCGTCCTGTCTCCCTGTAGCCCTAGCCACATCTGCAGGTTTCATTCCTCCTTGCAGCATGCCTAAGGCACGTTCACGCAAATGAGCAGGGACCCTGGGCATCTTTCTTTTGGTGTTTTTCAGAGTCAGTAGAAAGGCCTCTTTAGTGTCCTAAGTTTTCATCACTGTGACCTTAATTGCCTACCGTCTGTAAGCTGTTAGTGTCTTAACGACCATTCCACAGGTATTTGTTCATTAATTGTTTATGGTTCATTGAACCACTGTTTAAACCCTTTACAAGGAAGATCTGTGAAGTTATTTGTATTTTTACAAACTCTCTTTGAAAGACAGGGTCCTGAAAAGGGACGTTACTGTTTTTGCTGAGTTTATATGAAGGTAGAGTTATTAAAGTGACTATGCATAGATGATAACAACAGAGAGTATCAGCGGTGTAAGAGAGGGGGAGGAGGGGCAACGCAAAAAGTCTGGGAAGCCATTTGATTAGCTGTTCAGGAGTCTTATGGCTTGGGGGTAGAAGCTGTTTAGAAGCCTTTTGGACCTAGACTTGGCGCTCCGGTACCGCTTGCCATGCGGTAGCAGAGAGAACAGTCTTTGACTAGGGTGGCTGGAGTCGTTGACAATTTTTAGGGCCTTCCTCTGACACCGCCTGGTATAGAGGACCTGGATGGCAGGAAGCTTGGCCCCAGTGATGTACTGGGCCATTTGCACTACCTTCTGTAGTGCCTTGCGGTCGGAGGCCGAGCAGTTGCCATACCAGGCAGTGATGCAACCAGTCAGGATGCTCTCGATGGTCCAGCTCTAGAACTTTTTTGAGGATCTGAGGATCCATGCCAAAACTTTTTGGGAGAGGAAGAATAGATAATTTTCAGTTTATCGTCCAGCTCTAGCACAGACTCCCCAAGCCCTCCAGCATCCAGTCCCCATTCCCATCCAGTTTTATGTTTTAGTCATTTAGCACATGCTCTTATCCAGAGCAATGAGGGTTAAGTTCTTTGCTCAAAAGCACATCAACTGATTTTTTACCTAGTCAGTTCGGGAATTAGAACCAGCGATCTTTCGCTTACTGGCCCAACACGCTTAACCGCTTAACCGCTAAGCTACCTGCCGCCATCCCAAGCCTCAACTCAAGCCTCCCAGCCCTTCTAGCCCTCAGCCCTGCTCTGCTATCAAATCACAGCAAATCACAACTATCAGCAGATGGATCTGTTGACTCTAGGTCAATACTGAAAGGACAATTATTTATTATTTTATTTTCTGCAATTGAAGACAATGTGTTTGTGGGATTTTAATACAGTGTGGGATTTTTATATCTGTGCATGAAACATGAATTCACTTCAGTTCAATCCCTTCCCAATTAGTATACAAGGTTATGAAAGTGATGTACTATTGTGGTATAAGTAAGGCAAAGATGCATTTAATTCATGCTTAGAGACTGAGACTTAAGACACTGGCATGCATAAGTCAATGAGAAGGGGGCTGTAAGTGTTGTTAAATTCATGTGATTTGGGACAGTGAGAGTTAATCTCTTTGACTCTGTCCATATTCTGTATTGTGTTTCTCCATTGGTTCTTATTTTATTCTGCAGCCGTCTCTGTACATTTTCTTTCGAAAATAAGTTGTGCAATCACTGTGCAGCACTGTAAGTTCTCTTCTGTTAACCAAGAGAAACCCGGCAGAGCCCAGTCCTTTGCTGAGCGCCAGTCACTAAAAGCCGCACAGATGTGAAGCACACGCAAGCAGAAGGACAAGCACACACATACATATGCACGCACACTCACACACTCTTGGCACACATACACACACAGATAAAAGCACACATGTTTGTTTAACTATCCTTGTGGGGACCAAACAATTGATTCCCATTCAGAATTCTATTTTCGCTAAACCCTAACCTTAACCCTGACCTTATCCCCAAAACCCTATGTCCTAACTCTAACCCCTAACTCCAACCGTAATTCTAACCATAGAGATTATATACCAAGAGATATTTCAGGATTTGGGCAATGAGGCCCTTTACTTCCCCAGAGTAAGATTAACTTGTAGATACCAATTTTATATCTCTGTGTACACTTTGAAGGAAGTTGCTTACTAGCTCTAGTAAAATTGCTAACTAGCGTTAACGCAATGACTGGAAGTCTATGGTATCTGATAGCATGCTAGCAGATACTGTAACATAGACTTCGAGTCATTGCGCTAATGCTAGTTAGCATTAACGCAAGAAAATGTCTCTAACTTCCTTCATACTGGACACAGATACATTAGAAATGGTATCCACAAGTTCATCTGACTCTGGGGAAGTAGATAAAGGGCTATTGCCAAAATCCCAAATTATCCCTTAAACTCTAGTTGTAACCCTAACCCTAACCCTAAACCTAACCCCTAAGCCTAAAATAGCCTATTTCCTTCGGTTACCACTTGTCAGAATTGTCCTTGTTCTAGCCCCAACAAGGATAGTTGCACCCAAAACACACACACACACAATCTCTGACTCACAAACACTAGCAGTATCCTGCGGTCAAGGGGAGGGATTTAAAATCCTCCAAGTAAAGCACATAAACCTAGTGAACTTGCCATTTTTGTCTCCTGCTGCCTATTGTTTTGTGGGCTACTTTTTACATGTTATCTTTTTATGCTTATCTTATTACATTTAAACCCTAATTAAAGGATTCAAACTGTAAACCTTCCCACCGCAGGCAGCTGTTGTTTCATGTGTCTGATAATCCATGCTTTGGAACATCACTCGAGGAGGCTCAAGCAATATACAATATACAGGACATAAACAAGGCGGGGTATTGTTGAGAATTAATTGGCAGGAAAAGGCTCCTTTCAGAATAAAATAAGGCAGTCACTGTGGTTTCCTGAGGACACACCAGTCTCAACCCTCTGTGTTCACTCTGCATGAGGTGTTCAGTAATGAGAGCAGCATTTGCTCATGCCCAGTTTCCAGACAGCCCCTTGCTGAGAGACAGCGAGGCAGGGAGGCTGCAGATAAAGAGCTGATAGAGTCTCCTGGCAGAAGCCGGTCCGGTTCAGTGGGTGGAGACAGTTTTTCTGGAGACAGTTGGCTGGACGGCAGGCCAGAGACGTCGGGCTGCCTTGTTAGTGTGTGTGTGCCTCACCTTGATAACATAAGTGTGGTGAGGGATGGGGCAGGGACAGAGAAAAACAAGCACACCAGGGGTGTGTATGAGGCTCTGCATGTACGTGTGTACGGTTCTGTGCCTGCGTGTGTTGGCTCACGCAATGGATCCCTCCTAACAGTAACAACTGCAAAACATTTTGGGAAAGTGTTAAACTCAGAGACATTTTTCCCAGCTCAGGTTTCACAAAAACAGACCAAGCCCTCGATCTCTCTTGCCTTCCCTCCCCCACTCATACTTTTCCACAAATGTTTTCATGGTCCCCCTCCCTTCCCTCATCCTCTCTCTCATATGCACACTTCCTCCTTCCCCTCCTCTCTGTGCTGGCTGTTGTTGACTGACGGACAGTGCTGATTTACTCCAGGCTTGGATGGCTGCCATCTCATCTAAAAAATTGCACGAGTTGCAGGGCCAGCAGAGCCAAGTTCTGATGACAACAAGGTAGTAGATTGGCTCTTTGCCTCTCTCTGCACTGCTAAACCCCAGCAGGCCTGATGTGTCCAGCAGCTGGGAACAGAACCCATCTTCAACGTCTGTGCAATGGACTTATTTAGACATCATAGCATAAGAATGAGGAGGAGGAGATGGCTGCCATTTTATGGCCACCTAACCAATTGTGCTCACAGCTGCGAGCTGCCCAGTGACACGAGCCTACCAGACAAGCTAAATTACTTTTATGCTCGCTTTGAGGCAAGCAATACTGAAACATGCATGAGAGCTTCGACTGTATGATCACGCTCTCTGTAGCCGATGTGAGTAAGACCTTTAAACAGGTCAACATTCACAAGGCCGCAGGGCCAGACGGCTTATCAGGATGTGTACTGCGAGCATGCGCCGACCAACTGGCAAGGTTCTTCACTGACATTTTCAACCTCTCACTGACTGAATCTGTAATACCAACATGTTTCAAGCAGACCACCATAGTCCCTGTGCCCAAGAACACGAAGGTAACCTGCCTAAATGATTACCGACCTGTAGCACTCAGGTCTGTAGCCATGAAGTGCTTTGAAAGGCTGATCATGGCTTATATCAACATCATTATCCCAGAAACCCTAGACCCACTCCAATTTGCATACCGCCCCAACAGATCCACAGATGATGCAATCTCTATTGCACTCCACACTGCCCTTTCCCACACGGACAAAAGGAACACCTATGTGAGAATGCTATTAATTGACTACAGCTTAGCATTCAACACCATAGTGCCCTCCAAGCTCATCACTAAGCTAAGGAACCTGGGACTAAACACCTCCCTCTGCAACTGGATCCTGAACTTCCTGACAGGTGGTAAGTTTAGGTAACAACACATCTGCCACACTGACCCTCAACACGGGGGCCCCTCGGGGGTGTGTGCTCAGTCCCCTCCTGTACTCCCTGTTCACTCATGACTGCATGGCCATGTACGACTCCAAAACCATCATTAAGATTTCCGATGACACAACAGTGGTAGGCCTGATCACCGACAATGATGAGATGGAGAGGAGATGATTGTGGACTAGAGGAAAAGGAGGACCGGGCACACCCCCATTCTCATCAACGGGGCTGTAGTGGAGCAGGTTGAGAGCTTCAAGTTCCTTGGTGTCCACATCACCAACAAACTGTCCTAGTCAAAACACATCAAAGCAGTTGTGAATAGAGCACGACAACACCTATTCCTCCTCAGGAGACTGAAAAGATTTGGTATGGGTCCTCAGATCCTCAAAAAAGTTCTACAACTGCACCATCAAGAACATCCGGACTGGTTGCATCACTGCCTGGTATGGCAACTACTCGGCCTCCGACCGCAAGGCACTACAGAGGGTAGTGCGTATGACCCAGTAAATAACTTGGGCCAAGCTTCCTGCCATCCAGGACCTCTATACCAGGCGGTGTCAGAGGAAGGCCCTAAAAAATGTAAAAGATTCTTGCCACCCTAGTCATAGACTGTTCTCTCTGCTACCGCATGGCAAGGGGTATCGGAGCACCAAGTCTAGGTCCAAAAGGCTTCTTAGCAGCTTCTACCCCAAGCCATAAGACTACAAGGTAGGATCCCTAAGTGAGCGATTGGACCGCAATCGAACCTCTTCTCCCTCCTACGTTCCCATAACCAACCATCGATCCGGATGTTTAAAGCGATGAGTGAGTCAAGATCTGTCGGTAGTTCCTGGGCTGCCAGCTCATCCTTTACCTCCTCCATTCAGAAACATGTAGAACAGCGCTTCCGAGTTCCAGGTACCCTCCACTGCATAGTCTGCCACAGTGAGGGTGTCCTGCCAAAGCTGGAGTAACTTCCGGGCGGCCTCTCTCCTGGACACCGGAGCCTTGAACACCTTTCTCACTTCCGCCACAAATACCTCCAGACTGAGGCAGACGGTGGATTGTTGCTCCCACACTACCATACCGTGGTCCGTCCCGGACATCAGCGTAATAATATAGGCTGTCTTCGAGCTGTCCAAGGGGAACAAAGTAGGCCGCAGCTTGAAAATAAGGGAGCACTGGGAGAGAAAGGCCCGGCAGGTTCTTGATTCTCCATCATAGCGCTCCGGGGGAGGTAAGCGGGGTTCCAGGGAAACCGGCGTGACGGCGCTGCTACCAGCCGGGCTACAGAGGGGCTGGGAGGTTACCGTCATGGCTGGCTGCCCAGTAGCAGTGTCCAATGCTTGGTCGAGACGTACCTGCCATCATACCATACCTGCCATCCTGATATACTTTGAAGAATCTCAATTTTTAAATTAATTTAGATTTGTTTAACACTTTTTTGGTTACTACATAATTCCATATGTGTTATTTCATAGTTTTGATGTCTTCACTATTATTCTACAATGTAGGAAATAGTAAATATAAAAGAAAAACCCTTGAATGAGTAGGTGTGTCCAAACTTTTGACTGGTACTGTGTAACCTGTAGGTAGATAGGACTGGTGTTGGATAGTTCAGAGCTTCTGCTCTTTTCTATAACCTGTAGGGAACACAATATATGGTCTACTCTATACTTGGCATGTAGGTTTCTCACTTATGGGTGGCACAAATTGAGATATGGGGGAGAGTGTTGGCAGTGTATACACAAATTAAATACTGTAATATTTACTATAGTTAAAAAACTGCTGAACCCAGACTCCTCTAAGAGATAACATACTGACATCTGGAGCTGGAAGCCACCTGGGATGGACTCAGACTCCCATGATCTTCTCTGAGCTGGCAGCTCATCATTAACCTGATGACACTACTGTACCATGGGAACACATGAAAACATTCCTCAAGATCAACAAAACAACAAATTCACTGTATCTCATGAATAACATTGGGGAATAGGACAGAGTTTCTTGTATGAAGGTTATCATTCCAAGTAGTACTTCAGTAGTACTCCAGCAATTACGTTATTATTTTTTGAATTGCACTTTGGATATTGACTTTGTTAAAAGTATTGAAAATAACCTGGCATGGAACCCCAGCTGAATCCACTCGGGAAACACAGCATAACAAAACAAATACAGACACTCAAATGAACAGATTTCCTCATAAATTATTCCGTTCAAAGACAGTCAGATGCATTTCAAGTAGAAGCAGAGATCAAGATTTAAAAAACAGTGAATTGAATGAACAGTGAGTGATGTGTAACATTTGTATTTTAAACTTCATTTTGGTGACTGCCAAAATGTAAAACTATCCTATCAAAAACAGTTCTGTAGGAATGAGGTTTGTGCAGTAGGCCTTATACGTTATCACAATATATTGGCTATATGCCTGGCCTGCCAATATTGTTCTTCACAGACCATATTATATTTCAAAACTCAAGCTTTGATAACAAAATAGATCAGTTGGTGTAGTGCTTGCAAGGCACAGCTGAGCATGAATTGAAATAATTAGCAAATCCTTTGCTTTTTTATTTTAGTGGACTGATGGTACCTGCATCTGTCATGGTGCTTTTAAGAATACTGGCAACTCGGGGAAAAAACTAGGTCAAAACCTTTCCTGAGGAATATTAAAAAAGACACGAGGGGTTAATAATAAAAACGCAGGCCTATGGATACACTTGGCTACTCATTCATTGCAGCTGCAGCAGCGTTTTCTGTTTTTTAATTGTGTTGAATAAAAACATTGTTGACAGTGCTGAATATACACTTAAACATGAACGCACTCAAAAAAACAGCATCTGCTGAATTCTTTGAGAGTCTCTCTCTGGTCATGGTTTTAAAAGTTATGCAATCTCATGTAGGCTATCAAACTTTGCTGTGGCCTGGTCATGGAAGCTGTGGGCACAGTGATTTGAGCTATGATTGGCCAGCACAACTAAATTTAGCCACAGCTCTCCCGGTCTGCCGTATAGGCGGGGTTGTTCTACCAGGTGTGCAGGGCTTCTGAATCAAGTGTCTACCTCCAAAAGCAAAACACAAAGAAAAAAAAGGGACTAGGGACATCAGGGACATCAGGGACTAGGAGACTAGTCAGAATCGATGGAAAGATGAAAGGTACAAAGTATAGAGATATCCTTAATAATAACCTGCTCCAGAGTGCTCAGGACTTCAGACTGGGGTGATGGTTCACCTTCCAACATGACAATGGCCCGAAGCACACAACCAAGACAATGCAGGACTGCCTGCGGGACAACTTTCTGAATGTCCTTGAGTGGCCCAGCCAGAGCCCAGACTTGAACCTGATCGAACATCTCTGGAGAGACCTGAAAATAGCTGTGCAGTGACGCTCCACATCACATCCAACCTGACAGTGCTTGAGATGATCAAAAGAGAAGAATGGGAGAAACTCCCCAAATACCGGTGTGCCAAGCTTATAGTGTCATACCCAAGTAGACTCGAGGCTGTAGTCGCGGCCAAAGGTGCTTCAACAAAGTACTGAGTAAAGGGTTCGAATACTTATGTAAATGCTATATATTTTTTTTTAAATACAAAAAAAATGTTTTTGTTCTGTAATTATGGGGTATTGTGTGTAGATTGATCAGGGAAAAACTATTTAATCAATTTTAGAATAAGGCTTAAACGTAACAAAATGTGGAAAAGGGGTCTGAATACTTTCCAAATGCACTGTAACTTCCTGTTGGCTTGCGTGAGTGAGTTCCTTAATAAAGGTCAGACAATAGTCTCTCAGTTTGCTGCATTTCATGCACGAACTTGAAGCCAGACACAACAGGAAGCCAAAAGATCATTGTTGATTTAGTCATCAGTCTTCCAGTGGGCTGATGTGTGAAACCTCTACCTTCCCAGTTTGCTACATTTATACACAAAACAAACAGATTACGTAGCTCAGGTGTTCCATGCATTGCAGATAGTGCATTGCTGTGTAGGGACTGGGTTGACCGGGTTCCTATGTGTCTGATTGTGGTGCCGTTCAGTTGTGTTGTGTTGTGTGGTGTGGTGTAGTATGGTGTGGGAGGACCCTCCCCTGCAAACGGCTGCGACGCCGGAGAGATAGCGGTGAGTCTGTGGTTTCTACAGACGGAGGATCATGGCCACTGACAGTCTTGATGCGAGCCAGAACAGAACAGGCAGACGGGTAGGTACCCTCAACTGCAGTCAAACCACTCATAGGGGACTTCTTTCCTGTTTCATCACATGATATGTCTTCTCAGCCACAAGAGCGGCACAGGAACGTTAGACCTGACAGAGAGAATGTGAACTGGCAGAGGAGTTCTTCAGATAGAAGTAGGACTAGAAATAGTACTAGAAGTAGAATAAGAAGTAGTACTAGATGTAGAACAAGAAGTAGAACTAGAAGTAGGACTAGAAATATAACAGGAGGTAGGACTAGAAATAGAACAGGAAGTAGTGCTAAAAGTAGAACAAGAAGTAGAACAAAAAGTAGTACTAGAAGTTGGACTTGAAGTAGACACAAGAAGTAGAACTAGAATTAAGACTGGAAGTAGGACTAGAAGTAGGACTAGATGTTGAACAAGAAGTAGAACTAGAAGTGTTATGTTTGCAAGCTAGCATCTTCGACTACTCACGTCACTTGACTTGTTGTAGAATGTTCAATTTTCATTGCGGAAATTTGCAGAGTTACTCCTTTCTTTTCTCTGTCTTGTCATAGCGACGACCAATCTGACACCATGTTATGTTCGTTCCTTATATAATAACAAACCGGGGCGTAGGTTTAACTACTTTTAATGAACATATACTTCAGCTAGAAAACTACATGTTTAGCCATGCAAGACATTCTTTAACCATCCGCCTCCCGCATAGCCTGCTGGGTAACGTAGTCTAAATGTTATTAACACATAACAACACATATTCTTTCCTTTAAAAGAAAACTACTTTTCTATGTAACTACACATGTCACATCACATTTGTTTTCTCAACCTGCATAACATGCAATTTTCAATAACACACATTTCTTTCCCCCAAAAAAATGTTTCCTGAAAAAAAAGAGTTATCTTTCCAATTAAATATAGTCTCTCCAACAATACTCTATTGTCACCCTATTTTTTTTCACATAAACCAAACATTCAGTCCAGGTGCCCCTTTTTTGATTTTTTTTTAGCAATTCTCAATAAGCCTTTCAGAGGCTCTGACATTCCTTTTTGATCGTTCTGCTGAAGTGCTTCCTGAAACAGTTGGGCAGCGTTCATTGTCAGTCAGGGTGTTCTGACTTTCGTCTCAGTTGTGATCCATGCTCCATTTGGATCTCATATGATCGCGGTGCAACTTCTCTCTGCACATACCCTTGGTGCATCCAGGTTCCAGTAGGGATGTCTCGTAGTCGTACATGATCTCCAGGTTTCAGTTCAGGTAAGTGTCTTGCAATTTGTCATGTCGCTGTTTTTGTTTGTCTTTCCGTTTTTCCTTTGCGAGTTTGAATTTGTGAGCACGTCTGAGTGTTAGCAAGTCCTCATGGATGGGTAGGTTGGTTCTGATGCGACGTCCCATCAACATTTGTGCAGGTGAAAGTTCGTTCTGCAGCGTGTGCCTTTTTCATCAGACCTTTGACAATTTTGACTGAACTCTCTGCTAAGCCGTTGGACCTTGGGTAGTTGGGGCTGGAGGTGTTGTGTCGGAATCCCCGGTCATTAGCGAACGATCAGAATTCGTAACTTGAGAACTGCGGGCCATTGTCCGAGTACAGTTCAGGCGCAACCCCATGTCTTGCAAAGACTGATTTCAGGTAGGTGATTACAGCTTTGCTCGAGGTATTTGGCAGTGTTGCTACTTCAGGGTAGTTTGAGTAGTAGTCTGTAACAACAATGTGACTTTTGCCATTGCAGTCAAAAAGGTCAACTCCAACTTTATAGTAGGGTCTGTTGGGTACTGGATGGGGAATTAGCGGCTCTGCTTGCTGCTTTGGCCTGTAGGTCAAACAGTTCACATGAAGCAGTGGTCTGGCTGATTTCCTGATTCATTCTTGGCCAGTACATTACTTCTCGTGCTCGTCGTTTGCATTTTTCCTCACCAAAGTGGACCTCGTGTATTTTCAGTAGCATTTTTTTTTGCGTAGTGTCATGGGAATGACAATCTTATTGCCTTTGAACACTATGCCATCTACAACGGTGAGCTCTGCTCTGCACATTCAGTAATCTGCAGTCTGATCAACATTCTCTGGATTCTCATTGGACAATCATTCAGTGGCTTAGACATGATTGACACCAATGGTTTGTGGTCGGTTTCTACTTCGAAGTCTCGTCCGTAGACGTATTGGTGAAACCTTTCGCAAGCGTATGTGCTCGCCAGTAGTTCTTTCTCTATTTGTCCATACCTTGTCTCTGCGCCTGTCAAGGCTCTGGACGCATATGCGACGGGTTGCCATGTGTCGTCATGCTGTTGCAGAAGAACTGCTCCCAGGCCAAACTGTGACACGTCTGCAGAAATCCTTGTGCTTTTCTCTGGATCTTCTGTGATTGTCTTCTTTAGGTTTTTGAAGCAGTTTTCCTGTTCATGGGACCATTCCCATAAATGTTTCTGTTCCAGAAGACATCTGAGTGGAGCCAACCATGCTGACAGTTGAGATATGAGCTTTGCAAGGTAGGGGATCATGCCCATGAAGCTTCTTACATTGTCCTTGTTCTTCGGGCGCTCCATGTTGTTGATGGCTGATGTTTTCCTCGGGTCTGGTTTGACTCCGTCCTCAGAAAGTACATCTCCCGCGAAGGTAAGTGTTTTCACACCAAACTCGCATTTGTCCTTGTTTAGTTTTAGGTTGACTTTCCGTGTCAGGTCCAGCACTTGTTTCACTCTCGCATCGTGTTCTTCTTTTGTGGACCCCCAGACGATGATGTCATCCATCATGGTCTCCACTCCTGGAATGTGCTCGAAGATCATGTGGATTGTATTGTGGTAAACCTCTGGCTCTGAGAGAATCCCATATGGTAGACAAAGAAATCTGTACCTGCCCTCAGGTGTGTTGAATGTGCATAGCCTTGAGCTTGCATCATCTAGCTTCATTTGCCAGAATCCTGATGAGGCATCAAGCTTACTGAACCACTTTGCTCCAGCAAACTGCGACATTATCTCTTCTCCGGTCGGCATCTTGAAATGCTCTCTCTTGATTGCTTTGTTGAGATCTCTCAGGTCAAATCAAATCAAATCAAATCAAATTTTATTTGTCACATACACATGGTTAGTAGATGTTAATGCGAGTGTAGCGAAATGCTTGTGCTTCTAGTTCCGACAATGCAGTAATAACCAACAAGTAATCTAGCTAACAATTCCAAAACTACTACCTTAAGGGGATAAAGAATATGTACATAAAGATATATGCATGAGTGATGGTACAGAATGGCATAGGCAAGATACAGTAGATGGTATTGAGTGCAGTATATACATATGAGATGAGTATGTAAACAAAGTGGCATAGTTAAAGTGGCTAGTGATACATGTATTACATAAATATGCAGTAGATGATACAGAGTACAGTATATACATATACATATGAGATTAATAATGTAGGGTATGTAAACATTATATTAGGTAGCATTGTTTAAAGTGGCTAGTGATATATTTTACATAATTTCCCATCAATTCCCATTATTAAAGTGGCTGGAGTTGAGTCAGTGTGTTGGCAGCAGCCACTCAATGTTAGTGGTGGCTGTTTAACAGTCTGATGGCCTTGAGATAGAAGCTGTTCTTCAGTCTCTCGGTCCCAGCTTTGATGCACCTGTACTGACCTCGGCTTCTGGATGATAGCGGGGTGAACAGGCAGTGGTTCGGGTGGTTGTTGTCCTTGATGATCTGTATGGCCTTCCTGTGACATCGGGTGGTGTAGGTGTCCTGGAGGGCAGGTAGTTTGCCCCCGGTGATGCGTTGTGCAGACCTCACTACCCTCTGGAGAGCCTTACGGTTGTGGGCGGAGCAGTTGCCGTACCAGGCGGTGATACAGCCCGACAGGATGCTCTCGATTGTGCATCTGTAGAAGTTTGTGAGTGCTTTTCGTGACAAGCCGAATTTCTTCAGCCTCCTGAGGTTGAAGAGGCGCTGCTGCGCCTTCTTCACGATGCTGTCTGTGTGGGTGGACCAATTCAGTTTGTCTGTGATGTGTACGCCGAGGAACTTAAAACTAGGGTGGGGTGTTCCCTCTGCTGTTTCCTGAAGTCCACAATCATCTCCTTAGTTTTGTTGACGTTGACTGTGAGGTTATATTCCTGACACCACACTCTGAGGGCCCTCACCTCCTCCCTGTAGGCCGTCTCGTCGTCGTTGGTAATCAAGCCTACCACTGTTGTGTCGTCCGCAAACTTGATGATTGAGTTGGACGCGTGCGTGGCCACGCAGTCGTGGGTGAACAGGGAGTACAGGAGAGGGCTCAGAACGCACCCTTGTGGGGCCCCAGTGTTGAGGATCAGCGGGGTGGAAATGTTGTTGCCTACCCTCACCACCTGGGGGTGGCCCGTCAGGAAGTCCAGTACCCAGTTGCACAGGGCGGGGTCGAGACCCAGGGTCTCGAGCTTGATGACGAGCTTGGAGGGCACTATGGTGTTAAATGCCGAGCTGTAGTCGATATCCTGCGCTCGCCGTTCTACTTCACCACAATAACCAGTGAGCTTACCCAGTCTGTAGGTTCATCCATTTTTGTGATGACGTCCACCTTTTCCATGCGTCCGAGTTCCTCTTTGAGCTTTTTCCTCAGTGCAAATGGAACTTTTCTGCATGCATGTACAACTGGAGTAATTTTGTCATCAGTACATATTTTGTGTTCTCCTGGTAAACATCCAAGACCCTCAAACACATCCTCATACTCAGCCAGTATTGATTCTTGGTCATTTCCATTCTGTGATGTCACTACATACACTCTTTTCAACAAATTGAGCTTTTCCCATGCATTGATTCCTAGAAAATGCTGTTCACTCTTTTCCTCAATCAGCAGCTGTGCTCTGAACAGTTTTCCTTTATGCTGTAAAGTTACTATGCAGCTACCTTTGACTAGTACGTTCTCCCCAGTATAACCAGTAACCTTCATTTTCACCGGGTATATTTTGCTTTTCACCTTCAGTGTTTTGTCGTCATCCAGCGTCAACAGGTTTACCTGTGCTCCAGTATCAAGCTTGAATGGTATTATAGTTTCATTCACAGTCAATGGCACAATCCATTCAGCATTTACTGCATTGCATATTTCCACAGAATCAACAAAGAATTCTTCCATCTCCTCGACTGTGTGAACCTTTTTCTTTGAAGCCTCAGCTTTGCAGCATTTTGAGAAATTATTATTTTTTGGGCTTGTGGATAAATCCAAATTTTCCACATGTGGTGTTTTGATTTGTCTCTTTTGCTTGTTTTTGTTTTGTAAGGCGTTGTGTGTGTGGTGCTCCTCTCTTTTTATTGCATGCACTGATGTCTCATCCCTGCACAGCTCTTTAGCTTGTGCTCTGGTGGTTTCAGCTGCCCGACACATATTCACTGCTTCATCCAAAGTTCAATCTTGCTCACGCAGCAATCTCTCCTTGAGTCCATTATCCAGTATGCCACAGACTATCCTGTCTTTCACTAGTGAGTCTTTCAGATTTTCAGTTTTGCTCAGTGTGTTCAGCTCAGCCAAATACTGTTCAAAACTGACTCCCTGTTTCTGATCATGAGAGAAAAACTTGTATCTCTCAAACGTGACGTTCTGGCTTGGTACAAAGTACTCCTCAAATGTAGCCATTAGCACAGTCAATGTCAAGTTTGCCTCGTCTTGCTGAAAGCTATTGTAAATGTCCAATGCATCCTCTCCAATAACATGCAGAAAAATAGAAGCTTTCAATTTGTCATCATCTCCCCGTGCACCACTGGCTGCTAGGTAGATATTGAATCTCTGCTTGAAACGTTTCCAATTGTCAGCTAAATTGCCTGTTAACTGCATAGGAGTAGGAGGACTAAGCCTATCCATGACGGAGAACAGGAACAGTGTCAATTTCTCTTACTTCAGTATGTTGCTCATCAACTTGCTCATCAACAGATTCCAATGCAGCGCTGCTGTCACTCTCGCTGCTGTCACTCTCGCTGCTGTCACTCTCGCTGCTGTCACTCTCGCTGCTGTCACTCTCGCTGCTGTCACTCTCGCTGCTGCGGCTCGTTGTCCTCGCTCTTGCAAGCTAGCATCTTCAACTACTCACGTCACTTGACTTGTGGTAGAATGTTCCATTTTCGTAGCGGAAATGTGCAGAGTTACTCCTTTCTTTTCTCTGTCTTGTCATAGCGACAACCAATCTGACACCATGTTATGCTTGTTCCTTATATAATAACAAACTGGGGCGTAGGTTTAACTACTTTTAATGAACATATATTTCAGCTAGAAATCTCCATGTTTAGCCATGCAAGACATTCTTTAACCATCCGCCTCCCGCATAGCCTGCAGGGTAACGTAGTCTAATGTTATTAACACATAACAACACAAGAAGTAGGACTAGAAGTAGAACAGGAAGTAGTACTAGAAGTAGAACAAGAAGTAAGATTAGAAGTAGTACTAGAAGTAGGACTAGAGGTAGAACAAGAAGTAGGACTAGAGGTAGTACTACAAGTAGGACTGGAGGTAGAACAATAAGTAGGACAATAAGTAGGACTAGATGTAGGACTAGAAGTAGTACTAGAAGTAGGACTAGAAGTAGAACTAGAAGTAGGACTAGAAGTAGAACTAGAAGTAGAACTAGAAGTATTACTAGAAATAGGACTAAAAGTAGGACTTGAAGTAAAACAGGACTAGAGGTAGAACAAAAAGTAGAACAAGAAGTGGTACTAGAAGTAGGACTAGAAGTAGTACTACCCCATAGTAATGTTAAACCACTGTATGTCTTTGTGTTTCTCATTCTTATATCAGCATTGTTTATAGAGAGTAATGTTGTGTTCCTGATAAAAAACGTGGTCTGGAGCTATTTTCAAGGTTTCTTGGGAAAACCTGTAAGTGCTGATCCAGAGAGAAAATAGATAACACGCGTTGTTATGTCCCGTAAATAATACCATTCTACTGTTTTAGCGACAACAACAGGCATAACACCATTGTTTCGGGCCCAGTCCCACCTGTGATAATGTTCCCTTTTGACAAGATTACAGCATGTCTGATAAGCTCTCCAACACATACCATACATTTGTTTTTATTTATTTAACCTTTATTTTGACAGGGAGTCATGCTGAGAACTAGGTCTGTTTTACAGATGAGCATCAATAAAGCTGTGGTCCTTTTGAAAACAATGATTTGGTGTTTTACAGGAGTCTGTCTATAATAGTCTTAGCTCACAATCGAAGAGATTGCCACCCTTACGCTTGATAAATCCAATCATGGACATGATAAAGAGAGATGATTGCATCTAATCTGCATTGAGTTACACCCTGCTGTTTCTAACATTGGACCACAGCTATAATCTGGCTATTGACAGAAGGATTTCATGCTGGTAAAAATTACATCAGTTCCCACACAGTGTAAGCAGTCAGAGGGGATAAACAGAACAAACACCCAGATTTGGGTATGTCTGTATGTCATCTTGAATGCAGTTTCATGATAGAAGGACCCTGCAGAGATCAAGGCAAAGATGCCACAATCAGGGGACCCAGATGACCACCTGCCTACAGTACAGGGCAGATACGATACGATCTCATGTGATGACAGTACTGAAACAGTTTTTCTGTGTCACACACCATACAGATAATCAGAAAACATAGATAGATAGTCAACATAGATAGATAATCCCATTATACATCATTATAGTTACATAAAGTCAGCTGTAAAGATCCCCTACCACTCTGGTTGGGCCCTGTGTCCATGGTAACAATCTGTCTAAGCGTGACAATGTTTTGTCACATTTCATTGCACTTTACTGTCACGTTGCCTTTCATTCGGTATGACTAGGCTCACTCTCATTGTATAAGCTTTCATTGCTGCCTCAAACTACTCATGCAGACCTGTTGTTTTTGCAGAAACATATAGATTGTCAAGAGCGTTCCACTTCAGTAAAGACAAGCACACATATAGGGATGAATAAACTGCTCTCTCAGGGTCCTACATAATGACTCTTACAATGCCTCCACTGGCACAGAGGATTTGGCAATTAGACTGTGACTGTTTCTGGCAGGAGTCCGGGGTCACAGCCCAATGGCTTCTGACTCAGTCAGGGTCCAGGCAGGGGGGATTGTTTACCAGTTGGATTTTAAGGGAGGGGGGTGGGGTAATTACAATGGTGCGGAAAACAAACAGAGGATGTAGAGAAAGAGAAGTGGGTGATGGCAGACTTAGCTGATAGTCTGATTATTTATTTCTTATTGGTCTAATGGGAGCTTGTGTTTCCGTTGCTGTAGGATGTTTGGACTGAAAGGTGCAGACAACACATGCTCCACCACTATAATATGCTGCGTTATTACCACATGCTCCACCACTATAATATGCTGCGTTATTAACACATGCTCCACCACTATAATATGCTGCGTTATTACCACATGCTCCACCACTATAACATGCTGCGTTATTACCACATGCTCCACCACTATAATATGCTGCGTTATTACCACATGCTCCACCACTATAATATGCCGCGTTATTACCACATGCTCCACCACTATAATATGCTGCGTTATTACCACATGCTCCACCACTATAATATGCTGCGTTATTACCACATGCTCCACCACTATAATATGCTGCGTTATTACCACATGCTCCACCACTATAATATGCTGCGTTATTACCACATGCTCCACCACTATAATATGCTGCGTTATTACCACATGCTCCACCACTATAATATGCTGCGTTATTACCACATGCTCCACCACTATAACATGCTGTGTTATTACCACATGCTCCACCACTATAACATGCTGCGTTATTACCACATGCTCCACCACTATAATATGCTGTGTTATTACCACATGCTCCAACACTATAACATGCTGCGTTATTACCACATGCTCCACCACTATAATATGCTGTGTTATTACCACATGCTCCAACACTATAACATGCTGCGTTATTACCACATGCTCCACCACTATAACATGCTGAGTTATTACCATATGCTCCAACACTATAACATGCTGAGTTATTACCATATGCTCCACCACTATAACATGCTGCGTTATTACCACATGCTCCACCACTATAACATGCTGCGTTATTACCACATGCTCCACCACTATAACATGCTGAGTTATTAACACATGCTCCACCACTATAATATGCTGCGTTATTACCACATGCTCCACCACTATAATATGCTGCGTTATTACCACATTCTCTACCACTATAACATGCTGCGTTATTACCACATGCTCCACCACTATAACATGCTGAGTTATTACCACATGCTCCACCACTATAATATGCTGCGTTATTACCACATGCTCCACCACTATAACATGCTGAGTTATTACCACATGCTCCACCACTATAATATGCTGCGTTATTACCACATTCTCTACCACTATAACATGCTGCGTTATTACCACATGCTCCACCACTATAACATGCTGTGTTATTACCACATTCTCCAACACTATAACATGCTGTGTTATTACCACATGCTCCACCACTATAACATGCTGAGTTATTACCACATGCTCCACCACTATAACATGCTGAGTTATTACCACATGCTCCACCACTATAATATGCTGCGTTATTACCACATGCTCCACCACTATAACATGCTGAGTTATTACCACATGCTCCACCACTATAATATGCTGTGTTATTACCACATGCTCCAACACTATAACATGCTGCGTTATTACCACATGCTCCACCACTATAATATGCTGTGTTATTACCACATGCTCCAACACTATAACATGCTGCGTTATTACCACATGCTCCACCACTATAACATGCTGCGTTATTACCACATGCTCCACCACTATAACATGCTGCGTTATTAACACATGCTCCAACACTATAACATGCTGCGTTATTACCACATGCTCCACCACTATAACATGCTGCGTTATTACCACATGCTCCACCACTATAACATGCTGAGTTATTACCACATGCTCCACCACTATAACATGCTGTGTTATTACCACATGCTCCACCACTATAACATGCTGTGTTATTACCACATGCTCCACCACTATAACATGCTGTGTTATTACCACATGCTCCACCACTATAATATGCTGCGTTATTAACACATGCTCCACCACTATAATATGCTGCGTTATTACCACATGCTCCACCACTATAACATGCTGCGTTATTACCACATGCTCCACCACTATAATATGCTGCGTTATTACCACATGCTCCACCACTATAATATGCTGCGTTATTACCACATGCTCCACCACTATAATATGCTGCGTTATTACCACATGCTCCACCACTATAACATGCTGCGTTATTACCACATGCTCCACCACTATAATATGCTGCGTTATTACCACATGCTCCACCACTATAATATGCCGCGTTATTACCACATGCTCCACCACTATAATATGCTGCGTTATTACCACATGCTCCACCACTATAATATGCTGCGTTATTACCACATGCTCCACCACTATAATATGCTGCGTTATTACCACATGCTCCACCACTATAATATGCTGCGTTATTACCACATGCTCCACCACTATAATATGCTGCGTTATTACCACATGCTCCACCACTATAATATGCTGCGTTATTACCACATGCTCCACCACTATAATATGCTGCGTTATTACCACATGCTCCACCACTATAATATGCTGCGTTATTACCACATGCTCCACCACTATAAAATGCTGTGTTATTACCACATGCTCCACCACTATAACATGCTGCGTTATTACCACATGCTCCACCACTATAATATGCTGTGTTATTACCACATGCTCCACCACTATAACATGCTGCGTTATTACCACATGCTCCACCACTATAACATGCTGTGTTATTACCACATGCTCCACCACTATAACATGCTGAGTTATTACCATATGCTCCAACACTATAACATGCTGAGTTATTACCATATGCTCCACCACTATAACATGCTGCGTTATTACCACATGCTCCACCACTATAACATGCTGCGTTATTACCACATGCTCCACCACTATAACATGCTGAGTTATTAACACATGCTCCACCACTATAATATGCTGCGTTATTACCACATGCTCCACCACTTTAATATGCTGCGTTATTACCACATTCTCTACCACTATAACATGCTGCGTTATTACCACATGCTCCACCACTATAACATGCTGAGTTATTACCACATGCTCCACCACTATAATATGCTGCGTTATTACCACATTCTCTACCACTATAACATGCTGCGTTATTACCACATGCTCCACCACTATAACATGCTGTGTTATTACCACATTCTCCAACACTATAACATGCTGTGTTATTACCACATGCTCCACCACTATAACATGCTGAGTTATTACCACATGCTCCACCACTATAACATGCTGTGTTATTACCACATGCTCCACCACTATAACATGCTGTGTTATTACCACATGCTCCACCACTATAACATGCTGTGTTATTACCACATGCTCCACCACTATAACATGCTGAGTTATTACCACATGCTCCACCACTATAACATGCTGTGTTATTACCACATTCTCCAACACTATAACATGCTGTGTTATTACCACATGCTCCACCACTATAACATGCTGAGTTATTACCACATGCTCCACCACTATAACATGCTGAGTTATTACCACATGCTCCACCACTATAACATGCTGCGTTATTACCACATGCTCCACCACTATAACATGCTGCGTTATTAACACATGCTCTACCACTATAACATGCTGCGTTATTACCACATGCTCCACCACTATAACATGCTGCGTTATTACCACATGCTCTACCACTATAATATGCTGCGTTATTACCACATGCTCCACCACTATAACATGCTGCGTTATTACCACATGCTCCACCTGTCACACCCTGGTCAAAGTATTTTGTGTTTATCTTTATTTATTTGGTCAGGCCAGGGTGTGGCATGGGTTTTTGTATGTGGTGTGTATTTATGGGGATTGTAGCTAGTGGGGTGTTCTAGCTAAGTCTATGGCTGTCTGAAGTGGTTCTCAATCAGAGGCAGGTGTTTATCGTTGTCTCTGATTGGGAACCATATTTAGGCAGCCATATTCTTTGAGTTTGTCGTGGGTGATTGTCCTTTGTGTCCTGATGTCATTGTTCTGTGTTAGGTTACACAAGTTTAGGCTGTTTCGGTTTTCATTACGTTTATTATTTTGCACTGTTTGTATTTAGATTCGTGTTGCTATAGTCAATAAACATGGATCGTAATCTACACGCCGCATTTTGGTCCGACTCTCCTTCTCACGAAGAAAACCGTTACAGAATCACCCACCACAAAAGGACCAAGCAGCGTGTCAACAGGCAGGAGCAGCGCGAGGAGAAGCGCAATAAGGATTTCTGGACATGGGAGGAAATCCTCGACGGGAGAGGACCCTGGGCTAAACCAGGGGAGTGTAGCCGCACTAAGGTGCAGCGGGAGAAGAAACAACAGGAACAGCCCAAGGAGGAGTACAGTATGGAGTATACTACTTGGGAGGAGATCGACAGGTGGGCGGCCGACCCAGGGAGAGTGCCGGAGCCCGCCTGGGATTCGCTGGAGCAGTGCGAGGAAGGTTACCGTAGAATGGAGGCGGTGAAAGCAGAGAGGCGCTGGTATGAGAAGGCAGCACGGCGACGCGGATGGAAGCCTGAGAGGCAGCCCCAAAAATTTCTTGGGGGGGGGCTAACAGGGAGTATGGCTATGCCAGGTAGGAGACCTGGGCAGACTCCCTGTGCTTACCGGGGGGCTAGAGAGACCGGACAGGCACCGTGTTATGCAGTGGTGCGCACGGTGTCTCCAGTGCGGGTGCATAGCCCGGTGCGGTATATTCCAGCTCCGCGTGTCTGCCGTCGAGCCTAATGCCATGAAGCCGGCTCTACGCAGCTGGTCCCCAGTGCGTCTCCTTGGGCCGGTTTACATGGCACCAGCCTTGCGCTCGGTGTCTCCGGTTCGCCTGCATAGTCCAGTGCGGGCTATTCCACCTCGCCGCACTGGCAGGGCGACCGTGAGCATTCAACCAGGTAAGGTTGGGCAGGCTCGGTGCTCAAGAGCTCCAGTGCGCCTGCACGGTCCGGTTTTTCCAGTACCACCTCCACACCCCAGCCCTCCGGTAGCAGCTCCCCGCACCAGGCTTCCTGTGCGTGTCCTCGGCCCAGTACCACCAGTGCCAGCACCACGCATCAGGCCTACAGTGCGCCTCGCCTGTCCAGCGCTGTCGGAGCCCTCCTCCTCTCCAGCGCTGTCGGAGTCTCCCGCCTGTTTAGCGCTGTTAGAGCCTTCCTTCTCTACAGCGCTGCCGGAGTCTCCCGCCTGTTCAGAACTGCCAGTTAGCATAGAGCTGCCAGTTAGCATAGAGCTGCCAGTTAGCATAGAGCTGCCAGTTAGCTTAGAGCTGCCAGTTAGCAAGGAGCTGCCAGTCTGCAAGGAGCTGCCAGTCTGCAAGGAGCTGCCAGTCTGCATGGAGCTGCCAGTCTGCATGGAGCTGCCAGTCTGCATAGAGCTGCCAGTCTGCATGGAGCTGCCAGTCTGCAAGGAGCCGCCAGAGCTGCCTGTCTGCAGGATGCCGCCAAAGCTGCCAGTCTGCAAGGAGCCGCCAGAGCTGCCAGTCTGCAAGGAGCCGCCAGAGCTGCCAGTCTGCAAGGAGCCGCCAGAGCTGCCAGTCAGCATGGAGCCGCCAGGGCCGCCAGTCAGCATGGAGCAGCCAGGGCCGCCAGTCAGCATGGAGCAGCCAGGGCCGCCAGTCAGCATGGAGCAGCCAGTCAGCATGGAGCAGCCAGAGCTGCCAGTCAGCATGGAGCAGTCAGTCAGCATGGAGCAGCCAGAGCTGCCAGTCAGCATGGAGCAGCCAGTCAGCATGGAGCAGCCAGAGCTACCAGTCATCATGGAGCAGCCAGTCAGCATGGAGCAGCCAGAGCTGCCAGTCGACCAGACTCTTCCAGAGCTGCCAGTCGACCAGACTCTTCCAGAGCTGCCAGTCGACCAGACTCTTCCAGATCTGCCAGTCGACCAGACTCTTCCAGATCTGCCAGTCGACCAGACTCTTCCAGATCTGCCAGTCGACCAGACTCTTCCAGATCTGCCAGTCGACCAGACTCTTCCAGATCTGCCAGTCGACCAGACTCTTCCAGATCTGCCAGTCGACCAGACTCTTCCAGATCTGCCAGTCGACCAGACTCTTCCAGATCTGCCAGTCGACCAGACTCTTCCAGATCTGCCAGTCGACCAGACTCTTCCAGATCTGCCAGTCGACCAGACTCTTCCAGATCTGCCAGTCAGCCAGGATCTGCCGAAACCACCAGCCAGCCAGGTAGATTCATCAACCTGCCTGAGCTTCCTCTCACTCCTGAGCTTCCTCTCACTCCTGAGCTTCCCCTCAGTCCCGAGCTTCCCCTCAGTCCCGAGCTGCCCCTCAGTCCCGAGCTGCCCCTCAGTCCAGTGGGGTTCTGGGTGAGGACTACTAGGCCATGGTCGGCGGCGAGGGTGGACTATCCAGGGACGCGAGGAGAAGGGACTAAGACATTGATTGAGTGGGGTCCACGTCCCGCGCCGGAGCCGCCACCATGGACAGACGCCCACCCGGACCCTCCCTATTGTTTTGAGGTGCGTTCGGGAGTCCGCACCTTAGGGGGGGGGTTCTGTCACACCCTGGTCAAAGTATTTTGTGTTTATCTTTATTTATTTGGTCAGGCCAGGGTGTGGCATGGGTTTTTGTATGTGGTATGTATTTATGGGGATTGTAGCTAGTGGGGTGTTCTAGCTAAGTCTATGGCTGTCTGAAGTGGTTCTCAATCAGAGGCAGGTGTTTATCGTTGTCTCTGATTGGGAACCATATTTAGGCAGCCATATTCTTTGAGTTTGTCGTGGGTGATTGTCCTTTGTGTCCTTAGTGTCCTGATGTCATTGTTCTGTGTTAGGTTACACAAGTTTAGGCTGTTTCGGTTTTCATTACGTTTATTATTTTGCACTGTTTGTATTTAGATTCGTGTTGCTATAGTCAATAAACATGGATCGTAATCTACACGCCGCATTTTGGTCCGACTCTCCTTCTCACGAAGAAAACCGTTACACCACCACTATAACATGCTGCGTTATTACCACATGCTCCACCACTATAACATGCTGCGTTATTACCACATGCTCTACCACTATAACATGCTGCGTTATTACCACATGCTCCACCACTATAACATGCTGCGTTATTAACACATGCTCCAACACTATAACATGCTGCGTTATTACCACATGCTCCACCACTATAACATGCTGCGTTATTACCACATGCTCCACCACTATAACATGCTGAGTTATTACCACATGCTCCACCACTATAACATGCTGTGTTATTACCACATGCTCCACCACTATAACATGCTGTGTTATTACCACATGCTCCACCACTATAACATGCTGTGTTATTACCACATGCTCCACCACTATAACATGCTGAGTTATTACCACATGCTCCACCACTATAACATGCTGTGTTATTACCACATTCTCCAACACTATAACATGCTGTGTTATTACCACATGCTCCACCACTATAACATGCTGCGTTATTACCACATGCTCCACCACTATAACATGCTGAGTTATTACCACATGCTCCACCACTATAACATGCTGTGTTATTACCACATGCTCCACCACTATAACATGCTGAGTTATTACCACATTCTCTACCACTATAACATGCTGCGTTATTACCACATTCTCCAACACTATAACATGCTGCGTTATTAACACATGCTCCACCACTATAACATGCTGAGTTATTAACACATGCTCCACCACTATAATATGCTGCGTTATTACCACATGCTCCACCACTATAATATGCTGCGTTATTAACACATGCTCTACCACTATAACATGCTGCGTTATTACCACATGCTCCACCACTATAACATGCTGTGTTATTACCACATTCTCTACCACTATAACATGCTGCGTTATTACCACATGCTCCACCACTATAACATGCTGAGTTATTACCACATGCTCCACCACTATAACATGCTGAGTTATTACCATATGCTCCAACACTATAACATGCTGAGTTATTACCATATGCTCCAACACTATAACATGCTGCGTTATTACCACATGCTCCACCACTATAACATGCTGAGTTATTACCATATGCTCCAACACTATAACATGCTGAGTTATTACCCTGGAGGAAGAATAGTGTACATAATGAACATCTAAAGCATAACTAATATAAAAATGTATGATACTTCCTACAAGTGTGCTCCACAGCATTAACATTATCCTGATTCTGCAATATCAAATGGATAGAAAAGTGAAATCTGTGAGCAGTTAGCTAAGTGGAAGAGGAAGAGCAGAGCAGGAGTGTGAACAGTTAGCTAAGTGGAAGAGGAAGAGCAGAGCAGGAGTGTG